>NC_059441.1:21162735-21879610 GCF_021028975.2 Sphaerodactylus townsendi | reverse complement strand
CACCCCCCCCCCCCCCCACCCCCCCCCCCCCCCACCCCCCCCCCCCCCCACCCCCCCCCCCCCCCACCCCCCCCCCCCCCCACCCCCCCCCCCCCCCACCCCCCCCCCCCCCCACCCCCCCCCCCCCCCACCCCCCCCCCCCCCCACCCCCCCCCCCCCCCACCCCCCCCCCCCCCCACCCCCCCCCCCCCCCACCCCCCCCCCCCCCCACCCCCCCCCCCCCCCACCCCCCCCCCCCCCCACCCCCCCCCCCCCCCACCCCCCCCCCCCCCCACCCCCCCCCCCCCCCACCCCCCCCCCCCCCCACCCCCCCCCCCCCCCACCCCCCCCCCCCCCCACCCCCCCCCCCCCCCACCCCCCCCCCCCCCCACCCCCCCCCCCCCCCACCCCCCCCCCCCCCCACCCCCCCCCCCCCCCACCCCCCCCCCCCCCCACCCCCCCCCCCCCCCACCCCCCCCCCCCCCCACCCCCCCCCCCCCCCACCCCCCCCCCCCCCCACCCCCCCCCCCCCCCACCCCCCCCCCCCCCCACCCCCCCCCCCCCCCACCCCCCCCCCCCCCCACCCCCCCCCCCCCCCACCCCCCCCCCCCCCCACCCCCCCCCCCCCCCACCCCCCCCCCCCCCCACCCCCCCCCCCCCCCACCCCCCCCCCCCCCCACCCCCCCCCCCCCCCACCCCCCCCCCCCCCCACCCCCCCCCCCCCCCACCCCCCCCCCCCCCCACCCCCCCCCCCCCCCACCCCCCCCCCCCCCCACCCCCCCCCCCCCCCACCCCCCCCCCCCCCCACCCCCCCCCCCCCCCACCCCCCCCCCCCCCCACCCCCCCCCCCCCCCACCCCCCCCCCCCCCCACCCCCCCCCCCCCCCACCCCCCCCCCCCCCCACCCCCCCCCCCCCCCACCCCCCCCCCCCCCCACCCCCCCCCCCCCCCACCCCCCCCCCCCCCCACCCCCCCCCCCCCCCACCCCCCCCCCCCCCCACCCCCCCCCCCCCCCACCCCCCCCCCCCCCCACCCCCCCCCCCCCCCACCCCCCCCCCCCCCCACCCCCCCCCCCCCCCACCCCCCCCCCCCCCCACCCCCCCCCCCCCCCACCCCCCCCCCCCCCCACCCCCCCCCCCCCCCACCCCCCCCCCCCCCCACCCCCCCCCCCCCCCACCCCCCCCCCCCCCCACCCCCCCCCCCCCCCACCCCCCCCCCCCCCCACCCCCCCCCCCCCCCACCCCCCCCCCCCCCCACCCCCCCCCCCCCCCACCCCCCCCCCCCCCCACCCCCCCCCCCCCCCACCCCCCCCCCCCCCCACCCCCCCCCCCCCCCACCCCCCCCCCCCCCCACCCCCCCCCCCCCCCACCCCCCCCCCCCCCCACCCCCCCCCCCCCCCACCCCCCCCCCCCCCCACCCCCCCCCCCCCCCACCCCCCCCCCCCCCCACCCCCCCCCCCCCCCACCCCCCCCCCCCCCCACCCCCCCCCCCCCCCACCCCCCCCCCCCCCCACCCCCCCCCCCCCCCACCCCCCCCCCCCCCCACCCCCCCCCCCCCCCACCCCCCCCCCCCCCCACCCCCCCCCCCCCCCACCCCCCCCCCCCCCCACCCCCCCCCCCCCCCACCCCCCCCCCCCCCCACCCCCCCCCCCCCCCACCCCCCCCCCCCCCCACCCCCCCCCCCCCCCACCCCCCCCCCCCCCCACCCCCCCCCCCCCCCACCCCCCCCCCCCCCCACCCCCCCCCCCCCCCACCCCCCCCCCCCCCCACCCCCCCCCCCCCCCACCCCCCCCCCCCCCCACCCCCCCCCCCCCCCACCCCCCCCCCCCCCCACCCCCCCCCCCCCCCACCCCCCCCCCCCCCCACCCCCCCCCCCCCCCACCCCCCCCCCCCCCCACCCCCCCCCCCCCCCACCCCCCCCCCCCCCCACCCCCCCCCCCCCCCACCCCCCCCCCCCCCCACCCCCCCCCCCCCCCACCCCCCCCCCCCCCCACCCCCCCCCCCCCCCACCCCCCCCCCCCCCCACCCCCCCCCCCCCCCACCCCCCCCCCCCCCCACCCCCCCCCCCCCCCACCCCCCCCCCCCCCCACCCCCCCCCCCCCCCACCCCCCCCCCCCCCCACCCCCCCCCCCCCCCACCCCCCCCCCCCCCCACCCCCCCCCCCCCCCACCCCCCCCCCCCCCCACCCCCCCCCCCCCCCACCCCCCCCCCCCCCCACCCCCCCCCCCCCCCACCCCCCCCCCCCCCCACCCCCCCCCCCCCCCACCCCCCCCCCCCCCCACCCCCCCCCCCCCCCACCCCCCCCCCCCCCCACCCCCCCCCCCCCCCACCCCCCCCCCCCCCCACCCCCCCCCCCCCCCACCCCCCCCCCCCCCCACCCCCCCCCCCCCCCACCCCCCCCCCCCCCCACCCCCCCCCCCCCCCACCCCCCCCCCCCCCCACCCCCCCCCCCCCCCACCCCCCCCCCCCCCCACCCCCCCCCCCCCCCACCCCCCCCCCCCCCCACCCCCCCCCCCCCCCACCCCCCCCCCCCCCCACCCCCCCCCCCCCCCACCCCCCCCCCCCCCCACCCCCCCCCCCCCCCACCCCCCCCCCCCCCCACCCCCCCCCCCCCCCACCCCCCCCCCCCCCCACCCCCCCCCCCCCCCACCCCCCCCCCCCCCCACCCCCCCCCCCCCCCACCCCCCCCCCCCCCCACCCCCCCCCCCCCCCACCCCCCCCCCCCCCCACCCCCCCCCCCCCCCACCCCCCCCCCCCCCCACCCCCCCCCCCCCCCACCCCCCCCCCCCCCCACCCCCCCCCCCCCCCACCCCCCCCCCCCCCCACCCCCCCCCCCCCCCACCCCCCCCCCCCCCCACCCCCCCCCCCCCCCACCCCCCCCCCCCCCCACCCCCCCCCCCCCCCACCCCCCCCCCCCCCCACCCCCCCCCCCCCCCACCCCCCCCCCCCCCCACCCCCCCCCCCCCCCACCCCCCCCCCCCCCCACCCCCCCCCCCCCCCACCCCCCCCCCCCCCCACCCCCCCCCCCCCCCACCCCCCCCCCCCCCCACCCCCCCCCCCCCCCACCCCCCCCCCCCCCCACCCCCCCCCCCCCCCACCCCCCCCCCCCCCCACCCCCCCCCCCCCCCACCCCCCCCCCCCCCCACCCCCCCCCCCCCCCACCCCCCCCCCCCCCCACCCCCCCCCCCCCCCACCCCCCCCCCCCCCCACCCCCCCCCCCCCCCACCCCCCCCCCCCCCCACCCCCCCCCCCCCCCACCCCCCCCCCCCCCCACCCCCCCCCCCCCCCACCCCCCCCCCCCCCCACCCCCCCCCCCCCCCACCCCCCCCCCCCCCCACCCCCCCCCCCCCCCACCCCCCCCCCCCCCCACCCCCCCCCCCCCCCACCCCCCCCCCCCCCCACCCCCCCCCCCCCCCACCCCCCCCCCCCCCCACCCCCCCCCCCCCCCACCCCCCCCCCCCCCCACCCCCCCCCCCCCCCACCCCCCCCCCCCCCCACCCCCCCCCCCCCCCACCCCCCCCCCCCCCCACCCCCCCCCCCCCCCACCCCCCCCCCCCCCCACCCCCCCCCCCCCCCACCCCCCCCCCCCCCCACCCCCCCCCCCCCCCACCCCCCCCCCCCCCCACCCCCCCCCCCCCCCACCCCCCCCCCCCCCCACCCCCCCCCCCCCCCACCCCCCCCCCCCCCCACCCCCCCCCCCCCCCACCCCCCCCCCCCCCCACCCCCCCCCCCCCCCACCCCCCCCCCCCCCCACCCCCCCCCCCCCCCACCCCCCCCCCCCCCCACCCCCCCCCCCCCCCACCCCCCCCCCCCCCCACCCCCCCCCCCCCCCACCCCCCCCCCCCCCCACCCCCCCCCCCCCCCACCCCCCCCCCCCCCCACCCCCCCCCCCCCCCACCCCCCCCCCCCCCCACCCCCCCCCCCCCCCACCCCCCCCCCCCCCCACCCCCCCCCCCCCCCACCCCCCCCCCCCCCCACCCCCCCCCCCCCCCACCCCCCCCCCCCCCCACCCCCCCCCCCCCCCACCCCCCCCCCCCCCCACCCCCCCCCCCCCCCACCCCCCCCCCCCCCCACCCCCCCCCCCCCCCACCCCCCCCCCCCCCCACCCCCCCCCCCCCCCACCCCCCCCCCCCCCCACCCCCCCCCCCCCCCACCCCCCCCCCCCCCCACCCCCCCCCCCCCCCACCCCCCCCCCCCCCCACCCCCCCCCCCCCCCACCCCCCCCCCCCCCCACCCCCCCCCCCCCCCACCCCCCCCCCCCCCCACCCCCCCCCCCCCCCACCCCCCCCCCCCCCCACCCCCCCCCCCCCCCACCCCCCCCCCCCCCCACCCCCCCCCCCCCCCACCCCCCCCCCCCCCCACCCCCCCCCCCCCCCACCCCCCCCCCCCCCCACCCCCCCCCCCCCCCACCCCCCCCCCCCCCCACCCCCCCCCCCCCCCACCCCCCCCCCCCCCCACCCCCCCCCCCCCCCACCCCCCCCCCCCCCCACCCCCCCCCCCCCCCACCCCCCCCCCCCCCCACCCCCCCCCCCCCCCACCCCCCCCCCCCCCCACCCCCCCCCCCCCCCACCCCCCCCCCCCCCCACCCCCCCCCCCCCCCACCCCCCCCCCCCCCCACCCCCCCCCCCCCCCACCCCCCCCCCCCCCCACCCCCCCCCCCCCCCACCCCCCCCCCCCCCCACCCCCCCCCCCCCCCACCCCCCCCCCCCCCCACCCCCCCCCCCCCCCACCCCCCCCCCCCCCCACCCCCCCCCCCCCCCACCCCCCCCCCCCCCCACCCCCCCCCCCCCCCACCCCCCCCCCCCCCCACCCCCCCCCCCCCCCACCCCCCCCCCCCCCCACCCCCCCCCCCCCCCACCCCCCCCCCCCCCCACCCCCCCCCCCCCCCACCCCCCCCCCCCCCCACCCCCCCCCCCCCCCACCCCCCCCCCCCCCCACCCCCCCCCCCCCCCACCCCCCCCCCCCCCCACCCCCCCCCCCCCCCACCCCCCCCCCCCCCCACCCCCCCCCCCCCCCACCCCCCCCCCCCCCCACCCCCCCCCCCCCCCACCCCCCCCCCCCCCCACCCCCCCCCCCCCCCACCCCCCCCCCCCCCCACCCCCCCCCCCCCCCACCCCCCCCCCCCCCCACCCCCCCCCCCCCCCACCCCCCCCCCCCCCCACCCCCCCCCCCCCCCACCCCCCCCCCCCCCCACCCCCCCCCCCCCCCACCCCCCCCCCCCCCCACCCCCCCCCCCCCCCACCCCCCCCCCCCCCCACCCCCCCCCCCCCCCACCCCCCCCCCCCCCCACCCCCCCCCCCCCCCACCCCCCCCCCCCCCCACCCCCCCCCCCCCCCACCCCCCCCCCCCCCCACCCCCCCCCCCCCCCACCCCCCCCCCCCCCCACCCCCCCCCCCCCCCACCCCCCCCCCCCCCCACCCCCCCCCCCCCCCACCCCCCCCCCCCCCCACCCCCCCCCCCCCCCACCCCCCCCCCCCCCCACCCCCCCCCCCCCCCACCCCCCCCCCCCCCCACCCCCCCCCCCCCCCACCCCCCCCCCCCCCCACCCCCCCCCCCCCCCACCCCCCCCCCCCCCCACCCCCCCCCCCCCCCACCCCCCCCCCCCCCCACCCCCCCCCCCCCCCACCCCCCCCCCCCCCCACCCCCCCCCCCCCCCACCCCCCCCCCCCCCCACCCCCCCCCCCCCCCACCCCCCCCCCCCCCCACCCCCCCCCCCCCCCACCCCCCCCCCCCCCCACCCCCCCCCCCCCCCACCCCCCCCCCCCCCCACCCCCCCCCCCCCCCACCCCCCCCCCCCCCCACCCCCCCCCCCCCCCACCCCCCCCCCCCCCCACCCCCCCCCCCCCCCACCCCCCCCCCCCCCCACCCCCCCCCCCCCCCACCCCCCCCCCCCCCCACCCCCCCCCCCCCCCACCCCCCCCCCCCCCCACCCCCCCCCCCCCCCACCCCCCCCCCCCCCCACCCCCCCCCCCCCCCACCCCCCCCCCCCCCCACCCCCCCCCCCCCCCACCCCCCCCCCCCCCCACCCCCCCCCCCCCCCACCCCCCCCCCCCCCCACCCCCCCCCCCCCCCACCCCCCCCCCCCCCCACCCCCCCCCCCCCCCACCCCCCCCCCCCCCCACCCCCCCCCCCCCCCACCCCCCCCCCCCCCCACCCCCCCCCCCCCCCACCCCCCCCCCCCCCCACCCCCCCCCCCCCCCACCCCCCCCCCCCCCCACCCCCCCCCCCCCCCACCCC
Source organism: Sphaerodactylus townsendi (assembly GCF_021028975.2). NCBI lineage: Eukaryota > Metazoa > Chordata > Lepidosauria > Squamata > Sphaerodactylidae > Sphaerodactylus > Sphaerodactylus townsendi. The sequence goes on along the minus strand of NC_059441.1, from coordinate 21,873,396 downwards.
CCCCCCCCCCCACCCCCCCCCCCCCCCACCCCCCCCCCCCCCCACCCCCCCCCCCCCCCACCCCCCCCCCCCCCCACCCCCCCCCCCCCCCACCCCCCCCCCCCCCCACCCCCCCCCCCCCCCACCCCCCCCCCCCCCCACCCCCCCCCCCCCCCACCCCCCCCCCCCCCCACCCCCCCCCCCCCCCACCCCCCCCCCCCCCCACCCCCCCCCCCCCCCACCCCCCCCCCCCCCCACCCCCCCCCCCCCCCACCCCCCCCCCCCCCCACCCCCCCCCCCCCCCACCCCCCCCCCCCCCCACCCCCCCCCCCCCCCACCCCCCCCCCCCCCCACCCCCCCCCCCCCCCACCCCCCCCCCCCCCCACCCCCCCCCCCCCCCACCCCCCCCCCCCCCCACCCCCCCCCCCCCCCACCCCCCCCCCCCCCCACCCCCCCCCCCCCCCACCCCCCCCCCCCCCCACCCCCCCCCCCCCCCACCCCCCCCCCCCCCCACCCCCCCCCCCCCCCACCCCCCCCCCCCCCCACCCCCCCCCCCCCCCACCCCCCCCCCCCCCCACCCCCCCCCCCCCCCACCCCCCCCCCCCCCCACCCCCCCCCCCCCCCACCCCCCCCCCCCCCCACCCCCCCCCCCCCCCACCCCCCCCCCCCCCCACCCCCCCCCCCCCCCACCCCCCCCCCCCCCCACCCCCCCCCCCCCCCACCCCCCCCCCCCCCCACCCCCCCCCCCCCCCACCCCCCCCCCCCCCCACCCCCCCCCCCCCCCACCCCCCCCCCCCCCCACCCCCCCCCCCCCCCACCCCCCCCCCCCCCCACCCCCCCCCCCCCCCACCCCCCCCCCCCCCCACCCCCCCCCCCCCCCACCCCCCCCCCCCCCCACCCCCCCCCCCCCCCACCCCCCCCCCCCCCCACCCCCCCCCCCCCCCACCCCCCCCCCCCCCCACCCCCCCCCCCCCCCACCCCCCCCCCCCCCCACCCCCCCCCCCCCCCACCCCCCCCCCCCCCCACCCCCCCCCCCCCCCACCCCCCCCCCCCCCCACCCCCCCCCCCCCCCACCCCCCCCCCCCCCCACCCCCCCCCCCCCCCACCCCCCCCCCCCCCCACCCCCCCCCCCCCCCACCCCCCCCCCCCCCCACCCCCCCCCCCCCCCACCCCCCCCCCCCCCCACCCCCCCCCCCCCCCACCCCCCCCCCCCCCCACCCCCCCCCCCCCCCACCCCCCCCCCCCCCCACCCCCCCCCCCCCCCACCCCCCCCCCCCCCCACCCCCCCCCCCCCCCACCCCCCCCCCCCCCCACCCCCCCCCCCCCCCACCCCCCCCCCCCCCCACCCCCCCCCCCCCCCACCCCCCCCCCCCCCCACCCCCCCCCCCCCCCACCCCCCCCCCCCCCCACCCCCCCCCCCCCCCACCCCCCCCCCCCCCCACCCCCCCCCCCCCCCACCCCCCCCCCCCCCCACCCCCCCCCCCCCCCACCCCCCCCCCCCCCCACCCCCCCCCCCCCCCACCCCCCCCCCCCCCCACCCCCCCCCCCCCCCACCCCCCCCCCCCCCCACCCCCCCCCCCCCCCACCCCCCCCCCCCCCCACCCCCCCCCCCCCCCACCCCCCCCCCCCCCCACCCCCCCCCCCCCCCACCCCCCCCCCCCCCCACCCCCCCCCCCCCCCACCCCCCCCCCCCCCCACCCCCCCCCCCCCCCACCCCCCCCCCCCCCCACCCCCCCCCCCCCCCACCCCCCCCCCCCCCCACCCCCCCCCCCCCCCACCCCCCCCCCCCCCCACCCCCCCCCCCCCCCACCCCCCCCCCCCCCCACCCCCCCCCCCCCCCACCCCCCCCCCCCCCCACCCCCCCCCCCCCCCACCCCCCCCCCCCCCCACCCCCCCCCCCCCCCACCCCCCCCCCCCCCCACCCCCCCCCCCCCCCACCCCCCCCCCCCCCCACCCCCCCCCCCCCCCACCCCCCCCCCCCCCCACCCCCCCCCCCCCCCACCCCCCCCCCCCCCCACCCCCCCCCCCCCCCACCCCCCCCCCCCCCCACCCCCCCCCCCCCCCACCCCCCCCCCCCCCCACCCCCCCCCCCCCCCACCCCCCCCCCCCCCCACCCCCCCCCCCCCCCACCCCCCCCCCCCCCCACCCCCCCCCCCCCCCACCCCCCCCCCCCCCCACCCCCCCCCCCCCCCACCCCCCCCCCCCCCCACCCCCCCCCCCCCCCACCCCCCCCCCCCCCCACCCCCCCCCCCCCCCACCCCCCCCCCCCCCCACCCCCCCCCCCCCCCACCCCCCCCCCCCCCCACCCCCCCCCCCCCCCACCCCCCCCCCCCCCCACCCCCCCCCCCCCCCACCCCCCCCCCCCCCCACCCCCCCCCCCCCCCACCCCCCCCCCCCCCCACCCCCCCCCCCCCCCACCCCCCCCCCCCCCCACCCCCCCCCCCCCCCACCCCCCCCCCCCCCCACCCCCCCCCCCCCCCACCCCCCCCCCCCCCCACCCCCCCCCCCCCCCACCCCCCCCCCCCCCCACCCCCCCCCCCCCCCACCCCCCCCCCCCCCCACCCCCCCCCCCCCCCACCCCCCCCCCCCCCCACCCCCCCCCCCCCCCACCCCCCCCCCCCCCCACCCCCCCCCCCCCCCACCCCCCCCCCCCCCCACCCCCCCCCCCCCCCACCCCCCCCCCCCCCCACCCCCCCCCCCCCCCACCCCCCCCCCCCCCCACCCCCCCCCCCCCCCACCCCCCCCCCCCCCCACCCCCCCCCCCCCCCACCCCCCCCCCCCCCCACCCCCCCCCCCCCCCACCCCCCCCCCCCCCCACCCCCCCCCCCCCCCACCCCCCCCCCCCCCCACCCCCCCCCCCCCCCACCCCCCCCCCCCCCCACCCCCCCCCCCCCCCACCCCCCCCCCCCCCCACCCCCCCCCCCCCCCACCCCCCCCCCCCCCCACCCCCCCCCCCCCCCACCCCCCCCCCCCCCCACCCCCCCCCCCCCCCACCCCCCCCCCCCCCCACCCCCCCCCCCCCCCACCCCCCCCCCCCCCCACCCCCCCCCCCCCCCACCCCCCCCCCCCCCCACCCCCCCCCCCCCCCACCCCCCCCCCCCCCCACCCCCCCCCCCCCCCACCCCCCCCCCCCCCCACCCCCCCCCCCCCCCACCCCCCCCCCCCCCCACCCCCCCCCCCCCCCACCCCCCCCCCCCCCCACCCCCCCCCCCCCCCACCCCCCCCCCCCCCCACCCCCCCCCCCCCCCACCCCCCCCCCCCCCCACCCCCCCCCCCCCCCACCCCCCCCCCCCCCCACCCCCCCCCCCCCCCACCCCCCCCCCCCCCCACCCCCCCCCCCCCCCACCCCCCCCCCCCCCCACCCCCCCCCCCCCCCACCCCCCCCCCCCCCCACCCCCCCCCCCCCCCACCCCCCCCCCCCCCCACCCCCCCCCCCCCCCACCCCCCCCCCCCCCCACCCCCCCCCCCCCCCACCCCCCCCCCCCCCCACCCCCCCCCCCCCCCACCCCCCCCCCCCCCCACCCCCCCCCCCCCCCACCCCCCCCCCCCCCCACCCCCCCCCCCCCCCACCCCCCCCCCCCCCCACCCCCCCCCCCCCCCACCCCCCCCCCCCCCCACCCCCCCCCCCCCCCACCCCCCCCCCCCCCCACCCCCCCCCCCCCCCACCCCCCCCCCCCCCCACCCCCCCCCCCCCCCACCCCCCCCCCCCCCCACCCCCCCCCCCCCCCACCCCCCCCCCCCCCCACCCCCCCCCCCCCCCACCCCCCCCCCCCCCCACCCCCCCCCCCCCCCACCCCCCCCCCCCCCCACCCCCCCCCCCCCCCACCCCCCCCCCCCCCCACCCCCCCCCCCCCCCACCCCCCCCCCCCCCCACCCCCCCCCCCCCCCACCCCCCCCCCCCCCCACCCCCCCCCCCCCCCACCCCCCCCCCCCCCCACCCCCCCCCCCCCCCACCCCCCCCCCCCCCCACCCCCCCCCCCCCCCACCCCCCCCCCCCCCCACCCCCCCCCCCCCCCACCCCCCCCCCCCCCCACCCCCCCCCCCCCCCACCCCCCCCCCCCCCCACCCCCCCCCCCCCCCACCCCCCCCCCCCCCCACCCCCCCCCCCCCCCACCCCCCCCCCCCCCCACCCCCCCCCCCCCCCACCCCCCCCCCCCCCCACCCCCCCCCCCCCCCACCCCCCCCCCCCCCCACCCCCCCCCCCCCCCACCCCCCCCCCCCCCCACCCCCCCCCCCCCCCACCCCCCCCCCCCCCCACCCCCCCCCCCCCCCACCCCCCCCCCCCCCCACCCCCCCCCCCCCCCACCCCCCCCCCCCCCCACCCCCCCCCCCCCCCACCCCCCCCCCCCCCCACCCCCCCCCCCCCCCACCCCCCCCCCCCCCCACCCCCCCCCCCCCCCACCCCCCCCCCCCCCCACCCCCCCCCCCCCCCACCCCCCCCCCCCCCCACCCCCCCCCCCCCCCACCCCCCCCCCCCCCCACCCCCCCCCCCCCCCACCCCCCCCCCCCCCCACCCCCCCCCCCCCCCACCCCCCCCCCCCCCCACCCCCCCCCCCCCCCACCCCCCCCCCCCCCCACCCCCCCCCCCCCCCACCCCCCCCCCCCCCCACCCCCCCCCCCCCCCACCCCCCCCCCCCCCCACCCCCCCCCCCCCCCACCCCCCCCCCCCCCCACCCCCCCCCCCCCCCACCCCCCCCCCCCCCCACCCCCCCCCCCCCCCACCCCCCCCCCCCCCCACCCCCCCCCCCCCCCACCCCCCCCCCCCCCCACCCCCCCCCCCCCCCACCCCCCCCCCCCCCCACCCCCCCCCCCCCCCACCCCCCCCCCCCCCCACCCCCCCCCCCCCCCACCCCCCCCCCCCCCCACCCCCCCCCCCCCCCACCCCCCCCCCCCCCCACCCCCCCCCCCCCCCACCCCCCCCCCCCCCCACCCCCCCCCCCCCCCACCCCCCCCCCCCCCCACCCCCCCCCCCCCCCACCCCCCCCCCCCCCCACCCCCCCCCCCCCCCACCCCCCCCCCCCCCCACCCCCCCCCCCCCCCACCCCCCCCCCCCCCCACCCCCCCCCCCCCCCACCCCCCCCCCCCCCCACCCCCCCCCCCCCCCACCCCCCCCCCCCCCCACCCCCCCCCCCCCCCACCCCCCCCCCCCCCCACCCCCCCCCCCCCCCACCCCCCCCCCCCCCCACCCCCCCCCCCCCCCACCCCCCCCCCCCCCCACCCCCCCCCCCCCCCACCCCCCCCCCCCCCCACCCCCCCCCCCCCCCACCCCCCCCCCCCCCCACCCCCCCCCCCCCCCACCCCCCCCCCCCCCCACCCCCCCCCCCCCCCACCCCCCCCCCCCCCCACCCCCCCCCCCCCCCACCCCCCCCCCCCCCCACCCCCCCCCCCCCCCACCCCCCCCCCCCCCCACCCCCCCCCCCCCCCACCCCCCCCCCCCCCCACCCCCCCCCCCCCCCACCCCCCCCCCCCCCCACCCCCCCCCCCCCCCACCCCCCCCCCCCCCCACCCCCCCCCCCCCCCACCCCCCCCCCCCCCCACCCCCCCCCCCCCCCACCCCCCCCCCCCCCCACCCCCCCCCCCCCCCACCCCCCCCCCCCCCCACCCCCCCCCCCCCCCACCCCCCCCCCCCCCCACCCCCCCCCCCCCCCACCCCCCCCCCCCCCCACCCCCCCCCCCCCCCACCCCCCCCCCCCCCCACCCCCCCCCCCCCCCACCCCCCCCCCCCCCCACCCCCCCCCCCCCCCACCCCCCCCCCCCCCCACCCCCCCCCCCCCCCACCCCCCCCCCCCCCCACCCCCCCCCCCCCCCACCCCCCCCCCCCCCCACCCCCCCCCCCCCCCACCCCCCCCCCCCCCCACCCCCCCCCCCCCCCACCCCCCCCCCCCCCCACCCCCCCCCCCCCCCACCCCCCCCCCCCCCCACCCCCCCCCCCCCCCACCCCCCCCCCCCCCCACCCCCCCCCCCCCCCACCCCCCCCCCCCCCCACCCCCCCCCCCCCCCACCCCCCCCCCCCCCCACCCCCCCCCCCCCCCACCCCCCCCCCCCCCCACCCCCCCCCCCCCCCACCCCCCCCCCCCCCCACCCCCCCCCCCCCCCACCCCCCCCCCCCCCCACCCCCCCCCCCCCCCACCCCCCCCCCCCCCCACCCCCCCCCCCCCCCACCCCCCCCCCCCCCCACCCCCCCCCCCCCCCACCCCCCCCCCCCCCCACCCCCCCCCCCCCCCACCCCCCCCCCCCCCCACCCCCCCCCCCCCCCACCCCCCCCCCCCCCCACCCCCCCCCCCCCCCACCCCCCCCCCCCCCCACCCCCCCCCCCCCCCACCCCCCCCCCCCCCCACCCCCCCCCCCCCCCACCCCCCCCCCCCCCCACCCCCCCCCCCCCCCACCCCCCCCCCCCCCCACCCCCCCCCCCCCCCACCCCCCCCCCCCCCCACCCCCCCCCCCCCCCACCCCCCCCCCCCCCCACCCCCCCCCCCCCCCACCCCCCCCCCCCCCCACCCCCCCCCCCCCCCACCCCCCCCCCCCCCCACCCCCCCCCCCCCCCACCCCCCCCCCCCCCCACCCCCCCCCCCCCCCACCCCCCCCCCCCCCCACCCCCCCCCCCCCCCACCCCCCCCCCCCCCCACCCCCCCCCCCCCCCACCCCCCCCCCCCCCCACCCCCCCCCCCCCCCACCCCCCCCCCCCCCCACCCCCCCCCCCCCCCACCCCCCCCCCCCCCCACCCCCCCCCCCCCCCACCCCCCCCCCCCCCCACCCCCCCCCCCCCCCACCCCCCCCCCCCCCCACCCCCCCCCCCCCCCACCCCCCCCCCCCCCCACCCCCCCCCCCCCCCACCCCCCCCCCCCCCCACCCCCCCCCCCCCCCACCCCCCCCCCCCCCCACCCCCCCCCCCCCCCACCCCCCCCCCCCCCCACCCCCCCCCCCCCCCACCCCCCCCCCCCCCCACCCCCCCCCCCCAGGGGATGGGGTGAATGGTGTTATAACCTGTGCTTCTGGCGGGAAGTGCCATTCCTGCCACTGCGTGTACTTGAGCTTTCTAAGATGTCTTAATAAATGGACTTTTACTCCCAAAAGCCTTTTATTTCTGCTTCTATGGAATTCCTTACAGGCACCAGGGAGAAAGGACTCAGTGGGTGATCCACTTCCCTTGGCAGGGGTCTGGCAACCCTAGGCGGGAATAGTCACAGAATGGGTGCCATGGGTGCTCAGTCCAATGTCAACTTACTGACAAGTTCCACAGATTGCTGATAGTCAACTCAGCAATTCCAATTAAATCTATTCTGTTTGCTCAGCTGCCCTTGCCAATTGTCTGTATCCCTCCTCCTCCCTTCTACCAGCCTGATCCAAACTCTGTTTGCAATATGTGGGTGTCTGCGTGTGCATGCCCAGCGTGCAGATAATCCTCTGAGCATGCAGAATGAAGGGGAAGCAGGGAGAAGACACACTCACCACATGAAGCATAAACTCGGAGCACCCAAAGGCAGTGGGTGAGATTCTGGTTATGATTTAGATTCTTCTTGGCCAAGTTTAGCATCACATCGACAGCCTCCAGCTTTTGGGCTTTCAGCCCAAATGTCTTATCTGAGGGACAGCAAAGAAGAAAAAATCCCATTGTTAATAACTAAGGTGTTCCAGTTTGACCAAACAAGATCCTTTTTTTGCTAAGACATCATATCATATTTTACCAGAATTTCTCCAAAGCTCAGCCTTTTCTCTAGAAAAAAGGTCCCCAACTGTTTTGAGTTTGAAGGTATGTCTAGAACTCTGACATAGTGTGATAAGCACAGAACAAAATGGCTGTCACAAGAGCTAAAGCCAGCTACAAAATGGTAGTTGCAGCTTTTAGTCACACAGGGAAGAGCCCTGTGCTGTGGGAGCAGCTGCCATCAAGGCAATTTTTTTTTAAAAAAAAATGTATACAGCCAATCAAATTTCAGTGACCAATCAGAAAACTTGCTAGGCAAAATCCCCACCCACTTTCCAAAAACACCAGCATATGTGTCAGTAGGCGCCATCTTGGGGACCCTCAACCTCCAGTAAGTCTCTTGAATCCAGGAAAAGCTCTTTGTGCCAGGAGAAAACGCCTTCTGTGGGGAAACCACAGTGAAGGCACCAAGCTCGTGAGCAGGCAACCCTACCATCATTCTTCCAGTCCGAACACCACATTGGTATGCAACCACGAAACAGCTCCAAGTCTCAATGACCAGATTTGCAGTTGAAGCATATAATAGTTGTTCTAATCAAGAGGTGACATGATAGCCATGATTAGATATTTGAAGAGGTGTCATGTTGGGGAGGGAGCAAGCTTGTTTTCTGCTGCTCCAGAGACTAGGACCAGGAGTAACGGGATTCCTCAGGAAAACCTCAGATTCCACCAAAACCTCAGGAAAAACTTTCTGACAGTAAGGGCTGTTCGACAATGAAATGCACTACCTTGGAGTGTGGTGGAGTCTCCTTTGGAGGTTTTTAAAGAGAGGCTGGATGGTCATCTGGCAGGAGTACCTTGGTTATGTGTTCCTTGGGGTCTCTTCCAACTCTATGATTCTATTATTCTAATCACTTGCATGTCTATTCGGCAGATGAAATAACTCCGGCTGTTCCCTCTTGGACCCAGGGCACAAAGGCACAACTGTGGAAACAGTGTTGTAAAACCAAAAGGCTCCTCCATAATACCTTTCTGGCCCACCTTGGCCAGCAAGCGAAGCAGAGACAAGAGGACAGTGTAGTCCAGCGAGGGAGTTTGGGCTGCGTTCACCAGGGCTTGCAGAAGCGCTTCGCTGCCTCCTTTGCTGATCATGTAGTGAATCCTCCGGTCGGTCCCTAGGCACAGAGGCAAATGAAGAGATAGCTGAAAAGCCTTTTTTTTAAAAAAAAACTCAAATGCAAACCCTTTAAAGCCCTGCCATAAATGGTCTCTTCACAAATCGGGGCTGCTTTATGCATGATCATTTTTTTGTTCAGTAAAAAAATACAACCTATGCTAGGGATGAGTGAATTCCCCTGACTCCTTTCCATCATCATTTCTCTGGTTATCTCCATGTAGGCCTTTTATTCCTCTGGCTTAACACTTGTCTCTCTGGAATTTTATTATTTGGGGATGCTTTGCCTGAGAATACCTATTTTACTTCATTGTTTGAGATGAGATTTCATACCTGCTTGGCTGAATGAACCCGGCAACTGCAGGGTGAGACACAGCCATCTTTTCCACTCATGAAAAAGAAAGGAAAAGTCCCTCTGAGACCCAGCAAATGTAGCAGCTAGAATGTTAGACCAGGATCCAGAAGACCCAGGTTCAAATCCCCATTTTGCCCTGGAAACTTCTTGGGTAATCTTGGGCTTGTCGCAGCTCTCAGCCTAACCCACCTCAGAGAATTGTTGTGTAGGCAAATGGAGGAGGGGAGACCAATATGGAGCTCCACTGGGGAGAGAGGTGGAATATAAATGAAGTTAATAAATATGACTATTCATGGACACAGGCTGCAGTAAAGCAGAAACAGTGTGGAACATGCGTACTTTCAGGACTGTCTCTCCTGATACGTTCCCCAAAGATTGCTTCATTGGTCAAATAGTAATCTGCTGGTGGTCCCTGGCCCTAAGGAAGTCCAGCTGACCTCAACCAGGGCTAGGGCTTTCTCGGCCCTGGCCCCAGTGTGGTGGAACACTCCATCCATGAGACTATGGCCTTGTAAGATTTTATGCACTTTTACGAAGCCTGTAAGACAAAGTTGTTCCACCAGATATATGGCTGAAGCAGCTGCAATAACATCTGGCCTCTCACTTTTTCCATCAAACCCACTGCTGACCCTCATTGGCTTTGTTATTACTTATCACCATTTAGAAAGGGTACAAAAGTACTGAAAAACAATTTATTGAATTGTTGTTAAAATGTTTTAAATATTTTAAGAATGCCTTCAATGTTGGAATATATGTTGAGTTACAATAGGGCTGCCAAGTTGCAACCCCCAAGAGCCCAGGAGAAAAAGCATCCCATGATGCCACAATGACCAGAAGTGACATACCAGTGTCATGGGATGCTCTAGGATTTGCCCAAAACTCTATGGTAAAAACCAATGAGTTTCGGTGACATCACTTCTGGTTACAAAGGTGGGAAGATGACTTTGTAAATTACAGTCAATCCCTTCTCATCCAGGAAGGGATGTAGCACAATCCTGTTCCATCAGTCAAACTGGGGCTAGGCTGTGTTTTAACTGCATGCATTGACTTTTAACTACATTTTTAAAAAATGTGTTTGTGTACTGATTTTAATTCACTAGATACTCTAATCCTGGTAACATTTGCTGGGGTTTTTTAGCTGCCTTGAGTTTAAGAAGATAAGCTGGTGTATGTACATTACTGAATTCACTGTCTCTTGAATTGACAGTGGGACTCTTGTTGTTTTCACATGAAACATTCCAATTCTTCTACTTACCCACAGACAGAAGATCAGTGAGAACACTCAAGATATTCAGAATCACGTCTTTATCATAGGAGCTCTGCAAGGCAAACAGATTTTGCCATGAGCGTTTTGCAGAAAATACATTTGAGTGGGGAAAGCTATGTAAAGGGATTTTTCTCACTCCCTATTATAAACCCTTTGGGTGGAATGTTGTGGAGACTGCAGAGGAAATGACATCTCTCCTCGAAAAGGGCCTGTATGGCCCTGATGGTTAAATGCATGATCCTGATTTACAGTTTTGGACATTCACCACTGCTCTAACCCTCACTAAGCATTTCTGATATGAGCAGCGAGCTACAGAAAAAGGTGGAGCAAGCAGTCAAACACACAACAGGATTTTTTTCATTCTAGATAGTGGGCAGAACTTGGAAGGAGTTTGCAACAACTAAATTTTAACAAAATTGTTTACTTTTCTTAACATATAACACTTATCAAACATGAACATTTAACATAACAATTCAATGTCATTTGACATAACAATTAAAGGTCCCTGACCCTGTAATGACAGTCTGATAATGCTAAGTCCATATCTGTTGAAGCAGCGGATTTACTCGGAGTAGACCACCTTGTAGGACGCAATGTAGACAAGAACTGACAGACACACAGTCACCAGTGCAGTTCTTTTTATTGCTCTCTACTAACAAAGTGCTTTGCCAGACCACAGGTGTTTGTAGGCACACATCACACTGTTGTCTGTGCTAACTATATACAAAAGTGGTACCAATCAGGTGCCCTCACCTCATCAGGTTTGCACACGGTACAAGTTGTGCACTCGGTACTCCTGCAAGTAGGAGGCTCATGAACACTCCAGATGCTTGGTGTACTGGATCCGAGATGACGAAGGTCCCCAAAAAAACTCTCGCCAATTACACACACAAAGCCCTTAAATAAGGGGTTAAGAGCTTATAATCTATCAAAGTCCCAGCCTGGTTGCTTCTTCCAACTTCATGAGTTCTGCAGCCTTCTGCTGCTTTCAGTCTCCACCCCTTTCTGGGTCATCCCATTCTTAACATAGGGGTTACACTAACAGTAGAAGGTAAAATTTTATTTAATTCACATACACCCCCACATTCTCCTTCAATGGGGACCAAGGCAGGTTTCATTATTCTCTTCTCCGCCATTTTATCTTCACAACAGTCCCCTAAAGTAGGTTATGTTACAAGTGTGTGATCAATTCTACACAAGTCCTTGAAAACATTTTCAAAATGTTTGCAAAATGTTTTCAACCCCCCACCTCCCACCCCCAGTTTGTTTGCACTCCCCCCTCGAAACAATTCCTGGCTGCCATTGTGTGCTCATTCTTTTCTTTAATGTTGAAAGCTGCATGAATGTGTTGCTTCGAAGTTTCAAAGCCTCCTGCTACAATTCTTTAGTGGTCGTGTTTTTGTCATTACAAAGGCACCCCCCCCAACATTAAAAAACAAAAATAAATGAAAATAAACAAGCGAGATGATGAAGTGAGCTCAGAAAATGGCACCGAGGAGGACATCTGAAGACTGCAGAGAGGTGTGGGAAACGTCTTTAAGCGATTGCATAGCAAGTGAAAATGTTTTGAAACTGTTTTCAGAAAAAGAATCGCTAGAAAAGAGGATGCACTTAAAACAATTTTGGGCTGGAAATAAAATAGGTTAAAACTATGTGGAACTCCTAGGAGGAAACGCTTCATTTCCTTCCTCAAAACGTTTTCTTTTGGTTGTGTGGAATGGATGTATGACTGGCCCAAGGTCACCCTGCATGCTTCTCTGGAGGAGTAGGGATTTGAATCTGGTTCTCTCAGACCCTAGTTGGCACATGAACCACTAAACAGTGCCAGCTCAACATGGCAGAAAGCAAAGGCACTCCAGCTTCAAAATATACTCAGTTAAAAGCAGTTATGAAATTGTCCTCATCAATGTCAACAGTTTTCCAGCTGTGTAATTTGTAAGTCATCTGTCTCACAGTTAACAACAGTTCAGTCTAACTGTTATTAACTGAAAGCCTTCTGGAAAACCAGGCAAAAAATATTTACAGAGTGCTAGAAAGGAAGGGATTTGACACAGAACATCATGAATGCATGAAGCTGTCTTGTACTAAATTAGACCATTGGTCTACCCAGGTCTGCTTTGTCTACTCTGACTGGCAGCTACTCTCCCTGCCAGTCAGGGAAGACAGCACCTTGAGGGATCAGTGGTTCAGCTCTGTAGAAGGGAGCCTTGTGTATGTTCACGTGAGCTCAGACCGTTGGTTTATCTACCCCCATGTCTCCAAAGAGGCTGTTTTTTAAGCAGCCGTTCTTGGGACTTATCTGTCCATCCAACACATGAAACTGCCTTCCCTGTGGTACAACCAACTATCTGCTCTGGCTCTCCAGGCCACCTTTGAACTAGATTTACCAAATGCCTGTTCCCCAAAGTGCATTGAAAGTGGACTGAAAGTGCATTATTCTTCATGTGCAGAAGTCTAGCATCTTGTTTCAGACAGCGGATAACCAATGGGGAGACAACGAACAAGGCACATAGGTCAAGGTCTCCCTCACAGTGGCCAACCTCCATGTGGGGGCTAGAGATCTCTTGAAATTATAATTTCAACTCCAGTTTACAGAGATAAATTCCCCTGCAAATTGCATGGTGACTTGAGCTTCCCAACCAGGGAATAGCGCAGCTGGGATCAATCAATCCCAGAATACAGGGGAACAAAGCTTCAGGCAACATATGAGATATTCTGGCATGATTCTCCTTCTACATAATTCCCTTTGCTCCTGTTCTGTTCTAACACTGTTGGCTCTTTCTGAGATTCTTGTACTATTCAAAGGCCCACAGCAGATCAGAGTATCCCCAGATGTCAAAGAAGCTCCATCTGCATCTGAATGAATATCACAAAAGGAAAAGCAGGGCAAACACCAAGCAGGGTTACGTGTTCAGCACTAAATCTAGTCAAAAGTTTTAACAAAAGAAAAGTCATATTTTTACATACCCTTTTCCACCAAGGTTGTCTGTCTCCTATAGGTGCTCAATGGAGGAGTGGCAGGAAATGGGAGAGGGGTTGCATGATCTTGCAATACCACATTGTCACTTTGGGCTATGGACCTGGAAGTGACATTGCCACATCAAACAACCATCTAGGAGTGTTCTTGATCTCTATGACTTTTACCATAGAGACTGGGGGAGTGTCATGCAATGTGGAGATGTTATGCCAGTTTCCACCCCCCAAAATCTACTGCCGCTGTTGGGCTGGAGCTGGCAGCCCTATTACCTACTTAACCCCAAATTTAAGCAAAAATACAAACATGTCTTCCCCCCTCTAATACTAAACGTACAATGAGAGAAGTTGCTGTTTCCAGACAGAAGACTGGAGGGAAAGAGAAGCAGGGCGGAAACCTTTGTTCTTTTTGTGAGACAAATAGCAGAACTGACCGTCCTTGGGTGGGAAAGGGTGGGATTTAAATCCAGCAAACTATCATTCATAATCCTGGATCAATCTGGTGAATGTTTCTAAATGGAGACACATGGGGCACTTTTGCACAGGCAGAATAATGCACTTTCAATCCACTTTCAAAGCACTTTGCAGCTGGATTTTACTGTGCAAAATAGCAAAAGCCACCTGCAAACAGTTGTGAAAGTGCACTGAAAGTGCATTATTCTGCATGTGCAGAAGAGCCCATAGATGGGTCATTTCAGGCATTCCACAAGCTCTCAGCATTCAGAATGTCAACATTTGCTATCATTTCAACATCTGGTAGAATGCTTACACCTCTTTATGTATTAGCATATGCAAATGAGGAGGAGATGCAAAAGAGATGGCCACCACACCAGCAAATCTATTTTGACTTTGTAAAAGTAGGCCAGATAAATGCAGTGGGGCCAATTTAAGATGGACCTCAGGGCCTCCGTGCAGACCTATTAAGTAACAACCTTAATCCTCCAAGAAGAATCTCCACAGCTGAAAAGGATCAAGTAGCCTTCATACTGTACACTGCACATATACAGAAGCACTTCCAGAACTAAGTATGAGGTTGACAATTTCTTGTTCTCTGGTCAGCAAATCCTGGTGGACAATGAACCCATTTTACAGATTTCAGAGGCTTGTGTGCTACGCACACCCTTTATGAAGACAAGCTGTGGAGGCTTATCTGGGGAATTCAGATTAGCCTGTACACTCCCACACACGCCAGCTGGGTGACCTTGGGCTAGTCACAGCTTCTCGGAGCTCTCTCAGCCCTACCTACCTCACAGGGTGTTTGTTGTGAGGGGGGAAGGGCAAGGAGATTGTAAGCCCCTTTGAGTCTCCTGCAGGAGAGAAAGGGGGGATATAAATCCAAACTCCTCCCCCTCCCCCTCTTCTTCTTCTTCTTCTTCTTCTTCTTCTTCTTCTTCTTCTTCTTCTTCTTCTTCTTCTTCTTCTTCTTCTTCTTCTTCTTCTTCTTCTTCTTCTTCTTCTTCTTCTTCTTCTTCTTCTTCTTCTTCTTATCCATGGCGCCCGTTGCCATTGTCTGGATACCTTAAGCTAGCCTGATCTCATCAGGTCTCAGAAGAAAGATGATGGGGCTGGAGCCCAAGGAGGGTTGGATTTGGGAAAGGGATGGATTTCAATGAGGTATATTACCATAGAGCCCACCTTCCAAAGCAGCCATTTTCTCCAGCTGAACTGATCTTTACCACCTGGGGAGTGGTTGTAATAGTGGGAGATCTCCAGTCATCATTTAGAGGTTGGCACTCCCAACCACTGGTCTGATCCAGTAGAGCTCTTCTTATTCCAGCTATCAAGTATAAAATACTTGCCTGCCAAACATGTTCACTGCATAGTTCACAGCTCCCCTACTGCAGTGGAGGAGGAATTGCAAGACTATATGCATATCTTCCTACTTACGAATAAAAATGCTCCTGAGCTATCTAAAGGGCCTATGTGCCAAACCGGAATCATCTGAGGGACAGATGAAGCATATGGATCACTTATTGCCAATCAATATGGAGACATGTATTATTTCATACTGCTGGTTCAGAAGAAAGCTTAATTTTTTGTATAGCTTAATTGTAAATCATTTTGTTCTGTTACAGATAACTATAGAAATGAAACTTGCTAGGTGCTTTCTAATAAACTTAATCGCTTCTCTTCATTGTTTCTACTCTTGTGATGGGTTTGACTTTTTTCTTTCTTGCTTTTGCAAAAATGGATGCTTTTATTCAAGTTCTTCTCGACACCTCCGAGAATTCCTTTGCGACTTTCCCTTCCCTTGTTCCTAATGCATTTCTAATCACCTAATTATTTCATTATGCAGAAGTTGACTCAAAACACATTATTGTGTAACTTTTTTCTTTTTAAAAGGTCTTTCATCAAATGGGCATATAGAGAGAATCAAGGCAATCTGAAAGAAATCAAAACAGCTGATACTGAGGAAGTGACTTTTTCAACTTTATCCCATTAGTGATTTTCACATTCCTTCAAAAATGAGAAAGCAAATTTTCTCTCGGGGTAACCTTTTATTTCTTAATGGGTTGCTTATCAGACTTTTTCCTTTTGAATTTATTTTCATCACTCATTTAGTTTTCTTTGTAGTTAATGTGTTTAGTTTTCTTTGTAGTTAATGTCTTTTTAAAGCGTCTATGTTTCCATCATCCTGGTTCTTTTATATACTGGTAACATTTTTTTTCAACAAGTACAATTTGAGGTCATTTAAAAATGTATCAACAATTTTTTAATATAGGTCAGCCCAAATCTTGCCATGTTGATGCCTAATTTATGGATGGTCGCATTTTAAAAAAATGCTCCCAGGCTAACCTTCACTCGGATATCAAATTTGATTGCTATTCTATTGTTGAAGGTTTTCACAGCCAAAATCAACTGGTTGTCATGAGTTTTCAAAACTGTGTGGTCGTGGTCTGGTAGTTTTTGTCCTAACATTTTGCCCATGTCTATGGCTGGCATCTTCAGAGGCATGTTACAGACAACATACCATGACATGCCTCTGAATATGCCAGCCACGGATGCGAGCAAAATGTTAGGAACAAAAACCACCAGACCACAGCCACATAGCCCAGAAAACCCACAACCACCAGTTGAAGCTTTAGACTTTTGTTATAAAAGATTTGCAAAGAAACAGGAGGCAACATTTGTGCACAAGAACTTGACATTGCAATTCCAAGCTTATTTTTTTTAAAGGCAAGTGCATCTGTTCTTAATTGGAGATGCAACCAAGATATGACGCCACCTTAGAACTAAATTAAGAAGAAGAAGAAGAGTTGGATTTCTCTCCTGTAAGGAGACTCAAAGGGGCTTACAAACTCCTTTCCCTTCCCCCCTCACAACAAACACCCTGCAAGGTAGATGTGGCTGAGGGAGCTCCAAAGAACTGTGACTAGCCCAAGTTCACCCAACAGGAATGTAGAAGTGCGGAAACACATCTGGTTCACCAGATAAACCTCCACAGCTCAAGTGGAAGAGCGGGAAATAAAACCGGTTCTCCAGATTAGAGTGTACCTGCTCTTAACCACTACATCATGCTGGCTCTCATTTACCAAATGCTTGTTCCCCGGATGATCCTCCTCCTTTCTGCTCACTTTCCCGCTGCTGCTGATGTTTGATGTAAACATGATTGGTACCAAGTTTCTTCCAGCTTGAGCTACTGCCATCTCTAAGCAAAGAGGAAAGAGATCTGCAGGGTGAGGTTTCAGAGATCAAAGGGGGCTTTAGAAGTTCTGTTGCGTTCCTCAGGATGATCCTGGAAACACAAGCGCTTCTAAATGTTGGAATTGAGCTCAGAAGAGATCATTTCCAGTTGCGGGGAGGGGGGCAGCTCTGTTTGCCGCACCCAATTGGAAATGGAACAGATTGGTATTCACCTCCCATCATTCAACTCCTGCTTTGCTAAATTCCATTGTGTGACAACTCTCCAGCCGGGTCAAATATTAAATACAATTGTCTGTCACCTGACAAATATAGTCAACTACATCCACTGTCAATTATCCCCAAATGTCAAGCCAGATGGTGAAGACTATCAGGGGACTGTTTGTCATTACGATTCACATCTGAGACTGCTGGGGAGCAACTGCTTTACAACTTGATGGCTCCGAGAGCTCTTCTCTAGCACCGGAGTTCTGCCTGCCATGTGGAATGCCATGGTGAAGAGACTTGTGGGACGGACGAACTGCTGCCCCAACCTGGGTTCTGAATGTGGACAGGTGTGCATAGCCTCTCTGTGAGGCAAGTTCTTCTGATCAAGCAAGCACAGAGTTGTTTCATCTCTTCACCAGGCCAGAAGAATGCAGGCCGGGATTTTGGTGTGCTCCCTGAGCTGTCAAAGAGGACTTGTGCAGGGGCGGTTCAAAGTGTCTTGCCGCTGCCCTCAGCAGAAATGTAGGCTGGGAATTTCAGGCTTGCCTCCAGTGAGTTTCCTCCCAGTGACCCTTATCCCTTACATCACGAGTGAAAGTAGGCAGAACAAAAAGATGTAGGCGGAAAATCTAGGTGGAACAATGCATCCCTCACCTGGTGTTACCTGGGACCAGGAGTTCTCCCAGCCTTACAACTAGGGTTGCCTGGCAACCAGCAGAAGGCTTGTGGACAGAGACATGGGGGGTGTAACATTGTGTGTACCGCTATGTAGCTCCTAAGGAAAATTTGGGTATGACAGAGTAGCTCTAGGAATTACCAGAAACTCTATGGTTTTACCACAGAGTTTAAGGCAACTGTTAGAGCTACTCTATATGATGCCTGGATTTTCCCGTAAATCTTGCACCCCAAATTACAACTGATCTACAAACGACAGAGACCAGTTCCCCTACAGTATGTAGCAGCTTTGGGAGGGTGTCGCGTGTGCGCGCACACACCTCGATCTCCCTACTCTCCCCAAACTCCATCCTTCCAAGCACCTTCTTCAAATCTCCGGGAATCTCCCAAGCTAGAGTTGGCAACCCCACCTTCACCCCCTGGGCCTTAGCCTGAATTTGAGACAGGAGGGTGAGTTAGTTTCTTCTCAATGATTATTATCCCCAGCTGCTGTCTCGTTTTCATTCATTAGGAGCGAAGTGAACAAGCTCCAATTTTAAAAAAATCATTAAGATCTAACCCCTTCCCTAAAAACCCCTCTGTTGTACCAAGGATCCAGGACACAAGAGCTGTTTTATTCCCCTCCTCTGGCAATTCAGCCAGGCCTGGCGGCTGCTGGCACCATCCACCGGACTGAGACATTCTCCGCGTTTTGACCAATTGATCATTGAGCCGGGTGCTTTGCTTCCCTTGATGCCTTCCCGGCTTTGATGTTCAGCCCTTTGAAGTTGTCTGGGTTGCCAAATCCTGTGTCCACAGCTCAGAGATTAAAGTCACCATCTTGAGCTCAGGACAAAGAAGTGCTGGATCAGCCTGTCATCCACTGGCAAAGGAAACTGTTTATTCAGACAGGGGCCCTCAAAGGCTGTTTGACAACCCACACTATTTATTTTATTTATTTATTTATTTTCGATTTATTATACCGCCCCATCCCCGTAGCCATTGTGAGTTGCAGAGCCAGAGGGACGGCGTCACAGAAAGACTAGGGTTCAAACCAACCTTCT
The DNA here is from genome assembly GCF_021028975.2 of Sphaerodactylus townsendi. Classification (NCBI taxonomy): domain Eukaryota; kingdom Metazoa; phylum Chordata; class Lepidosauria; order Squamata; family Sphaerodactylidae; genus Sphaerodactylus; species Sphaerodactylus townsendi. Next base: position 21,854,436 of record NC_059441.1, on the reverse strand, counting down.
TTCTGGCATGGTATTTTGATATGTTCCAGGGGAGTAATATAGAGATCCAAAAAAACCCTCCCACAAAAATAACCCTCTGTTGTTCCAAGGATCTGAGACACAAGCTGCCAGGAGTCTTCAGAGATAGGGCGGAATACAAATGCAAATAAATAAGTAAATAAAGAGTGTGGTGGTGTGTGCATTTATGCATGTGTATCTGCAGATGTACATGCTTATTTTAGGGGGCAATTCGAAGAGCAATCCCCAGGGTGCAATCCTCCAGGAATTCACTAGATTCTATTCACTGGCTTGCATAAGACATCACACAAAACCATGGCTTAGTTTAATCTGTGGTTAGCTTGTACAATTAGGATTTTGGACTCACACATGCCATGCAGACAAAAATGGTGTTTTCTAGGATAAACGTTACTGCTGTTCATTAAGTGCGATGAGCGGTAGGTAGTAGCGAATAAATGAAATTGCAAAAAAACTGAAGAGCAGAGCAATTCAGCCATAAAAGAAATCACTCACCTGGTCGCCTATGGTGAGTAAGCACTGTTTCCAGACAACCAGGCTGATGTTGACAGAGTCCTGGCTGCTGTTAGACCTACTACCTGTCCTCTGGATCCGTGCCCCTCCTGGCTAATTAAAGCTTGCCGGGAGGAGTTGCGACACCATCTGTTGAATATCATCAATTGCTCCCTTGAGCAAGGAGTATTTCCTGGTGGGTTGAAGGAGGTGGTGGTCCACCCACTCTTGAAAAGATCATTCTTAGATCCTAGTGATCTGGCCGATTACCACCCCGTTTCAAATCTTTTGTTCCTGGGGAAGGTAATTGAGAGAGTGGTGTTGGAGCAGCTTCAGAGCTTTCTGGAGGACACATCGGCACTCAATCCCTTCCAGTCCGGCTACCATGCTGGGCATGGGACAGAGACCGTCCTTGTCACCATCACAGATACACTCCACATGCAACTTAACCAGGGCGGATCAGCGCTGCTGGTATTACTAGACCTTACCACAGTGTTTGATGTGGTTGACCATGATCTTTTGTCCCACTACCTGGCCGTCTCTGGGGTGCGTGGCACTGTCCTTCAGTGGATTGTCTCATTTCTCCGGGGACAGAGTCAGCAAGCGTGGCACAAGGATCAGGTTTCCCAGAGGTGCCCACTTCATTGTGATGTTCCTCAGGGGGCCTTGCTGTCCCCACTTTTATTTAACATCCATATGTGTCTTCTTGCTCAGCTGGTGTAGAGTTTTGGGCTGATTTGTCATCAATATGCAGATGACACTCAGCTCATTCTGTTGATGGAGGAGGGGCGGCCTCTGCCCCTGCGGCACTACAGCATTGTTTGGAGGCAGTTGCTGGTTGGTTGAAGCAGAGCAGGTTAAAACTTAATCCATCAAAGACGGAGATCCTCTGGCTGGGTCACACGGGGGGATTGGGGATTTCCAGCTGCCGGTGCTGGAAGGGGTCTCTCTGACACTGACCTCTTCAGTTCGCAACCTGGGGGTCCACCTGGATTCATCACTCTCAATGGCCCATGTTACCCAAGTTGCTTTCTTTCACCTTCGTCAGGCCTGTGGCTGGCCCCCTACCTCTCTCAGGCTTACCTGGCCACAGTGATCCATGCAACGGTCACCTCCAGATTAGACTATTGTAACTTGCTCTACATGGGCCTTCCCTTGTGGCTGATCCGGAAATTGAAGCTGGTCCACTATGCGACGGCTCACCTTCTCACGGGTGGCTCAGTTTGGGACCACATCTCCCCTGTGCTGTGCCACTTGCATTGGCTCCCAGTGGAATTCCGGATCATCTTCAAGGTGTTGGTTTTGACCTTTAAGGCCCTTCGTGGCCAGGGGCCCTCATACCTACAAGACCGCCTTGCCCCATGTGTCCCAGTTCAGCCTCTGCGTTCTGCAAAGGCAAATTTATTAGTGGTCCCCGGCTCTACGATGATGCAGCTGGCCTCTACCCAGGCCAGGGCTTTCTTGGCCCTGGCCCCTACCAGGTGGAATGCTCTTCCTCCAGCTGTTAGAGCCCAGCAGGACCTTGGTGAGGGCCTGCAAAACTGAGCTGTTCCACCAGGCCTTTGGGGAGGCTAGCCGCGGATTGTCCGTGCCCTCCTGATGCCCCATGTATCATCTGGTTTCCATCTGCGGCAATGTGCTGATCCCCTCCCATGGGGACAGGAGGTAGAGAGATTGGGGTTCGGACCCCATCCCCAATATGGTTTATCTGAGTTATGATGCTGATACTGTTTTAATTTTAATGCACTTTTGATTTATCTTGTTGTATTATGTTTTATCACTACTTGTTGGTTTTATTGTACACCACCCTGAGCCCTTCGGGGGTAGGGCAGTCTATTAAATAATAATAATAATAATAATAATAATAATAATAATAATAATAATAAAGCTGATACTATAATAAAAGCTGATACTTTCTATTGTTTCCTGATGGTCTCAAGTGATTAGCAAAAGCATAAACAAATGAGAATTTTTGTGGACTTGTAATTTTGTAGTTTCATTAATAAGGCAGAAGTAATGATGAAAAACAAATGCTTTTACATAAATAAGCTAATTCGCAGCATAAAAACTACTCGCATCTCCGGTTGATACATGAAACCTTAATAGGACTGTGGAACATTTCAGTTTGATCTGTGTTTTGTAACGGAGATGAATTCTGTAAGCAAGGAAAACTTGCACATTATAATCCAAACTGAAGTGGCATGCTGCCTATGTCACACAGTCCCATTATGAAACTTTCACATCTTTTTTTTCTCCTACTATTACTGTAACACGCCACAATTTAATTGCCACCATCTGTCTTTGAAGACAGACGTTGCTTAATTGGACCAAGGAAAGAAACTTGAGAAGGAATTAAATTGGTTTCCTTTCTGTTTCATCTTTTCGAATTGACTATTGGGAGTGGGGTGGGGTAGGCGATTCCTATCCTTTGTTGCAAAATTTAATAAATGTAAACATTTGGGCAAAAGGCTTTAAGGGCAGTAGAATGCCTTCAAGCAGCAAACAAATCACTACTGGTTGGCATGGGATTCAGAAAGAGATTTGCATGACAGAAGTCATTTGTGGAAGGGATCCCTTTTTGCCATTGCAGCTGATTTATGGTTTTCAGGGCAAGAGATGTTCTGAGGTGGTTTGCCACTGCCTCTGCATAGCAACCCTGGAATGTTGTGTATGGTTCTGGGCACCGCAATTCAAGAAGGATATTGACATGCTGGAATGGGTCCAGAGGAGAGCAACCAGAATGGTAAAAGGTCTGGAATCCATGCCCGACGAGGAGAGACTTAGGGAGCTGGGGATGTTTAGTCTGGAGAAGAGAAGGTTAAGGGGTGACATAATAGCCATGTTAAGATATTTGAAGGGATGTCCTGTTGATGAGGGAGCAAGCTTGTTTTCCGCTGCTCCAGAGACTAGGACCAGGAGTCATGGGTTCAAGGTGAAGGAAAAAAGATTCAACCTAAATGGTTCTGGTGGGTTTTCTGGGCTGTTTGGCCATGGTCTGATGGATCATGGCCACACAGCCTGGAAAACCCACCAGAACCAGTTGAATCCTGCCATGAAAGCCTTCGACAATACATTCTACCGAAACATCAGGAAAAAACTTCCTAACAGTAAGGGCTGTTCGACAGTGGAATGCACTACCTCGGAGTGTGCTGGAGTCTCCTTCTTTGGAGGTTTTTAAAGAGAGGCTGGATGGCTATCAGACAGGAATGCTTTGATTGTGTGTTCCTGCACTGCTGGGGGTTGGACTTGATGGCCCTTGGGGTCTCTTCCAACTCTATGATTCTATGACTTCTCTGTGGTCTCCCATCCAAGTACTAATCAGAACTGACCTTGCTTAGCTTCCAAGTCCTGATGAGATTGGTGATAGCCTGGACAATCCTGAGATGCTTAGCCATTCTCAACTCCAATGACTTTTACAAATATCTCCCCTGCATCTCAGCCAGGCATCCTTTAGTTCCAGGGACCAGGAGACAAGACTAAATTTCTCTCATTTTCCATATTTAAAATGCATGTATATTTTTGTCAGCAGCTTGATTAGGTTTTCAGGATGCACACTTCCCAAAAACTAGCATATTACTTCTGGGCATTATGAAAAAGAAACCATCAGAATGCACGTGTGGAATTCTTCCCCACCCCCATCAGCAAACTTTAGGCATGTGTAGTAATTTTGCTTGCAGCTAAAGATCTCAGGCTCATGAAATGCCAATATAAATGTAATTAAATTTCTTCCAGTTTCTCATCTCCCTCGTATCTTTTGTTTCCATCGCTCCCCTTTTTAAATAAAACAGGCATCCAACTCAGCTTGGTGGAGCCGTGAGAATAAAACTGGGCCAGGCATTGGTGTCACTCTGACTCTGTAGTATAACTTCCAACACAAATCAGTTTTAAAAGCACAGCATTTTCTGGTGAATCCTAAAGCCCCGTGTCAACTCAAGGTCATCACTTTCAGATTCAAGTGAAATGAGGTCACAGCAATAGAAGAAGGAGGAGGAGGAGGAGGAGGAGTTTGGATTTATATTCCAACTTTTCTGTCCTGTAAGGAGACTTAAGGTGGCTTACAAACTCCCTTCCCTTCCTCTTCCCGCAACAGACACCTTGTGAGGTAGGTGGGGCTTGGAGAGGTCTGAAAAACTGTGACAGGTATGCAGGAGTGTGGAAACACATCTGGTTAACCAGATAAGCCTCTGTCACTCAGGTAGAGGAGTGGGGAATCAAATTCAATTTTCCAGATTAGAACCCACCTACTCTTAATTATTACACCACTCTGGCTCTACCATAATTCTGCCACCTAGTCTGCCACTGCTGGGTTGGCAACTCTACCTTCCACCTGCAAATAGGGTAAACAGGAAATGGCCCGGCAAATCTGGACCGCTCCTCCCCTCCAACAGCGGGTAAATGCCCACCCTTGGCCCTAGTCTCCTGCTCTTGAGAAACTGAGAAGCGGGAGAAAAATGACAGGCTCCATAGTGATGCTCCAAGAATTTAATGTCTCTATGGACTTTACCATAGAGATTAGGGGAAATTCCTAGAGTGTGACCCAGAAGCACTGTCATATTCTGCCTGAATTCCACCCTCTCCAGGCACCTGACATTTGCTAAATAAGTGCTGGCAACCCAGTCATTATGATTTGGGTGCTTTAGTTTCATGTAAGGGATCTTCCCAAAACACAGGGTCATCTTAGCGTGTTAAAAAAATAAGTTCAGTGCATAGAGGCATCTTTGAATCTGCCTAACTCTTTTAAATGTTCCTCTCACACAGACATCAGTACATTCACAACACTAGTCAACACTTTTATAATAACACTCATACAGTTGCTTCCCTAGTCTCCTCAGGAATAGCTATTCACTAAATATTGAAAACCCTATACCAGTAGGACATTTTTGCAGCAAGAGAAAGGTTTGCAGAGGCAAATGTAGTCCAACTTGATTTTTGTAAGAACAAGCTTGCATGGGACTTACTGATCAACACTGAAAATAACATGTACTCACAGACCTTTGCAGACTTTCGAAACAAGCACATATTTGGAATGGCTTGCGTTGGGTTTTCAATATTTAGTTAATGTGCAGTAAAGCCTGCAGCAGACATTTAAAAAAATAACTCGGGTTGGACCATAAATTTAGAAAGATCCACTAGTCATAAAAATTTAAGGAGAACTTACATCCTGTTTCATTTAAATGGGTTTGCTCAGCTCAGCATCATGATTTGAATCTGGGACTTGGATTTGCAGAGTGTCTGGCCAGCCAATCCTAACTGGGCCAATCCTAACTGGCTCTTTTTACGATGATAAGGTTTTGCAATCCGACAGCAAAGCAGGGCCCGTCTTGAGAAAGAGAGAGAGAAAAGCCAGCCAGCTACCAGGGGTCTCTTCCCCTAGTTCAAAGCTCTCTTACCTGGAGAGTAGCAAGAAGGACCTGCAAGCCACTAGCTTCGCACTCAGCCATGGTGTTACGCTCCCACTCCCTCGCTAAGCAGCAAACCAAGGAGAGAGTTGCCAAACCAAGCCGCTTTGGTGCCGTCTTGTTTCAGAAAGAGAGCAGCTAGACCTGGGCTCAAAATCAAAGCAGTGCAACTCTAAACCTTCATGCAAGAGAGAGATGTACACACACACACACACACACACACACACACACACACCACAGCCCCAGTCTCCTGCCCCCCTTGGTGTTCTCCCACTGCAACAGGGAGATTAATTCCTATATAAAGAATCCGAGGGATTAAGCAAAGGTCTGGGTGCAGGACCGGAGGCGTGCAGGGTCGGCAATGGTGGCAGCTAGAGGAAAAGTGGAGAACGCAAGACCCACAACCCCTCTGGCCCAGGGGAGGAGGGTGATCTGTAGGCCTGGCTGCTTGACAGACATTCTCAGCTGACTGGCTGATCAGTTCCACCGAAAGCCCTCGGAGGCTGCTGGGCTCTGCCAGCTTTGGTCCTAGTGAAATTGGAGACACCCGGCAGGGAGGGTTGGCCTGCGGCACCAGCACTGCCCGGACAGAGAGGCACAGCAAACAGAACTTTGCAAGCTGCTCATTGACTCAACCCCGTCTGCATCTCTTCCATCCAGTGGATCAGGAAATGCCATTAAAACCAGCGGCCGTCAGTTCACACCAAAGAATCAGCTAAGCAGCCAGACATCTTTTACAGGTTTCAGACTGGACTGTACGGCTGGCATGCTGAGTCCAGTAACCAACGTTGCCAGCTTGGGCTGGGAAATTCCAGGAGATCTGGGGATGGAGCCTGGAGAAGACCAAGCTGGAAATGTTTAACCTTCCAAAGCAGCATGAGAGCCCACGTGGTGTAGTGGTTAAGAGCAGGTGGATTCTAATCTGGAGGACTGCGTTTGATTCCTCACTCCTCCACCTGAGAGGCAGAGGCTTATCTGGTAACCAGACGTGTTTCCGCACTCCTACATTCCTGCTGGGTAACCTTGGGCTAGTCAGAGTTTTTGGGAGTTCTCTCAGCCCCACCTACCTCACAAGGTGTCTGTTGTGGGGAGAGGAAGGGAAAGGAGTTTGTAAGCCACCTTGAGTCTCCTTACAGGAGAGAAAAGGGGGTATAAATACAAACTCTTTCTTTCTTCTTTCTTTCGTTCTCCAGAGGACTTGTTTTTTGTTGTCTGGGGATCAATTATAATGAATCTCTGTAGTCTGGGCATCAATTGTAAATCCAGGACCTACCTTGAAATGGGCACCCTTAACAACTATGTTAAATGCTGTCAAGTGTCTTCCTACATGACCTTATGAATAATTAACAGCCTAGCTCAGGTCTTGCAAACGGAGGGTCGTGGCTTCCTTTGTAGGGCCAATCCGTCTCATGTGGGCTCTGCCTCTTTTCCTAGCATTACTGTCTCTTCCAGTGAGTCTTGTCTTCTCATAATCTGACCATACTAAGGCCCCTTGCACACATGCAGAATAATGCACTCTCAATCCACTTTGCAGCTGGATTTTACTGTGCAGAAAAGCAAAATCCACTTGCAAACAATTGTGAAAGTAGATTGAAAGTGCATTATTCTGCATGTGCAGAAGGAGCCTAAGATAGATTCAGTTTAGTCATTTTAGCATCCAGGTACAGTTCAGGCTTGATTTGACCTAGAACCCACTGATTTGTTGGCAATTCACAGTATCCGTAAAACTCTCCTCCAGTACCACATTTCAAAGGAATCTACTTTCTTCCTGCCAACTTTCTTCACTGTCCAGCTTTCAAACCCAGGCCCTTTCTGCACATGGGCGGAAACGCACCTCCGAGGCTCGGGGACCGTTCGCACACTAGCATGTGAGCGGTCCCAACTTTCCCTTCAGTCAGAGAGGCGGCTCCGTATGGAGCTGCCTCCGGTTACCCCCCTCCACTCACCGCCCCATCCAGCATCGCTCCAGAGGGCTGCAGGGACCCGCCCACACTGCCCTCCGACCTCCAGGGGTCAGAGGGCAGCATGGGCGGGGCTCTGCAGCCCTCCAGAGCGACACTGGACAGGACGGTGAGTGGAGGGGAGGGGGAAAGTAGCGTCTTCCCGCTAGTGCTGTTCGCACCGCGCCAATGGGAAGACGATGCTTTGGAAAAACCTCGTTTGTTTAGTGAGGTTAACAGGGGTGGCTTCACGCCGTTCCCGGGCAGCCAGGATGGTGCTGCAAGGCCAGGCAGCCAGGCCGGGCGGCCAGGCCAGCGCTGCTGTGTGAACAGCAGCCCAGGGACGGCTTTTTTGCCATCCCTGGGTCGCTGTGTTACGCCCATGCAGAAAGGGCCCCATATTGGCTGCTGAGGGTTTTTGTCAGGATGCCAAAAGGGGATCTGACAGTTTTCCAGGTTGTGCAGCCATAGTCTGGTAGTTTTTGCTCCTATTGCTTCACCCACATCCATGGCTGGCATCATCAGAGGAATGACTTGGTAAGACATGATTCCCTCCATGGCGCTGTGCAGAGTGATTGGGGTGCATTTGCAATGTGTCCAGGAGTTCATTTGCAGTTGTATTTGAATGTTTCCAGTTTTTAGTTTGGGTGTTTTTTAGGGTTTTTCACACCCATACCTACTAGAAAGTAAGTCCCATTGAATTCAATTAGATTTAATTATGAGTATACATACTTAGTCTATTTGATGGATTTTTAGTTGAAGGGCAATCTTGATAGGAAACTGAGATACGATTCATTTTTAAAAACACACAAAATCATTTTAGTAAGCAAAGATATTGGAAGTCAAAGCTACATCCCTAACAAATCCCCAGTGGGAATTCCTTACCCTTCCTGTGCTGCCTCTAAGAGTAACACGGTTGCTAACATACTTTATGTCCTGCAGGGTATTTCTTCCCACCTTTCTTCTCCGCTTTGTTCTCAAACCTTTTGTTCTGAGAATACCCAAGCGACTAACATCGAAGCTTGGAAATGTAAGGACTGCCGATCAATGCTAGTTTTTCCCTGTCTTGCTCCAGACAATTAGACCGGACGAATATGCTTTGAAAGATTACAGACTGCTTTTTTTAAAAAAAACACAACCTAAATTAATGCTAATACTATAAAAAGAATGCAGGCTACGAATTCCTTGGGGCTGGGATCTGTCTCTTTCACTCAAGTTCATCCCAATTCTTTGTTAACCTACATAGATCTTCCATAGTTATAGTACAGCTACCTGCTAGTTAGTGAGTCTGTCTTCTCCCTCTACAGAATAGCTTCACCATCATAGTCAGAAAAGGTGCCAAGGGGAAGCAAAGAGCACAGATGAGATGTTTTGCCTTAGCAGTATAGTCCCCAGAAGATCCCAGGTTCAATCCCAAACATCTCCAGTTAACAGAATCAATGTTTTGAAAGATCATTACCGTCTTAACGTATCGGGTGTAGTGATATCTTGTCTGTCATCTGAGAAGTTCAAAGTGGCATGTCTGGTTCTCTAATCACCATGTTATCCTCAGAATAGTCTTTTGAGAAAGGAAAAGGCCTGATTACTGGCAAGCTTCCCAGCAAAATGTGGGATTTGGATTCGGGTCTCCCAAATCCCAACCAGATTCTTAACTCCAACACTCAGATATTTGAGAGGCACAGCCAGTCAATATTAAAGATGGACCCTATGGGGAAAGGCTGAGGGATTTGGAAATGTTTGCTTTGAAGAAAGGGAAACTGAGGGGGTACACCATTGTTCTCTTGAAGTAGTCAAAGGGCAGTCACTTGATGAATGGTAGGGAGCTTTTCCTGTTGGCAGCAGAGGATAGGACTCACAATAATGGGCATAAAATATGAGTGGAAAGGTATACTAGGAATAATAAGAATAAGAATAAGAATAAGAATAAGAATAAGAATAAGAATAAGAATAAGAAGAAGAAGAAGAAGAAGAAGAAGAAGAAGAAGAAGAAGAAGAAGAAGAAGAAGAAGAAGAAGAAGAAGAAGAAGAAGAATTTTTTTGGATATCCTCCCTTTCTCTCCTGCAAGGAGACTCAAAGGGGCTTACAATCTCCTTTCCCTTCCCACCCTACCTCTCCCAACAAACACCCTGTGAGGTAGGTGGGGCTGAGAGAGCTCCGAAGAACAGTCACCCAGCTGGCATGCGTTGGAGTGCACAAGCTAATTTGGTTCCCCAGATAAGCTTCCACAGCTCAAGCGGCAGAGAGGGGAATCAAACCCAGTTCTACAGATTACAGTGCACCTGCTCTTAACCACTACACCACGCTAGCTCTCAGGGGGTCAGATTAGATCACCTGTATGGTCCTTCCTGTGGCCTCCACTTTTTGCAAAGCAAAAAATGGGGGAGGGGCCATTTCATTGTTGGTCTCGGATGCCATTTCCTATAGGTGCATCCCTGGAGGTGGGTCAGGCTGTGACTGGTTTTGTCTTGGCATCTTTGCAATGGTTATTTGCCCACTCTAACCAAAGAAGTTCTCTCCCACCAACCCGGCAGAATAAAACTCAATAAAACTCAGACATTCTGTGTATCCTTCAAGAATCTGACTCAGGGAAATCAGTGGCACTACCAATTGTCTTGCAGGTTCCGAGTCTGCATTTTGTCTACTAGCGGGACCCAATGAACATGAGAAAAAAATAATTTTATATAATAACCAAGGAACAGAGAAAAAGGAAGCAGAAAAAAGGAAAGGGGAGAGAGACCCACTGGAGAATGTATTTCAGAACCACCACACACACACCCCCACACACAAAGTGCGCTGGAGTGATTAATCCACTGGTGAAAAATGACTTCAGAGCTAATTAAAGGCAGTTTAAAGAAGCTGTTTTCCGTCTGCCATCACCTCATTTTTATCCTGTTTCTAGTGATAATTGTACCTGTCTGGAGAGCTATGTGAAACAATCCGTTTCCAAGACATCAATTTTTCAAAAGAATACAGACGTGGCGCACACAAACAGACCAAATAGGGTGGCCAGGAGTATGCACATAACAGAGCCAGAGTTGTGACCTTTACTACTTAAGTAAAGGAGCAGCAGTGGCGAAGGAGGTTAAGAGCTCGTGTATCTAATCTGGAGGAACCGGGTTTGATTCCCAGCTCTGCCTCCTGAGCTGTGGAGGCTTATCTGGGGAATTCAGATTAGCCTGTACACTCCCACACACGCCAGCTGGGTGACCTTGGGCTAGTCACAGCTTCTCAGAGCTCTCTCAGCCCCACCTACCTCACAGGGTGTTTGTTGTGAGGGGGGAAGGGCAAGGAGATTGTAAGCCCCTTTGAGTCTCCTGCAGGAGAGAAAGGGGGGATATAAATCCAAGCTCTTCTTCTTCTTCTAAAGGTGGTTTGCCATTACTTTCCTCTACAGAGTCTTTCTTGGTGGTCTCCCATCTAAGGTTTATGGTGATCCCAAAAAAGGGCTTTTCAAGGCAAGCAATTAGGAAGAGGTGGTTGGCCATTTCCTTCTTCTGCAGAGTCTTTCTTGGTGGTCTCCCATCCAAGGTTTATGGTGACCCCAGCAAGGGGCTTTCAAGGCAAGCAAGAAGCAGAGGTGGTTTGCCATTGCTGTCCTCTGCAGAGTTTTCCTTGGAGGTTTCCCTTCCAAGAATCAACCCAGCTTAGCTTCTAAGATTTGATGAGCTAAGGTTGTACTATACCATTCCATACCCCAGTCCACCTCTGTGCTCATGCATTTCTGCAGATCTCAAAGGAGAACTTCTCTCCAAGTTAGGTCTTGATTTTTTAAATTATTATTCTTTAAATGTATTGCCTTCTTCATCCCAAGGGCTTGAGTCCAGTTCTGGCACTTTTAAAATTAAACAGAAGAGTCCACATTCCCTTGAAGAACTCACAATCCATGCAGAACTGATTGAAAGCTTAAGAGACGGAGCAGAAGAAAAAACAGAGATTCTGCCAATTCTTGCAAATCTCAAATTTAATAGTTCTCAACCCTGATTTCATCAGAATGACTTTTTAACCTATTCATCCTGGGTTTGCAACTTGGTTCCTTTCTAACAAGCATGTTTTCCGTTGCCAAGTCAATTTTATAGGATTTTTTTTCATCAACTCCATTCGCTTCTTTGAGTTGAGGTTTCTTGGTTTAGCTTGCAATGATGGGTGAGCAGATATAAAATGCCATCAAGTCAAATTCTAGCAATCTCTTAAGAGGTTTTCAAAGCAACAGACTAACACAGTTGATTTGTCGTTGCCTTCCTCTTCAGTAGCAACCCTGTAAGGCTGAACACACTCAAACAAAGTGGCTTAAAAAAGAAGAACTTTATTGATTTATGTCGCCCTAGGTACAGGGTGCTGGAACTGAGGATTCGTGTCCTCAATTCCAGTATTTAAACTATTTACAAAGACAGACAGCAACCAATCAGCTTTTCCCCTCCTCCCAGCTCCTGGTCTCCCATTGGTTCTGAAGCTCTGGTGGGATGTAGCTTCTCAGTGTGCTTTCCCGCACTTTTTGGAAAAAGGTGGGAACTGGTGCATGTTGGGAGTTGCAGTCCTGACATCCCACTCCCTCTAAGGCCCCCCTCCACCTGTCCTGTCCGGATGGGCATGGTGAAATGCCCGAACAAGGCACGGGGGCGACACATGATGGCTGCCCACCCACTCAGTGAACCCAGAGGTGAGGTCCTTCCACTGGACTAAGTACTGTAGCCGACCCCTGTGCAACCAGGAATCAACGATGCCGCTAATTTCCTGGTGCAATTCGCCATTCACCTCGTACAGCTCAGCCAGGGGGAGGTTGGGGTGTCAAGTGTCCGGAGGGGCAGCTTTCTTTAACAAGATAACATGAAAGACAGGGTGAACAAACAAAGTTTTTTGGAAGGTCAAGTTCTACAGCTACTGGATTGACCACATGGGAGACGCAAAAGGGCCCGATAAACTTGGCACCCAATTTCCTGGTCCCGAGAGCCCCTGTAAGTTTTTGGTGGAAAGATACGCCCAATCACCCATCGCATAAATGACTGGTTGCCGTTTGCAGTCTGTGAAATATTTGTAATCCACCTTAGCTTTAGCTAGTGAGTCCTATACAATCCGCCAGGTGGCATGTAGAGACGTAATCCACTCATGCAGGTCAGCCGGTCCATTAGGAATAGTGCCCTCTAGGGGAAACGGGTTATTGTCCTGGCCATGCACCACCCTGAAGGGACTCTGCCCAGTACTAGTATGAACAGCATTGCTGTATGCGAATTCAGCAAAGGGGAGTAGGTCAGATCAATTATTGTTGTGTTGGTTAATGTAGCACCGAAGGTACTGTTCCAGAATCTCATTCACCCCCTCCATTTGCCCATCTGTGGCCGCACGATAGGTGGAAGACAACCCCAGTTCAACCCCCAGTAGCTTCATAAACTCCCACCAGAACCTGGAGACGAATTGGGGGACCCAATCCAAGATGACATTCCAGGCGCCCTGTGGAGTCTATACACGTGCGTGAGAAAGAGCTGGGCCAATTTCTGAGCAGTGGGGACCCCCCCACAGGGGACAAAGTGGGCCTGATTGGAAAACAAATCCACTACCATTCAAACAACCATTTCCCCCTTACTCGTGGGCAAGTCTGTAATAAAGTCCATCGAGATGGTCTGCCGAGGGGCTAGGTAGAGGTTGCAACAGCCCAGGCTGACGACCTGGGGCATGTTTGGCCGAGGCACACACAGGGCAGCCAGTGACATAACATGCCACATCCTTGCGGAGGGAGGGCCACCAGAACTGCCTCCTGACCAAGTGTAAGGTCTTGACAAAGCTGCAGTGGCCTGCCAACTTGGTGTCGTGACAACCCGCCAGCACCTTGGCACGCAAGCCAGCTGGAACCTAGACCTTGTCCCCTCTCCACCAGAGGCCCCCTGATTCGAGAGGTCACCTGCTGCCTGCTCCCCCTCAGGTACCAAAGATGTGAGGCTGTGAAGTTCCACTTCCAGAAGCGGTGGAGTGGGTGGGGGATTGGAGGCAGTGCCTGGCTGCTGCGCTTGGCTACGAGTAACAGCCTGGAGGCCAAGTTGGGCGGGGGAAAAGACCATGCTGATGGGATGCGGCTCAACCAGTGCGGAGTCCGGGATCCGGGATAGGGCGTCCGCCAGACAGTTGCTCCTCCCCAGGAAGAAGTTAAGGGTGAAATTAAACCTAGGAAAAAAGTCACCCACTAGTGTTGTTTGGCAGTGAGCTTGCTGGGCGTTTTGAGGTAGATCAGGTTCTTATGGTCAGTCCACACCTTGAAGGGGTGCTGGGCACCCTCCAACCAATGTCTCCAGGTCACCAATGCCCTGCGAATAGTGCAGGTTTTCTTGCCACACAGAGTCCAATTTAGTTCTGGGCCGGAAAACTTACGGGACAAGTACACACAGGCATGCAGCTTCCCATCCTCCCCCTGTTGAAGCAAAGCAGCCCCCAAAGCAACGTCCGAAGAGTCGACATGTAGAATAAACGGTTTGCTTGGGTCCACATGCACCAACACTGGTTCCGAGGTGAAGATCCCCTTGAGTGCCTAGAGTGCCCTCTGGCACTCCACCGTCCAAGCAAGGGGCAACCCCATCCTGCCCCCCCCCAGGCCTGGTACCTTTGGTTTGGAGAAGGTCAATGAGGGGAAGGGCTACCCTGGTGAAGTCAGGGATGAAGTCCCTGTAGAAGTTTGCAAACCCCAAAAAGGACTGTAGTTGCCTGCGTGTGCCGGGCCAGTCTACAACAGCCTGAACCTTGCTCGGGTCCATCTCAACCCCCCGCCCCGAGATGCAGTAGCCCCAAAAGTCCACCTGTTCCTGGTGGAGCTCACATTTAGAAAGCTTGGCATAGAGTTCATGTCGTATGAGGTGGCGCAGCACCTCCCGAACCAGCTTGATGTGCACCTGAATGTTCTCAGAATAGATCAACACATCATCCAAATAAACAACAATTCCCTTAAACAGCAGGTCATGGAGGACCTGGTTGATGACATTCATGAACACCCGGGGGCCCCACTGAGACTGAATGGCATCATGAGGTACTCGAACTGGCCTAGGTGGGTATTGAAAGCAGTGAGGTGTTCCTGTCCCTCAGCAATGCGGACCCGAAAATACACCTCCCGCTCCAGATTGTAGATCTCTGGGCTGTCCTCCTCTACCAGCCCAACCAGCCAGTTAGTGGCTCTGCCATGGAGTCGGGTTCCCACCTTGAAAACACATTCCCGGTCTGTGCAGAAAGCATCGCTGTGGACCTCCATGTACGAGCCCACCTGGATGAGGAAAAAGGCAAGCTCGTCAGGGTTCCCATTGAAGTCCACCTTGAAGCTCTTCCAAGATCTGGGCAAAGGCACCAGCTCATGACGGGAGGGCGTTGCGGTCCCCCCAATCGCGCTCATGTCGTCGGCTCGGAGTCTGGGGTGGTTAGGTCACTCAGCTGCCTCCTTAGGGAGCATAGTTCAGTTTGAAGCTCCTTGCCCATGTCGTCCTCTGCCGCCGTCTTGACCACTAGTTAGGTTTCATGGCCTGCTCTCTCTCTCTCTCTCTCTCTCTCTCTCTCTCTCTCTCTCTCTCTCAGCCCTCAGGTGTAAGGTTGTTTTGGTTAACTAGCTTGCTTCAGTCTTGGCACTACATTCCTGGTTCTGGGCGTTGTGCCCGGAGTTGTCGTTATCTCTTGCTTAGCCTTGCCGCTTACTTGCTTGCTACTGTCCTGTGTGAACTTACTCCTGGGAATAGTAAGGTGGGAAAGAGGGTCTGTTTATGCTGGGGGTTTTGCAGGAAAACTCAGCCCGTAAAAAGTGGCTGCTTGGGGAAGTCTGGTCAGAATTCGCATTGTCTGTAGAAGATCATGATTGCCAGATCAATAAAGAACTGTTAAGGTTACTGTTGGCCTGGACTTTGCTGATTCCTTACATCAGGATTGCCACTTGTTGTCACAGGTCTGAGAGATCAGTCTTTAGTTGGTCCCATTCCATGGTGACCTCAGCCGCATGTTTTTGCAGAGCTTTGTACGCACGGTGCTGCTTCTCCGCCTCGCGATTTGGCCCTCTCATCGTCACTTGGGATTCCATCAAAAGTGTCGTTGAACAGGCACATTCCTCCATCATGTCTGTCCAGAGGGTGCTGACTCCTGTCCAAGACTCCTGGTGAGGGTTTTTTCCACCAACTTGGTCAAGTGTAGGGCGTCTGATGGGGGTCCCCCTTCCTGCTTGGGAGAGCCCAAAAAGTGGAAGGTGTTCTCCTGATCCAGCCATACTAGCAAAAGTTCTGGATCTATGGTAGAACAGAGTGTGGAGTTCCAGCACAATGTAAGGCTGGACACACTCAGACAAAGTTAACTTAAACAGAGAAACTTTATTGAATTGCATCACCCAAGCTACAGGGTGCTGGAACTGAGGATCTCCCCTCAGTCCCAGCATTTAAGGTCAATTCGAAACAATGTGCCACCCAATTGCTGCGGTCCCTTTTCCCGCCTCTGGTTCCCATTCATGGTGGCTTCCCGCTTCGGCGGGCCCCCATGGGGACTGTTGCTGTAACGAACTAGCAAAGTCCAGGCCAAAGTAACCGTTCTCAGTTCTTTATTGGGCTGGCAATCATAGTCGGATACAGGCAATGCGAGGTCTGAGAGTGTCAGAATCCCAAAACACACACAAAAACTCTTGTTGTAGAACAGCAGCTTTATTGGTTCGGGGATCTTCCCTGGCCAAAGTCAAGACTGAGAAAAGCCCGCACAAACAGCAATAGTTAAGAAACTGGCAGCCCCCCCCCCCCCCGCCTGGGAAAGTGCACCTAAAAGTAAGTGTAAGGAGATAACAAGAGATGGGTAAGCAATGACCTTGAGCACCACCTGGAAATACTCCACATTCTACAGCAACAGTGAAAAGACAGTTAGAAATGCAGTTAACCCCTACCAACCACCCCCAGTGCGATGAAACAGCAGCACAAGCAAAATCCCAAAATATAGGCCTCCTGACAGAGAGCCTCAGACCTCTAATAGAAGATTTTACATAGGCATATCACATTCCCGCCAATACAGAATAAATAAAGCCAATACTCAAAGCAATACAGGATAAACAAAGCATAGTTTCCCACAGGCAAATAGAGATAACCTACAAGCGAAAATCCCAATCCCAGGCAGAAAGCCAGAAGCAGCCGGCAGCCACCTCCCAAGGACAGACCAAACGCTCACCACATCCTGACAGTTGCATGTTGGGACTTGTACTCCTGACACAGAGACTACGACACAGAGTAATGGATTCAAGGTGAAGGAAAAGAGATTCCACCTAAACATCAGGAAAAACTTCCTGACAGTAAGAGCTGTTCAACAGAGGGATGCACTACATCAGAGTGTGATGGAGTCTCCTTCTTGGGAGGTTTTTAAAGAGAGGCTGGATGGCCATCTGTCACGAGTGCGTTCTCAGGTTGGCGATTCGGATCAGCTGAGTCAGTGATTCGGCTCTAATTCGAACGCATTTGGACTGAGCCAGATCTGAAGGCATGATATTCAAATTGGGCCCCGATCCGAACACATGGATTGGTGCCATTTCCGAATCGGGCCTCAGATGGCCCGATTCACCTAAAAAATTAAAACAACCCACCCACAAACGGCGTGGGAAAAATGCTTCCCCCAAGTTTCCAACAAAAAAACCTTCCCTCCCAAGTGTGTGCGTGCTGGTCAGGGCTTGGAAGCTGCAGGGGCGAGTTTTGGGATGGGAAAGGGGGTGACAAGCGTGGAAAGGGAGGGTGGATGGGTGCTTGGACTTGAGTGACACAAGTCCAAGCACCCACCACCACCCCCCATGCCACGCTTGCCACCCCCTTCCCACCCCAAAACTCGCCCCTGCGCCTTCCAAGCCCCGATCCGCAAGCACACACAACTTCTGTGTGTGAGCAGATTGGGGCTTTGAAGCTGCAGGGGTGACAAGAGTGAGGTGTGGTGAGGGAGGGTGGATGGGTGCTTGGACTTGAGTTCAAGCACCCATCCGCCCTCCCTCACCATGCTTGCCACCCCCCTTCCCACCCCAAAACTCACCCCTGCGGCTTCCAAGCCCTGATCCGCACGCATACACACCTTCTGTGTGCGTGCATATAGGGGCTTGGAAGCTGCAAGGGTGACAAGCGTGGCGAGGGAGGGTGGATGGGTGCTTGGACTTGAGTCCAAGCACCCACCCCCCCACGCCACACTTGCCACCCCTTCTCATCCCAAAACTTGCCCCCGTTACTTCCAAACCCTGACCCGCACACGCACGCACACACAAGTGTAAGCACCCACCCACCCATGCCACCCTTGCCACCCAGTTTCCCAACCAATCCCCAGAAAAAAAGTTATCCCACTTACCCACTGTCCACGAGGCTTCTCTCCATGTACTGCTGAAATAAAAAGGCTGGAAGTTAAAGTGCTGCAAAAGTGTTGTAAAAAAACCCAATACGCAAACAAAGACACCCCCCCCCCTGTTAAAAATGTGGCAAAACAACACTTTAACAAATTAAACTGACAACTTTTACTAACAACTTTAACCAACAATTTTAAGTATGAATCCCCCCTCCTTGGGAGTTTCTAACCAACCTTGCCCCAAGAATCTCCCTCAACCTCCCTTGTTTGCATTGCACCCCGTGCAGAAGAACAGATGGGATAAAGAAGGCCTGCATTTCATTTTTTTTTTTTTTTGCTTGGACTCCCCTGCCTTGGGTAATGGGTGGGGGAAGAATTAGGACAAATAAAAGGAAATGTTTCTTCACGCAATGGGTGATTGGTGTTTGGAATATGGTGCCACAGGAGGTGGTGATGGCCACTAACCTGAATAGCTTTAAAAGGGGCTTGGACAGATTTATGGAGAAGTCAATCTATGGCTACCAATCTTGATCCTTCTTGATGTGAGATTGCAAAGGCCTTAGCAGACCAGGTGCTTGGGAGCAGCAGCAGCAGCAGCAGGCCATTGCTTTTACATCCTGCATGTGAGCTCCCAAAGGCATCTGGTGGGCCACTGTGAGTAGCAGAGTGCTGGACTAGTTGGACTCTGGTCTGATCCAGCAGGCTCTGTCTTATGTTCTTAATGTGTGCTTTCCACAAAAAGCACACAGACTTTTTTATAATTGAGTTGTACATGTACAGAATATGTGTTCAGTTATGCTAGTATTTATCCCTGAATGATAGGAAGTTGTTTCATAAACAAAAGGTTTGTCAGTGCATTGAAGCAATCTCATGCCTGTTTGTCAGGCCTTGTGTTTGGGATAATATTATGAACTACAGCTGCTAACTGGTTGTGGTGGGTTTTCCCGGTTGTGTGGCTGTGGTCTGGTGGATCTTGTTCCAAACGTTTTGCCTGCATCAGTGGCTGGCATCTTCAGAGGTGTATCACAGAGGGAAGTCTGTTGCCCTCTGTGATACACCTCTGAAGATGCCAGCCACAACTGCAGGCGAAATATTTGGAACAAGATCCACCAGACCACAGCGACACAGCTCTGAAAACCCACCACAACCAGTTGCATATGGCCGTGAAAGTCTTGGATAATACATTTTAGCTGCTAAATTCAGATCTGCCCAAGTCTTCAAAGAAGGACCTCGAGGCCATTTACTTATTCCTTTGTCTTCTTAATGTATTACCATGGCGATGAATGGGTCAGGGTCACACCTTGCTGCCTGATGGCTTCAATTCAGCCTGACCTGAACAAGGGGCTGGGCTGGGCAGCCCCATATGGAGAGATTTTGCCCAGACTGCTTGGATTACTTTAAGGAACTCCTTTTGGATTTCTGAAAAATTGCATCTGGCCACCGACTGTACTGGGCCGCTGGTGATTGATTATTCCCAGCCTATTTTGTGTCAAAGAGCTTGGAGAGACTTTTCAAGGAAGGCCCATTTCATTGAAATCCTTGTATCAC
This sequence comes from Sphaerodactylus townsendi, assembly GCF_021028975.2. Taxonomy (NCBI): domain Eukaryota; kingdom Metazoa; phylum Chordata; class Lepidosauria; order Squamata; family Sphaerodactylidae; genus Sphaerodactylus; species Sphaerodactylus townsendi. The sequence goes on along the minus strand of NC_059441.1, from coordinate 21,834,745 downwards.
CGAAAGCTTGCCTTAATGGGCAATTGCATGCCTGGAGAGAAGAGGTAGGATTTTGGTAGGATTTTGGTGGGTGAAACCATAGCAACCAAACCAATTTTTGCTCTTAAGCACTTTTTGCTTTTACTAACGGTTGAAAGCTCATAGCTTTCCTCTTGGAATTTTTTGGGGGGGAGGCTGTAAAGCCACAAAAGGCTGAGTTGTTGGGGTGTGTGTAACTTAAGTTGTGATGTTTTGCATGGTATGGTATTGCACAGCATTTTCAGTGTTTCACTTTGCTGCCTGGATTCGTGTGTGTGTGTGTGTGTGTGTGTGTGTGTGTGTGTGCGTGTGTGTGTGTGTATGCATGTGGAGGGGGGGCAGGGGGTTCATCCCTTGCATTACTGAAGCAGAAAGACTGATTTTTCCTGGTGTTACAGTGTGTGACTGTTGTTAAATTTCTGTCATGTGTACAGAAGAGGAACTTGTTGAAATGCAAACACCCTGTTTCTCTGTATCTGTAACAAGAATTTCCCAAGTCCCTACAGACACCTTAAAAGTAGGTGGAATGGAGAGAGTTCTGTGATTAGGCCAAGGAATGTTGAAATCAGAAATTTTGAAATCTGTGTTGCACTGTGATATTTTCAGTATAAGTGGTTTTCCAAATTGTGGCTTCCTTTGTACTGGCTGCTGAGCAGTGGCGTACCTAGGCAAACTGGAGCCCTGGGCAAAACCTGAGTTTGATGCCCCCCCATGGGTGGCCACCCTCCCCCACCGTACCAAACAATGATTTTTTCCACCAGGTCCTTTCAAAGTCACAATCACATTATAGAACATGCCCCAATTCACAAATCTGAACACAGCAATGGGCCACACCCACAGCAGAAATATTTTTTTGAAAACATTTTCAAACATTGGGGGAAACAGCATCATTTTCAATGTTATGACAATATATAAATATTCCTAAATCACTATTTTACTAGCATTCAGTTATACATTCATAATAAATAATTGAAACACACACTTTGTTATCACAATTGCAGACGTTTTACAAAAAACATTAATGTAACCATTGCCATAACGTATTATCTCAACAATTCCATGCAGAGCCACAACTGGATATTGACATTGGAAGTGATGCTGTTTCAGGGTGGAGGAGAATCCACCCCAAAATAGCATCACTTTCAATGTTATTTAAACTGGGGACCCCAGTTTATTATGAATGTATAACTGAATGCTAGTAAAATAGTGATTTAGGAATCTTTATATATTGTCATAGGCACCACTGTGTTATTTTTACGTTGATCCATCTACACATGTGGCAGAACAAGGTAGAAGAACCCCGAGATGGTAGATTGGCCTGCACAGTTTCCAGCTGTGGCAGAGGGTATGATACATATTTGAACACTTGTTTGTGTGTGTGTGGGGGGGGGGAGAAGCAGAAATAGAGCACAGCAAAATTACATGAAGGAGCATACAGAACTGACCTCTTCCCACCTGCAGTGTGAGAGTGGCACAAGGCTTATTCGCCTCCTCAGGATTTTACCACTTCATTCTTCCTCACGGGTAGCTCAGATGTCACTGTTAGGTAGGGTATCTAGAAATGCAGACTTTGCCCTCAATGGAGTGATCTGCAAGGCTAGCAGGTATGGCAAATGTCCACCCCTCTGGATGATGGTGGTTGCAAAATTTGATCCTTTCAAGTGCCTCTTGGGAAGATTCTGAAATTCTGCCTTTCCCCATGCCCCTACCACGGTCAGCTCAAGACATGTCTAGATGCTGAGTGCTGCTCTTTAAATGTAATGGAGCTTCTGGACAAAGTGTATAAAATGAACCGCCTGACGCCCTTGCTGGTGTGTTGGAGATGCAGAAATCTCTTGATATGCCTATCAGATTCAACACCCCCAGGATTATATCTTAGAGCTGAATGAGGTAAATGCTTCCATTCTTTTTGCAGCTGGGGCAGTTGCTAACACTATGGGAGGTTTGCTACCTGCCAGTCAAGGGGCAGGGGATTGAAATAGAAAGCACATTGATATAACATAACATCTTTAATTTTTTTCTTTAAAAACATCCACGGTTCTACAAAATATGTCTTGCAATGAACTGGCTCTTGGCCAGACTCATCATATATATCTCTCTCAACACTCTTGAGAATAACAAAGAAAACACGTGCGCATATAAATGGCTCTCCAGGTTCCTACCGTGAGCTTTTGTGCAAATCAGGAAGCAGGAAAGAAGGGGAGGGAATGGAAGCCATCATCATTTTACGATAACATTCCCTTTTATGAACCCATTTTTGTCAGCTCTCCCCGCAGTCGGAGTCAGGTATCGATCTTCCCAGTATTGTTAACTCATAACCAGACCATATTTGAAGGCATAAAAGTTTAAGAGGGATCGTAAAGAAAAAACAGATGGTTTTGACATGTCTCTTCTTGCAAGCTGGGGTGGGGGGGAGGGTTGCATAAATCTCACCAAGTTTTTTGGAGGGGGTGGACAGAATTATGCATGCTGATATTAATTCCTGGCCACGTCATTTTCAAATGACATCTCTGACCTATGTAGATGGCAGATGGCAGAAGGAACAGCACCACAGGACTGGGAAGTAACTGATAAAGAGTGGCTCAGGGAATTCTCCTGGCTATCTTCTTTTATGTTAAAAATGTACACACCAAAGTACGCGGAGCAGCAATTATTCACACATCCATTCTCAGAAAACTTCTAACAAAAGTTTTAACACAAGTAAGGAGTTGGGGGACTCATTCCAGATCCTGTCCTCTTTTGGACCCCTTCCGCACATGCAGAATAATGCACTTTCAATTCACTTTCACAATGGTTTGCAAGTGGATTTTTCTATTCCGCACATCTTCAAAGTGCATTGAAAGTGGATTGAAAGTGCATTATTCTACATGTGCGGAAGGGGTGTCAGGGGTATTGTATCTAGTTGATTGAGATGCATTCCCAGCTCTATGTAATTGCTTCAAGATATATGTAACCAGCCTGCTATATGTTACCTCTGCTGTTCTGGGACATTCTTTCCTTGATTTTTGCTTTATGGATTCACATGCTGAGTAGATAACTAGGCTCTCCCCTGACACTTTTGGTCTTATGGGAAACGGGATTGTTTCCATTGTCCTGTGGGGGACAAGATGCCAGGTGGCTCTATATCTATCGCCGACCTTTGGGTGCTTTCGCTCCTAAATAACTCTTTCTCACATTCTTTGGGAAAATGGGAGGGGGGACTAACGTCAGAATAAAGGAGGTAGCAAGAGCCAGGTTTGCCAGGACTGGCTTTTCCAAGCTGGGTGCTTTGATGCTATCAATAAACACTGCTGTTCAATAATACAAAGTATGTTTATTGCTTCAAGGTTCAAGACCTAACAAGGGGCCAGAGCGTTGCATTCTCTCAAAGTGTCTTTTGAAGATTTTTACCCACTGTGGAAACACCGAGATGGATCGGACCTTATCAGTTTCCCTGTGTTCTAGTAACCATTTTAGCCTGATTGCAGCAAAGTGCTTCAGAGGGGACTTCCAACAGAGACAACTCGGGAGCTCCCACAGCTGCCAAATGCGGTTGCCCACTTTCAGTCTGGTGTAGGGTGCAAGGATTACATGCAGCCTGCGTTGCATCCACATTAATGGATAAGATTATTGGTGGGTCTGTGAAATCGTGATCCTCTCTCTTGATGAAGAAGAACAAGAACAAGAAGAACAAGAAGAACAAGAACAAGAAGAGGAGGAGTAGAAGTAGTTTGGATTTATACCCCACCTTTCTCTCCTGTAAGGAAATTCAAGGTGGCTTACAAGCTCCTTTCCCTTCCTCTCCCCACAACAGATACCTTGTGAAATAGGTGGGGCTGAGAGAGTTCAGAGAGAACTGTGACAAGCCCAAGGTGACCCAGCAGGAATGTAGGAGTGCGGAAACACATCTGGTTCACCTGATAAGCCTTTGCCACTCAAGTGGAGGAGTGGGGAATCAAACCCAATTCTCTGTATTAGAACCCACCTGCTCTTAACCACTACATCATGCTGTCTCTCAATATTAACAAGAAATATTTTAGCTCAGTTTGAATTGTGGTATCTGCGAGGGTAGACTCGACAAGACACCTGACCTTAGGGAAAAGGCTGCTGCCCTCTGCTGGATAAACCCAAATTCAATTTTATCTTCATCTCCAACTGCATATTTGACAAAGAAACTGAGCTTCAAGACTTTTGCAGTCAGAGGTGTATGGCTCTTGCCTTTTGGAGGGTGCATGCCTTTTGGACACGGGAAGCAGGGGTGGGGCTCAGCTGCGGGTGGCTGCAGTGCCTACCTGGGTTGCCCGCCACCACTGAGCCCCACCCCTGGTCTCCCTGTAGGCTAGCTTTTGGACAAAAGCTGGCCTGCACAGAGGGTGGGGCAGGGCTCGGGGGCTTGGCCACAATCCTGAGCCCTGCCCATGAGTGCATGGGGGTGCAGGATTTGGGTGTGCCCGGAGAAGGAGTTGCCTCTGGGCGCCATTTCCCCCCGATACACCTTTGTCTGCAGTCATCTTAAAAGCCCAACAGAATGGCTGGAAATTCTCAAGCTTCAGCTGTCCTGCTCCTTTTGCCTTTAGAAGTAGCCTAAATTAAGTTAAATAGGGGGACCTTGTTTTGATTTGCACAGGTAGACATTCTGTGAATTTGTATCTGGTTGAGGACAGGTAGTTGGTCTTCCAGACCATTACTACCCATAATACGATCTCATCAATCTGGGGTGGGGAACCTTTTTTCTGCCTAGGGCCATTTGGATATTTATAACATCACTAGCGGGCCCGGCCACACGTTGCTGTGGCTAAGTCTGGTGAAGTGGAAAAGAAAGAAAAGGGGAAGCGAACGGTTCGAACATGTGTCATTGCATAATGCTTGCAAGGGAGGGGAGAGGCAAGGGGCCCCTCGCTCCCCTCCCTCTCTCCCATTCCCTTGCATGGCAACCCGCCCCATCCCTCCCTAAAGTTCCCCATCCTCTGCTAGGGTGGGTGGGCCATGTCCAGGTGGCTGAACCTGTCCCTTTCACTCCCTTCCCTTGCAGGCGAAATACATAGCTGAAAACACATTGGGAGGCATGAGCTACGTTGTGTTCAAATTTCAGAGCGTTTGGTTCAGCAAACCCCAGGACCCTCCCTCACCTTCCCCTTCCTCCGCTAGGGTGGGTGGGCCATGTCCAGATGGTGGGCCCCATCCATTTTCCTCCAGATGGCAGCAGTTTTCAAGGAAGGCATGGTTGTTTTCCTTGTATCAGAGGGTGTTGCTTTGACAGCCAGCAGATGGCGCTGTTGTGGAACAGAACTGTGGTTCCAACTGTCACAGGTGTGGCATGTACACAATAACGGGCACAGTTGTGACATGTACACAACAGGAGGTGTGGAAACAGTATGGAAACCTGGCCGCATGTGAATACAACATTGTGTGAAAATTTCAAAGCAATTGGTCCAGTAGTTTGGGAGATTACCTGTCAGCAGAAAAACGCACTGATAGATTTATATATATATATAGATTTGCAAGCCATACAAAATTATCAACTTAAAAATTAGCCTGCTATATTTGGTCAAACATTTAATTAACTCACCCCTGATATGATGGCTGAAGCCGCTTCTCTTTGGCGAGGCATGTGATGTTAGCTGGTATTGATGACGTTGCTACTCACAACTGCTTTCCTAGGTTTGAATTTTGAGTTCTGCCTGCGGTTGATTTCCAAATGATTTTGCCAGTCTTATACGACCTGTAGGTCAAACTTTCCCCACCCCTGTTCTAAATCGTAGCTGCAGGGGTATGTGCTAGTACATATAGGGGTACATTTAAAAATTATATAATGGAAGGAAAAGGTACTAATGGCAACAGAGTAAAACAAAATACAAATAAAAAATTGTGCAATTATTTTGTGTTATTGTAGGAAACATTAGATTGTAAGGCAAATTGCCAGGGTGTAAGTGTCAGTGTCTAAAAGGAACAGAAATAAGACTCAAGTGAAAGCTCTCATGTTAATATTGTTGATATGATTACGTTTTGAACCAACAAATGTACTATTTGAGAAAACATGAGTATGTCACATGATTCTGATGTTCTGCCCTGCTACAGGCTCTGCTGAATTATACCTGGGTCCACTGATAACTAGCTGCAGATTGACCCTTTGCTCTATAACAGATAGGGGGTGGCACCCTGCAGTTGGCCCGGGCGGTGGTCAATGCTGATACCAGATCAGTCTCCAGCAGACAATTGGGGGTGGCAAAATGTAACCAATTAGGTATTTGTAAGCAAACTGCTTGCTTGGAAAACTGTATAAAATTACTCTTTGAAATGTATTCTTTCGACATTGTTTAGGCTGATTTCAGCACTTTGTCCTGCTATTATTGCAATAAAAGCTTATTAGCTTCATTGAGCCAATCCATATGTCTCTGTATGACTGAGAGACTATTGGAATTTTTCCAACATTATGACAAGGGGCGTTGCAACTTGCCTTCATTACTTGCCTTAGAGAAAAGCCTTCGTTCCCCAGTTTTGTTATTTTGGCGAAGCTGCCTCTGCCATGCGCATACGCCTCTTCACAGGTTCTCACTATCCTCCACTTTGTGAACGTTCAAGCACAGACTGACTTTGGGCGGCTTTTGCTGCAGTCGTTCCGACACTCATGACAACACTGAATCAATCTCAATTCTCATTTTAATATGGGGGTACCGTTTAGGGAAATGGACTGCCAAGCGGTACTCGAGTGAAGAAAGGTTAGGAAAGGCTGTCCTAAATTAATAGAGACTGCTATCTGGCAGTAATTATTTGACCTACGCTTGACTGGAGAGCCATAATCAACCTTTCTACTGGATTCTTTGTGACTTTTGTATCATTTGGAACTGTTTGATGAGCACTGTTTGTGAGTCTATGTACTTTGGCATTTGAGGAAGACCCATCAAGTCGAAACATGTCAGGTCAATCTCTATGTGCAATTAATTTGATGTTTTGGTGTTATTTGAGGTGCAATCTTTAGATTAAAATTTCCATTGCATGATTCTAATTTTAAGCGTTGAACTTTTTAAAACATTAGCTCTTTAAGGACTGGGCAGTACAGCCATATCATATATATTATTAATTTCAATTATTCCTTTGGCTTTTCTCAACCGTCTTTGATTCCTAACACATGCCTATCAGTTTGTGCGCATGGACAATAAGGCACCAAGTAGAGCTCAGTCTGAAGCGGCTCAGGCTTATTTTGAATTGTTAACGTGTTGGCCCTTTCCGCACAAACCTTTTAAAATGTTTTGAGGCAGGAAATAAAATGTTTCCTCCGCTGAGTTCCACATTGTTTTTACCCCAAAAACATTTTACAGCCTCAAAACCTTTTAAATAAATCCCCTTTTAAAATGATTCTCTGGTTGAAAAGTTTTCAAAATGTCTTCAGTTGCTGTGCGATCTGTTGGCTACATTTCCCACACTTCTCTGCTTCCCTGAACTTCCTCCTCAGTGCCGATTTCTGAGCTCAGAGAAAGGCAATGGCAAACCACTTCTGTTTCTCACTTGCCTTGACAGCCCCTTGCTGGAGTCGCCACAAATCTTGGATGGGAGACCACCAAGGAAGGCTCTGCAGAGGAAGCCATTGGCAAACCACTTCTGCTTCTCCCTTGCCTTGGAAGCCTTTTGCTTCCTGAGACTTGATGACACTTACACATGAAGCCCAAGAAGAAAAAGGGGCACACCTCAGTTTGTTCCTGACCTTTGCAGAAGTCTGTGGCCTTCCACCAAATCACATCCAGCTGCTTCTGAGCAGGAGAAAACTCTGCATTTGGACTCTTTTCAGGATTCCACCCGCCTTCTATTACCACAGTGAAAGCATTAATTTTATTCCCCCTGACAGCTGTATTAGACCATTTCACTCTCTGCTGGAAGCATGATGGAGCCTGAAACCGGGCTGCAAATAGCTAGCCCAAGTTGCACAGTAAACTCTGATTTAATGTGCAGCGTGTTTTATTAATGCTGCAACGTTTATTGTGTATTTTAAGTCATCATTGATTTTTATTAAAATAGACGTTTTTATTACAGGCGCTAAATAAAATCACTTGTTGCTTACTTCCCCCCTCCTCGGTTGCAAAGTCTAGTTAATTTTCTACAAGCCATTTTGGAAGCTGAAGACAGACTTTTCTGTTCTGGGCAGACTCACTATTCTTCAGGATAAGTCCCGAAATGATGGCAACAAGGTAAATGAAAGACGTGGGATTCATTGCTGGCGGGAAGGGCTTCGAAATTCCTTCCCAATGAGAATTCTGCCAGGAATAAGTCATCATAGTCAGGCATTTTCACCTGGGATTCCACTGATATATGGTTTTCCTATTTGAAATGTTATTTTCAATGAGCTATCTTTGTAGCTATACAGACATAACAGAAGAGGCTCTTATGCCCACTGAATGGGCCAGTGAAGCGGTTGCACACCAGGATAAATGACCCTCGTGAAGCCCCGGGGGCCGTTCACATGCCTCCATGCGGGCAGCCTTGACGCTGCTGTGGCTTGCGGAGGCACCTCAGCATGGAGGCGTGTCTTTTTAAAAAAAAACTTACCTTCTCTTCCCTTCGCAGTTTTGCAGGGACAAGGGGACACGCCCAGTGGTGGGATCCAAAAAATTTAGTAACAGGTTCCCTCGCCAGCCCCCCCTCAGCAAAGGGGGCAGAGGCATACCTAGGCAAACCTGAGCCCTGGGCAAAACCAGAGTTGGATGCCCCCCCAATTTTTTTTGCACCAGGTCATTTCTAAATCATCATTGAAGTCGTTACGGGCGACGCAAGGAATAGGCGAGACGCAGCGATATCATCCGGTGGAGAGAAGCCAGTGGCGATATAGCGTGATCCGTGGATCTGGCTACTCTGCCGAGCTGGTGTCCCTGGCACCTTTTATTAGGGTTTTTGGGAAGGCGGGAGAGCGGGAGAATGTTGCACAATACATGAATCATAGGGGCTGCGTACGTGCGGGAGGAAACATTCCTGTCTGGGCCTAATCCATACCTGGGGGTATGCACCTCTTGTCCCTTTGTCCAGGACATCTTGTGACCCGTGAGTCATGGGGGTTTTGTGACAGGTGAGCGTGTGCGCCCAGAAGGCAACAGATGGCGCAGGCATTCCTGTGCTCTGTCTGAAGCTCTGCTGGGTTCGCTGGCTCACCCCTACATCTCCCCATTTCTAACAATTTAAGGCAAAGACCGAATCAGCTAATAATTTGGAGGAACATTTGCATCCATGGGAACTCTCTCAAACTGATTGAGCTGTTTGTGTAGCATCAGAGCTTGGTTCCTGCGCAGAGGAAAGTCAAAGGGCTTCTTACACATATTACAAGCAAGGTTAGAAATACACTGAATAAAGCAAGTTCCAACAACAAAGCATACAATAATTCCAATGAAGAACTGAATGATAATATTCCACCACCCACCAGGCAGCCAACTCCAAATCGCAGACCACCAGTGGGGTAGCACATCATATTTCAGATTAGACACAATATCTTGCAATTCACGCACCTTAATATGAATTAAATGGGAATTATCAGAAAGATTAAAACAACACATATTATTTACATCCTCACATCCTGGATGATGCAGTAACAACAAATAATCAATAGCAGCACGATTGTCTAAAGTCGCCTGGCGAAGTTCCTGTTGCTCGGAAGCCAATGCATCCAGAGCAGTTGAGGTGGAATTAATGGACTTGGTGAGAGCGCAAGCCAGGTGGCCGATAGTCTTAGCGTTATAGGAAACAAGTCCAGGGACTCCCACAAGGGAAGTCGCGAGGGAAACATACTCTGCCTCGGAGAGGGCTACCGCGTCGCTCCGGCAAGAGGGGTCAAGGGGAAGGGCGGAGCGGTGGCGGTGCTTGGGCTCCCTGGGCGGAGCCTGGGGCAGCACGATGGTGAGGTGGCTAAGGCAGCAGAGAGTCCCGGCAGAAAGATAGGCGGGGATGTAAGGACTTGGGCCAGCCTGTGCTCCCGCAGGGGCAATGATGCGGGCACCGGTGTTGGACTCATGGTTGGTGACGGTCTTGGTGATGAGGGAGAGAGCGCCGATGGGGAGGGTCCTCACGACAGGCCCCCAGTCAGCGCTTATAGAATACCTGATAGAGGAGGCATTCATGAAGGGGCTCAGGCCAGATTCTTCCAAGAAGTCCCCAGGGGCTTTGCAGACAGGAAGCAAGCAGGAACTCAGCAAACTTCCCACACCTAGATACTGGCCCAAGCAAAAGGAGGAGACGTTGGCAGCAGCGGCAAACCGCTCCCAGATATTGGCTTGATTAAGATCCAAGAGAGGGTGACCGATTGTCACCGGCAACAGACAGCAAAGCAAACAGATGATTGTGACTGTGGAATTGGCAGTGATAACCGCAAAGATTGCAGCGCAGAGATTCTCGGGTGTCTCGGGGCGGCCTCATTGTTGCAACAGCTTCTGAGCTTGGCTGGTCATGGCCTTGACGTCCTCCCAGGTCATCCAGATCTTCTGCTCGTTCTGGTGCTGGCGGCGGCTCCGTCGGTGGGGCTGCTGGGCTGGATCCTCCAGGGAGATCCGTTCCATCTCCAGGATGGGGTTGGTTTCCATCTGGTGCCACTCCATGGGCTGGCTGGACATGGTGGGCAGGAATCCACAGAGGACCTGTAGGGAGAAGGACTGAAGCATATCCCCTCCCCCAGGTTATCAGGGGGGCTGGGCCCCACCAGGTTCTGTCTGGTAACTGGTGGTAATAAACGTGGGCATGAGGAAGAGGTTCCAATTGTCTGAAATGCCTTTCCACAGGAGTGGCTTGCTGCCCTGAGGGGAGGGCGAGCAAATTTAAATGATTAATAGTAAAGAGGACTTTGGCTACAGTTTGCTGGATAAGTCCTTGATTGGGGGGGCACCTACTCCCCTTTCTTTAGTTTGTTTGGCCAAGATCTCCTTGAAGGTGCGGTTGGCCCGTTCCACGATCGGTGGCAACACTGAAGGCATTAAACACATAACACGAAAGCGGAGACAGGATGGGCAAGAGGGCAAACGATTAACATGGGGAGCCGGCTTCGGCTGCGTCATTACTATGCGTCAATGCAATGGTCCGAGCCTCCCGGGGGGGCAGGCGGACCATCCAGGAATTGTCAGTATGCATACTTAATTTCTGCGAAACAATGAACTTTAAGGGTATTTACACTGAAACAAACACATTGCGAAAGAGCGCAAATCTCACAAACAGGTGTTAATTCTTGAGACAAAGGCAGGAAGAGGTTTAGTTGTGAAGGTAAAGTTATTTACCGTGGCTGTAGATGCTAATCCAAAGAGGCTGTACTGCTGTCCGAATTGAAGCCAGGCATATTTGGGATATGATGCCCACCGAAACCACTCCTTAAGGGGCGGTTTCGGCTAAGCGCCTTGCGCTGGCAACCATAAACCAAACGGGTTTGTTCCTAGGGGCAAACCCTTTTTTAAACTCACGAGCTGCTCAATGGGCAGCTCTTTTAGCCTCGGGCCCTTAATGGTTTAGGACCTAGGGTCCTGAAAAGGGGCCCGGTTTTTAATCTAGGGGGGGCCAGCCAGCCAACTGGCCCTCCCGCCTTTGGATGTTGAAAAATAGAACTCACTTTAAGGTCTAACACCAAGACCTGATATGCTGTGGGAATAAGATTTGGATTAGGAAGACCACACTGCAAAGGGCCCATGGGCTGAATGCATGCATTTACTGCTCTCGTCCTGGAGAAGTCGCCAGCGACCACTCTTTTTCTTGATGACAAAAACGGGTGTGTTCCATGGTGAGGTGGAAATTTCTATGTGGCTGGCTGCAAGTTGTTCCTCTACCAGTTGGTGCATGGCGCCCAGTTTCTCTCTGGGCAGCGGCATGAGCGTGTGCGCCCAGAAGGCAACAGATGGCGCAGGCATTCCTGTGCTCTGTCTGAAGCTCTGCTGGGTTCACTGGCTCACCCCTACACATCATCACATTATAGAAAATGCCCCAACTCATAAATCTGAACACAGCAATGGTGAAACACACAGGTTCTTTGATAGAGACTGGTGAGATAAAAGGTACGAAAGGCTGAGAATCAATGAATTGCAGTACCTGAAAGGAATTAACCCAGTTCAGGGAGTTACATTATTAGTCACAATTGCTGTATGGAACCTTTACATTCAAAGGCAGGATGCCTCTCGGGGAGGCGAGGGCGTGGAGATGGAAAAGCGGACCCAAATAGTAACCCCCTTTCGGCACACACAAATAATTAGTAACCCACTCTCGGGAACTGGTGAGAACCTGCTGGATCCCACCTCTGGACACGCACCCATGGCTATGGCAATGCCTTGGGGGTCAGAAGGCAGGAGGTGTGTCTCCTCATCCTGCAGAGCTGTGCAGGGAAGAGAAGGTAAGTTTTGGTGGAGGGAAAGGACGTGCCTAAAAGCAGCACCTCCCACCTGGTGCAATTCTCTCTGCACCGGGGTGCACAACAGCATTAAAAAAAAACAAACCTCACTAGTTCAGCAAAAACAACAGTGGGGCGGGGGGGGGGGAGGACGATGCTGCCTTGTTTTGGAGGCAGCAGCTGTATGAAGTTCTCTCCCCAACTGGTGTTTTTACCAGGCCCGCACTGGCGTTGTTGGCCAGTGCCTAGTGGCCTTTAGCCTCTCAGAAGAGGATTTGCTGCCCATGGAGAAGCATTGGGTTGACCTGCCTTTCAGTTATTCCCACTGACATCTGAAATTATGTCTTTGCGATCCTTCTAAACCTCTTGACTCATGGAAATTCCTGCTGTGATCACTGCAACCCAGCCCCAGAGAAGCCAATCTCTGTTCATATAAGTTAATCAGTCGTTCCTTGTCACCAGTGACATCTTGTAAAGATTCATGGGTTAGCCATGAAAACTGGGGAGGGAATATACTAAGCGTCCCTGTTTCACATCACTGTGAAGTTATTTCTGGAAACCTAATTTCAGAGCCTCTCACGATTAGATCGCAGAGACAGAGAAAGAAAAAAAATCTGGACTGTGCATAGTGAGTTGAAAAAAGTTTTCCCCCCTGCTGTAAGATTCCAGCCATGTTTTCTTTTTCCACCAAGATGTGATAGTCAGACATCCAACAGGCAAAGCACATGCGTCCTCCCTCACCCTTGGGAGGACTCTTCACACCTTGCCACTAGGGGTTGAGGAGACACCAGCAGTCCCCAAGGCAGGCATGCCTTCTTAACCCTCCCCCCAGGCCAATTAATGGGGGCCCCAACTGGCACGACAGGTACACAGAACCAATCTTCCCCCCAAAGGATCCAGCCTAGTGCCAAAACTGACAATAGCAAAATAAATCAACAGTACAACTCAGGCACCAGGGAGGGCCCCTTTTAATCCAATGAAAGTCAACCACCTCAGGTCTGCCTGCTCCACTGCAATGATTCATTGCATCACTGAATCGATAATTTCAGAAAAATGGGGGTGGGGAGGAAATTGGCAAGAAACTAGAAATTAAGAGGAAAGGGTGAAGCGGCAAAGTGAGGGACCAAAGGAAACAGTGGAGCCAACACCGGAGGAGAGGTTGGGTGATTGCACAGGGGTTGTGGAATAATGGCCCACCATTTTGACAGGAAATAAAAAATCATTTTAAGTATGATCACACTATGAGGGAAGCTAGCTTGGAAAGGTTTCAGCAAAAAACAAGCTAAACAGCAGAGAAAAAACAGCTTAGAAACATTTCCAGAACCAAACGGGGGGGGGGGGGGGTCCATGGAGGAAATATTTTATCATCATCATGGGAATGTTGCTAAGTGACGTGCTAAAAGGCTTTAGTCACCTATCTTGGTTTTAAATTTCAGTAACCTGTTGTTGTAACATTTCCGAACTCACAGACAGACTACCATGATGACGAATGACTCAATGCAACTAGAATGCAAAGAGTCATTAAAACATCTCATACAACGGTTTCTGAGGCTTGCTCTAAAAGAAGGACCTGTGGTATTAGCCGAGCTCACAAATTACTGCTCTGGTCTATTCTAAGGGCATGTCTCTAAATTCTGTCACTAAAGGTTTAGAAGCCAGTCTGTGGCTGAAAAGCAACACTAAAACACAGTCAGATAAATGTGGGACCTTGGCTTTATTTAGAAAATTTCCATGCCACCATTCCAGCAGAATGTTCTCCAGACAGCCTTGCATTCAACAGATAAACATTGCCTTTAATTTAATCTGTATCTATTGACTTCTCCCTCATCCTTTGGACTTCACAGTTTCCCAAGTACAGAGGTGATATACAACTCAGGAAAACAAGTTCTTACTTTTTACATAAAACCAAAGGAGGGGGGGAGATCGTAAATGCTTCCCCAGTACTGTGTATCGACCCATTCATTATCTGTCGGTATATTTTAACAGTACGCTGCTATGAAAAATTCCCCCCTTCGATGTGACTTTCTCAAGCAATCCCAATATCTCTGCTATCCAGGCTCCAAATAAGAATGGCAACGTAACAAGGTTATAATGCAAAATGCTCAGCAATTAGCTGAGAAATTTACCTCTTTCTCTTAAAAGCATTTTTTATTACTTAATCAATCTCCAGCAATTTATAAACAAGGCCTGTTGTTTTACTGGGAGCCATAAATCTATTGAATTTGCTACCCTGATAGTGTGTGTGGGGGGGGGGGGTGTGTGCAGAAAGATCCCCATCTTCAGAAGACCTTTTATCAATTAAAAAATAAAACAAAATCTATCTTGAGGGGGGGGGATCTGATAAAGAAGCAATCCCAAGAGGGAAACAACATGAAGGATTAGGTCAATTTAAGATGCATACTCTTATGCTTTAACTCATTCCTGGGGTATAAATTGCTAATGGTGATTGGGGGGGGGGGGTGTTAAAACATTCATTTATTCCAGAGATGTGCTTAGGCTTGTACTCTGTAAGCATTATCTATACTACAAGAAGAATACCAGTTCTATGCCTGCTTAAACAGATTCCCTGTCCATGTCTGAACAGTCTGATCTTATCAGCTAAGCAGAGTTGACCCTGGCGAGTATTTGGACAGGAAACATCCAATGGAAATCCAAGTTTATGAAGTGAAGAAGGCACTGACCAACCACTTCTGAACGTCTCTTGTCTTAACCCCCAACCCTCCGCCAATGTTTGCTACAAGTCAATTGTGACTTTACGGCCAAACAAAAGCTTCCCCAAAGGATCCTGGAAACTGTAGTTTGCTGTGGGTGCTGAGAACTTAGGGCCCCCTTGACCAAACTCAGGTCAATTCCCCACAGGGAAATTCTATTCAGATCAAACCAAGTTTGTAAAGAAACCGTACCTTTTCATCGGGCTTTCAACCTCCCCACCGCAGCATGTATTCAGCAAAGACATGCAGGCCTATCTTGGATCCCAGAAATGTAGCAATCCCCACTACCACGCGAACTCCTTTGCAGGTCTCTCCTGATTCGCTGGCATGCCATGTTGGGGCGGGACCTTTTGGGGGCGGGAAATTTTTCCCTGCTACTTGCTAACCTGGGGTTCGCTTGTTTGCAAGGATGAACATTTAAGCATTTAGGCGCTAAGCGGGTTTTTGCTCATTTTGAAGGGTGAACGGTTAATAGTTTAAGTGGTTTTTCATTATGCTAAAGTCTCTTGCCAAGACCAATGGTGAAATTGAAACCTGGAAGAGCACCCGCCGAGAGCTGATTGGTTGCTAGACTTGATTCACGCTCCATGGCGGGAATTTTAAACACAGATTGGACCCCTGTTCCTTCCCACAAAACTGGATCGAAAGCATGCCAAGAGAAAAAGTTGTACTTGCAAACAGGTTTTGCCAGGACACAGGATAAGGGGGAGAACGAGCACCAGAAACAGGATGAATCCCTGTTAATCACTCAAACAGTGGGAACTTCTTGCCGAAACCTTGATATTTTGCTTGAGTATCACGCGATTAATTGACCGTGGGGAGTCAACCTCAGCATTTTCTGGGATAAGAAATGGTGATTAAACCAGCTCACAGTGTAGATCCAGTGTAATATTCATTAATGCCACAGCTTGCTTTCAAGGGCAAGATTGCAGCCTATGTTGGCTGGTATCCCTGAGGAGTTTGGGGACAAAATGCAGAAGTAGAAATGACATGATATCCCATCCGGCTATAAACTTGCATGTGGAGGAGGAGGAGGAAGAAGAAGAGGAAGAAGAGGAGGAGGAGGAGGAAGAAGAAGAATTTGGATTTATATCCCATTTTTCTCTCCTGTAAGGAGACTCAAGGTGGCTTACAAGCTCCTTTCCCTTCCTCTTCCCACAACAGACACATTGTCAGAGAGGTGGGGCTGAGAGAGTTCAGAGAGAACTGTGACTAGCCCATGGCCACTCAGCAGGAATGTAGGAGTGTGGAAATACCTCTGGTTCACCAGAGAAGCCTCTGCCACTCACGTGGAGGAGTGGGGTATCAAACTCGGTTCTCCAGATTAGAATCCACCTTAACGACTATACCACACTGGCTCTCATTGGATGATACCCTGGCTGTTTCTGCAAATTCCAAGGCAAATACCCAATGTGGCATTGCCCGACGTTCTTAAGTCACATCCAGGTTTTTAGCTGCATGTGATATCACCCATACAGCAACATTCTTTCCACCTCTGGATCTTTCTCCCACCGGTCTAGAAAACACTTCTCCAGAAGCAGGCTACCAGCAACCCTAGGCACCTAGGCACCAATTAAACATAGTGGGATTAACTTCTAAGTAGACATGCCCAGCAGGCTGTAAGATCATAGCCCTCCCTGAACTGATGCCAGTGTGAGCATGATGTAATCATTATGAGTGAAAGACTCTAATCTGGAGAACCGGGTTCGATTCCCTGCTCTTCCACATGAATGGCAGGCTCTAATATGGAGAGCTGGGTTCGATTCCCCACTCCTCTACATGCAATCTGCCGGGTGACCTTGAGCCAGTTAACACACTACATATAGGACTTAAGAGTACTGAACAGCAATTAACAATAAACAAAAAACAGCCAGTCCTGCTGCTTAAGAACACAAACACACACACTTCGATACTTACTATTAATTTACTAAGTAAATTGAAAGCCTGCTGGGTGATCTTGGGCCAGTCACAGTTCTCTCAATTCTTTCAGCGATGCCTACTCACAAGGTGTTTGTTATGAAGAGGGGAAGGGAATGTAATTGTGAGATACTTTGAGGAGAAGAAGAAGAGGAGGAGGAGGAGTTTGGATTTATATCCCCCCTTTCTCTCCTGTAGGAGACTCAAAGGGCTTACAATCTCCTTGCCCTTCCCCCCTCACAACAAACACCCTGTGAGGTAGGTGGGGCTGAGAGAGCTCTGAGAAGCTGTGACTAGCCCAAGGTCACCCAGCTGGCGTGTGTGGGAGTGTACAGGCTAATCTGAATTCCCCAGATAAGCCTCCAACTATTATTAGTATTTCTCCTGGAGCCACAGAATCATAATAAGGAGACTGGGAAAAGGCCAAATCCTGACCAGCTGAGCTTAAACTTTCATTAGGTTTCAAGAATAATAATAGTCACAGGTGGATACAATAACTGAGATTATCTTGAAGAAAACCAGCGATTCAATACTCTCAATGACTGTTTAGTAATACCCATGTTATAAAGGCAGGATGATGAGGGAACCCACTTACCTCAGGCCAGGAGGCATACCCCATGAAGGAAGCCCTGAGGCACTGCTCAAAGCAAAATGGCCACCAAGCAGTTCTGGGAAACAAGGGCCTGACCAGGTGGGGATGGTGGAGCCAGCAATGAGGAGCAGCAGCTGGGAGTGGGTCATTTAATCCAAGGATCTGGTTAAGGCAAGGTTTCAAAGCTGCAGCCTATGGTTGCCAATTCTGGGTTGAAAAATTCCTGGAGAAGGTGGGATTTGAGGAGAGGAATTTCGGAAAGGTGTAATGCCACAGAGTCCACCCTTCAAAGCAGACATTTTTCCCCTCAGGAATGAAGCTAAAATAAATTCCTGACAGAACAATAAACACAGCTCCAAAACAGCACCCAAATCAATCAAAGAGCAGCAAAATACAAGATTATATACATTGCAACAACCCAAGTAAATAAAAATACCTTCATCTAGCACCTATAGTTGATGAGGCTTCATCTTTCTGACAATGTTGTAAAACAAATTTGATGGTGTGACACCTTTTAATTCCATTGTCGATAGTAAATTGCCAAAGTTTACACATCATCAGCTACAAAACAGAGTCCCGTTTCTCCTGCCGGAAGTGGTTTCAACTGCGGGAAGAATTTGATAGGGAAAGAGAAGCTCTCTACCTGCAACTCCAAAAGGATCGGGAGCAACAGGAGTGTGAATTGCTGCAAGCGGCAGAGCAGTCCAAGCAGGAACTGCTTCGGGAAGTGCAACAGTTACGAGCCTTGAAACTGCGACAAACTGAAAGTTCCGCCGTGCAAAGTGCTGAGCACGTCCAGATCCAACGGATCCAGCTTTGGAAAAACAATGAGCTGCCCTCCTTCAGAAGGAAAGGGAGATCATTGACATGGAAGCACGGGAACGGGTTGCTGCTGCGGATCTCCAACAAGAACTCACCATCCAGGGCACCCTGAGGTCGAACCGCCGGCGCGACGCATCAAGTCAGGCACGTCCACTGACCGAAATCCAACGGCCCATCCAACCATCTGAGGAAGATCGCCCCAGCAGATCGCAGCTTAGATGTCAGCCTCAACCTGCACTGTTGCAGCAAGCTGCACTAATCCCTCTGGCTCCTCCAGGACGTGGTTTTCCTCGACCTCGCATTCCGGCTCGTTTTGATGGGACGGCGTCCAAGCTACCCTACTTTATACTGCAACTGGATGCCCACATGCAGGAATATGATGTAATGTAGCGTGGTGGCCAGGTTTGCAGATGATACCAAATTATGTAGGGTGGTGAGAACCACAAAGGATTGCGAAGAGCTCCAAGCGGACCTTGACAAATTAGGTGAGTGGGCTAAGAAATGGCAAATGCAGTTCAATGTAGCAAAATGTAAAGTGATGCACATAGGAGCAAAAAATCCAAACTTCACATACACTCTACAAGGGTCAGTGCTATCAGTCACAGACCAGGAAAGGGATTTGGGTGTCTTAGTTGATAGTTCCATGGGAATGTCAACTCAATGCATGGCAGCTGTGAAAAAGACAAACTCTATGCTGGGGATAATTAGGAAAGGAGTTGATAATAAAACTGCAAAGATTGTCATGCTCTCTTATATAAAGTCAGTGGGTGCGACAGCATCTTGGAGTACCAAGCGTTCAGTTCTGGGTCACCACATCTCAAAAAGGATATTGAGGAGATAGAAAAAGTGCAGAGAAGGGCAATGAGGATGATTGAGGGATTGGAGCACCTTCCTTATGAGGAGAGGCTGCAGCGTTTGGGACTCTTTAGTTTGGAGAGGAGATGTCTGAGGGGGGATATGATTGAAGTCTATAAAATTATGCATGGGGTAAAAAATGTTGACAGAAAGAAATTTTTCTCTCTTTCTCACAATACTAAAACCAGGGGGCATTCATTGAAAATGCTGGGGGGAAGAATTAGGACTAATAAAAGGAAACATTTCTTCACGCAATGTGTGATTGGTGTTTGGAATATGCTGCCACAGGAGGTGGTGATGGCTACTAACCTGAATAGCTTTAAAAGGGGCCTGGACAGATTTATGGAGAAGTTGATCTATGGCTACCAATCTTGATCCTCTTTGATCTGTGATTACAAATGCCTTAGCAGACCAGGTGCTCAGGAGCAGCAGCATGAGAAGGCCATTGTTTTCACATCCTGTATGTGAGCTCCCAAAGGCACCTGGTGGGCCACTGCGATTAGCAGAGTGCTGGACTAGATGGACTCTGGTCTGATCCAGCAGACTAGTTCTTATGTTCTTATGTTCTGAATGGGAAAAAGTGCGGGACATTAGCTCGGTTCTCGATGGGGAGACGGCTGAATGGTTCGTGGAATTGTTTGAACTGGACGCTGAGGAATTGAACTCTCAGTGACTGAACTACTTCAGGGGCTGCGTCTCTGGTTCGAAGATAGGGACATGGTTGACAAAGCGAGAAAAACTTTGAAAACCATCTGACAGGGTAATCGACCCTTTGCCTATTTTGCTCGTCAATTTCAGGCCGCAGCCAGCAAAATTCCTGACTGGCCCAACCGCATGAAAAGTGAGTACTTCTATGAAGCCATGGATCCCGAGATTCCTCGGTGGGCTGTCATGAACAATGAACCTCGTACCGTAGCAGAGTGGATCGGAGTCAGAAATATCATAGCTGGACGGCTTAATCACTTTAAGGGAACTGCCACCAAAACCCAACCACCCAAACAAACCACAGTACCAGCAAAGAAAACTACTGGAAGTACCACCACTCAGAAACAACCTCTGAGCGACGACGCCGGTTGGGTCTCTGTTTATACTGTGGTGATCCTGGACACATGGCTGCCAACTGCCCAAAGAAGGCTGTAAGCACCTCGCACTGGGGATCTCCCAAATTCTTAAAAGGGGTGGTGGCTGCTAAACCACCCTCGCCGCTCGGACTACCACCGGCGGCATCTCAAGCTGTCTCTTCCAAAGCGTTGACTGCGGAAGAGTTGGATTTCCCGGAGGGGGAGGAAGAGGATCCAGCTGAAGTCGGCCTTTCTACGGCGGTTCTTGAAACCTCTGAGCCTCCGAAAGATGCGGTGAGTGAGGGTGGCGCCTCCATTACTTTAATGACTACCTTGACCAACCCAGCCAAGAACACTCATATTCTTGCACGAGTCTTTGTGGACTCTGGCTGTTCCCATTGCCTTATGCGCCCGCAAATAGCAGAGGAACTTGGACTAGAACGTAACCCCTTAGCCAAACCCATTCCATTCACCCAAATGGATGGCAGTCCGTTGGGAGGGGGAGGGCCAGCCCGTTTTAAAACTGAACCCGTACAGTTACGTTGCCCAGAACATTGGGAACGTCGCAGTTTTATCTTGGCCCCAGTGGCAAGGCACCCCATAGTTCTGGGTATGTCCTGGTTGGAGGCACATGACCCCACCATCCAATGGGTTCCCCGAATCATACGTTTCACTGATCCACCTTGTGGGGACCACATGAATGAAGGGGACCCACCAGAAATGATTAATACTGCTTCAGCGTCAGAGGTTGCTTCATATCCAGAGATGCCCAGAGTGCCTAAGCACTATTGGGATCTTTCCAAGGTGTTCGAAGAACAGGAATGTAACCAATTGCCTCCCCACTGGGATACTGACTGTAAAATTGAACTGATCCTGGGTGCTAAACTTCCCAAGGGAAGGATCTATCAGATGAGTCTGACGGAGGAGGCTGAATTGCAGACTTTTCTCGATAAAAACCTGGCGAGAGGCTTTATCCGAAAGGCGACCAAAAACACTTACGTTGCACCGGTGTTGTTTGTTAAGAAAAAAGATGGCTCCTTAGGATTGTGTACTGATTACAGGGGTTTGAATGCTGTATCGATCTCCAATAAATACCCCTTACCATTGATTAAGGACTTATTAGACGCCCTAGGATCAGGTCAGATCTTCACCAAGTTGGATTTGCGGGAAGCTTATTATAGGGTTCGGATTGCTGAAGGCTATGAATTTCTTACAGCTTTTAATACTAAATTTGGACAATATGAATATCTCGTAATGCCCTTTGGATTAAACGGGGCTCCTGGGGCTTTCGTGACTCTGATCAATGAGGTGTTGCAAGATCTATTGTTCAAAGGAGTTGTGGTGTATTTGGGCGATGTGTTGATTTATTCAGACAATGAGGAGGAGCACATCAAATTACTCCGGACTGTACTGCGACGGCTCCTCGATAACTCTTTATTTGTCAAACTGTCTAAGTGTGCTTTCCACCAAGAGAAACTGGATTTTCTTGGCTACAGGGTCTCGGCTAAGGGGTTGGAAATGGATCCTGCCAAGGTAGAAGCAGTAGTCAATTGGCCCGCTCCCTCATCCCGCCAGGAACTACAATTGTTCCTTGGTTTGGCAAACTTTTATCGTGATTTTATCCTGCAATTTGCTCAAATCGCTTTACCATTGACTGACTTGTTATGGACTAAGGGCAAGGGACCACTAGCCGCAAAACCAGGTGCCCCCCTTAATTGGTCCAACAAGTGCCAGGATGCATTTCAACAACTCAAAACCACATTTATCATGAAGCCGGTTCTGGCCGATCCTGACCCTTCCCTTCCTTTTGTTGTTCATGTGGATTCTTCGGAGAAGGCTCTAGGAGCGGTCCTTTTGCAAAAAAAATAAAGCTGGTAAACTCGCTCCTTGCGCCTACTTGTCCAAGAAATTGTCCAGCCCGGAATTAAACTGTACAGTAGGAGAGACTGCCGCAATCAAAGAAGCCCTTAGTACTTGGCGACATTGGTTGGAGAGGGCGTCACACCCTTTTCAGGTTTGTTCTGATCACAAAAACCTATTGGCTCTCTCAACTCCCACCAAAATGTCCGCTAAACAGATTTCTTTTCTCGTTTCCACTTTACAGTGCATTTTTCCTGGAAAAACCAACAAGTTGGCAGATGCCCTCTCCCGCCTTCCTAAGGGGGCAGAGACCTCTTTACGCACAATTCCACACAGTTTTCTCTCCAACGCAATTGGGTTTGGCTGTTACCAGTGCTCAAACTCGAGCACAGCCTAGTCCAACTCCACCTTCAACCCAACCACCTGCCACACACCCCGCCCACATTGACATTGTTACACCATTTTTGCAAGATCTCCTTGCCGCGGGGCGGAGTCCCATTCCGGATAGTGAAACTGATCCTTTGTTGGTTTTGAAGGATGGGGTGTGGCGTAGAGGGGACTGTTGGTACGTTCCGCCTTCCTTACATAAGATGGTGCTCCATGCCGGGCATGACACTAAGCAGGCGGGTTACTTTGGATTTTTAAAAAACTTCATTTGCTTCATTTGCATGCATAAAGATATTGAAGCGTATGTTAAAGGCTGTTCTACCTGCACAGAGGCCAAATCTACTCCTGGCAAGCCCCATGGTTTATTGCAACCCATTCCTCCTGCCTCCTACCTGTGGCAAGTCATCTCCATGGATTTTATCAAGGATTTACCCGAGAGTCACGGCAATACGGTACTAGGCATGGTGGTGGATTTGTTTTCTAAGCAAGCCCATTTTATGTAAGGTTGTGGTGTGTGTGTTCATTCCAACCTTGAGAAGTTCCTGCTGGAGGCTTCTGACTTTCTGCCTGGGAAGGGGAATTTTACTGTTTATGTTATCTCTTACTTGCTTGCTAGCTTGTGTGAAACTCTGCTTTGTTTACACTGTCTTGGCAGGAACCTGATTTGACTCTCTGTAAAAGCTGTTGACCGAGATCTGGAGCTCCAGATCTCACATCGTCTGTATCTGACTAAGAATGCCAACTCAATAAAGAACTAAGAACGGTTGCTTTTGCCTGGACGTTACTGGTTCGTTACAGTATCAGATCAAAGTTTTTGGATGATGATGCTAGCAATGATTATATTGAAATAAAGCTGTTATGGAATACACTTCTGTCCCAGCACCAGGTGGGTGTCCTTGAACTAGGGGTGGGCTTGTGACAAGGGATGGGCAGATACAGATTTTGGTGAGACCACTTTAAATGGTGGCCCTCCCTTCAAAATTGCCCAGATCCCTGGCTGACAGAGAGCCCTATAATAGTCTTAATAAAGATCACTATTCTCATCCTAACTCCTGAGTTAAATTGCTTGAGACACTGGGTTCTGCTGGAAGGGGGTGGCTTCCCAGGTATCAGAGGTGGCTAGGCCTCACTTCACATGAGATCCCAAATGTGTGTTTGCTAGTCAAGTGCCTAATCCTGCAATCCAGAAATAGCAGTAGTGGTTTGTTCTTCAGCTACAGGTAGAAGTAAGCAAAATATGTTCAACAGCAAGATAACATCGAGGAGAGAATTTTGAGGAGAATTCACCTCTCCACAAAAGAATCTATAGTATCCACAGTACAGTGCATCACAAATAGAGACAGAATACAGAACAGGAAAGCTTTCTCCCATATAAGAAAGAGAGTTTGGATTTATATCCCACCTCTCTCTCCTGTAAGGAGACTCAAGGTGGCTTACAAGTTCCTTTACCCTTCCTCTTCCCACAACAGACACCTTGTGAGGTAGGTGGGGCTGAGATAGTTGGGAGAGAACTGTGACTAGCCCAAGGTCACTCAGCAGGAATGTAGGAGTGTGGAAACATGTCTGGTTCACCAGATAAGCCTCAGCCGCTCAGGTGGAGGAGTGGAGAATCCACCTGTTCTTAACCATTACACCACCCAAAGTAAGATAAATGCATGGGAATCTCCGTTTTCCATGAAAAAGGAGAGGAAAGCCACACTTTCAGAAACCATGGGTAATCTCTAATCTGAAGGTGGGGCGATCACTGAAGGGGGGAAATGTGTGGGTAACCAAGATTCAAACCTAAATGCAAAGGAAAACACAAGTGTGTAATTGACAAGCGTCTGAGACAGAAGCGGACCATCTCTAGAACTTCCTGCCACCACAGGAAGTGAAAAACCACAAACCACATCCTCAATAACCTTAACAGTAGAGCTCAAGACATGATTTCCAGGGCCCACGCTGTCTGCTTTCCAGCAAATTATACAGTTCAGTTCTTGCGTTTTTTTAAAAAAAAACCCTTGACAGAGCCCAAGAGAGTTTTCAGATATATACAAGCACAAATTAAGATAAAGCAGTATGGATAGATGAAGATGTAGATAAAATACCCAGATTGCAATATAGAGATACGCTGGGGTGCCACTGAACCTTCAGGCCATTATGTGCTGAATGAGCTATGTTCCACACTGTGCCTGCGTGCAAGGTTCTCGCACTTCAGCACCTAATAGGGACAAATGTATATTCACACAGTTCACTGATTTAACAGCTCTTAGTGCTTTTGATGAATGGCCCGTGATATTTTCAGTTCGTAGACTTTTTATGGGAGCGGGAGAAAAAACCCCCAAAGAGGGAAAGTTGCTAGCTTTTATTTAGCAACGAGAGCAGAGGAGTCGGTAGTTTTCTTTGTCTCTGGATCAAAGCAAAAAGACAAGAACCAGGAATGGACAATCAAAGAGGGTCAATTCTCTGACAGCACAATCAAGTCTAAATGAGCAAACTGTAGAGGATTAGAGATAGATAATCGGTAAATAATGGTAGAATTACGATTCTCCAATTGCCATTTGTTACAGTTGCCATTTGTTAATTATTGGGAAAAGAAAGGGCAAACATCAGGGGGCATTTTAGACATTTTCTTTGTTGACCACTGAGTGATGGACCTCTAAAGTCGAAGAAACTGCTGTCAAGTCACATCCAACTTATAGGGTTTTCAGGGGCAGAAGCATTCACAGATGGCTTGTTGCTGCCTGCCTCTGCATAGCATACCCAAGACTTCCTGGCTGGTCTCCCATTCAAGTACTATCCGGGACAAGCCCTGATTGCCTTCTGAGATTTGTCAAGGTTTGGGCACTTCTGCCTTAGGTAAGGAAATGTTAGGTTCTGTTACTCCAGTCAATAATTGAGACTCAATAATAATAATAATAATAATTGAGACTCATGTGTAAGGCTGAACACACTCAAAGTCGGCTTAATAAAAAGGAACGAGCTTTATTGAACTATGTTGCCCTAGCTATAGGGTGCTGGAACTGAGGATTCTTGTCCTCAGTTCCAGTGTTTATTCTATTTACAAAAACAGGCAACAACCAACCAACTTTTCCCCTCCCCCCAGCTCCTGGCCTCTCATTGGTTCTGAAGCTCCAGTGGGATGTAGATTCTCAGTTTGTTTTCCCGCACTTTTTGGAAAAAGGCATAGTTCAATAAAGTTTCTCGCTGGTGCACTGTAGTCCTCGGCTTCTGACGAGTGGGCAGCCAGGTGAAGAGCAGCACTGGCTGTGGCGGGGCGGGGTCATTGGGAACCTTTCATGGGGGTTCCCGAGTGCTGCGGCCCTTGGTTCTGGAAGCAGCTGCTGGGATGCGACGACCAGGGCAAGATGCAATGAGGTGGCCGGCTTCTCCACAGTGCAGGCATAGGCCCAAGTGGCGACGGCGGGCGTGAGCAGATTCGGAGGGCCCCGCCCATGTCTTCTCATTGTCCATGGTCTTCTCTGGCATCTGGAGTGGCTGGCGTTGAGCCCGGCTCCACTGGTGTTCTGACTGCTCCACCTGCCGGATCCGCATCTCAGCGTCCCCTGCCTGCCTGATCCATTCCATCGACATCTCAGGGTCGCCGTGGATTGTAGTACCTTGAGGTGAAGAGCGTCCTTGTAGAGCTGGACCAAGACTAACTCAGGCCACCCATGCAAGCGGCTGGCTAGCCTGCGGAAGTCAGCAGTGAACTCGCTGACCAAGCGGTTCCCTTGCTGTAGCCGTTGTAGTTCACCCAGAGCCTTCTCTTCCGCCAAAGGGTCTTCAAACCTCTGTTGCAGGGCCAGCAGGAACTGTTCTAGGTTTTTTAGATTTCTGGCACATCTTCCTCCACTCGTCCCACTAGCCAATTAGCAGCCTCTCCCCGAAGCCAGGTCCTGATCCCCAACACTCTCTTCTGGTCCAAGTAGAAGCTGTTACCGTGGACCTTCATGTACGAACCCACTTGGATCAAGAAAAAGGCAAGTTCTTCTGGGTTCCCATTAAAGTTCACCTTAAAACTTTTCCCAGGCCCTCCCTGGGACACCAGGCCTCGTAGGTAGGTCGAAGCGCTCCTCCCTGCAGCAACCGACCCACCGCTCTTGGGGTAGGGACTGTGGTTCAGTGTAAGGTTGGCCAGCTGCCCCTGTAGGGAGCGCAGCTCGGCTCTCAGTTCCCCTTCCACGTCGACCTCCTCGACCCCCTCCTGAGCTGTGGAGAGTTCAAGAGCCGTTTTCTCCCTTTCCCGTTTGGCCATCAAGAACGCCACTTGCTGCCGCAGGTCCGAAAGGTCGGACGGTAGCTGGTTCCTCTCCTGAGTGACTTCCTCTGACCAGAGTTCCAGTGCCTCGTAAGCGCGCTGCTGCTTGTCCGCCTCACAGTTCGATCCGCTCCCCAGCTCTTGGGATTTGGCTAGGAATGTCGCCAGGCGTGCTCGTTCCCCATCTACATCTTTGCGGAGGGTGCCAACTGTGTGTGTGTCTCGCCCGCTCACTCGGGTGTAGGCCACTTCACCGGGGTCCCTCATCCTGCTGGGGAGAGACCAAGATAGCGGGCATGTTCCCCCTACCCAGCCATGCCTATAGAAGGTCTGGGCGCGTGGTAGAACAATAAGAGTGAGTTCCAGCACAATGTAAAGCTGAATACACTCAAAGTCGGCTTAATAAAAAGGAACTAGCTTTATTGAACTATGTCGCCCTAGCTACAGGGTGCTAGACCTGGGGATTCTTGTCCTCAGTTCCAGTATTTATTCTATTTACAAAAACAGGCAGCAACCAATCAACTTTTCCCCTCCCCCCAGCTCCTGGCCTCTCATTGGTTCTGAAGCTCCAGTGGGATGTAGCTTCTCAGTTTATTTTCCTGCTGTTTTTGGAAAAAGGTTGGAGCTGGTGCATGCTGGGAGTTGCAGTCCTGACACTCATGGAAGGTTCAAGAGCTTTATTGGACTGTGTTCAAGAGCTTTATTGGACCTTAGCTGCAAGAAGCCAAAGCTGGGGCCCTGGCTCCTGTAGCTTGCATATATCTCTAAGTTTCCCACTTCTCTCCAACTCCCCCCTCCCACATGTTCCCACAATAGGATGAACAGGGAAAGTACAGCATTTAGACTGGCATTGTTATGTGTTCTAGGAATC
Organism: Sphaerodactylus townsendi; assembly: GCF_021028975.2. Lineage (NCBI taxonomy): Eukaryota > Metazoa > Chordata > Lepidosauria > Squamata > Sphaerodactylidae > Sphaerodactylus > Sphaerodactylus townsendi. Next base: position 21,807,098 of record NC_059441.1, on the reverse strand, counting down.
CAGGACCAGCAATAGTTGCAATCCTACCCTGGGGAAGGGAGGGCTGAGGGAGGCATACTTCACTAGTTACAAGCACAGTGATTGAAATAGAATGGCCTATAACAGCAAGTGCAGACAGATAACAGCAAGTGCAAGTGTGACCTTGGCGCCAACCCATTGATGCCAGGCCTGACAGGAAACGCTTAGGCATGTGATAGTAGATAGAGCCAACAGATAGTAAGGACAGACATATAAGCAGAGGTGGGATCCAGCAGGTTCTCACAGGTTCCCGAGAGTAGGTTACTAATTATTTGTGTGTGCCGAGAGGGGGTTACTAATTGGTGATTTTGCCACATGATTTTTGCCTTAGTTACGCCCTCCTCTCAGCAGTAGTACGCAGAACTTGAAGCAGTCTAGCAGGAGGTGCACCGGCATACGCAGGTGTCTGCGCCAAGGGCATCTTAGCTTCCGCCCAAGGACTGCATGCAGAGCGCCAAGGTCCTTGCCACAGCCCTGCCCAGGAATGCCCCACCCTCAGAATGCCCAGCCATGCCCCCATCGTGCCCCGCCCAGCCCCATTGGCACTACGCCACAGTTTGAATCCCACCACCATGGGAACCAGTCACTAAAATTTTTGGATCTCACCACTGGGTATAAGGGATAAAATGGCAAACTCTAATCTGAAGAATCAGGTTTGATTCCCCCCTCCTTCACATGGACTCTAATCTGGAGAGCTTGGTTTGATACCCTATTGTTAATAATGTTTTATGGTGTTAGGATTGGCTGTTATAGAGATTTTATTTTTGTGTTGGAAAGGGACTAATTGTGGTTTTTATTGTAACCCATCCTGAGATTGTAGGAAAGGGAGGGGAATAAATCTAAATCAAATAAAGTAAATGAATAATTCCGCCACATGAAATCTGCTGGGTGACCTTGGGCCAGTCAGCATGTCTCCCCCAACTCTCTCAGCCCTACCTGCCTCACAAGGTGTCTGTTGTGGGGAGAGGAAGGGAAGGGGTTTGTAAACTGCTTGGAGACCCCTTACAAGAGAGAAAAACAGGGTATAAATCCAAACTTGCGTCCTCGTCCTCCTCTTCTTCTAGATAATGCAAAACAAGGAGTCCAATTGGTCTGTGGATTTTGAGATGTGCTCCAGCATCTACCATGGTATGCAGTGGTAACATAGCAGAGATCCCAGCATTAGCCGGGAAGGTTTCATAAATGCAGAAAGCTTGAAAGCCACTGACTGAAGAGAGCTGGGTGTTTTAGCTGGGTGTTCCTCTTTCTGCTATATTCATCCTCTGCTAAGTACTCAGACAGCTGCAAAGGACCAGTTAAGTCCTCTGTCCCCTTCTTGTATTTATGTCGGAGGATGAGAATGGAGCATACTGGAAAAAAATATGTGCTGGCTGGCAAACAGGAGAAACCGACACCAAAGTCAAGTCCATTCAAGAGTTTCTATCTAAAAACCACAAGCTGTTGAACTGGAATCTGCTACAAAATGGTTAATAATCCAAGCCCTGATTCTAATATATTCATTCATTAGCATGTTAATGGAAGCATACAAGACTTCACAAAGAGTGATTTCCCCATCTCTGAACCTAGTTCCTGCTCCAGAAGTTTAAAACTGGAGTCACTTTAAACCAGAGATAGGACAGATCATTACTTAATGAATTCCATCCAGAAGAACCCGGGTCAGCTCCTTTGTTAGGAATGTGAATTGGAAGAAGAGTGGTTTTTTACACCCCACTTTTCTCTACCTTTAAGGAGTCTCAAGGCAGCTTACAATCACCTCCCAGGAATTGCACAAAATAAATCAAAATATCCCATTTGTTCACATAGTTCTTCTCATTAATCAATGAAAAATCAGCACAATATTTGCAAGTTATTGGAAGTGGCCAGTATTGTAGCTATCTGGCTTAGAGTTCACAAGGTCAAAAGGATGGAGTCAGCACCTATCTGAAATTGAGACACAGCAAAACTTTTGGCCATGTCTCAGTGGTAGATAATCTACTGTGCATGCTAAATATGTCAGATTCAATCTCTTGGCCCCTTACACACTTGTGGTCTTCTTCTCATTGAGTGTACATACCCCTTCAAGTTTGATTCTTGAATTTCCCCCCCTTCGACAGTCACCCCCCCTTCAAATCAGAGAATCCCAGTGGTTTCAGAAAGTGAGGCTTTTCCTGCACAAGAAAAGTGAATGAGATCAGCATGCATTTAGCTTTCTTTGGGTTTTCGTGCTCTTCTCTGTCTTTCCCAGTCCACACAATAGCAGTTCCCACTCTTTGGGCCCCCCGTTTCAGAAGGATCTTTCTTGCTATTTTCACACTGAAGGTATATTGCAGGCACAACAGACTCAGTGAAATGGACAAGAAATTGACGTGGTCTAGCAAACTAATGCCAAACCAACGATGGTAGGGGGAAATTGACATGGTCTAGCAAACTAACACTAGACTACTGATGGTGGTGGGGGGGAAGTGGTTGCACGAAAACAAGGAAGTGGGGGTGGGTAGAATGGTTAATCAGTTTGCTAGGGATAGTTTGCTGGAGAATCCCTGTGCAAACAAGCAAAAACGAAGGAAACCCCCATTGTGAAGAAAACAGCTGCAGAGTAAGCAGTGCATACATAAACATGTGAGCTGAAAAAAGAAACCCACAAGATTCCAACCAAGGTTACACACTACTGAGCAGAGCCATGGTGAATCTTCAGCAAACAGCAACTAGCAAATTTCCCATTATGATGTCAGAGGTGGGTGGTATATACACAGAAGGAAATATACATTTTAAAGGCATTGGATGAAAAGGAAGATGTCTTTAGTAGAATCCCTGAGGGTTCAGCTACCAACTGTGAAGAGCGAGGGGTTGGTTTTGGGCTCTCTGCAATACTATCTGTATGAACAGTGTATTTCATATGTCCTTTCCTCATGGAGAAAAATGGTAAATTGATCAGTGGGATCCATGCTTCATTGGGGAGCAGAGACCACAGTTATGGGGGGGGGGGAACAGGTTACTATCAGTAAGACTCCACCACACTTGTTCACGGAATGCACTGGGGTAGAATACTTCCGGTAAAAGCATCACAACAGGGCCAGCTCATTTTCCTGCCATTCCCCATCCGAAGGAGGTACAAAGGTAAGTTGAGCATACAAAGATCAAGAAGAAATATCTCCTCTTATACAGTGGGATTGATCGGCACCCTTCAGTTCATCTAAAAGATACCTAATCTTTTCCTTGACATTTCAAAGCTCACATATGGAAGGCAGCAACTGTGACCCGTACCCTAAACATAGACCAAAACAAATTATCACATGCTGATAGGTCTCAGTTCTATGACGCAGGTTGCCAGCATGGGGTGGTAAATTTCCCTGATCTGGGTAAAGGAGGATCTGATGCAAAGGACCTTTGCACACAAAGAAAGAAATCTGAGCTGAGTCCTTCCTACATTAGAGCTTACCCCCGTCTTTGGTTCTCCTCTCTCTTGCTTCATCCAAATTTAGAAGATGTAACTGTCAAACTCCCGGACTGTTCAATGATGCTACCTCAAGTTCAGATTATTTCTTTTATTAAAAACAGCACCAGAAAAAGGTATTTAGACTTCTGTTGCCAGAAGCACCAAAATAGTTGCCATTGTACTCCCCCCCCCGACCCCCCCCATTCTATACCTATGTCTCTGCCAAAATGCCAAAAGACTCAACAAAATTGTGTAAGGAATTCCATAGAAGCAGAAATAAAAGGCTCTTTGGTGAAAAAGACCGTTTATTCAGACATCTTAGAAAGCTCAAGTACACGCAGTGGCAGGAATGACACTTCCCGCCAGTAGCACAGGTTATAACTCTATTCATCCCATCCCCCTTCCTGCTTCCCATGGGAACGGAGACCTCATCTCCCGCGCAGAGATAAGGTCTCCGCCGATGAAACTATTTGCCCATCGCCAGACGTGGAATGCACTCAAAAGGTTACTTTACCATCAACACCATTGAAACCCTTACACTCTGCCTCCCTTAAAGAAGACCCCCCTCCTCCCAGGTTTATCTTCACGAGGAAAGCCCGGTGGAAAGCAGAAATAAGGGTGGGGGCGTCCATATTTTCGGTATAAACCCATTGATTATACCCAGAGGAGATATCCCACCCAAGAGACTAAAATATTGCAAGCGTTTGCGATTCAAAAGCCGAGAGTCCAGGATAGAAACGTCAATTTCATGTAGTGCTTGTGGCCATCAATAATAGTCGGTGAGGGCCTCTCCGGTAGTCGTTGCCAGAGCATCGAGGCGGAAGGAGCCTCCTTGAGCAAGCTGGGAATGGAAGACAGGATGAATATTGTTACTTACTAAGAGAGTTAGAGCAAATCCAATCCGGGGCAGTGACATCATTAATCCACTTTGAAGTAATCTATGAAAAAGGTCCCCACGAATCTTTTGCCAAGTTTGGAAAAGAATTTATGCACATCTGCTGAGATTCTTTGTGGTTAGACAAATACACCCAAAGCCCTGCGCAGAGGGAAATCCGAGCGGTGTTTATCCGGCTTACAGCTTTTGGGAGTCCTTAGCCTGTTGTAAAGGCGGTCTGGACCGATTTCCACCCCTCGGCTAGGGATGAAAATCCATTGTTAGCGAAACTCTGGAGGGTCCAAAGCTGTAAAGCTTGGGTAGTTGTGGCAACCTTGGCGGGAAGGAAGCGACCAGACCACAATTTCAAAGGGAACGGTTTTTTTTGTACTGTTATGAACCCGCATTGTTATAGAAACAGTACTCCATAAGCGGAATGAGCTTCGCACCAATTGTCCTGGTGGTAGTTGGTGCTTAACAAGCGTAAATACTGCTCTAGGGTTCTGTTACGTTCCTCTCCAGTCTCCACCGTCACTTTGAAGGCGTGGTAGGGTGAGCGCGACCGCCGAAGTGACTAACAACCCCAAAAGCGCCTTCCAGAACTTTGGGAAATGAATTGGGGGCAGCGGTCGGAGACCATACCTTAGCGGGGCCGGAATGTGAAGAGCGATAATAAACATGTTGAATGAACAGCCCGTGCCTTAACTTAAGCACCCAGCTTTGCGGAGGGATGGAAGCACACGGAATAAAGATGGGCTTGTTTAGAAAATAAGTCCACCACCACCCACAAAACCGTGTTGCCATGACTGTCCAGGGCAAATCCTGGTAATAAAATCCATGGAGATGACTTCCCAAGGGCGGGAGGCCACGGGGAAGGTTTTTCCAACAGCCCATGGGGCTTTCCCGAGGAGATAGTTTTGGCTTCCTGCACAAACCCGAGGCAACCTTTAATATCACAGCCTCCAATGTCGCTTTAGCGCATTGCGGCGCCACCAAGAAGGCTGACGGCGGGCTAAATGCAGGAAGTTTTCAGAAAGCCAAAATGTCCAGCCCGAGGCGGAGCATCGTGGCAGGCTTCCAGAACCTGCTTGCGGAGGAGAGGCGAAGTACCAACATTCCCCCCTCCGCCATGAAACTCCCATTCTCCAAAGCGCGGTGGGAGTCACTTTCCTCCAGCTGGGAGGCTCGGTGCAGCCTTCCGCCTCCTCGAGGTTCCGCGCAGGAAAGGGGAGGCAGAGACTAGGGAATGGGGCGGTGGAGGAGGGGTGGGCTGGATTTTGAGATCGAGGGTGACAGCCAGCCCCAACTGGGAGGGGGGGAGAGAGAACAGTCGCGTGGAATGTCTGCGGAGGCAGCTCCACCCCCCTCCCCGAGGTGGCTGTGAGAAGCTAGCGTCCAGCCAATTTATTGGTTTTCCCGAGAGGAAAAAATGGACTGTAAAGAGAAGCGAGAAAAGAAATCGGCCCCAGCGGAGTTGTTTTGCGGACATCTTGAGGGGTGGAAAGAGCGGCCAGGTTTTTTTGTGATCCGACCAAACCACCTGAAAGAAAGGGGGTGTTTTAGCCCCCTCAGCCAGTGGCATGCCAAGTGGAGAAGTGCTACTTTGGTGGCTGCAGTCTCTTTATCCCCTACAGTCCAGGATTTGAGTTCAGCACCTTTGAGAGAATTTCTTAGATAAATAAGCACCGCGGAACCAGCCTACCATCTTTATTTTTCTGCAACAGGGCTGCCCCAGAATTGATGCTTTGTCCGAGGGCACATCCACGTAGAACCACAAGCGGGAGATCTGGGTCCAGGGTGCTTTAAAAGATAGAGTTAGGTGGTAAAAGCAGACTTTAAGAGTTGAAAGAGCTGTTTGGCCTCTTCCAACTGAACCAGGAAAGGGGGGCCCCGGGCTTGGCCGGACAGTGGATCTTTACCCTTAGTGTGTAAAGAGGTCTGTAGAGAGGAGAGAGTCAGTTCAGCACGAATGGTGGGGTATAGAAGTCCACGATAGAAATTAGCAAAACCAAGAAAAGAAAGATTGGAGTTCTTTATATCGCGGTTGGTTAGGGGAGCGAAAGCCATTGGAGGACCGGCGTCGAATTTTAGCAAGGATCCATTTTCAAGCCCTCGAGGCTGAGGATCAGTAACTTAAATAGTCAATGGAGGTCTGGTGAAACCAGCATTGGGATAGTTTGGCAAAGAGAGGGTTGTCGAGCAACCGGTTGAATACCTCCCGAACGTGTGTTTCATGCTCTTTTATGGTTTGTGAATAAATTAAAAGCGATCAATCTAGAGTATACCACAACTCCCACTTGTACAATAAATCATGGAGAAGCTTGCGTCGTTGATAAAAGGGCCATAAGAAGCCCAGGGGCCCCACTTAACCGAATGGCATTATCCAAAGTATTCTAAACTGTCCCAAACTTTGTGTTAAGCATGAGTCAGAGTGTTCATAGCCTTCAACAATTCTGACCCTGTAGTAAGCTTCTCTCAAGTCCAATTTAGTAAAGAATGCGCCCTTTGCCCAGTGCATCTAAAAGGTCGCTTGATCAAAAGGCAAAGGTGTTATTTATTGGACAGGGGAGACTGCATTGAGACCTCAGAAATAAATCTAGTGCAAAGCAGAAGTAAAGACCCATCTTTTCTTTTTCACAAAACAAAGCGGAGAGCAGCGTGTTATTGTGTGTTTGGTAGCCCGCCCGATATGAACCCGCGAGCGAGGTTCTTGTCCAAGAAGGCTGCAGTTCACTTCTCCCTCCATTGGGACTCATCACGGTGGAATTCTACCTTTGGGCAGTTAAGCCCCTGGTTGTATTATACTTGATTTTGCAGTCCAGTGTCTCTATGGGGTGGCAACTGATCGCATTCTTGCTCCTGAAAAACTCTGGCTAGATCATGAATGCGCCCGGTGGGATGCCAACAGAATCGAGATGCAATGGCTGATGATGTGTCAAAGCCAGGGAGGGGGGGGTGTGTCAGGGAAGAAGTTGGGTTTTCCCCAATTCATGTGTTCACCGCAGGGAGGGTCAGTGAATTCTAGGATCCCTTTCTTTCCAAATGAACTTTGGTTCATGTAACAATAACTCATGGCATGCCCAAAAGCCTATGGAGTGTTTGGCCACTGAAGCCAAAAATAAAACTAATTTTTCCCAATGAGGTGGTATATGCCAGGAGGAGAACCGGTTTGTGTTTTGAACTGGACACGATTCGCCTTCGTTCCCGAGGGCTGCCGTCCGATTTGGGTGAATGGTATGGAAGAAGCTTAGCCAGGGGAATTTGATCCAGACCACTAGCTCCTCTGCCACCTGGGGCGCATTAAGCAATAGGAGCAGCCAAGAATCCACAAAGGGCCGAGGCTATGAAATCGCGGGGAGGTGTGTTTAGCCCGGGGGTTGGCCCAGAAGCGGCTTGGACAGTAATGGGGCGCTGCCTTCACTCACCCGTGTCAGGAGTCGGACCCATTACATGTCCATGGGGGGGGCTGAAGAAAGGCAAACAGCTGCTTCCCCCTCCACTCTGGTTGCACTAGCCGATAACCGCTAGAGCGAGGCCGTCGGAGGTAGCCCGATATGACGTGGTGGCAGCAGATGGATGCTAGCAGCTAGCTGGGCGGTTAGTTTTGTTTCTTGGGACAGTTGGCTGGCATTAGATGACCTGGCCCTCCATGGCGAAGTAAAGAGCACAATCCCAGTCGGCAACTGGCGTTCAGGAGGAATTAATGGTTTGGTAGAGGGAAATGGCTGGAAGCCTTGACTTGAGTGAAGCGCGCAATGATGGCAGAGTTTTGAGCGTGGGCTGACCTCCGACGCGGCGTATTTATTCCAAGCGAGGCGCCACCTGGGATCCCCAACTGGATCCAATCCGCCAATAGTACGAGGAACCCGACTTAAACACACCGTTTCACGCAGCTCGCCGTAAGCAGCAGCTGAGAAGGATGCGCATTTCATGGGTGCAGGCCACTCAGGAGGGAGTCGAGGCAGCCGCCGCACGAAATTCACGGGCAAATTCTGCAAACGGCGGCTGCCTTGCTGGATAGTTTTGATGGTGCGGATAGCTTCATTCTCGGCGCCTGGATCTTGGAAGCGCGCTCTTAAGGCTTGGAGGAATGCGGGCACCGTGCGAGAGTCTTCATCTTGCAAATCCAAAAGAGTCACGAACCAGTCGGCTGCTGCCCCATCCAGGACTGAGCCCGATGTCCCGTGGCCATTTTTTCGCGCTCAGACCGGTATAAATCATCATAGTCTTCCAAGTGGGCATTGAGTTGCAAAATAAAGTAGGGAAGTTTGGAAGCGGTCCCATCAAAACGGGCCGGTGCTCGGGGGCCTATAGTAACCCGTTCCACGGCTCTTAAGCCTGCAGAGGCGGCGGATTCGCGGGTTGAGCAGGTTGGGCAGGCAGCTGTTGCCGGGAGGGGCCGGAATCGGGGGCGCTGGCTGTGCCGCTGGCGTTTGGGTGGCAGGACCCAGGTACGTGGCCCCTGGCACCGGCATTATCAGTAACAGCATAGACTCCAACTTGGGGCTTCCTGGTCTGCTGCCTCCTTAGCTCCCTCTCCAACGCAGCCAGCTCCCTCTCCTTGCGGGTCAATGCATCCTGGATGCGCATGCAGAGCAGCTTTTTCTCGTTCCAATTTAGCCAGTTCGTCCCGTTTAAAAGCTGCAGTGAGCTCACTTTGCGTGCGCAGGGCCTGAACGCTTTCGCGTTGCCGTTGTAAATCCAGTCTGGAGTGTTCCAGGACTTTATCATGGACTGACAGATTCTGGGCATATTGTCGTTGGGCATCTTTGGCACGGTCCAACTCGAGCTGGACTTCTTTCGCGTTGCCGTTCCGGTCCCTCTGCAGGTTTTCGCGCTCTTGCTGCAACTGTGCCCGTTCCTCCTCCCATAGCTGGCGTTCACGGGTCCATGCTTCTTGGGCATCTCGCGATCGCCCCACTTCCTCATCCCAGGTCTCCTTCGATGGGAGAGGGAACAGATCCGGCTGGGAGTGCAGGCTTTCTTCGGACTCTTCGTGCGTCTGGAAGGGAGACATCGGAGACACCGTAGCCACCGGTGGCTCCCGAGGCACCTCAGGTGCGGCTGCTGACCCGGGGTCAGGGGTCCGATTGGAAAACAGGGCGGATACCCCTCCCAATCCCAGGTTTAGTCCCAGTGTCCTTTGGGCCGGGCCCCAGTGCTGTGCCACGGTGGTTCTTTAGAACATCACCAAAATACAAGTCCAGGAACCGTTCAATGGATTCCTGGGTTGCCGCATGAAAGGTGGTCAGGCCCGTCTCCTCCATGACAGGTTGCATCTGAGGTTTGTAATCCACACGAAAACGGGTAGAGATCCGATCCACAGGCGCTCGATCCATAGACAGCGCCCCAAAGCGACTCATGTAAATCCCCATGGTCGTCGTCACGTCCCTCGTTCCAGCGGAGTAAAGGAAGACTCGTGCTGATACGAGGACGGGAAAGAGACACCAGCGAGGCCCGTTCTCCCGCCGGTTCCTCCAGATCCAGAAGGGAAAGGTCGGAGCCCTCTTTGGGGGCTACCGCACCTTCCGCAGTAACATTCAACCTCTCCATGTCGAGACACTAGAGGTCCACTGCACTAGTACGATAGATGGATTAAGGTTTCCTGCCACAATGTAAGGAATTCCATAGAAGCAGAAATAAAAGGCTCTTTGGTGAAAAAGACCGTTTATTCAGACATCTTAGAAAGCTCAAGTACACGCAGTGGCAGGAATGACACTTCCCGCCAGTAGCACAGGTTATAACTCTATTCATCCCATCCCCCTTCCTGCTTCCCATGGGAACGGAGACCTCATCTCCCGCGCAGAGATAAGGTCTCCGCCGATGAAGCTGGCCCATCGCCCGGGCCGTGGAATGCACTCAAGGTTACTTTACCATCAACACCATTGAAACCCTTACAAATTGTGGATCAGGGATCTACATGTCAGAATGGATCCTGTCAGCAGGACAAGGGAGGCTGACATGGGGGGGGGGGGCGTTGACTTTACAGCGGCAACTTGTAGGTGCCCAGTGCCTCCCTTCTTCCTCTCTTCACAGGGTTCCCTGGACACAAGATCTTATTGCCAGGGAAGTGTGAACTGTTCCCATGACTGGTTTCACTTTGAAGTGTAAAATGGGGAGAGCCATCTGGCATGGGGTGGAAGGGGGACCAAGAGATATAGGGGGCAGATCTTATGTATCTTAAGCATCACTGGAATAAACAGCTTTGGAACAATCCAACAGTCTTTGTTATTTCCAGACCCGAAGGTCTGACACTACAGACCTGTTTCCTATCCCTGACCCATGGGTTACCTGACCTTGTCTTGACTTTGAATTCGCCTATCCCGGGGTCAGCAACCTTTACCACCCAAAGAGCCATTTGGACCCATTTTCCATGGCCCCGAAGATCTACTGAGCCAGAGAGGCAGCTCCGCTCCGGTTCAGTTCCTCCATTCACTTTTCCTTCCAGCCCTGAGACGTAGCGGCGCCGGGCAGGGAAACCCCCTCTGCTCGATGGAGCAGGCAGCCTCTGGTACAGCCCTCCACTCACCTTTCCTTCCAGCGCTGCTCTGGAGGGCTGGAGGGACATGCCCACCCTACCCTCCAACCTCCAGGCCACGTGGAGCCGCAGTATAAGGCTGAAAGAGCTGCATGCTGCTCCGGAGCCGCAGGTTGCAGACCCCTGTCCTACCCTGTCTGACCAGTCCGTTTTTTAAATGTCACAATACTGTGTTTTTATGTACCAAGAATGTTTACTATCCCTACTCTTTTCAGGAGTAACTGTTTGCTGGATATTTTTTTTTCATTTCTGTGTTGATGAGTTTCTTCTTCCTTTATTAAGAAACTGTCCTATGATATATAAAATAAATTGACTGATTAATTGATTGGCTTTATAGCATCCTGGATCCTGAAGATGGGTTTACAACACATTTAAAAAGCAATAAAAGCCAGGCCTGTAATACAAAGCCAGGAGCAGCGTCCTCTCTGCTGACTTTGTAAACTTTTTTTTAAAAAAGCTCACGGCCACCAAGATATTAAAACATTCGGGAACACCTTGGGGTGAGAAAAAGCAACTGGCAAAGCTGATCTTCCCTGGCTCCCTTCCCTTACTGGTCAATGTCACTATCTGCCATAATAACTTTATGCTGAGGGCAGGGGGACCGTAGTGGACACAGGGTATGAATTGAGGAGAGGGGCTTGAGCAGAGCTCCCTGGGCTTGTGTAGGAGTGAGAGATGGTGATCTGGCCTATCCCCACCCCCCTCATTGCAGTCGTATGATGATTTGTTCTTTGGGGGGCCTCAACCTTTCGTAGAAGTAGAAGGAGGCAGGCTGCAATCTCCATTTAGCAGTGTTCCAGTCCTCCAATTTACCTGCCCAAGGGAGAAATTACTAGCCCCCTGTCCTAATTTCTTGCCACTGAGGGGCAGGAGGAAAAAAAAGTTCTCACATAGTGACACTCTAGGAATTTTCCCTAGTCTCTGTAGTAAAGGCTATAGTGACCAGGGGAGGCAGCCTAGAATGTCATCCCAAAGCAGCATAACCTCCCCCACAAAAATCCAATCATCCTCTGGCACCACCCCTAAAATCTTCTGGTAGTTTTGGGAACCCCGTTCCGTCGCTGACCTTGAGCCTATCACATACTCTCAGCCTAATCCACCTCACTGGATTGTCGTGAAGATAAAATGTGAGAAGCAGAAATCTCTCGGAGTTCCTTTAATGAAAGGAGGGAAATTAAAAGGTAGCATTATGAGAGACGATACTGGACTAGAGGGACCACTAGTCTGATCCAGCAGCGCTCTTCTTAGGTTCTTAACTTCCAGAAAACATTCCACATCTTTTCTGAAGAGCTGGTAAAGTTGACTTTTCTCCACAGGCGTTGAATGAGAACACTTCTGAAAAGGGGATGGTACCATTTCGTTTGTTCCCTTTTTATGGCTTTCTTGCTCTCTCTTTTTTTTAGGCCCTGAAATACATGAAGTACAAAAAGGATTTAGTTAAAGTAAAATAGTAGTTAGTGTTAAAAAACAGACCATCAAATATACTCTAACTCTCTCATTTTATGTAAAGTTTAATAATAAATATGCCAACTTGGCAGTGCAAAGCCATGCAACCACTTCTATTAATATGAAGCAGAGCTGCCCCTGTTGAGAGAAATTTATACATGCAGCCCTGCAGCCCAAAAAGATCCTTGATTTTGTTTTGTTTTAAAGCATCACTTGGAGCAATGTAAGGCAATTATGTTGGAAGGGAATCAGGGAAATCCAATCTGTTCAGACCGAGATTTTAAATACCCCAAAACATCTTTCAACTGAGCGTTTTTTTCCTGAAAAATCATTTTGCAAATATTTTTCTACTTACTACAAATTTTAATTGGTTCAGGAATAAGTCAAACTTTGATTCTGTGGCTCCGTCAGATATTACATAATACCATGGTTGACTTGAACAGCTTGTGAACCCGCAATTCAGCTCACAAACAATCTTCACTCAGTTCTTGTTCATCTTGACAAATGCTGGTTTGTGTTTCTTTGTTGTGAAGTGTGGGATGTCATCACCCAGAACATGCTAGGATTAAATCAGGATTAAGTCAAAGTGTTTATGTTCAGATAGCACACAAAACCATAGCTAAGACTAACTGTGGGTAATAAAACAATTTCGGCTCCTGGACACTAAAGCTGGTCTACTGAGAAGTCCTCCTTTATTTAGTGGAGTTTGCAACAGGGAGAGCATTTTTAGAATTTCAGCCTAAATAGCCATAGCTAACAGAGCAGCTTGCATTCAGACAACCACACTAACAAGAGTTGACTTAATTACATTCTGGGTTTTTTGTAACGTCTGAACCAAGCCTGTGTTTTGTCGTCTTTTTCCCCCCAGGAATCAATGACCCTTCTGTTTCCTTTATGCCATGTTACACCGTTTTAAAACCAGTTATACTCCATTGCTGTGAAGTGGACATAGAAATAACTATGAACATGCACCTAGGTAAAGGATGTATGTGTAGGATTTATCCCGATAAAGCAATACTTTGCAGTGTCCTTTCTGGGAGCTTCATGAAACAGGTGACGTTCAGGTGCAGAGTGAAAGTCCCAAAGTGAAGCTGCAAATATGGGCATCTTTCCACATTACATTTCTCAGATGCACATCAAACAATGTAAGAATATAAGAAACAGGTGATAAGAAACAGAAGCATCACTGCTGCATATCTGACTAACAATAACACAGTTAATTCCTCATGCCAATCACATAATAGGCCATTTGTATTATGGACAGCTTGCGTTGATGACCTTTTGAAACTCATAATACCCGGAAAGCTCTTTTTGAATTTGTGTTCAGAAAACTGGGGGTCATTATCACATATGAACACGTGTGATGCGCCATGTCTTGCAAAGATACATTTCAACTGCATGCTAACACATTGCCCCATCGGATTTCCAGGTCAGTGAAAACAAGATGTAATGTTTGCCAGTACAACTAAAATGTCAGTACCTACTTTGCACTAAATCTCTGGCTACTTTTTGTTTATGTACATTTGCTCTTTCCATCATATAGGTTGAAAATGCAAGGCAGGTACTTATCGACTTGGCCATCCCTGTAGCGATACCTTTGATTATTCACTATGACATTATTTTATTTGCTCCAGCTTCTTGCAATTTACTGTCATTTTTCCCCCTGATAGTGGGCAGCCTTTCTTTTTCAAGTTGACATGGACGTTTGTCTGGCAGTTCTGTTGAAGATCTACAATAATGTGCCTGCTACTACCAAATCTTTTTCTGGCCTCTACCCAATAGTTAAGTCAAATACCTGTCAGAGAAAGAAAAAAGGCATCTCTAGATCACTTGCCTTCCCTGTTCTTAGCAATAGATAATAAAAGCATTTGGCAGTTTATGCAACGAGCCATCATCTACATGATCAGTCTAGAACAGGGGTAGGGAACCTGCGGCTCTCCAGATGTTCAGGAACTACAATTCCCATCAGCCTCTGTCAGCATGGCCAATTGGCCATGCTGGTAGGGGCTGATGGGAATTGTAGTTCCTGAACATCTGGAGAGCCACAGGTTCCCTACCCCTGTTGCCCTCTGTGAAAATTGGCTTCATCTGCCTTCCACAGCATCACTGTCAATACAAAGACAGGAAAAACTGGTTCCTGCACATCAGCAGTCAATGCAACCAAGAAAAGAGTAATGTTAAAAAAAAAGAAAGACATCTTCATTCAGGTTATGGAAGCAGCAAGTGTACCTATTACCACCTGAAGGTAATTCATCAGCGAAGTAGTATTCTGGACAAGAAGGGCCAAACCACAATCATCCATGACCTACTGAAATCTAGATTGGGTCACTGTGATATATAAAATGCTGACCTGGGTGACCCAGCCTAGTCCGATCTTGACAGATCTCAGAAGCTAAACAGGATCGACCCTGTTAGTACTTGGATAGAAGACGAGGAGGAGGAGGAGGAGGAGGAGTTTGGATTTATATCCCACCTTTCTCTCCTGTAAGGAGACTCAAGATGGCTTACAAGCTCCTTTCCCTTCTCCCCACTACAGACTCCTTGTGAGGTCAGTGGGGCTGAGAGAGTTGGGAGAGAGCTGTGACTAGCCTGAGGTCACTCAGCAGGAATGTAGGTGCAGAAATGCATCTGGTTCATCAGATAAGCCTCTGCCACTCAGGTGGAGGAGTGGGGAATCAAACCCAGTTCTCCAGATTAGAATAGGAGACCACCAAAGAAATGCCTGGGTCACTATGCAGAGGAAGTCAATGGCAAACCTCCTCTGATAGTCTCTTGCCTTGAAAACCCAGCTGGGTTACCCTAAGTCAGTGGCAACTTGATGGAGCTTTATAAACAATATATTGTACATGGAGTGCTTTCGAAGAAGTAGGAGGAAAGGAGGAGAAAGTCATGCTCTAGACCAGGGGTCTTCAAACTATGGCCCTCCCGATGTTCATAGACTACAATTCCCATGAGCCCTACCACTTGGCCATGCTGGCAGGGGCTGATGGGAATTGCAGTTCATGGACATCTGGAGGGCCATAGTTTGAAGACCCCTGCTCTAGACCAAGGGTCTGCAACCTGTGGCTCTCCAGATGTTCATGGACTACAATTCCCATCAGCCCCTGCCAGCATGGCCAATTGGCAGGGAGTGATGGGATTTGTAGTCCATGAACATCTGGAGAGCCACAGGTTGCAGATCCCTGCTCTAGACTTTCAGAAATCCACACACACATACACAATCAACATGGGTGAATATATAGTACTCTCAGACTTAAATAAATCTATTTATTTACAAGTGTAGCCCTAAAATATTCTCTCTGAATTAAATAAATCCATTTCTTTTCATGTCCTCATCCCCCTCCCCTCTCTCTTTGGGGCTATGAGTAAATACTAACCTGGCAGTCTGAGGCTGGACCATGAAATAATATTTTAAAAATAAATTATCTGTCAGTTTGTAGCTAGTCAAGCAGAAAAACCACTTACTGGTCATTTCAAAAAGAAGGAGGGATAAGAGAGTCTGTACTAGATATTTATTTGTTTTGTAAAAAGAATGGGGGGGAGGTAAGTATTATCATCAGATTTAAAAAATCGTAAGCCATACCAAATACAACTTCTATTAACATTTTACTCCACCTCTGGTGTATTCCGTCCTTTTCTGACAGCATTGGTATTGTAAATGGTCCTTTTCAACAGAGAGCCGGGGTAAGAGAAGGGATTCTTTTGTCTTCCGTGAAAACAAAATCCTACAACGGCTTTTGAACTACTTCCTTCAATGCTGATAAAAAAGATCTTTCATCTGCCTTTAAGTGGCTCCATTTTAAGCTCGAGTCAGTCAGCTTTTCAAAGTTGAAACACCTCAATCAAAAAAACAAGCAGGCTGTCACAACTATCTGATACCATCTGAGATTTAGGAAGCGGTGAAGGGAAGAAAGAGGGGAGGCCATAGGCGGGGTGGGGGGGGGCGCCTTTATCACTTCTCAGATAGGAACAATGCATTCATGACTTCGAATTATGGTCATCCTCAGACAACAGAGAAACAGACCCTGGATCCCATACTCTACACCAGCCATTCTCAATCAGGGTTCCGTGGTACCCTGGGGTGCCATGAGCATGTCCCGGGGTACCGAGGCAACTACCGCCCCCCCCTCATTTTTGTGGTGTCTCCCACCGGTGCCAGCAAGGACATGGAGCTGGCCCATGGGGCAGGGCCTGCCGCAAGGTCAGCAGCCACCCACCCCCCAGTGCTTCCCTTCACCCTGGGAGGGGAAGGTGGGGTTGTGGCAAGCAGGGGCAATGGGAGGGGAAGGTGGGGGGGTGGCAAGGGTACCGTGAGATATGAAGAGTGAGGTCAAGGGTACCCTGACCTTGAAAAGGTCGGGAAACACTGCTCTACACCATATAGCCTCTCTGTAGGTATGTAAAGAGCTTAGGGCAGACCTATGTACAGAGCTCTGGAGTACCACAGGACCCACCTAAATGTAACAACAGCCACAAGGACTGAGACCTAATTATTTCACAAACAGATGAGGGGAAAAACCAGTTCTCGCTTTTGGCGGACATTCAACCGTACTAAAATTCACAGTGCCAGGCAAAGCAGTTTATTTATGTTGCTCATTTATATCATTATCATTATCATTATCATTATCATTATCATCATCATCATCATCATCATCATCATCATCATCATCATCATCATCATCATCATCATCATCATCATCATTATTATTATTATTATTATTATTATTATTATTATTATTAAGATTTATAGGCCGCCTCACCCCCCCAAAGGGCTCGAGGCGGCTCACAGTACAGCTGTTCCAATAACAGCACATAAAATACATAACTAAAACTTAACCCCATTAAAACAAATTTCCACAGCAGCAGTTACTTAAAATTTAAATAACGAAGTTAAGAGCAAGCAAAATTTAAAGACAGGCGCCCAGTGGTGGGATCCACTTGCCCAGTGGTGGGATCCAAAAATTTTAATAACAGGTTCCGATGGTGGTGGGATTCAAACAGTGGCGCCGCCGCACACACGCACCTCCAGTCCCTATCGGGCAGGGAGGTTGCTTTAGTAACCTCTTCTCGGCACTCAGAAAAAATTAGTAACCACTTCTAGAGAAGTGGTGAGAACTGGTTGGATCCCACCTCTGCACTTGCCTTCCCAAGAGGGTCCAGAGTGGTTTCCTCTCTCAGGGCACTTCCACACATTCAGAATAATGCACTTTCAATTTACTTTCAATCACTTTGGGGCTGGATTTTACTGTACAAAATAGCAAAATGCACCTGCAAACAATTGTGAAAGTGAATTGAAAGTGCATTATTCTGAATGTCCAAAAGTGCCGTGTGTCTCTCCTCCATTTTATCTGATGTGAAACAGGTGAGGCTGTGTATGACTTGCCAAGGTCACCCAGTAAGCTTTCCAGGCCCTGGATTTGGCCCTGGATACCCACAACTCTCTCCTTGGCCTTTTGATTCAGCTTGGGAGACTGCCAGAATTACAGTCCCCATCAACCAAGGACGTAGGTAAGGGGGGGGGGTTTCCTCGGGTTCAACCCCCCCATTCATGTCCGAAGCTCCACCTACCCGTTTGTGGGTTTTTAAAACATTTTTAGTGTTTTTTGGGTTTTGGCCTGCAGGGGGCGCATGGTTTAGGCTAGCAGACCAGACTTTCAGGGATTGTTTGGGGGAATCTCGTGATAATAGAAGATGGGGGGCTACACCTTTGAGGGGCCATAACTTTGGACACCCTGAACCAAACTTCACCAAGCCTGGATGGTATCATCAGGAGAGTCTCTTATTGATACCACCCAGGTGTTGTGAAGTTTGGTCCAGGGGGTCCAAAGCTATGGACTCCCAAAGGGGGTGCCCCATCATCCATTGTTTCCAATTGGAGGTAATAAGAGATGGGGGTCTTTGAGGGTCCATAACTTTGGACCCCCTGAACCAAACTTCACCAAACCTGGGTGGTATCATTAGGAGAGTCTCCTAAAGATACCCTAAAAGTTTGGTGCTGCTATCTTAACAATTGCACCCCTGACAGCAGGCATCCCCCAAATTTCCCCAGATTCTCCTTTTAAATCCACTCCCTTCGGCATGGATTTAAAGGGAGAATATGAGGTCCTCAGTTTAGAAGAAGAAGAGTTGGGATTTATATCCTCCCTTTCTCTCCTGTAGGAGACTCAAAGGAGCTTACAATCTCCTTGCCCTTCCCCCCTCACAACAAACACCCTGTGAGGTGGGTGAGGCTGAGAGAGCTCCGAAAAGCTGTGACTAGCCCAAGGTCACCCAGCTGGCCTGTGTGGGAGCACACAGGCTAATCTGAATTCCCCAGATAAGCCTCCACAGCTCAAGCGGCAGAGCAGGGAATCAAAACCGGTTCCTCCAAATTAGAATGCACCTGCTCTTAACCACTATGCCACATTGAAAGTGATGCTGTTTCAGGGTGGGGGATTATCCACCCCAAAACAGCATCACTTTCAATGTTGTTTAACTGGGGACCCCAGATTCTCCCTTTAAGGTTGATTTAAAAGGAGAATTTTGGCTGTTTGGGTGTGGAATCCAGCATCACAGCGGCTGCCCGGGAGGGGGGGGGGGGGGCTCAGATTTTTCACCGGGCTCCATTTTTCCTCTATGCCTCTGCCCAGAGGGGAGGGCGAAAGAACTGCCAGCTGCCGACTGGGAGCCCAGCTGGTGGGGGCAGGGGAGGGCAGGACGGGGGAGTCTGCCGTCCCCAACCTTGGAGAGCTGCTTTTATAAACTCTAGGCTGGGGGCGGGGCTTGGGGAGGCGTGGCCATGCCCTAGGGGTCGGTGGGGGTGTGGCCCCACCCCTGAACCCCCCCTAAAAAATCTATACCTACGTCCCTACCATCAACCCAGGCAGCATAATTGCTAGGGAAGACGGATCATCCCAGATTAAGTCCCTGTTCAAACTGCTATCTCCCAACTAGAGTTGACAGCCCCTACCTGGCAACTAGTAGGGGATGGAAGTAGGGTGGGGAGGGGGATAATGTTGCCAGCCCCAGCTTGGGAAACTCCTGGAGATTTGAGGATGGAACATGGGGAGGGGAGGGACCCAGGGGGTTACAATTCCATATACTCCACCCTCCAAAACCACCCATTTTTTCCATGGGAATGGATCTCTGTCATCTGTAGATCAGCTGTAATTAATCTGGAGGATTCCAAGGTCACTTTTGGGACAATTCCAAGATGCATCACTTCCTTAGCTTTGTACAAGAAGATGGCAAGCCCCTGTGTCTATGTGCGTGGGTGTGTGAGCACATGAATTCTGCAAGTATCCCACTGCATGCTCACAAACGCCCGGAGGAAGAGGTGTAGTAGTTTGGATTTATACCCTACCTTCCTCTCCTGTCAGAAGACTCAAAGGGCCTTATAAACTCCTTTCCCTTCCTCTCTTTACAGCAGATATCTTATGAGGCAGGTGGGGCTGAGAGAGTTCTCAAAGAACTGGGACTGGTCCAAGGTCACCCAGCAGGCTTTGTGTGGAGGAGCAGGGAAACGAATCCAGTTCACCAGATAAGTGTCCGTCGCTCATGTAGAGGAGTAGGGATGTCAGACTCTCAAGCATAGAAATAACGGAGACCGTGGAAAGGTTCTACAGCGTTTATTCTAGATACGAAGAGTAACATACTAAAGTTGGATCTGAGCGGGACGCTCAGATCTTGCTACTTTATTTCACTAGCCCCCTCCCCCTGTTGCACGCCACACCAAATGGTCACTGCGACTATACTACCAAACATCAAAGGACTTGGGAAGCACCTCTTTTGGAGAGGGAGACCGGCACCCGGAGGTTGTTGAGGGGAAGGAAGAGAGGGACATTGCAATAGCAATACATTTGCATTTCACTCACAGAAAACATCAAGCACAGTCAGCATAATCCTGACAAGGGAAACCCAGTTCTTCAGATTAGAGTCCACCTGCTCTTAATGCTATGATAGCAGAACATACTACCCACCCCTAGCAACAGCAATACAAAGCCACAAATTCCAACAGCAACAGTCATTATTACAATAGTCTCATCAAACAAATGACTTTTGGAAACATTCTGTTTTATGTTATCACCTCTTTAAACACATCAAATGGTGTTTAATGTGCAGCACAGCAGTAATGCAGACAAGCCCTAAAGCACTGCAGCAGGAGCGACCTCCATCTCTTACGAAGCCAATCTGTTTCTTCTGACAAAACACCCCTTCCTCAAGGCTGAGGAGGTGCCTCTCTTGGGCATTGCCCTCTGAATTCTTAAGAAAGTTCCACCTTTGAAACTATGTCATTTCGACTAGTCAAAAGGACCTTAATAGAACAAAGTCAAGTTGGTGCCCATCTGAGATTGAATCAGGCAGGTGAAAACATCTGCAAGGCATCCAGCTGGTCAACTTTAAACCGCTACTGCCATCTAGTGATCCTTTTCAGGTGATGCTATAAAGTCAAGACTCAACTCTTCCTAGAGCTAAAATGACTAACATGCGGCTGTTGTCCTTTCATCATATTACGGCCCCTTCCGCACATGCAGAATAATGCACTTTCCACTATCACAATTGTTTGCAAGTGGATTCTACTATTCCACACAGCTGCAAAGTGTATTGAAAGTGGACTGAAAGTGCATTATTTTGCATGTGCGGAAGAGGTCTCTGAGAAGTCACTGGAAAAGACAATAATGCTAGGAAAAGTTGAAGGCAGCAGGAAAAGAAGAAGACCCAACATGAGATGAACTGACACTGTAGAGGGAACTAAAATCTTGTTTGTTTGTTTGTTTGTTTGTGCTTGTTTGTTTGTTTGTTTGTTTGTTTGTTTGTTTGTTTGTTCGATATTCAGCCTAGATGGCTCCAAAGTAAATGTTCTTATAATTTCTTCCTACAGATTTGTGAAATGTTTGTTTGAAATCTTTGAAAATGTTTTTGGCACTGGCCACCCGTTGAGCTGAGTCATGCGTTGATCTTAGCAAACTTATTTTGGAACTGTTTAGATTGAGCATAAATTACTGACCAAATATATAATATTATAACATATTGCTAAAATACTTGAAGTTTCCTTTATGGCTGTTCCCTTCTCCTCCCTACAACAGGCACTTTGTGGGGTAGGTGGGGCTGAGAGAGTTATTGGGAGAACTGTAACTAGAAGAAGAAGAAGAGGAAGAAGAGGAGGAAGAGGAGTTTGGATTTATACCCCACCTTTCTCTCCTGTAAGGAGACTCAAGGTGGCTTACAAACTCCTTTCCCTTCCTCTCCCCACAACAGACACCTTGTGAGGTAGGTGGGGCTGAGAGAGTTCAGAGAGAACTGTGACTAGCCCAAGGTCACCCAGCAGGAATGTAGGAGTGAGGAAAAACATCTGGTTCACCAGATAAGCCTCTGCCGCTCAGGTGGAGGAGTGGGGAATCAAACCCAAGCTTCAGGTGGAGGAGTGAGGAAACAAATCCAGTTCACCAGATAAGAGTCCGCTGCTCATGTGTAGAAGTGAGGAATCAAACTGGGTTCTCTAGATTAGAGTCCACCACCAGTGGTGGGATCCAAAAATTTTAGTAACAGGTTCCCATGGTGGTGGGATTCAAACTGTGGCATAGCGCCAATGGGGCTGGGTGGGGCACGACGGGTGCGTGGCCGGGCATTCCGGGTGTGGGGCATTCCTGGGCTGGGCTGTGGCAAGGACACAGCTGCTGCGCCGGTCCTTGGGTGGGAAACGAATGCACGCAGGCGCAGGCTGCCACACACGGCGGTGCACCTCTTGCTAGACTGTTTCAAGTTCTGCGTACTACTGCTGAGAGGAGGGGTGTAACTAAGGCAAAAATCATGCGGCAAAATCACCAATTAGTAACCCCCCCCCCCCTCGGCACACACAAATAATTAGTAACCTACTCTCGGGAACCTGTGAGAACCTGCTGGATCCCACCTCTGTCCACCACCCTTAGCACTATGCCATGATGGCTGAGGAGCAAAGAACTATAGCTATGAAAGAGGAGAACCATGTACAATGGAAGAATGGGATAAATGCACACTAGATGGAGATAAGAACATATAATAATCAAGTATCAGGCTGTATGGTACAGTTTGCAAAATCTACCACAGGCACTATTTCTCCTTAAGGTCCTGGTCCAGCCAAACAAGGATCTTAGAAAACCTTCAGTCTTCCTTCTCCTTTGCCTTCCTTTTCCACCAGCCCAGGAGTTTAGTTAGATAATTTGCAAAGGGCAATAAAGGTTTTTGGATTGGATTGGATTGATTGGCAATGAAAGAAGAGACAGATATCCTATTGCATGACTAGAATATCAAAGGGTGCTAGGAGTTCTCCTGGGGTCATGTTATGATTGCTCAGATAGAGGCAGCATCGTGGTTTGCTTAGCCATCCTGTATTCAGAACAGGGCAAATCTGAACCTCTGAAGGATGAAGAAAGTGGGGAGGGGAGAAGAAATGAGAATGCCCAGAGGAGGAGGAAGGGGAGGAGGAGGAGCTTGCATTTATACCCCCATTCTCCCCTATAAGGAGACTCAAAACTCCTTTCCCTTCTTCTCCCCACAACAGACACCTTGTGAGGCAGATGGGGCTGACAGAGTTCCAAAGAACTGTGGCTAGGCCAGTGTCACCCAGCAGTAATGTAAGAGTGTAGAAACACATCTGGTTCACCAGATAAGCCTCTGCCACTCAGGTGGAGGAGTGAGGAATCAAACCCGGTTCTCCAGATTAGAATCCTCTGCTCTTAACCACTACACCACACTGGCAATTGAACAGAACACCGGTTGGGAGATTGAAATAGTCCTAACTTGGCCATGGAAACTCCTGTCTATCAGCTCCACACATGCATGATCAACAAACTGTTTTTGAATTATGACACCTAACCATGAATTCGGCACAAGGTTTAATTCAGTATAGTTCACAACAGACACGATTCGCTATACGACATCTTTTCCCATTGTTCTTCTATTCTTTTCCTCTGCGCATCTGGAATGTCATCAAGTGGTCTGAGATGGCCAGAAGATCAAGAACCTTTCAAATCTACTTGTGCCTACAGCTTTGTTGAATTAAGTCCGGAAGGGATGGGATGGATGCCCTCGCCCCCTCCATGTCCATTTATGTGATCAACAAAGCAAGGTTTTGTTTTTCGCAGGGTTTTTTTAAATGTAATGGAGAAAAAAACCACAGGGCTCATCTCGATGCTAAACTCGTCAACTTGAAAAATTTCAGTGGAAGAAGATTAATGATGGGGATGGATGGAATACGATAACATCAGTGGATACCGTCTAGAATTATTAATACAAGGTGAGTGGATTGCCTTTGCCAATTAGGACGAGCACTGTTTGTCAGAGTCGACTTTCCCTTTCTGAATGAGCAAATCATCAGGGATACGTCAAAACAGTTCGGATGTCCCCAGAGACTTTGCCCCAAAGAGGTGATAAATACATTTTTAAAAATCCTTCACAGACAGAGAAATTGGTGCTCTTGCCAAGAGACATATTGACAAAAGGGCAAAAGAAAATGTCTGATTAAAATATATCACTTGGTCCTTTTGTAGTGAGTCGCTCTTCACGCTTGCCAGGAAAGCTGAGAAAGGCTGAGATTCAGAAATCTAAAGTCTTACAAAGAAAGCATGGGCTCTCAAAACCTTAAACCCTGGAAATTTTGTTGGCATTCCAGGTGCTAATGGATATGAATCTTGAAAAATGTCCACTTTTGTAAAGAGGAAAAACATGCATGCTCTGTGGTTCCAAAAACACCCAAAACAGTTCCAGGTTTTGCAGTTATCTCAATTCCATTTATCTCTATTTGCTTCTAAAAGAGATGATCCAATCTATTTCAGGAACTCACTCCTACATGGGACTACCTTTTGCATTCAAATCGCAGATGGTTGGGAGGGGAACAAATGGATGGCGGGGACTGGTGTTGTCTTTTTATTTCCAAAGAAATATTTTAATATAGTATACTAAGAACTTTCTAGCACATTAACGGTGACGGGACCAAGAGGAAACTTAGTAACGTCTGTCCCCTGGATGAAATATTTGATAAAACCTAATAAAAGGCTTTAAAAAAAAGTATCTATTTCAGGCAAGTGGTTTTCCGTATCTGTGAATGCACATTCCATAGTGGTTTTCAAATTGCAATGAGAGATTATGCAAATTTGGCTTCCCTCAATGGCAGGACTTGTTATGTTTGCCTGGAGATGCTCACTTCGGGACCAAATGTTAGCTGAACAGGCCCGCCTTGGAATTTTGCAAATCTGCACATGCGCAAAACCGCCACTGATCCAAACAGATCAGCAGCAGCTAATGTCGCAAAGGACTACTTAAAGATTGTTTTAACAAATGCAGCTTTTATTTATGACATTGCATGATTTATAGCTTTTAGTGCTCTGTTTAAACCGTTGCCTGCGGGATTGAGAACCTAGGAGTGAGAGAGGGAGGGAGCAGGATTCTGCCAGTTGTGTGAGAACACAAATCTGGGATAGGCGGATTCTGATGTACTGCGCTCTTAAGAAGGGCTATGTTGAGGAAGAACAAAAAGAAAATGAATGATTGACTAAAAGAAGAAGAGTCCACCAAAATCTCAATTGACCAAAAAAAGAAGAGTTCATCAACATCTCAATTCCCAGTGTGCATCTGGCAGACAAGAGCCCAACCGGTGGGTGACTAAGCATCCCTGATCATCATTAAACTGATGGGTCACTATGGCCATTATGAAATATTTTCACCTCAACTGGGACAACACAAGAGGCCTGGTAAAGTTGAATTGAAACACGTGTCCCCTTGCTTGTCTCAAAGGCCCCTTCCACACATGCAGAATAATGGACTTTTTATTTTTATTTTTATTTTTTTTATTTGTTAGGCTTGATAGACCGCCCAACCCCCGAAGGGCTCTGGGCGGTGTACAATGAGACATAAAACAAATACAATATAAAATCTCATAAATACAATATAGCGATAAAACATTAAAATACATTAAAATACATTATAGCAGCAATTCCAAAAATTACAGATAAAAATACATGCACAGATGCATGCACTTTGCAGCTGGATATTACTGTGCGGAATAGCACAATTCACTTGCAAACAATTGTGAAAGTGGACTGAAAGTGCATTATTCTGCAGGTGCGGAAGAGACCAAATTGCAAAAATAGGGTAGAGGATTGTCAAGGATCTGATGGGTCTACATTTGGCTTGGCAGCTCTCCAGTCGATGCAGGTCCACTTAAAAAAAGATAAAGCAGAACCATGCCCTTGCTTACAGCAGCAAATTATCAGGCAGTGGAAAGTGTCACAGAGTCTCAGACAACGTATGGTCATCCCATAGAGTTTTCAAGGGAAGAGACAAACAGAGCTGGTTTGCCATTGCCGGCCTCTGCGTGGAGGTTCCCATCCAAGTACTAACCAGGGCTGACTCGGCTTAACTTCTGAGATCGAACAAGATCAAGCTAGCCCAGGCTATCCAGGTCAGGGCAATAATTAACTGCCACCAGGTCACAGCTGACTTATGGTAGCCAGAGTGGTGTAGTAGTTAAGAGCAGGTTCACTCTAATCTGGAGAACCGGGTTTGATTCCTTGCTCTGCCACTCGAGCTGTGGAAGCTTGTTTAGTGAACTAGATTAGCTTGTGCACTCAAACGCATGCCAGCTGGGGTACCTTGGGCAAGTCACAGTTCTTCGGAGCTCTCTCAACCCCACCCACCTCACAGAGTGTTTGTTTGAAGGGGGAAGGGAAAGGAGACTGTAAGCTCCTTTGAGTCTCCTTACAGGAGAGAAAGGGGGGGGGGGTATCAATCCAAATGCTTCTTTTCTTCTTCTCATAGGGTTTCCGAGGCAAGAAACAAGCACAGGTCATTTGCCATTGTCTGCCTCTGTGCAGCAACCTGGGATACTACTACCCAAGTAGCATCTGGGGCTAATCCTGCTTAGCTTCTGAGTCCAGCCTAGCTCAGGGCTGAATATCTAGCCTGCTCCACTGTCCAAAATCTTATGATGCTGCAGAATACGTTCCCTTTCAAAAGCCAAAAGAAACAGATGTCTTTGTTTACCGCAGGCGCTGATCTGCCCAGCCTTCTGACGGAGCGGGGCATTTTTTTTTCATATAAGCAGGAACAGTCCACCCCATGATCTGCCACCTTCCAACTAAGCCCGCTGCTGCCTTCCAAACAATTTCTAATTAATTTAACCCCAAGTGCCATGTGCAGGCCGAGTTTCCGGCTGGCAATTAACAAGAAAATAAAAGCAGCCATTCTAGCAGGATGGAGAATCCCTCCAGAGTCTGATGAGCTTGGAACATGGGGGCAAAGCAGGGCCATTGGGGAGAAGGAGAGGGAAACGACGCCTCTGTTTTTAATTAAGCACAGAGCGATAAACACAAACTGTGGCCTCATCAGCAATGCTGGTCACCATGCCTTCCAAGTTTATTTATTTATTTATACTTTCTATTTATCCCCCCCCCCCCCAAAAAAAGGGCCCAGGGCGGCTTACAACACGATAAAACACAACAGTCCATATATTACATAAAATATAAATTATTTGAAATCAACACAGTATACAGTCTAAAACCCAGAGTAAAATCCAAAGCAATTGAGATGGCAATAAAATCCCGCCCCCACACCCACCGGAGGCCGGGACGATGTAACCACACTTAGTCCGGCTGGCCAAATGCCTGGTGGAACAGGTCCGTTTTGCAGGCCCTGCGGAAGCTCGATAAGTCCCGCAGGGCCCTGGTCTCTCTAGGGAGCCTGTTCCACCAGAGGGGGGCCAGGACCATAAAGGCCCTGGCCCTCGTGGAGGCCAGCCGGACATGTGTTGGGCCAGGGACCACTAATAGGTACTCCTCCAAAGATCGGAGGGTCCTAACGGGGAGAGATAGGGAGATGCAGTCCCTCAAGTATACAGGCCCAAGGCCGTTTATAGCCTTAAAGGCTAAGACCAGCACCTTGAACATTACCCAGAACTCGATGGGCAGCCAAGTTGAAAGGGGCACGGGAAGGAATTGTCGTTATTGCAGAGCAGGGGACAGAACACCTGTTGTTATGGTGGCCGAGGTCGAGCCGGGGCAGACAAAGTTGGTTCCAAGTCTGCAACTGACTAGCTTGGCCTATTAAGGTTGGTATTGTCTGCTTGGGCTGGCAGTCGCTCTGTGGGGCTTCTGACTGTAACAGCTGCCAGCTGGTCTTTTAGCTGGAGATGGCAGGTAGGGAATCCGAGTTCATCTGCATGCCAAGCAAATGCTCCGTTGCAGAGCCACGACCCCTCCTCAAAGGGGCATGTGGTAGGGGAAATGGACACGCCATGCGCAACAAGAGGTCTTGGCTTGTACCATCTTAAAAGAAGCATTTCCGCTTCACAGTCACCCAAGAGGGAGTGCTACAAAATGAGGCAGCATTGTAAATCCACTTGTTTCTATTCCAACGGCAAATCTAATTGCATAATTAATCAGCAAATTGATTAAATACTGCAGCATCTTTAAGAAGCTGACAGCCTCAGTACCTTTTATATGTGTATATACAGACACACACACACACACACATATGTTTGTATGAGACCAGCAGTGGCGTAGTGGTTAAGAGCAGGTGTACTCTAATCTGGAGGAACCGGGTTTGATTTCCTGCTCTGCCACTTGAGCTGTGGAGGCTTATCTGGGGAATTTAGATTAACCTGTACACTCCAACACATGCCAGCTGGGTGACCTTGGGCTAGTCACAGCTCTACGGAGTTCTCTCAGCCCCACCTACCTCACAGGGTGTTTGTTGTGAGGGGGGGAGGGAAATGAGTTTGTAAGCCCCTTTGAATCTCCTTACAGTATAAGTCGACCCACATATAAGTCGAGGCACCTAATTTTACCACAAAAAACTGGGAAAACTTGTTGACTAGGGTGGGAAATGCAGCAGCTTCTGGTAAATTTCAAAAATAAAAATAGATAGCAATAAAAATGTTTTTGAATATTTATTTCAAAGAAAAACAGAATGGTATCAACAATAACTTTAAAGGTTCTGAAGTGGAATATACAATTCTCACAGACAGTATCTCTTCAGAGTTTCATAGGGAAGATCCTCAACAAGATCCCCCTTTTAAAAAGTCCCCCCAGGTTCTCCTTCAACACGGATAGCTTACCATTCCACAGTGAAGATGCTTGCATGGTGATGGCAGCCGCTGCCCCAAAGCAAGTCTTTTTTGCAGGTCTGAAAGCTCAGCTGGACAGAAGTCCCACCTGCTTTCCAAAAACATTGGGTGGGGGCCAAGAAAGGTGCTGGCAGTGGCTGCACCCCAGGGCACCCTTTGTGTGTGTGTGGGGGGGGGGATTCCTGCCACCACGGGCTCCAATGGTGCGGATTTCCCAATGAGTATGGCTCCCTAGCATTCATGGAGCTTCCTGGCCTGAACAAAAATTCTGTAATGTATAAATTTAATATTCACACCTATTTACTGAATATTCACTGTGAATGAAGCTACTGGTCACCTGTAGTGCAGCGACGCAACAGCCCAAGGCTTACCTGGGAGCTGCCTTTGTGTCCACATAGCAGGGAGCAGGTGCAGAAAAACACCCTCAGCTCCCAGCCTTTTTTCGCTCACCACCCATTCCCCCCACCCGCTCGCCACCTGTTCACTCGCGTATAAGTCGAGGGGGGCTTTTTTCAGCACAAAAAATGTGCTGAAAAAGTAGACTTATACGCGAGTATATATGGTAAATCCAACTCTTCTTCTTCTTCTTCTTCTTCTTCTTCTTCTTCTTCTTCTTCTTCTTCTTCTTCTTCTTCTTCTTCTTCTTCTGTGTGTGTGTGTGTGTGTGTGTGTGTGTGTGTGTGTGTGTGTGTGTGTGTGTGTGTACACATATATATGTTTAATTTTTACACTCCAGGGGAAGCAGCATAAAGTGATTTGGGTCACCAGAGATTTGGGAGAGTAACACAGTGGTGCATATCTCTGGCAAGTCAGTTCAGTGCACATTGTCATTGAAGAGCAGGTTACGCATCCCTTTTATCCACATATAGTCGTTACGGTGTTCTTCCCCAATTGAGAGCATTACAGGGACAATGTGTCATATCAATCAGGGTCCATTTCTGTGTCCCACGTGGCAATATTTTTTGCCTTTGTCTGTCTGGTTTTCTTTCCAACTGATGGTTGAACATTTTCAGTGCATCCCATTCTAGGAAGCAGATACCCTAATTGACTTGTGGGAGGGGACGAAGGGTAGCAGGGAGGGAGACCCAGCAGAGACCCTCCACGAAAATAAAGCTGCCGGAGGCCTTCCATCGGTAAAACTGTTGCCATAGCAACAGCAGATTCTCAGTCCCATGCACAAGCAAAGAGTTGCAGAGACACCTGCAGGCCAATCATCAATCCAGCAACACTCAGCATGGTCCTGTTTTAAAACTTCTTTCTGAATCAACGGTTTGAAAAGCTCCAGCAAAGCCCACTGTGGGGGAGATGTAGTGGGCCTTAGCAATGAATGGAAGAGGAAGTATCTCCCCCCGTAATGGACTTTCCTGGGGCTGTAGTGGGGAGCCCCTTCTCCAGGCACAATCTTGCCACCTGCCTGATTCTGGGTCTGTGGCTTGGGGGTGGGAGAGGTTGGACAGGTGTGGCTTGGGGTAGGTGGGAAGATGAGGGGAGGGGGAGGGTGGAGTGGCTTGAGGTGGGGGAGGGTGGCAAAAAGAGACTTGGGGTGGGGGTGAAGGAATGGAGTGGCTCGGGTGATGGGAAGGTTGAAAAGGAGTGCTTGGGCTGGAGGGAAGGAAGGTTGAGGTTTGTTGTGGGGAGGGTGGAAATATGAGCCTTGGGTGAGGTAGGGCTGGGGGCCCCAATCCTGTTTGCTGGACTGAATGCACTGAGTCCATCAGGCAGGATTGGGCCCTCTTCTGTCCCCACCTCTCTTCACAGGAAAGGAGGTGGGGGCCCCTATCATGCTTGATGGACTTTGCGAGTCCTGGTCCCTCATTGGTGGAGGTTTCATCATCACAACGTGCCATCCCTTAGTCTTTTATTATGAGTAAGATTAAAGCCCATATCCAGGAGGAAGAAAACTGAGGATTCTGCTTTGTGATCTTACCCTCCCCTTCACATGGGCCCACCTAGGCTTGAGGCAAATTTCCCACTGCAAGAGGAGGCAACCCCATGAATCTATTTTTCTGGCACAAAATGATCACCTGTCACTGCAGATATTAAAAAAGAGAACAGAAACTATTCTGTAGTGCAGGCAGGAAGGCAGGAAGATTTGGTCAGGTAAGAGTTAACCAGTCCTTCACCCTGATTCCTTCCAGGCAAACCCCGTCCATCACATTTTCCTTTATATGTCTGCAATGAAAAGGTCTGGATACTGAATCTTTCACATTTAGGAATTCATTGGTGAGGCATGAAATATTTGGGGGTGTTTCGCCTAAATGTCACTTCTTCTAAGCAGACTACCTACCTATCATCAGGGAACTGCTTCTGATTTTTAAAATGGAAACAGTGATTATGGAACAAAGCTGCATTTCCAAAAGGACTGCAGTAAATAGCAGGTAGCATCAAAGATGGTTATATATGTCAAGCAAATTTAATTAATTTGTCCTTCACCTTTCTCTTCAATGCGTACCCAAAGTGCTTACATAATTCTCCTCTCTCTTTTTTCTCACAACAACTCTGTGAGGTGGATTCTGAGAGCGTGTGATTGGCTCAAGGTCAGCAAGCATCCCTGGCACCAGTTGGATTCGAACCTGGGGTTCCCAGATATTAGTCCAACACTTTTAACCACTAAGAAAAGAAGCAACTGGTTGCAAACTGCAAATTGTGCTTGTACCAGAACATGCTTTAAAATCAGAAAATAAGGTCTACAGATTAACCTTTCATCATAATTAACATCAACCTTCTAATTCCAAACATTTATTAAAGATAATAACATTTTGACCTGAAGAAAGAAACATGCTAATATCAAGCACGTTTCAACAGAGAAGAATTCATCATCGATAGCAGCAAGTTACGCAAACGCATGTCTAGTTTAGAAACGTCAACATCCAACCTTTTGGGAAAGACAAAAACAACATAATTGCGATTCAATCAACATGCAAGGCAGCAGTTAAAAACTGACCAATGTTCAAAATGCAATATAATTGAGACCCATTCATCTTTTTAAAAAGAAGAAAAGAATATTGCAGCCAGTTAAAACCGGCTCTGTGGATGGCTCCAATTCTGCAGGGCTCAGCATCCTCAAAGGGGCTGGCTAGTTTGCTATAGTTGGAAGGTATCTGCTGCGGCTGAGTCCCCGGCTTCCGCACAAGCAGAATAATGCACTTTCAATCTGCTTTCAATGCACTTTGCAGCTGGATTTTACTGTGTGAAAAGCAAAATCCACTTGCAAACAATTGTGAAAGTAAATTGAAAGTGCATTATTCTTAAGGTGACCAGGTGGTCACCTTTCCGGCCCGGGACGGGGAAGCCCGGCAGTCTTGGCGCATGCATACCTTGGCACTTATCCGCATAGGCTAGCATGGGCTTCTGCGGCTTACGTTTGCAGCCCCTGTGACAGAGGCTGACAAGCGGCACAACCACTAAGCAAAAGGCAGCCTTTTGCGCGGCGCTCCCCGGTCAGGAGGGAAGCGCCCCAGAAGGCACTGCGGCTGCCGCAGTGTCTTCTGGGGCGCTTCCCTGTTTCCTGACTGGGGAGCGCCGCCGCAAAAGGCAGTGTGCTGCTGCGGGCCATTGTCCGTTATCGGGACAATGGCATAAGCCCAGCGGGACGCGGGACACTCTACGCAAAAGCGTGAGTGTCCCGCGAAATTCGGGACGGATGGTCACCCTAATTATTCTGCATGTGTGGAAGAGGCCTAATCCAGTTTTTAGCTAGGCAACCTTCTGGGAATCTATATATATAAAAATCTAAACATGTGTTTGTCCCTGATGGTCTCCCTCAGAAGCTGCTGGACGGATCGCCCCCAATTTTTCACATGACGTTCCTCCCTGTTGTGGGCAGGTAATCAGACCTTCAAATCGCCGAAAGTCCATACCTGAGCCTGGTAAAACATCTTTTTCCTGGCGCACCAGGCCATGAAGCTGGCTGTGTTTAACTGTCACCCTGAGAATGTCCACGCAGCCTGTCTGTCTGTGGCCTGAGGGCTTGGTATGAGGGCTTAGGATGTTCGTGTAAAGGATTCAGTGGTGTTGATGAGCGGGTCGGCTGCCTGGCCTTGACTACATTCCACAGCCCGGGCGACGGGCCAGCTCCTACGGCGGAGACCTTATCTCTGCGAGGGAGATGAGACCTCCGTTCCCATGGGAAGCCGGGTGGGGGATGGGATGGATAGAGTTATAACCTGTGCTTCTGGCGGGAAATGCCATTCCTGCCACTGCGTGTACGTGAGCTTTCTAAGATGTCTTAATAAACGGTCTTTTACACCCAAAAAGCCTTTTATTTCTGCTTCTATGGAATGTAAGGAATTCCTTACAGTTCGCTCAGATGGCCGGAGATGAGCAGTGAAAACAGTAATACTGGTAGGTAATACGAGTGGAAGTGAAACACATACACAC
The DNA here is from genome assembly GCF_021028975.2 of Sphaerodactylus townsendi. NCBI lineage: Eukaryota > Metazoa > Chordata > Lepidosauria > Squamata > Sphaerodactylidae > Sphaerodactylus > Sphaerodactylus townsendi. The sequence goes on along the minus strand of NC_059441.1, from coordinate 21,774,349 downwards.
TTTGCCGTGTGAGACGTCAGGTGGGGTTCCCCCCGCCAACACGCAGATAACTTTCACCCTCTGTGCCTCACCCACTGCTACTACACAACACACATACTCTCATACACACCCAGCTCATCCTCACACACCTCACTCTGCCCTCCCTCACATCCAACCACCACTTACCCACTTCCTCACCCATATTCGCCACAGCTCTCTTTTACTAAAAGCGAGCTGGAGTTTGCCTTTTTCTTCTAAGAAAATCCGCGGGGTGGGGGGCGAACCAACACTACCGGCTCCACTTCTTTTGCACATGGCCCTTTAAGAACCCAGGGAGCTGGCCTCGATCTGAGTGCCTCACCGCCCTGCCTCTGCTGCCTGACTTGGATAGCCTGCTTGCCCCAGTTCTGCCTTACCCAACCCAGGACTGTGCGTGTCAACCAGCCTCATGGACAGCGGGATTCACACTCTGGACAGTTCCGTTGTGGAATGGAAAGGATTACCTTAAACTAAAAAAACAAGACAGCACCATATAACGATGTGCATTGAAAAGGAAAGAGGGATTCCATTTGACCACCCCAAAAGGCTATGCTGGTGATCATTGGACCTGCATGGACATCTGTTTGGGTTGCGGACTGTGATGAGAAGGACAATTGCCACAGCAACGCGTGGCCGGGCCCGCTAGTTTAATATAATTTGCTTTGAATTCCACAACAAAAGGAAGGTAAGATATAAGTGTGACAAACAAAACCTGTCGTTGTTCAATATTCTTTGACTTCACATCTTTGACCTTTTTGCAGTTAAAACGTCCGTTGTGATCTCAACACTAGTTAATTGGGATGTAAACATCCCCACTGATTTTCAACAGCTATCACGTCCGCAAAAAGTTGTTTCACATGGCAGCCTTGTTATGTTGGAGGAGGAAAATAAGACATTGCTTACACCAAAACCCACAGTCACAACCTTAAAAGCATTTCCTGGAGTGGCGAGCACCAGATGGAAAGCAAGTCAATCGTGGTATGACTTTTTCCCACAAGAGGGCTCCCTGAAGCACAAAAACTTCTTTATTTCTTGCAGTATATTGCATAGCCTTTGAGATGAAATTTGCAGAAATATATCCAGAGTTCTATACAAGTAGAGTTCCAAAGTACCTTCCCCTCACTGGCAAGTGAACAAATACTGGTCTGCTCTAGGCTGATCCTGCATGGAGCAGGGGTCGGACAAGATGGCTGTAAGGAATTCCAACGAGGCAGAATTAAAAGGCTTTTGGTTGAAAGACCGTTTATTCAGACATCTTAGAAAGCTCACACACACGGCATGACAGGAATGGGACTTCCCGCTAAAACTACAGGTTATAACATCCCCTGTCCCATCCCCCTCCCGGTGTCTCCAGCCCCATTCTCATGGGAACGGAATCCTCATCTTGCTCTATGAGATAAGCCCTCTAACAGTGTGGTTGCCGCAGATTCTGGCCCGCCGCCCGAGTCAAGGAATGCAGTCAAGGCCAAACGACTGTGAAGAGAATCAGCACTGCTGAGATCTTTACATTCTGCCTCTCCTAAGAAGAAACCCTTCCCCCCCGGCTTCAGTGGAAAGGCACGATGAAAAGCAGAAATAAGGGAGGGGGCATCGATATTTTCCGAATACACCCATTGATTATGACCGGAAGAATACCCCACCCAAGAAACCAAATATTGCAAGCGATTGCGAATAAAGCGAGAGTCCAGAATAGCATCAATTTCATAGTGCTTGTGGCCATCAATTATAGTCGGCGGGGGTATCTCCGGAGGAGTGCATTCTCAGGCATCACAAGCTCGAGAGCCTCCTTGAGCAGACTGGAATGAAAGACGGGATGGATATTACTTAAAGAGTTAGGCAGTTCTAAACGAGCAGTAACATCATTAATCACTTTTGTAATCCTAAAAGGCCCCACGAATTTCTTGCCAAGTTTGGAATATTTGTGAACGTCTCTAAGGTTTTTAGTAGACAAATAAACCCAAGCCCCAACACGTAAAGGGAAATCAGAACGATGTTTATCCGCCTGAAACTTCTGTGAGTCCTTGGCTTGCTGCAAGGCAGTCTGGACCGTCTTCCACCCCTCAGCCAGGGATAAAATCCACTGCTTGAACTCCGGAGGATCTTAAACTCCATGGGCAGTTGGGGCAGTGGTGGGAAAGAGTGACCAGACACAATTTCAAAGGGGTGCTTTTGTGTACTACTATGAGCGGCGTTGTTGTAAGCATTATTCCATAAAATGGGGATCAACTTCGCACCAATTGTCTTGATGGTAGTTAGTGTAACAAGCGTGAGGTACTGTTCTAGAGTTCTGTTAAGTCCTCTCTGATTCACCGTCACTTTGTGAGCGTGGTAGAAGCTGACAACAGCCGGAGTGGTTCCCAACAAGTCCAGGAAAGCCTTCCAAAATTTAGAGATGAATTGGGGCCCTTGATTGGGACACCACCCATGGAGGGGGAGGAATGTAGGCGATAGATATGCTGGATGAACAACCCGTGCCAATTTAGGAAGCCCGGAAGGAATGGTGGTGCATGGGATGAAAGTATTGCTTGTTTGGAAAACAGATCCACCACCACCCATGAAACTGTGTTTCCCTGACTTTCCGGCAAATCCGTAGCCAAAATCCATCGAAATAACCTCCCAGGGCCGGGAGGCAACAGAGGAGAAGGTTTCAAAAGTCCATGGGGTTTTCCCGGAATGGATTTGGCCTCTGCGCCAAAACCGTACACCCCTTGATATAAGCCTCAATGTCTTTGCGCATGTAGCGCCACCAGAACTGGCGGCGGGCCAGATGCAGCGTTTGCAGGAAGCCAAAATGTCCAGCCCAGGCCGGGCATCGCAGCAGGCTCGCGAGAACCTGCTTGCGAAGGGGGGGAGGCATTACCAGCATCCCCCACGTTTCCAGCGCCACGCCACCCTCCAAGCGTAGCTGGGAGTCTCCTTCCTCCGCTGGCAGTTAGCGGAGCCCCGCCTCCCCTCGAGAGTTCCCGCAGAAAGGGGAGAGACGATACAGGAAACGGGCGAAGGGGGGGAGGCTAGGCGGAGGTCTGAGAGCGAGTGACAGCCCAGCCCGACTGGGAGGGGGAAACGCACGGTGCGTGGGATATGCGGCGCAATGAAGGACCAACCCCCTCCCCGGGAAGGCCCGAGACAAGCGCATCAGCCAGTTTATTGGTTTTACCAGGAAAAAAATGAACTGTGAAGGAGAAGCGGGAGAAAATATTAGCCCAACGTAGTTACCCAGCGGACATTTTGAAGGGGTGGATAGGGAGGCCAAGTTCTTGTGATCCGACCAAACCTGGAAGGGGTGTTTGTACTTCAAGCCAGTGGCGTAAGTGCGCCAAACCACCTTGATAGCAGCAGTCTCCTTATCCCCTACGGTCCAGTTGGGTTCAGGACCAGAAAATTTTTTGGATAAGTAAGCTGCGGAACAAGTCTACCATCTTTATTTCTCTGCAAGAGGGCTGCGCCCAGCGCCTTGTCCAATAGCATCCACGTGAACCACGAAAGGAAGGTCGAGGGGTCTGGGTGTTTCAGAATAAGGTTCGGTAGTGAAGGCTGATTTCCAGGCAGCTGGAATGCTGATTGACATTCATGAGACCAAGGGAGGGGAGGCGGGCTTAGCAGCCTGGGAATCCTTGCCTTTAGTGCGTAAAGAGATCAGTGAGTGGAAGGGCCAGTTCAGCAAATTGGGGTATAAAATCCACGATAGAAATTAGCAAAGAGCAAGGGAAGGATTGTAATTCCTTTCTGTTGGTGGGGGGCAGGCCATTGAAGGACTGCTTCTATCTTTTGCAGGATCCATTTTCAAACCATCCGGGTGAGATCCGATGGCCCAAATAGTCTATGGAGGACTGATGAAAGCAGCATTTCGACAATTTCGTGAAGAGGGAGTTGTCAAGTAACCGTTGCAATACCTCCCGGACAAAGAGTTTCATGCTCTTCCATAGTTTGTGAATAAATCAAAACATCATCTAAGTACACGATAGCCTTATATAACAAATCTTGCAAAACTTCGTTGATGAGGGCCATAAAAGCTCCGGGTGCTGCAGCTAATCTGAATGGCATTATTAAGTATTCCTTATTGTCCAAAACTTAGTATTAAACGCTGTTAAGTGCTAAGTAGCCCTCTGCAATTCTGACCCCTGTAATAAGCCTCTCTTAGAAATCCAACTTTGCAAGATCAGAGGCCTTTGCCTAGGCGCATCTAAAGAGAGATCTTTGATTAATGGTAAAGGGTATTTATTGGACATGGAGACAGCATTTAATCCGCAGTGGCAATCAGTACAAAGTCTCAAGGAACGATCTTTTTTCTTCTGCAAACAGAACAGGGGCGGTATGGGTGTGTTTGGTGGCTTCGCCGTATGAAACCGCTTGAGCTAGGTTTTTTATCTAAGAAGGCACGGAGTTCCTTCTCTTGATTGAGACTCATGGGGTAGATTCTACCCTTGGGTGGTTGAGTCTCGGGCTGAAGTATAATTTTGGAATCGGTATCCCTATAGGGGTAATCGATCGCACTCTTGTTCCTGAAATACCCTGGCTAAATCTTGACAGGCCACGGCTTTGTGGGATATCTGTGGGATTAGAAGTCACTGATGTGGTACCAAAGCTGTGGAAGCCAAAGGTTCAATGTCATTTGGAGGTGGGGTCCTCCCCCACTTCATGTGCTCCCCGCAGGGGGATCAGTGAATTCTAGAATTCGTTCTTTCCAAATGATATTTGGCTCATGTAATAACAGCCAGTGGCATACCCAAGACAATGGAGAGTGTTTGGCCACTGGAGCAAGTATGAAACTAATCTTCTCCCCAATGGTCAGCGCAACGTGGGAGAAGCAGCACCGGGTATGCGTTTTGAATCGGGTCGGCCCTTCAGCTCGAAGTGGGCTGCCATCCATTTTGAGTAAACGGGATAGGCTTCACTTCAGGGGAATTCGGTCCAAGCCCACTTGCAAGCTCCTCAGCCACCTGTGGGCCGCATTAAACAGTGGGAGCAGCCAGAATCAACGAGGGCAGAAGCTAAGATACTGGCATTATGCTTAGCAGGGGTTGGCTAAAGAGGCTTGAAATAGTAATGGGCGCTAGCTTGCCTTCACTCACCGGAATCTGGAGTAGGACCCATGTCCATGGGGAGGCGCCCGAAGAGAGGACAAACCGCCACTTCCCCTCCTCGAAATCCCCCCTCGATAGCCACATTTGGGCGGAACCTGTTGGGGAGGACCCGGACTTTCGATGGGAGGTTTGGCGGAGGAGGTGTCTTGCGAGGTCGGGGTCGTGGGTTTCTGTTTTTTTTCGGTAAATGGCAGCTAGATGGCCAAGGACCACCACAATAAAGGCATAATCCCAAGCGGCATTCAGATGTGGTCTTTGAGGTTGAGACGGCCGGAGTGGACTTGCGAGTAGCTGGGGTGGCCGTGGCAGCCCGGGCTTCGGACGCATGACGTCCCCCGGCACGAAGGCGTAATCCAGACGAGGCCGCTACTTGCCGCATCCTGCAGATCGATCCATTCAGCGACGATGCGGGATCGCGGATAGGGATCACAGTCTCCCGAAGTTTGACGATCCATAACACCGAAGAAGTATTCACATTTCATCGCGTTCCAGCCAGCGCAGTCGGGAGGAAGCTTTACTAGCCGCCCGCACGGAAATTCCGCGGGCAAGCGCCGGCCAAAGAGCCGGATTGCCCTGCTAGAATGGCTTTTATGGCGGTTCGAATGCCCGCCTCGTTTTCAGCATCCGAGGATCCTGGAAGGCGTACACGTAAGGCTTGCCCGAGGAAATCCGGCCGCAGTGCGAGTATCATCAGCTTGCTCCGTAGAGAGTGCAACAAACCATTCAGCAGCCACCCCATCCAAGGCCGACCCTATGTCCATTTTTCACGTTCAGAACGATACAAATCATCAAATTCCTCCATATGCGCATCAAGTTGCAGGATGAAGTAGGGGAGTTTAGAGGCGGTCCCGTCAAAGCGAGCCGGAATGGGGGGTCTGTAATATCCTCTCTCCACCTCCTTTCTTGGAGCTCCGTTGAGGTTGAGGTTACTTGGCCGGGGCTGGGAGAAGTAGGGAGACTGGTTGGGGTGCCGCCCCGGTTGAGGAGGCGGTGAGCCCAAGGACCTGGGACGCGTCGTCCCTGCGCGAAAGGAGGCAGCCGCAGGTGCGCGAGGAGGGATCGCCGTAGATCCTTGCAGTACCGACCCCACGGCCGGGGGTGCGGTGGTGGGTGCGCGGGTTCGCGCCATCGTATCCCGCTGCCTCTTTAGCTCCTGCTCCAAGGTGGCCGTGGGGGGCCCGCCGCCCGAGTCAAGGAATGCAGTCAAGGCCAAACGACTGTGAAGAGAATCAGCACTGCTGAGATCTTTACAATGGCCTGTATGGGCCTTCCCAACTCTATGACCCTATGCTCTGCCACTGAGTCATAAACCATGGTGCATGACTCCTGATTCAAGCTTGATGCAGGTCTAGATTTGGGTTTTTTGCAGCTAGCTTTGCTAATTAAGATTTTAATTCAGAGACCATTGTTCTGTTTTCAATGGGATCAATTTAATTTTTGTTTGCTTCTTGGTCCCAGCATGCCCAGAGTGCAACCTGATGCCTGGTGCTCAATAAAGTTAACAAGCAGAGTTGCCAGCTCCGGGTTGGGAAATTTCTGGAGATTTGGGGGTGGAGCCCAGGGACAAAAGGGGTCTCAGCAAGGTATAAATGCCATAGGCCATGGTGGCGAACCTTTGGCACTCCAGATATTATGGACTACAATTCCCATCAGCCCCTGCCAATTGGCCATGCTGGCAGGGGCTGATGGGAATTGTAGTCCATAACATCTGGAGTGCCAAAGGTTCGCCACCAATGCCATGGAATGATGTGCACCCTCCAAAGTAGCCAAAGGAACTGATATTTGTCCTCTGAAGATTAACTGTAATTAAGGGAGATCTCTGGGCCCTTCTCTGTCAAGCAAAGCATCCCACATAAAGCAGATGTTGGGCTGTAGTCAAAAGATGTTTTGTCTCCCTAGCTCAAAGCCTGCTTTTTTTCACACCTGCGTACACATGTTCCCTCTACTCAACTGGCAAGAGCAACCTTCCCCAAGTCCTGATGGTTGAGCCCCGAAAATTTAATTGTACTTGTTGCTGGCCCAAATCTTGAATCCTTATTGCTTTAAATGGCATCTGTCGTGGCCTTATTTTAACTTTGAATTGAAATTAAGCTTTTAGTTGCTTTTAATTTAAATGTATTTAAACTAGATTAGATTAGATTTTTACCTACTATAATTGTTTTAAATTGTTTTAACTGGATTAGATTGGATTTTAACAACTATAATTGTTTTCAACTGTTTTAATTGTTTTAAGTGTTTTAATTGTTTAAGTGTTTTAATCAAATTTATTTGCTATTTACTACTATAAGCCACTCTGAGCCCTTGTGGGGTGGGTGGTGCACAAATCAAATATCATCATCATCATCATCATCATCATCATCATCATCATCATCATCATCATCATCATCATCATCATCATCATCATCAACAGAGCCACTGGGGAAACATCTCCCTGCAATTAGCACCCGTAGAGGAAACATTGTACAGCCATTAAGGAACATTAATATCCTTTTAACATAAGGGGAGGGGAAATCTACCGCCACGGCCAGCGCACTGCTCCCGATATGGATTCCCCACCCCCTTGGGATGGGGCTGTTAGAAATTTAAGTTGCACAAAGCTGAAACATAAAGAATAGCAACTCAAAGTAATAAAATAAGGCACCTGATATCCCCAAAAGAGGAATAAATAGCAGACATCTCTTTATCCACTACCACCATCTTTGTCAAACAGAGCTGGATTTGAGTCCAGTCGCACCTTTAAATATTGCCAAGATTTCCAGGTTATCAGCTTTTGAAAGTCAAAGCTCTGATGAAGAGAGATTTGACTTTTAGGTGCATATTCTGTGGAAATCTCTAAGTCTCTGAGATGCTACTATACCCTGTTCCACATACATATTTTATGTATTTTAATTAATTTATATATATGATGTTTTAACTTTTTATTTTGTTGGAAACCGCCCTGAGCCTTCGGGGAGGGCGGTATACAAATACAATAAATAAATAAATAAATAAAGACCTAAATAAAATTGTAACTTCATCTGCCATTTCATCCTGCCCCGCCATGGGCTCCACACACCCCACTTGCCTTAGTCTGCCACGGGTGGGGGCCTTGGAACATGTGGAGGGGGGCAGGAAGAAATGGTGGATGAGCTTATAATTATACTTAGGTCTTTATGTGTACTCTAATCCAGCTCGTCTACTGCAGATCAGCACAGTTAGCATCTGGAAACTTTATGGCCCCTTCCACACATGCAGAACAATATACTTTCAATCCACTTTCAATGCACTTTGCAGCTGGATTTTACTATGTGGAACAGCAGAATCCACTTGCAAACAATTGTGAAAGTGGACTGAAAGTGTGTTATTCTGCAGGTGCAGAAGGGGCCTATGAGACAAATATCAGAAAATTGAGAAAGCCAATTTGAGAACACTTTGAGTCGGGTCATGCTAGAAAAGGGCTGGATATAAATGGAATAAAATAGATTAAAATAAAACAGATTAAATAAATAAAAAATAAATAAATGGGAACTGCTGGAGGTCTACGCCAAGGCAGAGAGGTACCCTTTAAATTGACACTTGCAATGGGAAATGAGATCATCTCTAGCTTTCTCTCCTCTTCTAAGAAGAGAATAAACCCCATTAGTCTATCGGGAAAACCTGGAAACATTCCAAAGTGAAGCCACTCTTAGCCTTTGGCTAGGACTCAAGCAAAATCTTTTATTACTTTCAATGTCTCCCTCGTACAGTTTCCCCACCACCGGCCCAGATCTCATAAACCCGACCATTGTCCCAAAGAGGGCGGGAAATGGCTCTTGAATTCCTAATTAGCTTCCCATTAGCAGTTCTCACAGGGAGCAGACGCAGGCCTTCCCATTCGGTGCATAATGCCAGACGTTGTTCCCCAGCTGCCATCTCTGCGTGAAAGTCTATATTTAACAGCAGCAGTTAAAAAAGGAAAATGCCATTTTAAAATCTGGCAACTCAGGGCTTCTTGCAGTCCCGTTACAAGAAGCATCATGATCCATGTCCCCGCTGGCAGAAAACTAGCCAGGCAGAAAGAAGGGTAGTCTAGATCCCTTTTCCTGACATCTAGTTTTCTGCTTGCGGGAGGATTGTATGGGGAAGCTTCCAATAGGCATTTCCCCACTTACCTTTGCTGCCCTTTGCTGCGTGCTACTCTCAGCACGCAGCATCTCTGGAACACGCCCAGGCGTCCCCATCAAAACCGTTTTAAGGAGCGCCTGGGATGCCGCGCGCTGAGGGGGCGCGAGAGTGGCAGCGTTGGGGCGGCTGCGTTGTCGCCGCCCCTGTAGTGGGGAGTGCCGGGGGACCCCGCGCTACTTGAGGAGAGTAGTGCAGGGCTCAAGGTAAGTAGGGAAAGGGCCAATGACAGGAGCCAGCTATTCATCTGTAGTTAAATGGCACAGCCACCCTCAGGCCCCTTCTGCACATGCAGGATAAGGCACTTTAAATCCACTTTCAGTGCACTTTGAAGCTGGATTTTACTGTGCAGAATAGCAAAATCCACTTGCAAACAGTTGTGAAAGTGGATTGAAAGTGCATTATTCTGCAAGTGCCGAAGGGGCCTCAGATTTGTTACCTTGGTGTTAGAAAACACTGTCAAGTTGCTGCTGACATGCAGCAACCCCTCATAGGGTTTTCAAGGCAAGAAATGAACTGAGGTGGTTTGCCATTACCTGCTTCTGCATAACAACCCTGGACTTCCTCAGCAGTCTCCCATCTGGTTTAGCTGACAGGAGCAGATGAAATTGGGCTATTTTAGGCAAGGCAAGACATGAACAGAGCTGGTTTGTTATTGCCTGCCTCTGTGTTGGAATCCTGGACTTTCAGCCTGGTGTAATGGTTAAAAGCAGGTTTGATTCCCCATTCCTCCATGTGAGTGGCAGACTTTAATGGGGGGAACAAGATTTGTTTCTCCACTCCTGCACATGAAGCCTGCCGGGTGACCTGGGGCCAGTCACAGTTCTCTCCAAACTCTCTCAGCCCTACTTACCTCACAAGGTATCTGTTGTGGGGAGAGGAAGGAAAGGAGTTTGTAACTTAGCCACTTTGTGACTGCTTACAGTTGCGAAACATTTGCAAAACTCCTTACAGTTGCAAAACAACATTTCCTCCTCTTCATGGTCTTCCATCCAACTACTAACCAACCTGGGCTACCCCTGCTTAGCTTTCGAGATCTGCACACATCACTCTTAGCAAACAGTAAGTACAAGACAGTCTTACAGCCAAGGAAGTCTGAGCGTTCCAGAATTTAATAGCGGTACATCAGGCTGTCTTGCTCCCAACACACAGTGAGATGGGATATTTCACTTGTAGCAAAATTGGCTGCCCTTGAAAGCATGGCTGGTTGCCAAATGGGCCAGGCAGCTTTCTAGAAAATACCCTTGGGAAGCTTATTCCCATGAACAAACAAGCACTTAGGGGGAAAAAACCCATCAGCAGTCTGTGGGGTTTAAATTACAGTTGGGCACCATTTCCCTGCAAACGTTGCAACTGAATAGCCATTCAGAGCAGACGCAGCTGGAACCTTTCTTTGTTAAGCAAATCAGGGATACTTGATCCTCTTAATTTTCTTGATAGAAATCAAGCGCAGTGGTGTCGAAGATGAAAAAGTATCGCCGATATCAATCTGTTGGAGAATTACAGTGCAATCCTAAAAGAGTGACACCTTGCCACCCTAAAGAACTGAAATGACAGAGTTCTACTTAGGAATGTCGGCTGAGGGTCAGCCCAGTGGACTGCACCAGTAACAGGCTCCCATGGTGGTGCGGATCAAAACTGCGGCGAAGCGGCAACGGGCCTGGCATGGGCACTCCACGGGGCATTCGGTGACTTTCCGGTTGGGACAGGGGTAGTCCTGGCGCTGGGCTGTGGGATGGCGATGGACAGTTGCTGCGCCTGGGTCCTTAGGTGAAACGAATGCATGCAGGCACAGGCTGCCACATACGCCGGTGCACCTCCCGCTGGACTGCTTCAAGTTCTGCGCACTACTGCTGAGAGGAGGGGCATAACTAAGGCAAAAATCACGTGGCAAAATCACCAATTAGTAACCCCCTCTCGGCACACACACATAATTAGTAACCTACTCTCGGGAACCTGTGAGAACCTGCTGGATCCCACCTCTGGGTCAGCCCCTTCCAAGACCAGTCTCTGCTAGAAAGGTCTACAACTGTTTCCTTTCAGCAGTCTTCTTGCCAGACAAGGGCCCTAAATTTCCTTTTTTCTTTGGCGTGTATTTCAAGGAGGGACAGCATGAGAATGGCAGGCCAGATCGCCAAGGGTGTGTGGCAGAGGTTAGGGAAATGTACCCTGGTGCAAAATCTGAGTCCCGCCCCATGCCCCTGTATGGGCGGCCACTCTCCACCACGCCACGGGCTTCCCCTCTCGCCTGCCCCGTTGGTTAGAGTGAATTGGCTGGTGGTTTTCCTATGGCTGCCGGTAAGGCGAGCAGCTAACCCCATTCCTTTTGCCTGCCTCCCTGCGAGGTAGCAGAAGCAAGACACATCCATGCGCTTCTCAGAATGAGCGGAGTAAAAGGTAAAAAAAAAAAACCCAATATATACAGTGTTAACTTTATTTTAAATGTCAAAAATTATTTGCGGCTCCAAGTGTTTTCTTTTCCCATGGAAAACGGGTCCAAATGGCTCTTTGAGTGTTAAAGGTTCCCTACCCCTGCTCCAGGGGAATAGATATCTCCAGAGATCAACTGTCCTTCTGGGCATCCCCAGGTCCCACCTGGAGGTTGGCATCCTTAATTCCAGCCCAAGTTTTTGGGACCATTCAGTTGCAGACCCAAAGTTGCCCTTGGCACCAGAAAGAAGCAGAAGTCTTGAAAAGATCCCAAAGTGCAAAGTCCCGTCTTAGTTCAACGCATGAATTCGAATCAACTCTCCCTGGTCACGTCTGTAAAACGCACCTTCCACTTTGCTCCCGTTCCGAAGCGCATGCGCCTTTAAACGCCCCCCACAACTCGGCTTCCAGGCCACCCCAGAACCTTTCTCTAACCTCTGATTGGTGGATTTTTCTTCCAGCCCGATTCCCCCCCCCCCCCGCCCCCGACGAAATACCCGGTTGGTGTGCTCGCCTGCGCCGTCACAATAGACTCTCTTCCCATTGGCTGCCTCGCACCGAAAGCTCCTGGGCTGGCTCTGCCTCCCCCCTTGGGAAACTAGTTTCTTTCAAGCTCCCCCTTGCTACATTGTATCATGTGAACGAGCCTCAATTGGATCCCTTTAATTAAGGGGAGGAGGTGGAGATGAGGGCATGAGTGGTGATCCACAGAGGGATCTGCTTGGATCAGGAAGCAGCCTTGAGCGGTGAGTCCCTTTGCTTCTTAATGACTTCTGTGATCTGGTTGGGGGAATGGGCAGAAATGGGGGGGGGGAGAGAAGGGGGCGGAGGGGTGGGTGGAGATGTTTGGATCCTGCTAGAGAAATGGGATCGAGCGTGTCCCATGCGTGACATTGCTGGATCATTTGCCAGACCGGGTTGCTTCACTTTGCACCCAAACAATCCAGTGTGACAAACAGAGATTTCTGCTTAATTGAGTCAAGGGCTTTCTGCAAAATACATAAACTGCAAAGCATGCAAATAAATAAAACAAATAGCAAAAAACGGCAACTAGAATAGGCTGGGGGTATAATTTTCCTATGTCCCAACTGAGAATCTCTTTGGACTTGTCAGAACTAGAGGCTGGGTTGTTTCGTTTTGAACAAATTGCTCTTGCAAACAAAAACAAAAAAAGCCCAGGACTTCAAATGTGGACACACACAAACACACAAACACACACACCCTAAATACACACACACTGCCAGTGAAACTATCACAGTTCAATTTTTTTGCGAAGCAAGTGAGTTACAATAGGGATGGATGGTAATATAAATGGCCTTTTGTTAGAACACATCAAAGAATCTCAGTGAGAGCTTGTCGGCTTGGGAATCACACAGATCCCTTCGCCAAGAAGGATGTTCATGAAACGTTTTCAAAGGGCATTTGGGTGGAAATGAGTAGTGTTTTCACTATGTCTGTCGCGGGGGTGTTAGTTGAAAGGGCTGAGAAGGTGTTGAAGTCCTTTTATAGCACTTTTCTTCTCTCAGGAGGATATTTGAACACTCAGCATAAATCTAATTAATGTTACTCTTCTATAGTAAATACTTCTTTCCCCTACAAATCTTTGTAAATGAGACCCTGGAGTCTCGTATTCTTTGTCTGCAGTGATCACACACGGCTTCCTTCTTTTGGCGTTGTCCTAATTCATTTGGTGAAAGCCTGGATAATTCACTGGACAGAAATTTCCAGAAAGAACATGCTGAGATATATTTATCTCCAAGACTGCGGCACTTGACATTGCAATGTATAAAGCTCCTTTTAATTTATTATTATTATTATTTACTTAACTTTTTGACCCCATTCACAACATTAAAAAAATGTCAATACGTAATAAGTCTATACTGTATATTCTAAAACCTTTCTCCCACCCTTTGTAGAGAAGCCTTTTTTCCAAACCCTCCATTATCTCAGTGGGTTCTTTAAAGAATAAAATCCATCTACCTTGAGACTGGGCAACAAATTATTCTCTTTGCACCCAACTGAATCCATGAAACTGACCCAATAATTGCCATTGGTTCTCTTTGGTGTTATGCCTTGTTTTTACTGAATGATTTTGTATATTATCTGAAATTCTGTTCTTATAGTCGTATTTCATTTACCTTATGCTGGTCTGTGACCATCATAAAGACTGATTGATTGAATGTTTTCATGTTTGCCGCCTTGGGGTGGAAAGGTGGCATTAATGGGGCAAACAAATTAAACTGTGCTAAAATCCCATGACCTGAAAGTGGCTGGTTTATGTCCAGAATGGAAAGAAAGAGCTTGCTAATATTTAGGATTCATCCTCTTCTTACCTCTGTTCACCTTCCCAAGAGGCACGCTATCTTTGATTTTCTTTTATTGCTAGCTCAGCGGGGTGAACATCCAACACAGTGATCTTTCTAATTTGGCTCCTGCTGACACATCCTCTTACCCAGATATCTCTGTCAATTCTGCATCATTTTAACTCAATGCCTTTGTCCCCTGTCAAATGCTCCCTGCGCGTGTCCTCCGCCCTTTACCCCCCCCCGTCCCCATTCCTAGGTTTGCAGTGACTTCTCTTATCCACGTACTGTTTGTTTCCATATCCATCACTCTATCCCTCCCCCTTTAAAAAAAACACTCCTTTAAAATGTCCAGTAAAAGAAAATTTAGTTTGTATTTTTAATATTGCCGTTTTCCTTCCTCTTGTGTTTCCAAGCCAGCACAGATTCTGTTTTAAGAAGCGCGAGAGAATCTCAGTAAAATTTGCTGGGCTCTGAGTGTTCTTGTCCTTAACTTGCAGTTTATTTTGCATTTTAAAAGCTACTTGTCATTCTCTCTGTTCTGGATTATGCCAGAATAAATTGGCAAGGCTTTAAAAAGTCACTGGGCTGTTGAGCTAGTTTGCTAGTCTAACTAAATACAGGATTCTCCAGCTGGGAATCATTCAGCAACTCTGCCTGGTCCTGTGTTTCACACAGCATAGCAATCTTCTGGACATGTCTTCATAACCATTTACTTATTTGCTGCATTTACACCCTGCTTTTCTTCCCCACGAGGCACCATACAGCTCAGAGCATCATTCTTCTCCATTTTTATCTTCACAGCAATGTTGCGGGGTAGGTTAAGCCGAGTGTGAAAGGCCCAAGGTCACCCTGCTATCTTCTGCAGCAGAGTGGAGATGCAGACCTGGAACTGACTCCTCGAACTGACCTCAGTAGTCACAAGGACTAGAAACTTGTGACTGTTTTCACAACTGGAAACTTGTGGTCTCGGGAACTGAATTCTGCACTTATACTACAGCCAGCGTGGTATAGTGGTTAAGAGCAAGTGGATTCTAACCTGGAGAACTGGGTTTGATTGCCCACTCCTCCACCTGAGTAGCTGAGGCTTATCTGGTGAACCAGGTGTGTTTCCACACTCCTACACTCTTGCTGGGTGATCTTGGGCTAGTTACAGTTCTCTCAGGACTCTCTCCGCCCCACCTACCTCACAAGGTATCTGTTGTAGAGAGAGGAAGGGAAAGGAGTTTGTAAGCCCCTTTTAGTCTCCTTACAGGAGAGAAAGGTGGAGTATAAATCCAAAACTCTTCTCTTTGAACCACTATGCCGCCCTTGATTTAAGTAGAGCACAAATTAGGCGCCTCATCTTCCTAATTCCAGAGCAGGCTACTAGCTCAGCAAGTTCTTGAGCAACTTTGAGATTTAGAAGTAAGTGGAACAGGATCCACTGGGTTACATGAATGGAGGCGGAATGATGAGGAAAGTGTTGCTGTCCTATGCAGGCCTCACATAGGAGTTTGGATTTATACCCCATCTTTCTCTCCTGTAAAGAGACTCCAGGTGGCCTACAAGCTCCTTTCCCTTCCTCTTCCCACAACAGACACCTTGTGAGGTCGGTGGAGCTGAGAGAGTTCTGTGAGAACTGTGACTTATCCAGGAACTCCCGCAACTCAGCATCCTCAGCAGCACTCATGGGATATAACCGTCCCTTGGGCAGTTTCGCACCAGAGACCAATTCAGTTTTACAGTCAGTATCACGATGGGGTGGCAAGGAGTTACACTCAGTCTCTTCAAAAACTTGCCAAAGGTCCCAGTATGGCGAGGGAATCTCAGGGTTAACAGGAGCTTGGGACAGAGAGCAAGTGAGCACCTCTGGTGGGTGCAACAAGTGTTCGGGGGGGGGGATCAGGGCTCATATGGTCTCCACAAGGCGGGTTGGTAAAAGTCAAAACACATTGAGACCATTTCACCGACGGGTCATGATCCACAAGCCAAGATAGTCCTAGTATCATGGGGTATTGAGAGAAGGGGGCAATAATGAAACTACAACATTCCCATTGTCCTTCACAGTTAGCCAGAATCTTTGGGGTGCGAGAGGTAATGGGACCGCCGCCCATCGGACTGCCATCCACTTGGTCAAACCGAATAGTCTCTTTCAACAGGACAGGTTGCAGTCCAAGTGCATCTACCAAGCAGGGATGTTTTAAACAGTGGGAGCAGCCGGTATCCACAAGGGCCTGGACCACTAGCTTTGGGCAGCCAGGCCCGTAGTAAGAACAAGAGGCAGAATTATGGCTTCACTCACCCGTTCTGGCTTGGGAGGTTCCCACGGAATCGGCTGTTCCCCCCACCCCCCATCAGTGTGTGGAGCCGTTGCGCAGGCGCCCCCTTTCAGCGGCGGTTTGGATGTCTTGATTGGCTTGGCTACCAGAGTAGAAGTGGCTGGAGTGGGGGTGCGCTTGGCGGGACAAATCGCAGCAATTTGACACTCCTCACCGCAATACAGGCAGAGATTCAGATGGCGGCGGCAGGCATTCTCCTCCACCGAGATCTGGCGCTTTGGCAGAGCAGGGCGGGTAGGCTTAGAACTAGGAGCACACACACACACCCCGGTGTGGCTGAGCAACCGGGGACTGCCTGACGTGGCTGCCTCACGCATTTGGGCGTCCGCAGTTCCCGTGAATACAATCCACTCCATCAGGGTCTGAGGACCATCCCGAACAAGAGCCCAGTTTAACAAGTCCGGGTGTAGGGCTTTCTTGAAAGCAAAAACTTTCACAGGATCATCCCAATCCGGGATTTTACTGGCCAAGGTGCGGAAGTTTTCCACAAACTCTGCAAATTGGGTCTTGCCTTGCTGCATATCCATAAGTTCCTGTTTAGCGTGCTTGCCCACAAACGGGCTCTCAAAGTGGCGACGTAGGGCCATCATAAAGTCCTGAAGGTTGCGCAGCTCTGCAGCCTGACGTTGAAAGAGTCTCACGTACCAGTTGCCTGCAGGGCCATCTAGCATCGACCCTATTTCACAAACACGCTCAAAATTGTTCAGGTCCATACTGCAACATGTGGGCATTGACCTGAACCAGGAAAGCCGGGAGCAAGTGCGGAGTGCCATCAAAATGAGTAGTCAGCCAGACCCTAGGCATGAACAGAGGGGGAGCTACCCCATATGGTGCAAAGTTCGGCAAAACACCTCCCGGAGCTCCCTAGCCAGGTGGCATGAACGGCAGCATTAGAGGTGGGACTGGTAATGAAGCAGGTGCAGCTGGCAGCAGGGGGACCCCTCCTTGGGCCAGCTGAAGAGGTGGCTGGCCTGGTACTGAACAAACTCATGTATAAGAACAGTAGTTTATTGAGTATTGAGGATCTTCTCTGGTCATGCCAGAACTGTGGTTTGCCCACGCAAAACCCAGTAGTTAAAGTAGCTTACACCCCCCCATCCTGGGAAAGCGCGCCCAAAAGGAACTGTGAAAGAGATAACAGTAGAGATGGCCAGGCACTAAACTTGAACAGCACCTGGTACAGTATAACATCATACAGAAGACAGTTGAAAGTCAGAAATGCAATTAACCCATTCCACCACCACCCAGCATACAGAAAGCAGCAATTATGTTGCCTATTGTTTTCCTCCTGTTCTATTTTAGACAACTGTTAAAAAAAAAACCCCAGAAAGGATGTTTCTTCTGTAGTCAGTAAAACAGAAGCCTTAAAGGATTAAACCTGCATTGCAGTACGGTTTTTGGCATAGCTGGGAATAAACCCACTAATGGAATAAATTGAGAGAAGGGAATAAATATATTGCTGGAAATATGACTGATGGGAGAGCCAGAATGGTGTAATAAGAACATAAGAATATGAGAACAAGCCAGCTGGATCAGACCAGAGTCCATCTAGTCCAGCACTCTGCTACTCGCAGTGGCCCACCAGGTGCCCTTGGGAGCTCACATGCAGGATGTGAGAGCAATGGCCTTCTGCGGCTGTTGCTCCTGAGCACCTGGACTGTTAAGGCATTTGCAATCTCAGATCAAAGAGGATCAAGATTGGTAGCCATAAATCAACTTCTCCATAAATCATATTCCAAACACCAATCACACGTTGTGTGAAGAAGTGTTTCCTTTTATTAGTCCTAATTCTTCCCTCCAGCATTTTCAATGAATGCTCCCTGGTTCTAGTATTGTGAGAAAGAGAGAAAAATTTCTCTGTCGACATTTTCTACCCCATGCATAATTTTATAGACTTCAATCATATCCCCCCTCAGCCGCCTCCTCTCCAAACTAAAGAGTCCCAAACGCTGCAGCCTCTCCTCATAGGGAAGGTGCTCCAGTCCCTCAATCAACCTTGTTGCCCTTCTCTGCACTTTTTCTATCTCTTCAATATCCTTTTTGAGATGTGGTGACCAGAACTGAACACAGGACTCCAAGTGCGGTCGCACCACTGCTTTATATAAGGGCATGACAATCAATGGTTACAGTTTCAGACTAGGAGCCCTCACTCTGCTGTGGAAAGTTGCTGGGTGACCTTGGGCTAGTCATACTCTCAGCCCTGACCCTGTAAAGTATTTGGATGGGAAACCTTCAAGAAATACTAACAGCATGATGCAGAGAAACCATCTCTTGCCTCGAGAACCCTATAGGGTCACCATAAATCAGGAATGACTTGGCGGCATATGCATGCACACACAGAGAAAATTCTGCAAAAGTTTCGCGTTACTCAGACCAAACGGAGAGTGGCCCACGCCCAGCCTTATGTTGCTTAAATTATGAATGGGGAAATGCCCTTACAGTGAAGGCTGTGATTGCACAGAGACACGGCTGAACGTGCAGCCCTCTTTCTTCCGCATGCCGTCGTCCCACGACAGAGGGTGTTTGCCACCTAAAACGAAGGCTCTCCTTGTGTCTCTGCCAGCACGGCAGCCCATCAGCGTTTTGGGGTGCTTTCCAAACCAGCTTTCAGGAATTGTGCTGCCGACAGAGTTTTAACCTAAGTACATGTTTCTATTTTTTGCTCCTCCCTTTCCCAGCGTTGTTTACTGGAAGGGGTAATTACAGTAGTTACAATAAAAAATACCTAATTTAGAACCACCCAGCTGCAGTGGCCCATGTTACTGCACGTCAAACTCTGGAAAGCAGGAGGAGGAGGAGGAGTAGTTTGGATTTATATCCCCCATTCTCTCCTGCAAGGAGACTCAAAGGGGCTTACAATCTCCTTTCCCTTCACCCCCTTGCCTACAACAAACCCCCTGTGAGGTGGGTGGGGCTGAGAGAGCTCTGAGAAACTGTGACTAGCCCAAGGTCACCCAGCTGGCATGTGTTGGAGTGCACAAGCTAGTCTGGTTCACCAGATAAGCCTCCACAGCTTAAGTGGCCGAGTGGGGAATCAAACCTAATTCTCCAGATTAGAGTGCATCTGCTCTTAACCACTACACCACACTGGATACTTAGTTTGACTTGTGAATATCAAGAGGAATATAAAAAATATCTTCTCAAGGGCCAAATTGTTTCCACCCACCCTCACGTTAACAACACCGCTACAGCCAAATACTAACATCATACATTACAAACCACACTATCACCTTGGACTACAAAACATTTGTCGGGTTTTGCATATGGACATCAGATTTACTACTGTGGAGACAAGTTTACTGCTCTCTGCCTCCGATCACCCTATGCTTGGTGTTGTGCTCTGAAGTGGCGGGATGAGTCCCCAGGAATGTGCTGCAGTGGCAGTACAGTCCAGCTCCCTGCCCTTCAACCCTACCCTGAACCTCTTCACAGCCTTCTCACTCATCAGCATCCAATGACAGAACACTTCCTTTCTGCATCCCAAAAATACAATGGCTGCTTCCACATGACTTTTTTTTGGAGCCCACCAGGTGAAAGAGAGCACTAACACATTGCAGTATAAAAAGAACAACTACAGGAAGCTGCTGAAAAATATGCAAAAAGAAACCCATCAGTCCACAGACAGGCTGTGAGGAAATATGCTGCATGTCACCCCAAAGTTCACAAACAAGCTGTAAAGAAGTATGTTGAATGTCACCCCGAAATTCATAGAGAGCCTGTGATGAAGTATGCGTAGCGAAGCATGGGTGCCCTGCTAGTAATAAATATAAATAAATACATTTGAAGACAGTCATTCATGAGGGCTGCTGTACGGAATTGCTCACTTGCTCACCTCCTTCTCATGGGTTCCCAACTCTCCAAGAAACTCAGTCGAGGGGCACAGCAGTTCAGCTGATGTGGACAAGCGGAAGGTCTCTCCTTCTCTAGTCCTCTTCATCAAAGGGGTTTATAAGCAGGGACTTTTGCAAACACAATTGCAGTTGCAGCCCCCATCATCTGAACAAAGTTCTGCATGTGCAGAAGGGGCCTCAGTCAGGACAGCTGGCCAAACCCATAGGCTTACAGGAGTTTATATCTGAGTGCCATTCCCTGTACTAAGAAGGAATATGGGTTTTGTGACTGCTCCTAGGGAGTGAGATTGTTTCACCACTTGAAAATTGTTTTAGGTTTTTATGATTCTTTTAAGGTTTTTACAGTTTTATAATGAATTTTATTCGTTACTTGGTTGTGCACCGCCCAGAGCCCTTCGGGGGTGGGCAGTATGGTAAATTTGAAATATAAATAAACAAATAAACAGACAAACAAATAAACAGACATACATAGTGCAGAACAAAGCTCCCCAAGCCAATGGGCACATTTGGAGTTTTAACAAAGTGTAAGCTATTAGAAAATGGCTGCCATGGGGGTGTCCCAAGCAACAGAAAGTGGGAACAAGTATCCCAAAATGGTTAAGCTACACCACACAGGGAGCTGGAATCTGGCGAGTCCCTTTTCCTTAAAAAACAAACAAACCCTGACTGGGTGACATATAAAATAAATTCCAAAATTTATTTTATTCCAAAATTCCCAAAAAGATCAGCAATGGTGTAGTGGTTAACAGCAGTTGCACTCCAATCTGGACAACCGAGTTTGACTCCCCACTCTGCCACTTGAGCTGTGGAGGCTTATCTGGGGGGACTAAATTCACCTTTGTACTCCAACACACGCCAGGTGGTGACCTTGAGCTAGTAAAAGTTCTTCAGAGCTCTCTCAGCCCCTCCTACCTCACAGGGTGTTTGTTGTGAGGGGGGAGGGAGATTGTAAGCCCCTTTGAGTCTCCTTACAGGAAAAAAGGGGGGTACAAATCCAAATTCTTCCTCCTCCTCTTCCTCCTCCTAAGGGCCATTTCAGCACTAGCTAGACAGGCGATCAGTAGTATGCCTGGACTGTAGTGGTGGAAAGTGCCATCAAGTTATAGCCAACATATAGCGGCCCCACAGGGTTTTAAAGGTGAGAGACATTTATTTAGAGGTGGTTTGCCATTCCTGTCTGTGTGAGCTGAGAGAGTTCTGAGAGAACTGTGACTGGTGCCAGGTCACCCAGCAGGCTTCATGTGGAGGAATCGAACCCAGTTTTCCAGATTAGAGTCTGCTGCTCTGAACCATTACACTCTGCTGGCTTTTGAGATATTTGTGCATTTCAAATAGCCCTGGGGAAAGGGGTTTCCAGTAGCATCCAGGAGTGTGGGTTTACCTAGGAGGGCACCTGTTTTTTTACATATTTACACCCACTGCCTGGCATTGAAATGTCAATTACGGATAGGGCTGACGGAAAGTTTTATTGCCCCTTTCATCTCTTCATGTTCTTTTCGGCTGGCTCAGCTAGATCCCCCCCGCCCCCACCGGCTCCCCAGCATTGCTTCAGGTTGCTACACCACGGTTCCTGTCCAAATTGCCTTCCACCCACCACCTCAGCTGGTTAATCACCAGCAGGATTAGGAGAATGCATTGCCTCGTCTAAGGGTTCCTCCTTCAAATGAAACTAGACAGGAGCCTGTGTCACGGGGGAATGCCCAGAATCGATATCTGGCCACCACTGAGAACCAGAGCTTTACAGGGTGTTGTCTTGCAGTCATTATATGATAATCATCTTGACTTCTAAAGATGCCTGTAGTTGAGGAAAGAGCGTATTCTTTCTGAGGAAAGAGCATGGTGGAGGAAAAATTTCACCAGGTATCTATTCCTGACAAACGGAGAGAAGTAGAGAGTGCCCTCTAGAAAACTTCAAATATGGGTTGTGGGATGACTATCCACTTAGTGATATCTAGTAAGCTTTGGATTATCTTCAAAGCAAAATGCACAGTGAATTTTTGTTTTGTTTTTTACAAAAAGGTTATTTTGGAACAAGCAATTCCGAGTTTGGATTTATACAGTGCCTTTCTCTTCTGTAAGGAGACTCAAAAGGGCTTACAAACTCCTTTTCTTCCTCTCTCGGCAAGGACCACTTGTGAGGCAGGTGGGGCTGAGAGAGTTTGGAGAGAACTGTGACTGGCCCAAAGTCACCCAGCAGGCTTCATGTGCAGGAGCAGTGGAACAAATCTGGTTCACTGGATTAGAGTCCACTGCTCATGTGAAGGTGTGGGGAATCAAACCCAGTTCTCCAGGTCTGAGTCCACTCTAGGTTAGAACTTTTAACCACTACCTCTCCATTGTTGCCATGAGCTCTCGGGGATTGGAGAGTTGGAGTCTATAAGCATCTTAAGTGGGTGCTGCTACCTTTGGGGGATAACAAAATTGATGGTTAACTTGACTCCCTATACCAGCCAGGTATTTACTAGACAGCATGGGAATTTGCAAAAGCTGGTTGGAAGGGGAACCAGAATCAATACCTTTTAGTCAATTCATAAATATTTCATTTTCCATTGCTTGGTGACATACATTCTGTGTATCCACTTTCTCTGTCTAAACTTGGGAGGACTCCCAAACTCTGCTTCAAGAGGCATAGTTTTACAGCTACCCCTTCAGGCTGACTCTTGGATCCATTGCTTTTGGCCCCAGAAGGGTGTCTAAACAACCACTTGTCCTCCTACTAAACCTGAAGCCGCTTTTGCCGGGTGGGGGTGGGGGGAGAAGCGTGGGAGGCTTGCCCGGAGCAGGCTCACTTTGGAGTAAGCCCCTGATGAAGTACAAGGAATGGCTTTGGAAAGTTTTGTTTCATGCAACGGCGCAATGGAAATGCACATTGGGTAGTCTGCGTTCGCACAGTGTTGTTGTTTTTTAATTTGCAATCAGCTACGGTTTCTTTTGTTCCTTTGGCAGCAAGGATGGAAATTTCCCACATTTGGCTGAGGCTCCACATTTGAAGTTCAGGGTATGTCTCAATGGAACGTTCCTTGGTTTCAAGCACCCACCTCCCACGCTTCTCCCCTAACCCCACCCTGCTTGCATTTTGCACCTCCGGACGGAGTCCCGGCTGGAGGAGAGTGGTAGTCCGTTCTGTTCCTTGCGCTTGCGGGTGGTGGGCAGGGCCGGGCAGGGGAAGAGCGACTCTGACCTGCAGGCTGCTCGGCTTGTGCTGGCCACCACCCAGAGTGGGCGGGGCCACTCAGAAATTGTGTCGCCCCCCACGCGACATACAATTTCTGCGCTGAAGGCAGCTGTCCATTTTGCCCAATGGGCAAAAATGACACCAAGCCTCTGCTTGGGGTCACCCCGTAGGCCAGACCTGGAGTCCTCCCAGAGCTACAACTTGATGTCCAGACTACAGAGATCCAGTCCCCCGGGGAACAAAATAGCAGCTTCAGAGGCATTAGATTCTTGCTGAGTTCCCTCCCCTTCCCAAACTCTGCCCTCCTCAGACTCTGCCCCCATATCGCCAGGAATCTTCCAAGCCAGAACCCTAGTTACCATTTAAAAACAGGAAATGGAAGTCTGTGAGAAACGTACCAAATTAAATAGTAGCAATAGGGACCAATTGCAATCCACTGCCTCTGCCCCATTTGGCTTCAGCGTGGTGTAGTGGTTAAGAGCAGGTGGATTCTAATCTGGAGAACTGGGTTTGATTCCCCACTCCTCCACCTGAGTAGCAGAGGCTTATCTGGGGAACCAGATGTGTTTCCTCACTCCCACATTCCTGCTCAGTGATCTTGAGCTAGTCACAGTTCTTCAGCTCTCTCTCAGCCCCACCTACTTCACAAGGTGTCTGTTGCGGGGAGAGTGGGGGAAAGGAGCTTGTAGGCCACCTTGAGTCTCCTTACAGGAGAGAAAGGGGGGATATAAATCCAAACTCTTCTTTTCACAGTTCTAAGCTTATGAATATTTTTTAAAGTGTTCACTTGTATTGGATCTGATACAAATATAAAGTCCAGCTAACACAATAGAAGAACGAATTGGGCGGCCAATCACCCAAAAATTACACCAGAGACTGTATATATAATAGCAAGGTCTGTAATATGCTTATCAATACATGCAAATATCCATGCAATTATATCTTCAAACCAACACCATCATACAACATTGCATAAATGTGCATATCAATAAATACAAAAGTCTATTTCTATACTCCACAAGGTTGTTGTGTCGATTATTTTGCAATTATTAGAGTAGTTCCATAGGTTTTCTTATGGTCGCTAATTGAATAAATAAGCGTTTTTATGAATGAATATATATGCCATCCATGATGCATCGCATATGGTGCCCCTGGAGGTTTCCAAACTTAGACACACAATTATAATCCGTGGAAATATTTTGTAATTTGAAATATATATTTCAATTTGTAATTTGAAATATATATTCATTCATAAAAATGCTTATTTATTCAATTAGCGACCATAAGAAAACCTATGGAACTACTCTAATAATTGCAAAATAATCGACACAACAACCTTGTGGAGTATAGAAATAGATTTATTGATATGCACATTTATGCAATGTTGTATGATGGTGTTGGTTTGAAGATATAATTGCATGGATATTTGCATGTATTGATAAGCATATTACAGACCTTGCTATTATATATACAGTCTCTGGTGTAATTTTTGGGTGATTGGCCGCCCAATTCGTTCTTCTATTGGATCTGATACATACAGCCTTCTTGTTAACAGGTGATGGTTCCTTTCTCTTCCGCTTCCAGCTTGTAGCACAAAGGATGAAAAGAGAGATGAAAAGGACCCAGGGTGTGCCCATTCACCCTCATCTTCTCTCCATGGAACAAAGTTTTTACATACATTTTATATCTTACATTACAATGTTTTGTAATACTAGGTGTTACTTTGTTAAGGCTTTTGGCCATGTACAAATAAATTCATTCATTGGTTTATGCAATGCTTCCTAATATTCTTCTTGAAGCAATTCCAGATATTTCCTGTGACGAAATTATCATTTGGATCGGCACAGTAGTGACAGGACTTGAAATGTTTTGGACCAGTGTGTAGTGGTTAATAGTTGGAAAACATGAATCTGCTGTGACCTTGGGCTAGTCATAGTTCTCTCTGAACTCTCTCAGCCCCACCTACCTCACAAGGTATCTGTTGTCAGGAAAGGAAGGAATAGGAGTTTGTAAGCCACTTCTAAACTCCTTACAGGAGAAAAAGGCAGGGTATGAATCCAATCCCCTCTTCCTGCTCTTCTTCTTCCCCTGTTGACTGTAAAAGCTTCCCCAGGACTTGTGAATCTGTTTTCATTCCTACCGCATTTAAGTTTGCAAGCCTCCAGCCTTCTCTTTTTGAGGATGACTATCAACAACAGACATCAGAACAGAAGATAACATCCCCCAATTATTTCTCCAGGATTTCCCCCTTGTAATTTTCGCTCATCTGTCTTGCATGTTTGGCCCAATAGATAAATAAATAAGTCTGTTGCCTCCAGCTGGTTTCAGTAGGTGGGAGCTGGTGAGCAACACGGGCAATTTGCAACAAAACTTAACCAAACTGGGTCCGAACGGCCCATTAGGGTAATTGCTTTGGCAAGATCTTGTGATAGCAAGTGGAAAAGGGGTTAGAAGCCAATCAAATCACAGCAGAGAGACTCAGAACTGAGCTGCTCACTCGATGAAGTATTGGGACTTGCATAGTGTGCATCAATTCCTCTGTTTCTACAAGGGCCTCAGCAAGCTGCTGAAATATGCATTTCTTTGGTGGTGATGGCCCACCATATGCTGTTGCTAAACTGCATTCAGTCTGGTAGGTCATAAATAAATATGCTCCTTCCAGCATGGTATAGTGGTTAAGAGCAGGTGGATTCTAATCTGGAGAACTGGGTTTGACTCCCCACTCCTCCACCTGAGCAGCAGAGGTTTATCTGGTGAACCAGATGTTTTTCCGCACTCCTACATTCCTGCTGGGTGACCTTGGGCTAGTCACAGTTTTCTCTGAACTCTCTCAGCCCCACCTACCACACAAGGTGTCAGTTGTGGGGAAAGGAAGGGAAGGAGTTTGGAACCTACCTTGAGTCTCCTTACAGGAGAGAAAGGTGGGGTATAAATCCAAATTATTATTCTTCTCTTCTTACATGGGACAACCCCTTTTGAACTCCAGCAAAGGACGATCAGCCTGTTCCAAACTGTTCACAACTTGCATCTTAGCTTGAGTATCATCCTGCCTTTTCCCTCCATTTTTTACTTCCTTGCTTGTTTTCCTCAAGGAAGCTGCAGGGAAGGGGCTATCTTTTGTGAACACTGCATAGTTTAAACATGAGATCCTCTTGAAATAACCAACAGGGGATGGAGACCTGCTGTGAAGCCCAGTTAAGCAGAATCTTAGGGAGTATTTATTTAAAAAGTTTTTATCCCCCTCTTTCCAAAGGCTTAGAAAAGTGTTTTTTTTTAATTACCAACTAGAAGCCAAAAAGACATATATCTAATGGTTACCCCAAGCTCAAAAACCTCTCCCTCTGGCCACTGCATTCAACAGTGTGGCATATTGGTGAGAAAATCCTTGGTTTTCAATTTATCCTGGCTTTTAATTTTTCCTTATACCGTGATAATTTGTTTATTTTAAACATTTGCAGGCCGCCTTTCTACCTTGTGGAGATGGCTTGCAAAACAGTAGTGATAAAGAAAACATACGTACAAGACCACAATTATTACTGCCAATAAATACACCCCCTACTTAAATCAGTCAAACACAGACCTAAATAACCAAATGTTTTTGTCTTCTTCCAATTTGTGACCGCCTGATTATCCCCCTTGACTCTAAAGGGAGAAGACAGATTATCATTTAAATAAATGCAACAGAAAATAATTCAATTGCTTGACCTAAAAGCTGAATGAAAAGCTCTCTGGAATAGCCAGGCTTATGAAAAGGCCAGCCAAGAAAGGGTCATTCCTTCAGACAGGATTCTTCCACAATAATTGGAAGTCCTTGAGTTCCTTGTAGGTACCAATCTGTGCATTTTATGTTCACAACAGTCCTGCGAGGTAAATTCAGTTAAAGATTGGGACCTGGCCATGGCAAAGCTGGTGAACACAAGCCAGCTGTCCATTTGTAAGGCCATTCAACCAGCAAATTAATTACAAGCAAGTTGTGAGCTGTTCCCAACCGGAAGTCTTTGAGCAAAGGCAGGATAATTTTTAAAACATTTCCTATTATGAATAGACGATGACCCCTTAAGTCAGTGGTTCTCAACCTGGGGGTCGGGACCCCTTTCCCAGGGGTCGCCTAAGACTCTCTGCATCAGTGTTCTCCATCTGTAAAATGGATAAATGTTAGGGTTGGAGGTCACCACAACATGAGGAACTGTATTAAAGGGTCGTGGCATTAGGAAGGTTGAGAACCACTGCCTTAAGCAGTTTCTTTCAGCTCAGTGTGTAGTTTAGTAGCTGAGAGTCTTCTTTATCCTACCCCTTCTTTACCCTACCCCAAGGAGCAGCAATGGCGTAGTGGTTAAGAGTAGGTGTATTCTAATGTGGAGAATGGGGTTTGATTCCCCACTCTGCCACTTGAGCTGTGGAGGCTTATCTGGAGAACTAGATTAGCCTGTGCACTGCAACACACACCAGCTGGGTGACCTTGGGCGAGTCACAGCTCTTTGGAGCTCTCTCAGCCCCACCCACCTCACAGGGTGCTTGTTGTGGGGTGGGGAGGAAGGGAGGGAAAGGAGATTGTAAGCCCCTTTGAGAAAGGGGGGGTATAAATCCAAACTCTTCTTCTTCTTCTACCCTGGATATCCTTTAGTTGCAAATGGCAGGAATTGAACTGTAGGCTCTTGAGGTATAGTCCCTTCCTTCATGGGTTGAAAATGGCAGGTTGAAAATGGAGAAACTCAAACTTAGTGCTTCATAGGATCCTACAAGCTCATAGTGTTTTCATCTAGCTGGTTTCGGGAGAGCCTTCTGCTAGACACAAAGCTATGAGCAAGCAATTGGGGGCTCCCAAATTACTCCAAACGTGTTCAATTAAATATTTATTGATAAGCCCTGGCTCATAGGGGTCCCCACAATTGCTGGGTTGCATCTGCTGCTTCTAGCCTCGTCCGCTGCTGGGAGACAATTTTGCAAAGCAAATGGGTCAGTTAGAAAAGAGAACACAAGAGTCTCTTAGCCAGCAATTTCATTTAAAAAGCCTAGTCAGTTGTCTTTTTAAAAATTGCAGTAATTGTCTTTGTGCTGAAAGGCAGTGTGAGCCAACTAAGTCAAAAACTGCTCCTGTACTCTCTGAAAGCTCTCTGCTTTTTTTTCCCAGAGAAAAAATTAATGGTCTGTAGGATTTTTAAAAAAGAAACTTCTGGATACCTAGGAGGGAGAAATTCATATTTCTTTCTCTCCCTGAAAAGAAGCCATTCGCTGAATTTTCCTGTTTATTCTCTTTATTTCAAACACTGTAGATTATCTAAAGGAGGGTTTGGGAATTTAATAGTGGGCGAAATTAATCATGACTCTCCCATTGGCATTATTGGTAAATATCATGAGGGAGGGATTTGGATCAGGACCAGAAGAACAGATCATTTTTTTCCTCTGGCACCATTTGCCTGACCTTAAAGAGATTCCTGGGAAGCATGTGCAGGGCTTTTTCCGACAGTAACAGAAATGCATGCTTCCCTGATACATCAACATGGTCACCATTCTGTGTGAAGCACATAGTTACCATGAACAATCAACACTGGCATATGTAAAATTGACACCTAGAGATTTTTCTTTCTAGCACTGGGCTAACTAGATACACTTGAAAAACTCAGAATGAAATTAGCCATCTTGTCTTGATTCTAATCTGGAGAACCGGGTTTGATTCTCCACTCCTCCACCTGAGTGGCAGAGGCTTATCTGGTGAATCAGATGTGTTTTGGCACTCCTACATTCCTGCTGGCTGACCTTGGGCTAGTGACAGTCACAGTTCACTCAGGACTCTCTCAGCCCCATCTACCTCACAGGGTGTTTGTTGTGGGGGAGGGGAGGGAAAGGAGTTTGTAAGCCACCTTGAGTCTCCTTACAGGAGAGAAAGGTGGGATATAAATCCAAACACCTCCTCCTCCTCTTCTGATGCCTCTGAGCATCTTTAGAAGTATGCTGATTCTGAACTCCGCACATCAGTTTAATTTTGGAGTTTACTGCCACTAGGCATGGTGAACAGATGGCTGTGAAAGTGGGTTTTGATAAAGAAGAGGGCCATCTGTAGCCAGTCAATGACTTATGGGGAATCTCATCATCTAGAGAAAGAAAAATGCTTCATCCCAGTGCTAGAAGGCAACACCATGAAAAAACCATGGCCTCTATCCCCTGCTTGCTGACCCTGTAGGGCAGTTGGTGTGAAACAGGATGCTGGACTAGATGGACCATGAGAGCCAGCGTGGTGTAGTGGTTAAGAGCAGGTGGATTCCAATTTGGAGAACCGGGTTTGATTCCCCTCGCCTCCACCTGAGTGGCAGAGGCTTATCTGGTGAACCAGATACGTTTCCGCACTCCTACATTCAGGTTACCTGGGGCTAGTCACAGTTCTCTCAAAACTCTCTCAGCCCCACCAACTCACAAGGTGTCTGTTGTGGGGAGAGGAAGGGAAAGGAGCTTGTAAGCCACCTCGAGTCTCCTTGCAGGAGAGAAAGGTGGGGTACAAATCCCAACTCTTCTTCTTTTTCTTCTGATCCAGCAGGGCACCTCTTATTTACTCAAGCACAATAATAGGCAGTAATCAGACTTGTCCTAATGCAGTGGCGTAGGAGGTGAAGAGCTCGTGTATCTAATCTGGAGGAACTGGGTTTGATTCCCAGCACTGCCACCTGAGCTGTGGAGGCCTATCTGGGGAATTCAGATTAGCCTGTACACTCCCACACACGCCAGCTGGATGACCTTGGGCTAGTCACAGCTTCTCGGAGCTCTCTCAGCCCCACCTACCTCACAGGGTGTTTGTTGTGAGGGGGGAAGGGAAAGGAGATTGTAAGCCCCTTTGAGTCTCCTGCAGGAGAGAAAGGGGGGATATAAATCCAAACTCTTCTTCTTCTAATGTATTCTGTACCGTGTTGTGGTGGTTCATAGTCTTCATGGCCACAGCTGCCTTATCTTAGAGGAATGAAAAATAGATTTCTGCTCTATTTGGCAGTCTTTAAAAAAAACACCCTGAATTCTGAGTCCTTATATCCTAAGGAGACAACTTTCTTAGTATTTTCTGTTCCCTTCTCTGCAGGTAGGACTCCCATAACAATGTCGGTGAGCGTCCATGAGAACCGTAAATCCCGAACCAGTACCGGTTCAATGAATATCTTGCTGTTCCACAAAGCCTCCCACCCAGACTGCGTCCTGTCCCATCTTAACACCATGAGGAAGCACTGCATGTTTACCGACGTCACTCTCTGGGCTGGGCATAAGTCGTTCCCATGCCACCGTGCGGTCTTAGCAGCATCCAGCCGGTATTTTGAAGCCATGTTTAGCAATGGCCTTCGTGAGAGCCTGGGCGACGAAGTGAATTTCCACGATAGCTTGCACCCAGAGGTGCTGGAGCTGCTTTTGGACTATGCTTACTCCTCTAAGATCATCATCAATGAGGAGAATGCAGAATCCCTCCTGGAAGCTGGCGACATGTTGCAGTTCCATGACGTCCGAGATGCCGCGGCAGAATTCCTCGAGAAAAACCTGTATCCTTCCAACTGTTTGGGGATGATGATGCTCTCGGACGCTCACCAATGCAGGAGGCTCTATGAGCTGTCTTGTCGGATGTGCCTGGTCAACTTTGAGATGGTCCATGGGAGCGAAGACTTCAACACCCTCTCCAAAGACACACTGCTAGACTTGATCTCCAGCGACGAACTAGAGATCGAGGAAGAGGAGAAGGTCTTCAAGGCCGTCATGCAGTGGGTTAAATATGACTTAGGCAAGCGGAAGGTCTTCCTCCCAGAGCTGTTGAAAAACGTGCGCTTGGCCCTGCTGCCATCTGAATGTCTCAAAGAAGCCATTGCCTACGAGGAGCTGATCACCGCAGAGGAGCAGAACAAGCAAATTATGGACGAGGCCCTTCAGTGCAAAAAGAAGATCTTGCAGAACGACGGAGTGGTCACCAGTCCCTGCGCCCGACCTCGCAAGGCTGGGCACACTTTGCTCATCTTGGGTGGACAGACGTTCATGTGTGATAAGGTCTACCAGGTAGATCATAAGGCGAAAGAGATCATTCCCAAGGCAGACCTACCAAGTCCGAGAAAGGAGTTCAGTGCTTGTGCCATTGGCTGCAAAGTCTACATTACTGGTGGGAGAGGCTCCGAAAATGGAGTCTCAAAGGACGTCTGGGTGTATGACACAGTTAACGAGGAGTGGTCGAAAGCTGCCCCAATGCTCATAGCTCGCTTTGGACATGGCTCAGCTGAATTAGAAAACTGCCTTTACGTTGTGGGTGGCCACACTGCAGTGGCTGGTGTCTTCCCCGCTTCCCCGTCTGTTTCTCTGAAGCAGGTGGAGAAATATGACCCCGTTGCCAACAAATGGAGCATGGTAGCCCCTTTGAGGGATGGCGTCAGCAACGCAGCGGTTGTCAGTGCGAGGCTGCAGCTCTACGTCTTTGGTGGAACCAGCATTCATCGGGACATGGTGTCCAAAGTCCAGTGCTACGATCCAGTAGAGAACCGGTGGACAATCAAAGCACAGTGCCCCCAGCCGTGGCGCTACACAGCCGCAGCTGTCCTGGGCAGCCAGATTTTCATCATGGGCGGCGATACAGAGTTCACGGCAGCATCCGCCTACCGCTTTGATTGCGAGACAGATCAATGGACACGAATCGGAGACATGACAGCCAAACGGATGTCCTGCCACGCTCTGGCGTCTGGGAACAAACTCTATGTGGTGGGCGGCTATTTTGGGACGCAGAGATGCAAAACGCTGGATTGTTACGACCCTACCTCTGACACGTGGAACTGTATCACCACGGTGCCTTATTCCCTGATCCCTACGGCTTTCGTTAGCACGTGGAAACACTTACCAGCCTGATGAAGTCTGTGTGTCATATTTAGGAGGTAAGACCACTATAGGAGGTTGTCCATCACTCTTGTAGACCACAGCACAGGTAGTCTCTGGCTCTTCATAGGAGAGGTGCAATACAGGTTGCTCAGATTTCTGAAGCTTTGATCTTTGCTCTATTTTTGGTATTAAGTGCCGGTCTGCATTCATCCAT
Source organism: Sphaerodactylus townsendi (assembly GCF_021028975.2). Lineage (NCBI taxonomy): Eukaryota > Metazoa > Chordata > Lepidosauria > Squamata > Sphaerodactylidae > Sphaerodactylus > Sphaerodactylus townsendi. The sequence continues at coordinate 21,741,993 of NC_059441.1, read as the reverse complement.
GTTCAGGTGCAGGAGCACACATTCAGGGGAAATATGAAATTGGATTTCTGGCATCTTCAGTTTTCCAAGGGTGTTCTTACAAGCTCCTTTCCCTTCCTCTCCCTACAACAAACACCTTATGAGATAGGTGGGACTGAGAGTTCTGAAAGAACTGTGACTAGCTCAAGGTCACCCAGCAGGAACATAGGAGTGCAGAAACACATCTGGTTCACCAGATAAGCCTCCACCACTCAGGTGGAGGAGTGGGGAATCAAACTCAGTTCTCCAGATTAGAATCCACCTGCTCTTCATCACTACACCACGCTGGCTCTCAAGACAGCCCTGCTTTGTTGAAATGTCAAAGGGAACTATGCAAATTTTGTACCTCCTCTCCTAGAGAGATGGGAGCAAAGCACAATGCAAGTCAACTGTTTCAAGTTTAAACTTGTGGCAATTTTGAAGATCTCATTCCCAATTTTCTGTACCAATTTTTTTTCTGTTGGTGTGGGATTGGCAAAGTTTTGTCCACAATAAAAAGAAAACCCTTCACCATGCAAATCTAGTCTCCCACACTGGATGATTTGCTAACTTTTCTGTGGCTGGGAGAGTGCTGTCATTCTCTGGGCAATCCTGAGAAAGACCTTTGTAAACCTTGGCCAAAGGTCTGGACTCTGTGCTCTACGAGGAGAGACTTGGGGAGCTGGGTATGTTTGGTTTGGTGAAGAGAAGGTTAAGAGGTGACATGATAGCCATGTTTAGATATCTGAGAGCAGCAGTGGTGTAGTGGCTAAGAGCAGGTGCATTCTAATCTGGAGGAACAGGGTTTGATTCCCCGCTCTGCCGCTTGAGCTGTGAAAGCTTTTCTGTGGGATTAGCCTGTGCATTCCTGCACACGCCAGCTGGCTGACCTTGGGCTGGTCACAGTTCTTCTGAGCTCTCTCAGCCCCACCCACCTCACAGGGTGCTTGTTGTGAGGGGGGAAGGGCAAGGAGATTGTCAGCCCCTTTGAGTCTCCTACAGGAAACTCTTCTTCTTCTTCTGAAGGGATGTCATGTTGATGAAGGAGCAAGTTTATTTTCTGCTGCTCCAGAGACTAGGACCAGGAGTAATGGGTTCAAGGTGAAGGAAAACAGATTCCATCTAAAGATCAGGAAAAAAATTCCTGATAGTAAGGACTGTTTGACAGCGGAATGCACTACTTTCGAGTGTGGTGGAGTCTCCTTCTTTGGAGGTTTTAAAAGGGAGGCTAGATGGCCTTCTGACAGGAGTGCTTTGACTGCGTGTTCCTGCATTACAGAGGGTTGGACTTGATGGCCCTTGGGTCTCTTCCATGATTCTATGAAATGCCTGCTGGTTTTCGGGGGAAGGTGGAATTTAAATATTTGCCTTCTCTACATGCCATCTGAAATAGTGCAGCTTCCCCCTCACTGAGCCATATCGCAAGGGAGTTCTCATTCTCATACCGCAACCTGATACACATTTGCTTGTAGAGTTTTGCAGGGCTTACCAGGTCCCAAATAACTCCAACGCAGCTCTCTTTTTTCCAGCTAGTTCCAGGATGGCGTGCTGCTTCTTTCTCCACAGTGTACAGATTCAGAGCCCTGGCATGTACAAGTACCGAAAACGCTGGCCCTGCTTCTCTGCCCTGAAGCTACAGTCTATTAGGAAAGGATTGATCTGCGGGCTCCTGGCTGGATAGCATGGGCTCTTGCAAGCCCTGCCGCATGACAGCGTGGCCCCTGCAGCTCCTTAATCTGCCAGTCAGCGATTAAACATTGCTGCAGAATGCTCGGGGAGGCCATCTTTTCCTTGGCTGAGGCTACGAGGCCTCCGTTTATTGCTCTGCAAATTAATTTATGGGCACATCCCAAAGTTTCTTCTGGAGACCTGAACTGTCAGTCTTGTTCGCAGCCGTAGGGATTGAGATGTGTCTCAGGTGAACACCACTGTTTTTCTTAATTAAACAAAGGTCAAACTGTAAGACCAGCTCTCCAGCAGTCAGTGCTTTAACTGTGTGTGAATGCAAAGAAATGCTTTGCAACCTCTTCCTTGGTCAGATTTCACAGATGCTCTAGTGTAGTGGTTAAGAGCAGGTAGATTCTAATCTGGAGAACCGGGTTTGATTCCCCACTCCTCCACCTGAGTGGCAGAGGCTCACCTGATGAACCAGATCTGTTCCTGCACTGCTATGTTCCTGCTGGGTGATCATGGGCTAGTCACAATTCTTTGGAACTCTCTCAGCCCCACCTATCTCAGAAGGTGTCTGTTGTGGGAAGAGGAGGGGAAAGGCGCTTGTAAGCCACCTTGAGTCTCCTTACAGGAGAGAAAGGTGGGGTATAAATCCAAACTCCTACTCCTACTCCTCTCCTCTTCCTCCTCCTCTGACCTGGAGATCCTACTTCAGAATAGCCCCGCTGCATCAGACCAATGGTCTGACCAGTCCATTTCCAACAGTGTCCAATCAGGTGTTGCAAAGTAGCCCATGAGTCGGGCCACTGGCAATAACAATCATCTACTGACGCTCCCCAGCGCCCAACATTAAGAGGGATAATACTGTACTGATTGTCTTCTGGGGAGTACTCTGTCCTAGACAGACTTGTCTTTGGCACTGGTCCACCTTTCAAAATAAAGCTGGCACATGCTAGGGAAATGGAGCAACATTAATTCATCCACGCAGGCGGTGACACGTCATTAGGGTTAAAACGCAAACTAAGCTCTCCACGCTAACTAAGCTCTCTCTGCCCTGGTTTTTGTTCAGTAAATGACTCGTAAAAACGGCTTTCAGGATCAAAGTAGCTTCCTGCTTCCCTGGTGCGCTCGAGTGGACGAAGAGTCTCGTCCAGAGCCTCCTCCTCCACAGAGCGTTCCCTTCTGGTCAGGGGTAGGGGGAAGATCTGTGTGTGCATCAGGTTCTTTTTAAAAATGCAAAAGATCTAAAAGCAATGCATTTAACCTCCGAGCCGTATCCAATCCAATCTGTGACAGCCCTCAGCAGTGAAAGCCAGAATCCATGTGTCAAGAAATGGGATATAAATCAAATAATAAAATAAATAAAAATAACTATTTGAAGGGATGTCGTGTCAAAGAGGGAGCAAGCTTGTTTTCTGCTGCCTCAGAGGCTAGGACACGGAGCAATAGATTCAAGGTGCAGGAAAAGAGATTCCACCTAAACATTAGGGAAAAGTTTCTGATTATTAGAGTTATTTGACAGTGGAATGCACTACCTCGGAGAGTGGTGGAGTCTCTTTCTTTGGAGGTTTTTAAAGAGAGGCTGGATGGCCATCTGACAGGAGTGCTTTGATTGTGTGTTCCTGCACGGCAGGGGGTTGGACTTGATGGCCTTTGGGGTCTCTTCCAACTCTATGATTCTATAGTCTATACTCTTCGCTGTGAAATCCATGCAGCCTCTTTTTGCTTGCTCTTGCCACTGGCAGCCATCTGCCAGCTCCGTAGTCCCTGAGGGCTCTCCTGTGATGCAAAAATGCTTGCTGAAGCTGATGCAAATCTGTCACCACCTGCGCTCCTGCTTTGTTTGTGGCAGCCAACTTGCAAGAGAAGGATGAGAGCCAGCGTGGTGTCATGCTTAAGAGCAGGTGGACTCTAATCTGGGGAAATGGGTTTGATTCCCTCCTGCTCCATCTTCTCAGATGAACTGGATTTCTTTCCCCTCTCCTCCACACGAAGCCAGTTGGGTGACCTTGGGTTCGTCACAGTTCTTCAGAACTCTCTCAGTCCCACTTACCTCAGAGGTTTCTGTTGTGGGGAAAGGAAGGGAAAGGAGCAGTGGTGGGATCCAAAAATTTTAGAAACAGGTTCCCATGATGGTGGGATTCAAACAGTGGGGTAGCGCCAATGGGGCTGGATGGGGCACGATGGGGGCGTGGCATTAATAATTTCTCTGTTACTGTAAAAAACTCTTACTGTAAAAAAAAAGTTCCTAATTTTCAGATGGTATTTTTCTGTCCATAATTTAAACTCAGTATAGCAAGTCCTATTGTCTACTGCCAACAGAAACAACTACTTCTCCTCTAATTGACTGCCTGTCAAATACTTAATACTTTCAAATACTTAATTTTGTTTCTAGAAATCAAAAGAAGGATACTTTCCTTAAACAAGGAACTTTACTATATTTCTAAAACATGTTTTTAAAACAGCCCAACAGGGAGAATTATCCCGTTTTCTACCTTTGCTAACCAGCCACATAGGAAACAACAGGACTTTATGATTTTTGGACCTAATGGAATTTCTAACGGAAAAGCAGACCCAATTAGTAACCCCCTCTCGGCACACACAAATAATTAGTAACCCACTCTCGGGGACTGGTGAGAACCTGCTGGATCCCACCTCTGGAAAGGAGTTTGTAAGCCTATTTGCATCTCCTACAGGAGAGAAATCCAAACTCTTTTTCTTCTTACATCCTGCTATCTAGATGCAGGGAGCAAAGCTACAAAAGCAAATAGATTGGTTTCTGGTGAACCCCCAGATATGCAACACCCTTCCCTCTTTCCCAGTTTCTTATTCAGCTCAGATTTCTCCCCCTCTCCCTGCCCAATATCTTGTACCACTCCCCTTTCCTTTGACAGATCTCATCCAATCATTGGTCTTGACTCTTTTCTTTGGACTTTCTGCTGCTCAACATCTAACAGCAGCCCAAGAGTCTTGAGTGAGACTCCCTAACCTTTTAGAGTTTGCAAGCCCGTTTGGAATCCAGGCATGGCACGGTGGACACAGCATCAAAATGGTTGTCACAAAATGGCTGCTGCAGGAGGCAGAGCCAGCCACAAAGTGATCCCCACAGCTGTTTCCAAAGCTGTTTCCAGAGCCAGAGGGGTGTAGTGGTTAAGAGTAGGTGGATTCTAATCTGAAGAACCAGGTTTGATTCCCGACTCTTCCACTTGAGTGGCGGAGGCTTATCTGGTGAACCAGATGTGTTTCCTCCTGGATGACCTTGGGCTAGTTACAGTTCTTCGGAACTCTCTCAGCCCCACCTACCTCACCAGGTGTCTGTTGTGGGGAGAGGAAGGGAAAGCTCCTACTACTACTCCTCTTCCTCTTCTTCTAAGTAATATTTAAAGAAATTAGCACACCCAATCATATCTCCAATAGTCATGAGAAGCCTTGCTGAGCAAAAGCTATACCTGCCCAGGCTCACTTCCTCAGAACATTTGGCAGGTGTCTAGAAAAGATGTCGGTGGGCACTGTAGTGTATTGGGGACCTCTAATCTTGAAACTGAAATGGTGATAACACCTCATCCAATGGCAGCTGTGTCACCAAACATTAGGACCAAGCTACAGCTGAGATGGCCAAACACTTCACTAGTCCACACTGAGGTACATTAGACTTTGTGGAAGAACTGACTGGCATTTGCATGGGTGGAGAAGGCTGTGGCTACAGCTCGCTCTTCCTGCCATGCGGATGATTGTCTCTAAAGCCTGTTTATCAGGCCAGGCCTGAAGGGAGTGGCAGCTTCTAGGAATCACAATCTCTATCCAAAGTAGGCTTCAGCCGGCTGTCTAGTGAAAAATCTGCACAGGGCCCAGCCTGCAAACAGCCAATGCTCAAAAGTGGCAACAAGGTAGAAAGAAAAAATTACAAACACATTTCTGTTCCCTCAGTGACTTTGACAAGTCTCCGTATTCCTGGTTGCTAATGTTTTGAAAATTTTAGAGCTCCAGCCTCGGAACATTTGCTGGAGAGGAATGTGGGGCTTTATTTATCTGGAAATGATGCCAGTGTGGTGTAGTGGTTAAGAGCAGGTGGATTCTAATCTGGAGAACCGGATTTGATTCCCCACTCTCCACCTGAGTGGCAGAGGCTTCTCTGGTGAACCAGATGTGTTTCCACACTCCTAAATTCCTGCTGGGTGACCTTGTGAACTCTCTCATCCCCACCTACCTCACAAGGTGTCTGTTGTGGGGAGAGGAAGGGAAAGGGGCGTGTAAGCCACCTTGAGTGTCCTTACAGGAGAGAAAGGTGGGATATAAATCCAAAATCTTTTTTTCTCCAGAGGACAAGGAGTGAAAATGCCCTGCAAAGAATTGAAATGGCAGGTGTGTAAATTCTGTGCAGACCTACACCGGCCTAGGCCTGTTGATTTCAGCAGGTCCCCGTACAAAACAGACACATTTTCAGAAGCATAAAAACACTAGGACAAAGTGCCTCTGAAGAGGGTTTTCCCCTTTTAACAACCTTTTTCTAAAACAAAACAAAAAAATCCCCATACATTCTCTACCCCGAACATACATTTGGCAACCCTCCAAATGAAGCCATCTGTCCACACAACCACCTTGCTGTGGTATTCAAGGCAGCCAACAATCCAAACACACACATCGACACAGAGATACAAATAACATAAATAGAAAACACGAAAGTGCTGTTAGAATGATATGATGACAGTGTGCAATGTGTTATCCCTAGCTCAGTTAGAATGTTTGTTCTCAGGAGCCACTTTTAATAACAGCTATTTTTGGTTGATTGGTTCATGAAAATAAATACAAATCCATAGGACACAGGCATAATATTTTATACATAGGAAGGAGCGCCTCTTTGACCAGGGTGCTTGCTGGAACTGGCTCAAATAAAGAACCATTACTTTCTTTAGAATGATTGTTTACGCAAAGGGAGATTCAACCAATCCATCAGAACTTGCACGGGGAAGATAATAAGCTATCTTTTATTGAATGACAGTCCTGTTTTTTGAAAACACAGCATTTTAGCAACACATTCCTCAAAGTTCAGCATCAACTGCTTAGCCAAGTGCTAACTGAACAAAAAAGATGAAACTGAAGAATGAAATTGTTTATGCCCAAAAGTTAAACAACCTGGCAAGTAGGGGCAGGCCTCACACTTTCTTCTGCAAGCCAGGAAATATCCTTATAGGTCAGAGGTATGCCACTTTGGCTTTCCGGATGTTCGTGGAACTCTGGCCCTCCAGATGTGAACCGCCCTGAGCCCCTCAGGGGAGGGCGATATGTAAATTGAATAAAATAAATAAATAAAATGTTCTCAGAACTCTCTCAGCCCCACCTACCTTACAAGGTGTCTGTTGTAGGGAGAGGAAAGGAAAGGAGTTTGTGAGCCCCCTTGAGTCTCCTTACAGGAGGGAATGGAGGGTATATAAACCAAATGTGTCCTCTTTTTTATCATCAATAACCTTTATTAGGCATACAAAGTAAGGAATAAATAAAATAATGCAGTAATATAAGCAGGTCATGTTCCTTTCTGTTTTCCCTGATTCTGTACAGCAATCACTTGCAGGAGAAATTCAGCTGTCTTTTCCAGTGTCTCCTGTTTCTTGCTGTTGAGAAGGAAGTTCATTTGCAAGTCAGCTGGACAAGTTAGTGCTTTGTAGTATATGGACTGTGGTAATAAGTATCTGATGTTTGAATACTTAGGACAGAAGAAAACCATGTGGTTTAAGGTTTCTACTTGGTTCAGACAATGGGGACAAAAACTTTCATTGGATGGGATGGAGGTAGTCACCCCTCCACTATTGCTGATGGAAACACATTGCATCTGGGACGGGTTAGGCCCATCTCTGTGTTGGCTCCAGTAATAGATCAATGTAGTGCACCAGCTGCTGATGTTTGGGTACTATATTGTGGTATAAAGGGGAAGAAGGAGGAGGAGGAGGAGGAGGAGTTTGGTTTTTTATCCCCCCTTTCTCTCCTGTAGGAGGCTCAAAGGGGCTGACAATCTCCTTGCCCTTCCCCCTCACAACAAACACCTTGTAAGGTGGGTGGGGCTGAGAGAGCTCTGAAAAGCTGTGACTAGCCCAAGGTCACCCAGCTGGCGTGTGTGGGAGTACATATCTGAATTCCCCAGATAAGCCTCCACAACTCAGAGCTGGGGATCAAACCCAGTTCCTCCAGATCAGAGTGCACCTGCTCTTAGCCACTGCATGATCTGTTTGCTGATGCTAGAAGCAGCTGTTGTTCCTGGTCTAGTAGTCTTGTTTTTAGTAAGCTGAAGATCTAATTTGGGTTAAGCATGTAGAATGTTTCCAGTGAGAAACCAAGAGATTTGATCTTTCTAATGATGTTGGACCACCAATTGGAAAACATCAGCTCAGGCATCGTGAGTTGGATTAGGTTGTCTTTTTCTGAATTGAAACAGGGTCTCAGCCAAAATTTCAGAGTAGATAGCTATGCTCTGGTTTCTGGTAGACTCAGGCCTGCTTCCAGACATAAAACTGAATAGGGAACGGAATGTGGAATCAATGTGTCCTCGTCATCTTTATCTTTTTCCAGTACTTGCATCAAAGGGTACGTCCAGTGGTGGGATTCAAATAATTTAACAACTGGTTCTGCCGAAGTGGTGCGCACCTGCTGAATTCCACCGCTGGGTTCATCTCATCTGAGATTCAAACCTGCCTTCAGTCTAGGAAGGCACTGGGCTGATTTTTCTCTTTTAACATTCAAGGCATGTAAGGAATTTCAGTTTCTCAGCCTAGTATAGAACTTGGCAAAGTCCCACAGCTCTAGTAATCATTAGCCTGTGTCCCTAGATGACCTCAACTTACTAATGCTAAAGTGGGCGTATGTAGGCATGTTTGGGTGTCACACATTCACACTATGGGATCTTTCTTCAAACATCAATGATTTGCTAATTTAAAAACACAAGACTTAACCCACCTTCCTAAAAACATAGTCAACCCACCTGCGTAGAGTCCACCCCCCAAAATGTCAGAATTTAGTCTGGGGCTGAACCAGGAGAAAACTGGTACCCAAAAATAAAGAGAGTATAGGAGGGAAGGGGGGTGGTACTGCCCAGAAAGGATCACCCATATGCCCAGTTAAGCAGATGGCCTTGGCCAGGGGTCTAAGCACCTATAGAGTCAGCACCTGGTGGACTTCTGGGGAGAGTGTTGCAGAGTGCTGGAGCCATCACAGAGAAGTGCTGGAGCCATCCCACTCCCAAGGCTCAGGGGGCGAGGGGAGGGCCCCCTGGGTTCAAACCTGAATCTCTCAAATCCTAGGCCCACATGGGCCAGGGAAGCGACTGCACACTGGCATATATGATGTCAGAGGAGCCCTGGGGCCGTTCGCATGCTCCCATGCGGGCAGTCCCGGAGCTGCCGCAGTCCACGAAGGCGCCTTTGCATGGAGGTGCCTCCATTTTGTTTGTACACTTACCTTCTTTTCCCTGCGCAGCTCTACAGGAATGAGGGGACACGGCCCCATGGCCATGGCAATGCCTCGGGGGTGGGAGGGCAGGAGGCACGTCCTCTTGTCCCTGCCGATCTGCACAGGGAAGAGAAGGCACATTTACAAACAAAACGGATTGAGTGAGTTTCAAAAAATGTTTCCCTACCAGTTGGGGCCCCCTCGTTTTGGAGGCAGCAGCCATGTGAACAGCGCCCCAGGAACAGTGTTTTTACTGGTTTTGGCCCATACAGAATGGGCCCTAGTCTTGCACTTCAACCACTATCCCATATAAGCCAACTGTCATTTCTTTTAATGTGGGTGTGACATAGCTGAGCAACCGGGTTCTGAATGAGCGCTCTCTTTTCCAGATGCCACCTCAAATTCATCAGATCATGACAGATGCTGGAGACGGCACACGATCAGCCGCTTGGTTCCCCGTCGCCCCGACAAGGTTTATTTCTTCATTGCACCTAGATGGGTAGATGCGTGAAGATGCGATTCAACAAAAAACTGGGTAACACTGATATACGCGGTGCGAGGCCTGCCGAAACCGTGTTTTTTTGAGTCCTTTCAAGAAAGGAAACACAATTACGTGCACAAGGAATGCCTTGCGCTTGTAAGGGGGGACTGCGGTACCTCAACAGCACCATATTGGAAACAGGTTGGACTAAGAAAGACACCTTCCAATTTCCAGAAGGCCTCAAAGTTTTCACATCTTTCCAAATGTCTTCCATGACTTGAAAGCTCTCTCAGCTGCAGTGTGAATTTTACTAAGAAGCACACAGCCGCAAGGGCTAAAACTGGGTCGAATCGGTTTCGAAAACAGTCTTGTTTTGTACTTTGATGTCCCCTGGCCTCTAGCAGTTCTAATAAAATTCTTCAAGGAGCCACCTGCTTTTCACAAGAGTTTTCTTTCTCAAAACGTACCTGACAGAGGAATAACCACACGGTCGCTAGAGTGATAATTACAAAGGCATTGTTTGATACCTGGGGTGGGAAACTCTGCCAACTTGCAAAATAACGCTGCCGCAATCAACGCCTTGAAACTTGCAAAAAGTTCTTCCCATTATTTGCTGGAGGAAAACTCCATTCCCTGAATTTGGGAAAAGGAGAAGATTGCTGCAGAACTTGGAGGTGATAAGGGCTAGAATTAATACTTACGTGAAAGGAAACGCCCTGGGGTGATCCCACAATTTTAATTCTCCTGTATTGTTCTGTTTTCTTCTTGTTGCAAGGAAATAGTAAATTTGGGAGAGTTTCTGGCAATCGAGCACATTCCGTGGTTGGCAATCGAGCACATTCCGTGGCTTGGATGTTTTGCTTCCCACCCATTTCAGAATAGGGCTTCTTCTGCCCGTTTGGAATTCACCTTCTTAACATGGGAAAGAACTGTACCCGTCACAAGCCCACCTACGACATAAAACTGCTACTAAGCAGACAGAATACCTCAAAAATAATTCCAGACTGGTAGCAGCAAACATCTGCTGTGACAAAATAATATAGTTGTCTTCTGAACCAGACCTTTGGGTCCATTAAGGCAATATTATCTACTTTGAGAAGTAGCGGCTCTCTGGGGTTTCAGGAGGCCTTTCCCTGTTGCCTACTGCCTGTTCCTTTTCATTGGAGATGCCAGGGTTTTATTATTATTAATTAAATTTAATAGACCGCCCTATCCCGAAGGGCTCAGGGCGGTGTACAATAAAACCCAACAATAAACAGTAATAAACAGAAGTGATACTGCTCCCACTTCTGGTGCCATTTGCCATTGACACTCCACAAACGTGATGAAACACCATCAACGGGGTAACGTTGGGGAGTCACTGCCACTGGCTCCCACCACTGGGCCACACAGCTCACACACCCTCCGTTGATCTCAGCCTCCCTGATCCTCTCATCTCCGGCAAGCTGATTCCGGCCAAGGCATTGTCGCTGGAGGGCTTCAGAGCGTTGGGACCACTGCCGTTGGTCCCAATCCATCCATCAGAAACTCTACCCCCAGCTGGCTGTGCTGATCACCGCCAGTTTCAACCCCCTCCCCCAGTTAGTTTGCATCCCACTCACAACTATTGGACGAGTCACACCCTGTCAGAGACTTTCCAGTCTCCAAGGGGGGTTGTGGTCTCCTCGCGCCCCACAGGTGATCCAGGGGTTGTTAGCAAGTAGACCCTTGGCACAGCAGAAGGCCAGTTACTGAGAGCAGGAGTAAGTAGCCTTGGCACTCAGCTGCAACAACACGATAGCAAAACACCTCTCCGGCTTGGGCAGGGCTGCTGGTGGCCTCTGGGGCCGGTTGCCACGGCGCCTCTGGCCTCCATCTGCTGGCCGCCCCATCCCCTTCTGGCGGCTGCTGCTCGGTGGGGGTGTGAGCTTGGTCTGACAGGCAGTCACTGGCAGGTCCGCAGAATCTTCACACGGGCTGCTGCAGGAGAAAGCAGCGCCGAGCGTTGCTGCTCTGGAGGGGGTGGAGGGAGCAGGTGGGCGCTGGACCGGACGGAGGGAGCGACGAGGGCAAAATGAGTCCCCTCTTGCAAGGGGTGGAAGCCAGGTGGGTAGGGAGCGGTGTCAGGTTCAAGTGCTCTGCACCCCTCTCCCGAACCCCAAAGCAACGCTTTTCTCTCACATTCCTCTCCCCAAACACAGCCTTCCTACTGTTGCTTCTCCAGCCCGGACCTCTATATGCTTACTCAGAAGTAAGTCCCAGAGAGGTCCATTAAATTTGCTTCCAGGAAAATTGAAATACCAGCTTGCACAGCTGGTGCAAGTTTGCAACGAAGTAAGCCCCTTGTTAGAATGGAGTGGCACCATTGTGGACTGCACATGGAGGATGCCACTTTTGTTTGTTCCTGCGTGTAAAAAACAAAACATGCAAATGAAAGGCTAGTTCAGCAAAGTAAATGTCTATCCCCCTCTCTTTTTGCAATGCTTGATTCCTGTTTACAAGGAGTTTTAGCATAAAGAACATTTCAAAGTGTGATCCTTCACCTGCAGTCTGGCCTGGCACCTATAAGTCGACCTGAATATAAGTCGAGGCATCTAATTTTACCACAAAAAACTGGGAAAACTTGTTGACTCGAGTATAAGACTAGGGTGGGAAATACAGCCGCTACTGGTAAATTTAAAAAATAAAAATAGATAGCAATAAAAATGTTTTTGAATATTTATTTCAAAGAAAAACAGTATGGTATCAACAATAACTTTAAAAGTTCTGAAGTGGAATATACAATTCTCACAGACAGTACCTCTTCAGAGTTTCATAGGGAAGATGCTCAACAAGAGATCCCTTTTAAAAAGTCCCTACAGGTTCTCCTTCAACACGGATAACTTACCATTACACAGTGAAGATGTTTGCGTGCAACCGCTGCCCCAAAGCAGGTCTTTTTTGCAGGTCTGGAAGCTCAGCTGGACAGAAGTCCCACCTGCTTTCCAAAAACATTGGGTGGGGTCCAAGAAAGGTGCTGGCAGTGGCTGCACCCCAGGGCACCCTTTGTGTGTGGGGGATTCCTGCCACTATGGGCTCCAATTAAATAATATTTGCAGTTCAGGGACTAACACCTCTGCCATTTCCTTATAATATTCTGCAGTAAACCCATCCATTCCCAGAGATTTATTGTTTTTCAACTCTTTAATTACTAATGCTATTTCTTCTTGGGTTATTAATTCTTCCTTACGATCTTTTTCTTCCTGGGAGAAACCTTTATTTGATTTCACATGTATCTTTACATTCATTTCATATTTGAAGAGCCTTTGATAAAACGCTTCAAATTTCTGTCTAATTAACTTATTTTCTGTTACCCTCGTATTTCTATCATCTCTAATTAATTTTATTCTGTTTTTTCTCTGTTAGCCAAGCATTTCATTGAATTTATATTTGCTCTTTGAAATTGGTTTTTTACCCAAATCTATTTTTTCCATAACTCTGCTTTATCTAAATTCTCTAACTGTGCTTTTAATTTATTTAATTCATTTTTGACTATTATATCATATTTAACCTGATATATTTATTCTGCTTCACCCTAATCTCTTCCACTAGATAATTCCTTTCTCTGTTGATAACTTTTTTCCACCCAACTTCTATAGCAAAACAATACTCCCTTACCATTGCTTTTGATACATCCCAAAGAGTCTCATCTGGTTCTCTTGTTCTCTAAAAAGTAGTATCTTATTTTCTCTTGTAATCCCCTTCTTTCCTTCTCATTTTTCATTCTCATATTATTGTATCTCCATCTAAACTGTTTCACCTCTCCTTCCATCCTGAACTTGGCAATTATTAAGGCGTGGTCAGATACCCACTCTTTGTGTGTTTTTATTTCCATACTCTTTAAATTATTCAAATTTGTACTCGTTATGGACAATATGAATATTTAATTATGCCCTTTGGGCTCGCAGGGGCACCGTCTGTGTTCCAAAGCTTGATCAATGGAATTCTCGAAGATTTCTTGTTTAAAGGCATTGTTGTTTACTTGGATGATGTACTGATTTATTCCAAAGATCAACAGTCTCACATTGCTCTAGTTCATGAGGTTTTGTCCCGGTTGTTGGCGAACTTTCTCTATGTAAAACTCTCTAAATGTGCTTTTCATAAACCTCAGTTGGATTTTTGGGGCTACCACATTTCTGCCGCTGGTTTGGAAATGGACCCTGTCAAGGTGGCTGATGTTACGGCTTGGACTCCTCCTAGAACTCGCAAACAACTCCAGTCTTTTCTAGGTTTCGCCAATTTCTACCGAGATTTCATTCCTCACTTTCCCTCTTTGGCGCTCCCTCTAACGGACCTTCTGTGCACCAAAGGTCCATTAGAGCTTCCTGCCCTGGTGCTCCTTTGATCTGGAGCCCTGCTTGCCAGTCTGCGTTTGATTCCTTGAAGGCTGCTTTCAGCTCTGAAACTGTTCTTGCCCACCCCCCCCCCCCCCCCCCCCCCCCCCCCCCACCAAGAAGAACCCGAGCCCCGCCCCCCCCACCCCCCCCCCCCCCCACCCCCCCCCCCCCCCACCCCCCCCCCCCCCCACCCCCCCCCCCCCCCACCCCCCCCCCCCCCCACCCCCCCCCCCCCCCACCCCCCCCCCCCCCCACCCCCCCCCCCCCCCACCCCCCCCCCCCCCCACCCCCCCCCCCCCCCACCCCCCCCCCCCCCCACCCCCCCCCCCCCCCACCCCCCCCCCCCCCCACCCCCCCCCCCCCCCACCCCCCCCCCCCCCCACCCCCCCCCCCCCCCACCCCCCCCCCCCCCCACCCCCCCCCCCCCCCACCCCCCCCCCCCCCCACCCCCCCCCCCCCCCACCCCCCCCCCCCCCCACCCCCCCCCCCCCCCACCCCCCCCCCCCCCCACCCCCCCCCCCCCCCACCCCCCCCCCCCCCCACCCCCCCCCCCCCCCACCCCCCCCCCCCCCCACCCCCCCCCCCCCCCACCCCCCCCCCCCCCCACCCCCCCCCCCCCCCACCCCCCCCCCCCCCCACCCCCCCCCCCCCCCACCCCCCCCCCCCCCCACCCCCCCCCCCCCCCACCCCCCCCCCCCCCCACCCCCCCCCCCCCCCACCCCCCCCCCCCCCCACCCCCCCCCCCCCCCACCCCCCCCCCCCCCCACCCCCCCCCCCCCCCACCCCCCCCCCCCCCCACCCCCCCCCCCCCCCACCCCCCCCCCCCCCCACCCCCCCCCCCCCCCACCCCCCCCCCCCCCCACCCCCCCCCCCCCCCACCCCCCCCCCCCCCCACCCCCCCCCCCCCCCACCCCCCCCCCCCCCCACCCCCCCCCCCCCCCACCCCCCCCCCCCCCCACCCCCCCCCCCCCCCACCCCCCCCCCCCCCCACCCCCCCCCCCCCCCACCCCCCCCCCCCCCCACCCCCCCCCCCCCCCACCCCCCCCCCCCCCCACCCCCCCCCCCCCCCACCCCCCCCCCCCCCCACCCCCCCCCCCCCCCACCCCCCCCCCCCCCCACCCCCCCCCCCCCCCACCCCCCCCCCCCCCCACCCCCCCCCCCCCCCACCCCCCCCCCCCCCCACCCCCCCCCCCCCCCACCCCCCCCCCCCCCCACCCCCCCCCCCCCCCACCCCCCCCCCCCCCCACCCCCCCCCCCCCCCACCCCCCCCCCCCCCCACCCCCCCCCCCCCCCACCCCCCCCCCCCCCCACCCCCCCCCCCCCCCACCCCCCCCCCCCCCCACCCCCCCCCCCCCCCACCCCCCCCCCCCCCCACCCCCCCCCCCCCCCACCCCCCCCCCCCCCCACCCCCCCCCCCCCCCACCCCCCCCCCCCCCCACCCCCCCCCCCCCCCACCCCCCCCCCCCCCCACCCCCCCCCCCCCCCACCCCCCCCCCCCCCCACCCCCCCCCCCCCCCACCCCCCCCCCCCCCCACCCCCCCCCCCCCCCACCCCCCCCCCCCCCCACCCCCCCCCCCCCCCACCCCCCCCCCCCCCCACCCCCCCCCCCCCCCACCCCCCCCCCCCCCCACCCCCCCCCCCCCCCACCCCCCCCCCCCCCCACCCCCCCCCCCCCCCACCCCCCCCCCCCCCCACCCCCCCCCCCCCCCACCCCCCCCCCCCCCCACCCCCCCCCCCCCCCACCCCCCCCCCCCCCCACCCCCCCCCCCCCCCACCCCCCCCCCCCCCCACCCCCCCCCCCCCCCACCCCCCCCCCCCCCCACCCCCCCCCCCCCCCACCCCCCCCCCCCCCCACCCCCCCCCCCCCCCACCCCCCCCCCCCCCCACCCCCCCCCCCCCCCACCCCCCCCCCCCCCCACCCCCCCCCCCCCCCACCCCCCCCCCCCCCCACCCCCCCCCCCCCCCACCCCCCCCCCCCCCCACCCCCCCCCCCCCCCACCCCCCCCCCCCCCCACCCCCCCCCCCCCCCACCCCCCCCCCCCCCCACCCCCCCCCCCCCCCACCCCCCCCCCCCCCCACCCCCCCCCCCCCCCACCCCCCCCCCCCCCCACCCCCCCCCCCCCCCACCCCCCCCCCCCCCCACCCCCCCCCCCCCCCACCCCCCCCCCCCCCCACCCCCCCCCCCCCCCACCCCCCCCCCCCCCCACCCCCCCCCCCCCCCACCCCCCCCCCCCCCCACCCCCCCCCCCCCCCACCCCCCCCCCCCCCCACCCCCCCCCCCCCCCACCCCCCCCCCCCCCCACCCCCCCCCCCCCCCACCCCCCCCCCCCCCCACCCCCCCCCCCCCCCACCCCCCCCCCCCCCCACCCCCCCCCCCCCCCACCCCCCCCCCCCCCCACCCCCCCCCCCCCCCACCCCCCCCCCCCCCCACCCCCCCCCCCCCCCACCCCCCCCCCCCCCCACCCCCCCCCCCCCCCACCCCCCCCCCCCCCCACCCCCCCCCCCCCCCACCCCCCCCCCCCCCCACCCCCCCCCCCCCCCACCCCCCCCCCCCCCCACCCCCCCCCCCCCCCACCCCCCCCCCCCCCCACCCCCCCCCCCCCCCACCCCCCCCCCCCCCCACCCCCCCCCCCCCCCACCCCCCCCCCCCCCCACCCCCCCCCCCCCCCACCCCCCCCCCCCCCCACCCCCCCCCCCCCCCACCCCCCCCCCCCCCCACCCCCCCCCCCCCCCACCCCCCCCCCCCCCCACCCCCCCCCCCCCCCACCCCCCCCCCCCCCCACCCCCCCCCCCCCCCACCCCCCCCCCCCCCCACCCCCCCCCCCCCCCACCCCCCCCCCCCCCCACCCCCCCCCCCCCCCACCCCCCCCCCCCCCCACCCCCCCCCCCCCCCACCCCCCCCCCCCCCCACCCCCCCCCCCCCCCACCCCCCCCCCCCCCCACCCCCCCCCCCCCCCACCCCCCCCCCCCCCCACCCCCCCCCCCCCCCACCCCCCCCCCCCCCCACCCCCCCCCCCCCCCACCCCCCCCCCCCCCCACCCCCCCCCCCCCCCACCCCCCCCCCCCCCCACCCCCCCCCCCCCCCACCCCCCCCCCCCCCCACCCCCCCCCCCCCCCACCCCCCCCCCCCCCCACCCCCCCCCCCCCCCACCCCCCCCCCCCCCCACCCCCCCCCCCCCCCACCCCCCCCCCCCCCCACCCCCCCCCCCCCCCACCCCCCCCCCCCCCCACCCCCCCCCCCCCCCACCCCCCCCCCCCCCCACCCCCCCCCCCCCCCACCCCCCCCCCCCCCCACCCCCCCCCCCCCCCACCCCCCCCCCCCCCCACCCCCCCCCCCCCCCACCCCCCCCCCCCCCCACCCCCCCCCCCCCCCACCCCCCCCCCCCCCCACCCCCCCCCCCCCCCACCCCCCCCCCCCCCCACCCCCCCCCCCCCCCACCCCCCCCCCCCCCCACCCCCCCCCCCCCCCACCCCCCCCCCCCCCCACCCCCCCCCCCCCCCACCCCCCCCCCCCCCCACCCCCCCCCCCCCCCACCCCCCCCCCCCCCCACCCCCCCCCCCCCCCACCCCCCCCCCCCCCCACCCCCCCCCCCCCCCACCCCCCCCCCCCCCCACCCCCCCCCCCCCCCACCCCCCCCCCCCCCCACCCCCCCCCCCCCCCACCCCCCCCCCCCCCCACCCCCCCCCCCCCCCACCCCCCCCCCCCCCCACCCCCCCCCCCCCCCACCCCCCCCCCCCCCCACCCCCCCCCCCCCCCACCCCCCCCCCCCCCCACCCCCCCCCCCCCCCACCCCCCCCCCCCCCCACCCCCCCCCCCCCCCACCCCCCCCCCCCCCCACCCCCCCCCCCCCCCACCCCCCCCCCCCCCCACCCCCCCCCCCCCCCACCCCCCCCCCCCCCCACCCCCCCCCCCCCCCACCCCCCCCCCCCCCCACCCCCCCCCCCCCCCACCCCCCCCCCCCCCCACCCCCCCCCCCCCCCACCCCCCCCCCCCCCCACCCCCCCCCCCCCCCACCCCCCCCCCCCCCCACCCCCCCCCCCCCCCACCCCCCCCCCCCCCCACCCCCCCCCCCCCCCACCCCCCCCCCCCCCCACCCCCCCCCCCCCCCACCCCCCCCCCCCCCCACCCCCCCCCCCCCCCACCCCCCCCCCCCCCCACCCCCCCCCCCCCCCACCCCCCCCCCCCCCCACCCCCCCCCCCCCCCACCCCCCCCCCCCCCCACCCCCCCCCCCCCCCACCCCCCCCCCCCCCCACCCCCCCCCCCCCCCACCCCCCCCCCCCCCCACCCCCCCCCCCCCCCACCCCCCCCCCCCCCCACCCCCCCCCCCCCCCACCCCCCCCCCCCCCCACCCCCCCCCCCCCCCACCCCCCCCCCCCCCCACCCCCCCCCCCCCCCACCCCCCCCCCCCCCCACCCCCCCCCCCCCCCACCCCCCCCCCCCCCCACCCCCCCCCCCCCCCACCCCCCCCCCCCCCCACCCCCCCCCCCCCCCACCCCCCCCCCCCCCCACCCCCCCCC
Source organism: Sphaerodactylus townsendi (assembly GCF_021028975.2). NCBI lineage: Eukaryota > Metazoa > Chordata > Lepidosauria > Squamata > Sphaerodactylidae > Sphaerodactylus > Sphaerodactylus townsendi. Next base: position 21,723,533 of record NC_059441.1, on the reverse strand, counting down.
CCCCCCACCCCCCCCCCCCCCCACCCCCCCCCCCCCCCACCCCCCCCCCCCCCCACCCCCCCCCCCCCCCACCCCCCCCCCCCCCCACCCCCCCCCCCCCCCACCCCCCCCCCCCCCCACCCCCCCCCCCCCCCACCCCCCCCCCCCCCCACCCCCCCCCCCCCCCACCCCCCCCCCCCCCCACCCCCCCCCCCCCCCACCCCCCCCCCCCCCCACCCCCCCCCCCCCCCACCCCCCCCCCCCCCCACCCCCCCCCCCCCCCACCCCCCCCCCCCCCCACCCCCCCCCCCCCCCACCCCCCCCCCCCCCCACCCCCCCCCCCCCCCACCCCCCCCCCCCCCCACCCCCCCCCCCCCCCACCCCCCCCCCCCCCCACCCCCCCCCCCCCCCACCCCCCCCCCCCCCCACCCCCCCCCCCCCCCACCCCCCCCCCCCCCCACCCCCCCCCCCCCCCACCCCCCCCCCCCCCCACCCCCCCCCCCCCCCACCCCCCCCCCCCCCCACCCCCCCCCCCCCCCACCCCCCCCCCCCCCCACCCCCCCCCCCCCCCACCCCCCCCCCCCCCCACCAGAATTCTACGGCGCAAAAGCTTAGATAAGCATTCTCACAAGGTTGGTGCAGGTTTTGGCCGGACGCCCGGCCAAAAGAATCTCCGTCAAGGCCAGGTTAGGCTGTAAGGGAAACAAGAACGACTGAGATCCTTACAGCACCACCCGTGCATCGATGGAGAAATTTTTGGATCGATATTTTGAGGAGCCTGGCTCTGTGGAATACTGGCAAAGTACGGGAGCTTGACCAAAATCCCGTAGAGGCTTTATGGACTCTGATGTTTCCCTGCAAGGAGACCTAGCTGCCTTGCCTGCCATCGAGGAGGATGAAGGGCTGCTGAATCTGGGTGCTTCGCGCCCCGGACTTCCCTCTCTCTACACTGCAGAAGAGGAAGATGTACTGGATGAGCCACCCGATCCTCCCGAGGCTACTTCGTCCAGACATGGTGACGTGGAAACTCTAGACAAAGACCTGGATGCTTTGACCCTTCATGCCCAGCATGAAGCACTGCAAAGGGCCAAACGAGACTGGCAACAGGCCCGTGAAGCTCTGATTGATGATCGGGTGTATCAACGGCTCCAAATCCACCAGCAATTTGAACGTGAAAGAGAGGCTCCGTATCTCCAACTTCAAAAGGATCGCGAACAACAGGAACCCGACTTGTTGCAGGCAGCGGAGCAATCTAAGCAAGAACTTCTCCAAGAGTTGCAATACCTTCGATCTCTGCATCAGAGGGACACTGATGGATCGGCAGCACAACAGGCCGAACGCCAACAACTCCAACGAGAACGCGAGGCGTTGGAAAGACAACGAGCCACCCTTCTACGTAAGGAAAGGGAACTTATTGCCCTAGAGGCTCAAGAACCGACGGCTGCGGTGGATCTTCAACGCAGACTCACCATCCAAACTGCCAGGCAATCGGGATCCCGAGTAACTACCAGACCCCAGCTTCCTGCACAGCAGCCTGTCATCGCCACCCGTGCGGCTCCACAGCATCACCAACCACCTCCGGTGCCTCAACCACCCCCGGGGCCACAACCATCTCCAGTGCCTCCGCCACCCCCCGCACCTCTCGCCCACCTCCAGCCCCTTCCGCGCATTCCTGCCCGTTTTGATGGAACAGCTTCCAAACTCCCTTACTTCATCTTGCAGCTGGATGTGCACATGCAGGAGTATGATGACTTGTATTGGTCTGAAAGGGAGAAGGTGAGGGATATTGGGTCGGTGCTTGACGGCTGAATGGTTCATGGAATTGTTTGAATTAGAGGTGGATGAGTTGAATTCTGTAGCTGAACTTCTCCAAGAAGATGATTTCACGGCAGTTGGATTGTCTACTGCTGCCCCGGAGGAACCTGGACCTCCCAAAGATGCGGTGAGTGAAGGGGGTGCCCCCATTACCCTTATGACTTCATTAACCAACCCATCAAAAAATACCTGCAACATTGCCAGAGCCCTAGTAGACTCCGGGTGCTCTCATTGTCTCATGCGGCCCCAAATAGCGGAGGAATTGGGCTTAGAACGCATCCCCCTTGCTAAACCCATCCCGTTTACTCAAATGGATGGTAGCCCGTTGGGGGGGAAGGGCCAGCTCATTTTAAAACTGAGCCTGTCCTGTTGCGTTGTGCTGAACATTGGGAAAGGCGCAGCTTTGTTTTGGCTCCGGTGGCTCACGACCCCATTGTCTTAGGGATGTCATGGTTGGAAACTCACGATCCCACTATTCACTGGGCTCCACGCATTGTACGCTTCACCGATCCACCATGTGGGAGCCACATGCATGAAGGGGATCCACCCAATGCTGAGACAGATCCCTCCACCTGACATGCTTGGCGTTCCCAAGCCTTATTGGGATCTCTCTCAAGTGTTTGGAGAAGGGGAGTGTGACCAATTGCCACCCCATAGAGACACTGATTGTAAAATCAACCTGGTTCCGGGGGCCAAACTCCCAAAAGGAAGGATTTACAGAATGAGTCCCTCCGAAGAGGTTGAATTGTGTGCATTCTTGGATAAGAATATAGCCAGAGGTTTCATTCGCAAGGCAACCAAGAGCACTTACGCTGCGCCCGTCCTTTTTGTGAAGAAGAAAGATGGTTCTTTAAGACTATGTACTGATTATAGGGGATTAAATCCTGTTTCTGTATCAAATAAATACCCCCTGCCATTGATTAAGGATTTGCTCGACGCCTTGGGATCAGGTCGACTTTTCACAGAATTGGATTTGCGCGGAGCAGATGGTTTTGAACATCTCACTGCCTTTAATACTAAATACTAAATTCGGCCAATATGAATATCTCGTAATGTCTTTCGGGTTAAATGGAGCCCCGGGGGCTTTTGTGTCGTTAATTAATGATGTCCTTCAAGATTTCCTCTTCAAAGGAGTAGTGGTCTATTTGGACGATGTGCTTATTTATTCTAAAACAAAGAAGGAATCATGTCCAGTTAGTACGTGCAGTGTTACGATGTCTCCTCGATAACTCACTGTTTGTTCAATTGCCCAAATGTGCCTTCCATCAAACCAAACTGGACTACTTAGGCTATAAGATCTCCGCTGAGGGACTGGAAATGGATCCTGCCAAGGTGGCAGTGGTAGTGGAGTGGCCGGTTCCCACCTCTCGCAGGGATTTACAGTCTTTCCTTGGCTTTGCTAATTTTTATCGTGACTTTATTCCCCAATTTGCTCAAATCGCCTTGCCTACAAATGGATGTAGGATCTGTTGCACACCAAAGGCAAGGGAGCCATGGCTACCAAACCGGGAGCCCCTCTTAATTGGTCTCCTGAATGCCAACATGCATTCCAACAGCTAAAAAAAGCCTTTACCACGGAGCCGATCCTGAGACATCTTGATCCCACACTCCTGTTCGTGGTTCATGTGGATGCATCCAACAAAGCCCTAGGGGCCGCACTCCTGCAGAAAAATAAAAATAATAAACTCGTTCTGTGTGCTTATTTATCAAAGAAACTGACTGGCCCTGAACTGAATTGGACTGTAGGTGACAAAGAGACAGCGGCTATCAAGGAAGCCCTTAGTACGTGGAGACATTGGCTAGAAGGGGCAGCTCACCCCTTCCAGGTGTGGTCGGATCATAAAAATCTTGTCCACCCCCACCAAGATGTCTCCAAAACAGTGGGCGGATTTCTTCTCCAGGTTCAATTTCGCCGTCCATTTTTCCCCCGGGAAAACTAACAGGTTGGCAGAAGCACTCTTCCGCCTTCCAAAGGGGGCAGATCTATCCTTACGCGCCATTCCGCGCACAGTTTTAACGCCGTCACAATTGGGATTGGCAGTCACTAGATCCCAAACGAAACCTGATCTCACTCCACCTCCCGTGCATCCCTCCACCCATCCTGACATTGTCACGCCATTTTTGCAACTCCTCCGGGAGGCGGGGAGTCAGCCCATTCCAGAGGATGACGTTGATCCTACGTTGGTTCTGAGGGATGGAGTTTGGAGGAGGGGTGACTGTTGGTATGTTCCGCCCTCTCTCCACAGGAATGTGCTAATGGCGGACCATGATGCCAAGCCGGCGGGACATTTCGGATTTTTAAAAACTCTGCATCTTTTACGCAGACAGTTCTGATGGCGCTCAATGCGCATGGACATTGAGGCTTATGTGAAAGGGTGCCCTAAATGTGCAGAAGCCAAACCGATCATGGGGAAACAGCATGGTGTTTTACAGCCAATCCCTCCCGCTACCAGCCCATGGCAAATCATATCCATGGACTTCATCACGGATCTCCCGGAGAGCCATGGCAACACGGTATTGTGGGTAGTGGTGGATCTGTTCTCCAAGCAAGCACATTTTATACTATGCCCCACCATTCTGTCAGCCCCTAAATTGGCAAAATTATTCGTGCAACATGTCTACCGTTTGCATTCCGCCCCTGCTAAAGTAATTTCAAACCGCGAGCCCCAATTCATATCGAAATTTTGGAAAGTGTTTTTGGGGTTGTTGGGAGTTGAACCTGCGGTGGCTGCCCCATACCACGTGCAAACTGATGGCCAGTCAGAACGCACGAACAGAACATTGGAACAATATTTGCGTTGCTACACAAACTACCACCAGAACAACTGGACTGAATTGTTGCCATTTGCTGAATATGCCTATAATAATGCCGTCCATAGCAGCACGAAAAAAACGCCTTTTGAAGTGGTCACAGGACGTTCCTTTCCCCCATTCCCCCTACTGGGGTACCAGCCGCTTCAACCTCCGGAATTCAATGAATGGATACAGACGCTGATAAAGGGTTGGGATTCCATCAATTCCAGCCTCCGTCAAGCTCAGGAGTCCCAAAAATTGCAAGCTGACAAACATTGTGTAGACTTTCCCTTAAAAGTTGGGGAGTGGGTTCATTTGTCCACTAAGAATCTTAGAGACTTGCACAAATATTCCAAGCTTGGCAAGAAATTCATTGGGCCTTTTAGGATTGTACAGGTTATTAATGATATTACTGCTAAACTTGATTTGCCTAATTCATTAAGCAATATTCATCCCGTTTTTCATTCCAGCTTGCTCAAACGGGCACGGCCCTCCGGAACATCTCCCTCCGGTTTTGATTGATGGACACAAACATTACGAGATTGATGCTGTCCTGGATTCCCGTTTGTCTCGGAATCGTCTGCAATACCTTGTGTCTTGGGTGGGATATCAATCAGGCCATAATCAATGGGTCAATGCCACTGATATTATTGCTCCTTCCTTAATTGCTGCATTTCATAAAGCTTTTCCTTTCAAACCGGGGGGGGGGGATGTTTCTTAAGGGAGGCGGAGTGTAAGGTTGCTGCTTAACCTTGGAAGGTTTCCTCTGCCAAGATTGGTGCGCAGCCCAGATTTGGGGAGTGTTTCCAGTATCTGCAGTTTCTAACTTTTGTATCTTCTGTTTCCCCTGCCTGTCTGTGTGAAACTGTTTCAATGTAGTTTTCGGATGGGAACTACAGGTGTGTTTGGACAGATTTATGGAGGACAGATTTATGGAGGAGAAGTCGATTTATGGCTACCAATCTTGATCCTCCTTGATCTGAGATTGCAAATGCCTTAGCAGACCAGGTGATCGGGAGCAACAGCTGCAGAAGGCCATTGCGTTCACATCCTACATGTGAGCTCCCAAAGGCACCTGGTGGGCCACTGCGAGTAGCAGAGAGCTGGACTAAATGGACTTTGGTCTGATCCAGCTGGCTTGTTCTTATGTTCTTATGTTCTTATGTTTATCTAACTTTGGCAGGAACTGGGAGGGGAGCCCGTAAAAGCCGCTGCTTGAACACTGGGAGGCCAGTTCCCGCATTGCTTGTGATTGACTTAGAATGCCAGATCAATTAAGAACTCAAATGTTACTTTTGGCCTGGACTTTGCAAGTTCCTTACACCATGTTGATGCTTCAGACAAAGCTTTGGGGGCTGCCTTACTTCAGCGAGGGTCAGACTGCTGTCTTCACCCCTGCGCTTACCTCTCCCGCAAGTTCTGTTGGTGATAAGGAAACCTGTGCTATCAAGGTTGCTCTTACTGTTTGGAGGCATTTCTTAGAGGGAGCGGAGCACCCCTTCGAGGTCTGGACTGATCACAAAAATCTGGCTGCTCTCTGCTCCCCGGGCCTGCTTTCCGCCAAACAACTTTTTTGCACGCTTTCGTTTTACAGTTCATTTCTTCCCGGGCAAAACCAACTGTTTGGCTGGCGCCTTTTCCCGCTTGCCAGAGGGGGAGGAGTGCAAGGTGAATTCTTCGCTCTCCCACACTATTCTCTCCCCCTCCCAAACAATTCCAGGAAATTGTTTGTACCAATAAACTACTGTTTTTCTACATGAGTTTGTTGCAGTTTTTGGGATTCTGACATGAACACAAAGGAGTTTGATTTTTTCTCAGTGAGCAGCCCCCGCTCCCCAAACTTCACAGCAAACTGCTTTCAGGATTTTTAAATACATTAAAAGATACTTTAATTTTTTTTAAAAAAAAATTATTTCTGCTGTGTGGCATGGACCATTGCTGTGTTGGGGCATGTTCTATAATGTGATGGTGACTTTGAGATGACCTGGTGCAAAAAAATAGTTATTTGGTCATAGTGGGGGAGGGTGGCCTTCAGTCGTGGTGGGGGAGGGCGGCTGCCCATTGGGGGGGCGCAAAACTGAAATTTTGCCCTGGGATCCATTTTCCCTAGCTACGCCTCTGCTAAAAACAGCTGACTTCTAACAGTAGTGGGTAAAAACAACCCCATTCCTAAGGCTAAAAAGTCTCCTTTGCCAGAGCTCTGCTACTGAAGCTCCGTGCCATGCGCCATCTTCACTACTAGGAATGTTCTGCATGTCTTCCATTACTGAGCCACAGCTCTTCCCCACTCCTCCACCTGAATGGCAGAGGCTTATCTGGTGAACCAGATGTATTTCCACACTCCTACATCCCTGCTGGGTGACCTTGGGCTAGTTGCAGCCCCACCTACCTCATAAGATATCTGTTGTTGGGAGAGGAAGGGGAAAGGAGTTTGTTGGCCACCTTGAGTGTCCTTACAGGAGAGAAAGGTGGAGTATAAATCCAAATTATTCTGCTTCTTCTAAGCTGTCTTTTAAATAGCCATACATACCAGAAGGTCAAAGTTCCTGACACAACTCAGTGGGCAAGGAATAGGTGGGCGTAAAGTGAGTAAATTCACAAGTTGGAGGTGGCTGATCTGTGCCTGCTTAAACTGGGCTGCAGTTTGCTTACCTCCTACTATCATTGGGCATTTCCGGTCGTGAAATGCTGTGCCACGAAATGCAAATGCCGTGACAGAGCCCCTATCTTTTCCACCCCTTGGCAATTCTTCTCTTCACCAGGCTCTTTGCCCAGAAAGCCAGCATTCCTTCTCAGTGTTTTGTTCCAGTATTCCTGATCACAAAAGACAGGGTTGCAGCATTTGGAGTCTTGAAAGCACCCCACTGTGTTCTGTATTAATTTAGGTGTGTTGGGAGGAGGGGTTCTTTGGCTAGCACCATCCCTGCATTTGAAAACAGGCTCCTGGTTTGGGAGGAGGCTGGTGAAGAGGATGATTAATGGGTAGCTTTAGGGTAGAAAAGAAGAGAGCCCCCCCCCCCACACTCTTTGCCCATCTTCAGTCTTATGTTGGCTTGGGAGACGATTCAGACATGATCGGCCACAGCTACGGCAGCCCCAAGTCTGTTGCTAAGGGATTAAGCAGAAAGCTAGGCTGCTATGAAAGAGTATGAGTTCTAACAGAAGAATTAGGGTCAGCCCAGAGGAAAGTTTGACTAATGCTTTGAGGGAGGGGGAGGAAAAGCAATGCATGTGAAAGCCCCAATCTTGAATTTGTGCTCAACATGGAAGAATAAGAGAAGAAAGGGCTATTTTCCAAGTGTTCACAGGTTGTCTGTCTCTGGGGTCAGCTATTTTCCCCTTTCTCATGCCCTGTTGTGGTTTTCCAGATGGCATTTCCTGCTCTGGGTCACTCTGGAGGCGATCTTTGACATGATCTGTGGGCTTAGGCCTCTTGTGTACTTTTCAAAATCTGCTGTAAAGCAGCTTTCAAACTTTTGTATCCTTTGTAACATGAAGGGCCAGAGTTAGGCCTGCTATGGTGCACCTCTCCCACTTTGAACGGATTAGGAGATTGCTTTCGCGTTAGTTGAATTAGGGAAGGGAACTCAGGCTGAAATTGCAATTTAAACTGCAGCTCAGAATCTACTGGTGTTATAAACTTGTTTTGGCCACCTGTAGCTTTGGCCAGTAAGGAACAATGGGATATTGAGTATGCACAATCTCCTAGAGGTAGCCCTAAAGAATTGTGGGTGCAGGTTCTAGCATTGACAAGTTCCCCGTGATCACTGGCAGGGAATGAGGGTGTAGGGTTGGGAAACTCCTGGATATTTGGAGATGAAGCCTGGAGAGGACAGGGACCTGCGGGGGGGGGAGGGGGGGGGACAATGCCTTAGAAACACCCCCCCCCCCGCAACCATTTTCTCCATAAGAACTGGTGGTCTTTGTACTCTGGAGGTCACCTGTCATTTTGGGGGATCCCCAGCTCCCACCTGCCATCTTGAACTGACCCAAACTTACTCCCCATTTATCCAGTGAATACTTAGTACAGCATTACTATTCTTGGATTTGCCAGCAAGACTGATTGGAATTGGAAAAGACGTAGATGTCTTCCTCCACCTGGTCAGTACCTTCTTAGCTGCAGACGATGACTGTAAAAGACGCTGCCACTGAAGAGCATGGAGCCAGAGACAGGTGGACGAAGGACAGTGAATCTGACTCATGGACACAAGTTGGGTCGATCCTGTGGGGCCGTTCCACTAAATGTTGACCGTGCAACGAGATTTAATGGACTAAATCCATGGGGTTTAGAATCCCAGCGGGGGATTCTAATAATTTAACAACTGGTTTGCCCCCCCCCCCCAACCGCGTCCCCCCACCCACTTACCCGCTGTGGATGAACTTCTTGTGGGGGTGGGGGGGGGCAATGGGGCCTTGCCGCTGCTGCTCTGAAAGCCCCCTGGCTCCCCTGCGAGAGGGGGTGACGGGGCTTTTCGTGCCTCAGAGCAACCGGGCGACAAGACGCCTGGCTGCTCCGGGGCTCTGAAAGGAGCTTTTCACAACTGGTTCACTGAACTCAACAAAAAACTCGGTAGAACCGGTGCAAACCAGCTGAATCCTACCACTGGGTATGACCCACAGAGGTGGGTGGCAACAACAACATTTCTGCCAGGAGCATTGCAACAGTCATACAATCAGGTGAGCAAAGATTGGATATGGATCAGGCCCTGTTGGACAACCCCTTTTCACCCACCCACTAGGGTCGGGGAAAAACAGTGAGAAATGGGTCAATTTCAATATTTCTGTGCAGCGTTTTTAGTGCAAACAGGCCTGCCCTGTGAAAAGAGAACTGTACAAAGGAGTAGAGAGCAGGCTGGTGTTTCTCACGCTCACTTGCTCCCTTCTACAGAAGCACATTCCAAAAAGAAAAGGCAGAGGGGGAAATGACCGGTTCTGAAAGCAGCCACATGAACCCCATGCAGGCCTGCATCTCGGCCCTGTGGATTCTCTTTTACCCAGTTGCAGACAAACTGGCTTTTGTTTTCAGCTAACCAAGCACTGTCTACAGGACTGGCCTAATCTCATGCTGTGCTCGACATCTCCACCCGCGCAATATCTTTGGGGACAAAAATCTCAAAGTAGAATCTGGCACAGAATTATAATGAGCTCAGACCGTTGGTTTGTTTTAGAACGATTCATCTCTTAACTTTCCAGTGAGAACTGCCAAGCTAGCATGTAAAAGAAACAATATGAAAGCATGTTTAAAAGAGGATATTGACAAAACCAACAGTAAGCAATAAAGATAGCCATTGTCTTTTGGGGTGCGACAGTTACTGTTTATGTTCCATTCTACCCATATTTTATGCCATGCAGCCATCACGATGAAAAGCGCTGAGTGTACTGCAAAAATATATATATAATGAACCAGAGACAGTATGTCAGGACTAAGTTTCATTTCTCCAAATCCCCTGGTTCCTGCCGCAATGATGAACCGCCCACCCACGCACCTCATATATACTGGAACTGAGAGCAAGAACCCTCAGTTCCAGCACCCTGTAGCTAGGGTGACACAAATCAATAAAGTTCGTTCCTTTTTTATGAAGTCGACTTCGTTTGAGTGTGTTCAGCCTCACATTGTGCTGGAACTCCTCTCAAACATTCTGCCATATGCCCAGACCTCCGATCGAGGATGGCTGGGCCAGGAGAACACTTTCGCTACCTTGGGTTCTCCCCATGGGTCAGAGGAATCCCGGCATGGCGCCCCACACCAGAACGCGTGGGGGACAGCCTTCCATGACATTCGTCTTTGGATGCGAGTCGGCTCCCTCCGTGACACTACGGCACCGAGACGACCCTACACGGCAACACCCGTAGGCGAACCCCGCGGGACTCGGGGGGGAAACCAGACCAGGAGGTGAACAGGCAGAATAGAGCCTATGAAGCACTATGGCTTCACAATGAGGAGGTCACCCGAGAACGAGACCAATTGAAGACAGACCTCTCAACCTTACAGAGCCAAGTGGCCTATTTGATGGCGGAGCGCAATGAGGTGCGCACAACCCCGGAGACCTCTACTACGGAAAGAGGCCAAGCAATGGGAGATGAAGAACTGAGGGCTGAACTGCATGCCCTACAACAACAACTCCGCCGCCTCACGTGGAATCATGGACCCCACCAGAGTAGCGACAAGCCGACCACCCCAGTCCCCACCCTGATGACGACCGACCCTGGCAGGGGACCCCGAAAGGGATTCAAGGTCGAGTTCAACGGGGACCCCAATGAGCTAGCCTTCTTCCTGATCCAGGTTGGCTTGTACATGGAGGTCCATGGCGATGGATTCCGGTCTGACCGCGAACGAGTGTTTGAAATTGAAACCTGGCTACAAGGGGAGGCAGCGAACTGGCTCGTCAGACTAGTGGAAGAAGATGCACCAGAGATCTGCAACCTGGAGAGGTTCCTCCTTGCCCTGCGTCGCAGATTTGAGGACCCGTTGGTGGAGAAGGCCCAGGCTGCACTCCAATGACTGCAGCAGGGAAACCATTTGGTCAGTGACTTTGCCGTGGAGTTCCTCAGGCTAGCCAGCCGCCTGTGGGGGTGGCCTGAAATGGTCTTAGTGCAGCTTTTCAAGGATGCACTCCACCCCAAGGTGCTACAATGGAGCCTGATCCACGGGGATCTTGGGACCCTGATGGAGTGGATCAAGAGGGCGGGTGACGCCGAGTTGCGGATCCGACAAGTAGAGCAATCAGAGCAATGTTGGAACTGTGCCCAGTGGCCCCCGATCTGCCCACCTACACATCCCACTAACATGGGAACTTCCTGGCTGGGGCCTTCCAATGCCACCCGCACCCACCGTCGACGCCTGGGCCTCTGCCTCCACTACGGGGGAGACGGTGTCAGGAGGCCTGTTATTATGGGGATTTTGCTATTGCAGCTTTCTGTATGCTGGGGGTGGAGGAATGGGTTAATTGCATTTCTAACTGACTTTCAACTGTCTTCTGTATGATGTTATACAGTACCAGGTGCTGCTCAAGGTCAGTGCCTGGTCATCTCTACTGTTATCTCTTTCACAGTTCCTTTTTGGTGCGCTTTCCCAGGATGGGGGGTGGGGTGCAAGCTGCTTTAACTACTGGGTTTTGTGCGGGCAAACCTCAGTTCTGGCATGACCAGAGAAGATCCTCAATACTCAATAAATTGCTGTTCTTATACATGAGTTTGTTTCAGTTTTTGGGATTCTGACAGATGGCCACCTTGTTGCAACATGCCCGGGGCGCCTCACCCAGGCGACAGCCTCTGGAGACAGCGTCCGCCAGCACACGGGGACCCCTGCAAAAGCCTCCAAGGACCCTCCCCAGTCCCAGACCATTACCGCCTCAGTGGCATCTGCCCAAGTCAGATCAGAGGAGTACTCGAGCGACTCCGAGACCTCTAAGCCCCGGACTGTGGTGAGCCGGCGGAAAACACCATTCACCTGGTGTGAAGAGCGCTGAGAGCCAGGTCGCCCCAACAGGCACCAAATCACGGGTGAGTGCCCTTTCCACTACGTCCGTGGTTATCTCAGTCACCCTTTCTGTCCCGGGATCCCCCTCCCACACCCGCTCCGAGGCCCTCATCGACTCAGGGTGTTCAAGATGTTTAATTCACCTTGACCTGGCAGAGGCACTTGGCCTCGGACTTGTAGAACTCAAACACCTGATCAATAATGCTAGAGCAGGGGTCTGCAACCTGTGGTTCTCCAGATGTTTATGGACTACAATTGGCCATGCTGGCAGGGGCTGATGGGATTTGTAGTCCATGAACATCTGGAGAGCCACAGGTTGCAGACCCCTGTGCTAGAGAGTCTACCATTTGAACTTGCCATTTTCTGCAGCAAAACTAACCTGAGCTGTGTGGAGATTGGTCAAAATTCCAGAACAACCGCATGCTCCAATATGGTGACTGTGCCTCCATGCAGTTTACTGGAAATATTGGGTGCCCCCCATCCGCTTCCTTCCAAGGATACCATGAAGGCACTTCTTCTAATCCAACTCAAAGCACCAGATTACTTGTGGCACAGCAGTGGCATGGTGGTTAAGAGCAGATGTACTCTAATCTGGAGGAACTGGGCTTGATTTCTCCTCTGCTGCCTGAGCTGTGGAGGCTTATCTGGAGAATTCAGATTAGCCTGTACATTTCAACACTTGCCAGCTGGGTGACCTTGGGCTAGTCACAGTTCTTCTGAGCTCTCTCAGCCCCACCTACCTCACAGGGTGTTTGTTGTGGGGGGGTGGGGAAGGGAAAGGAGATTGTAATTCCCTTTGAGTCTCCTATAGGACAGAAAGGGGGGGATATAAATCCAAATCTTCTTCTTCTTCAAAGCACCAGATTCCTTGTTTTATTCTCCTGTTCCTCAGTGAGTTGTAATAAAAGCATCCGTGTCAGCCAGATGGCTAGTCTTAAAATCAAATTTTATTTTTTTTAAGGAGGAAGGAAAAATGGACTTTACAAGAGGTTGTTTCTAATGGTAACCACGAAGGCAGATAAATAAAAGCCAGTTACAAAAATCAGATGTTTTGCAAATTACAAGGGAAGGGGGGGAGAGAAACACCTTAAAATTTTACAGTCAATAACCCAAGTTGAGCTTTATACATACTTACAATTTAACATACACTGATGCACATTGTTTATATCTCGATATTCCTCCCAAAATATGCAACAGGTACCTCTGTACAAGCCGCTGAAAAAACAAAACAACACGGGAACATGAAATGCTCCAATGCCACCTGCAATTAATTACACTGGTCTGTTCAGACCAAGATTGAATACAAACGTGGATGCCATCACTGTTGAATTTAAATCATAAGTTTAATCATAAGTTAACCCAAAACTGGTAAATTATTTCTGTGTCAACCTCCAGGACATGCAGAAAAGAGAGTTTGTCATCTGGAACTTGTAATGCTTACAGTTGTGTATGTGTGTTTAAAAAGTGTGTTTAAAAAGAGAACCAAAGTGAAATGTACGCTATTGATTTCCTTTTTCCTCCACAGAGAACAAACAGCATTCTCAGGTTTGGCTTACAGCTTCCATAGCCACGCATCTTGCTCCAAAGATATCTCCTCTCTCTGACACTGGCTATAACCCCCATGAAGGCATTTTGAGCAGCAGCAGAAAGGAGAAAGGTGAGAAGATTACGGGGGGGGGGGGGGATGGAAATCCCCCAGGGGTTCAAACTATAATTGCAGACATGGGCCACGGGCAGAAGAGTAAGATGCTGCCGTAGTCCGTTGGAGTGTGTGTGTGTGTGTGTGTGCTCACGGGGCCATCAGAGAAAAACTTGTGAAGGGAAGTTGGCCAAACTGGGTTCCAAATATTGCAGTTGTTGGCAAATTTTCAGCCACCGTGGCTTCACTACTGCATAAGCTTCATTCGGAAAAAGCTGTGCCGCTTGTGAAAGTACTACTTTCTGCCTGGCTTTCTTCTACTGAAGCATCACCTCACACCCCAGTTAGCTGCCCCCCCCACGTTCAAACACACCTCTCTAGCCCTTTTCAAAATGGCATGAGGGTGATTATCCAGTTAGGATAATCACTTACAGTCAGAGGCGTATCAGGGCAAATTGTCTCCAGGCGCCCCCGCCATGTTGTTAATGATCTGACCCACTCTGCTGCTGCCTGGCCTCGAGTATATTCCCAAAACACTAATGTACTAATGATAGAGCACAAAACAACTGGACTGAAAAGAGATAGGTATATCAATCGACACAGTCCTGGGAAATTCAGATCTCAATTAAATTTTGGGGGAAGAGCTAAGCTCCTCCTTCTTTTCTGTACAAATTTGCTAGTTATTTATATTTATATATTTATAAGTTTATATACACAGTTTTATCTATCTATATCCATGAAGACACTGCTTACAAAGCCCCATTATTTTGCTTATTAGGGCTGGGGTTTTTTTGTGGGGGAGATTGGTGGTGTTGCCCAAGAGAAGAACAGCTTGGCTGTCTCAGGGAATCTTTCCCCAATCTTTGGAGATGATAGAAGAGACTGAAGTCCAACTTGGCGGCAAGGTGGGACATACAGAGAAGATGCTTTTAGCAGAAGGTGTGTGGCTGGAACGGAGCCCGCCCGATCCAGCCACGTTCGGAAGTTTCCCCCAGCGACCCGTGTTCTGATATCCTTTTGGCACCTTTCTTTTTTAAAAAAAGTCACCATGGTTGGGAAATGGGCAGATATAGCGGCTGGAAGCAGGTTGGAAGCTGGAAACAGGAAGGGTTTTTGATGTCCCAAAACCCAAGTGTAGTTCATGAGAAAACTGCAGACACCCCTGAAGGCAGATGAAGAGGTGGCGTCATCCAAGCAGGACGAACGGGGGTGGAGGCAGTTGGAGAGGGAGGGGTCAGCAAAAGATTTCCTCACCCTCTGGTGCTCCTTCTGGCGAGTGGGTTTCTAAGAGAACACAGCAAAGAGTCAGCTGGGAGAACATGTAAAAAAGATCCTCCTCATTTTTTGTTTTGAAAACCCGAAGTCACTCCCATCATTCTGGTTCTACAAAAGGGTTCTGCGTGCCGTATCAGGCCTGTGGCGTGGGATGCAAAGCAATTCTGAGCATATACATAGCACACCTTTCCTGCTGAAGATGTCCATACGCATCAGAAAAAAATGGGAAGACTTCCTGACTGATGCTGCTTCGTAGCCTGGGTTATCATGTTCCCTCAGGGTTCACCCATTTCACTGTTTACCACAATAGGACATGCTCTTCTCTTGCATCACAGAAAACAAAAAGCTGTCTTACAAGTCAACCCACTGGGCCCACGTAGAAGTGAAGCTCCATGCCTTGGGCCTGCCTCCTGATGTGACAGCCATGCTGCCTCCCAACGAGATGTTCTCCACTATAAAATCTAGACTTTCTAAATTAGAACATCAGGAATTGACAGCTCAAGCAAAGAAGTTCTGCTCTCCCCTGTCCCTTAGCATCCCATACAGCCACCTAGGCATGGCCAGATATTTGTTCGCTCTTTCCTATCTGGAGCACTAACGTACCATACCCTTTGGCCAGATGCAATGTACTTCCTTCCTCTTTGACAGAGGCTCCAAAACACCCCATAGCGAACATTTTTGCACCTGCATGTTGAAAACTGCAGAAACTGTACATCAAGTTCTGTACTATTGCCCCCTTCATAACCAGGCCAGAACGAAGTTCCTCTCAGCCTTATTGATGGGCTTAGAGTTCTGGACAGACCAGTAGAAGACAGTTTATCTGTTAAACAATGAATCCAGGGATGCTCTAGAGGAAACGGCCAGGTTTTTATGCATGTCATAAACAAATGATCTTAATTTTGCTTTGTATTTCGTTTTTTTAATTTTTGTCTTTTATTTTAAATCTTTGAACTATGCCATTAAAGATTCTGTTTAAAAGTCAACCCACTGGCCTGCTAGTGAAGGAGATCTACTCTGGTTCATAGTGGATCTCAGGTGGGGAAAGATCCTTCCCTAATACCCGCTCTATGAGACCCTTCAACTGAAGATCCTGGGGAACGAACGTACATGCAAAAGTCACTGCTTTTTTAACTTGATTTTCTTTTTCTCTCACTTTCTCTTCATAAAATTAAAAAAGAACATTTGAAAAAGAAAACTGCATTCCTTATGTTGTTATAGCCCTTTAAAGGAAAAAGAACAGGCAAAGATGGGAACTTGTCTTTTTTTCAGGAGGGAGGGGAAGGATATCTAATTATGGCAGTACATAATATACTAAGTCAGTGGTGGTGAACCTATGGCACGGGTGCCAGAGGTGGCTCTCAGAGCCCTGTCTGTGGGCACATGCAAACACATCCCCCCCGCCCCCCACATCTAGGCTGGCCTGGGCTGCTGGGCTCGATTATTAGCAGCAAACCTAAGACCTAGTTTTGGGGAAGCAGTGTAGGTAACCTTGATAAGTGCTGTTAAACCCCACTGGTTTTCATGTGAAGAACTAAAGCACGATCCTTTACCTGGGAGTAAGCTTGGTTGCTGGCAATGGGGCTTGCTTCTGAGTAAACTCTCCTAGGGTCGTGATTCACCGTTGGAAGAGTTGCATGGTTGCTTCAAAGCAGAGCCACCAACTACCACGAAGCTTACTCCCGAGTAACACACGCCTCGGAGCCAACCTTTTTTTTTTCTAAACTAAAACCTCAGCATTCAGGTTAAATTGCTGTGTTGGCACTTTGCCAACACAGTGGGTTTGGGTTGCAATTTGGGCACTTGGTCTCAAAAGGGTTCGCCATCACTGTACTAAGCATTTCATGTCAATAATGGAAGTTTAAAAAGAACCCTTTGCTTACCAGAGGGCTGGGAACGGTGCCCTTTGCCCTTCTTCTTCTTCTCCTTCTTGTCCTTGCCTTTGGTCAAGCCAAAGAGACGGTTGGACATCTGGCCCTGCCCCTCGGCTGGCTTGTTGGTTGGGTTGGAGGCCACCGGGCCGAGCAAGTGGAAACTACTCTTTTCTTTGTGAGACCTTGAGAGGCTGCTCCTTTTGGGGGGGATGGAGATCCCCGTCTCCAGATGTTTGGGGAGGGAAGAGCTCAGCTGCTTAGAGGTTGAGTCCTCAGACAGGGGCAGAGACGGCGTCCGGGCCATCTTGGCGTGCTGGTTGGAAAGCTGCAAAGAAGAAGAAAAAGTATTGTCGAAGGCTTTCACGGCCGCAATCACTGGGGTGTTGTGTAGTTTCTGGGCTGTATGGCCGTGTTCTAGTAGAATATTCTCCTGATTATCCTCTGAAGATGCCAGCCACAGATGCAGGCAAAATGTCAGGAACATCCCAAGAAGAAGAAGAGTTTGGATTTATACCCCCCCCCCCCTTTCTCCCCTGTAAGGAGATTTAAAGGGGCTGA
This sequence comes from Sphaerodactylus townsendi, assembly GCF_021028975.2. NCBI lineage: Eukaryota > Metazoa > Chordata > Lepidosauria > Squamata > Sphaerodactylidae > Sphaerodactylus > Sphaerodactylus townsendi. The sequence goes on along the minus strand of NC_059441.1, from coordinate 21,706,123 downwards.
CAATCTCCTTTCCCTTTCCCTTCCCCCACCCCCACAATGAACACCCTGTGAGGTGGGTGGGGCTGAAAGAGCTCCAAAAAGCTATGACTTGCCCAAGGTCACCCAGCTGGCATGTGCTGAAGTGCACAGGCTAATCTAGTTCCCCAGATAAGCCTCCACAGGTCAAGTGGCAGAGCGGGGAATCAAACCGGGTTCTCCAGATTAGGGTGCACCTGCTCTTAACCACTAGGCCACTGCTGCTCCTTTGACAGGCCAAAGATCTGGTCTGACAGAAGGCAATTCACAAGGAGTGCTTACCAGACTGAGGCTGGGATCCGTCTGGGCCGTCCGTTCCATTTCTCTCTTGAGCTGCTCCTTCTCTTTCTCCAGCTGCTTCTGTGCTGCCCGGAGGTGCTCCAGGTCAAGCTGGTAAGAGCCTTTCTTCTGCTGCAGCTCCTCGCGCTCCTTCTCCAGGCTCTGGTGGGCTTTCAGAGCCTGCTCCTCCTGCTGGGCCAGCCGGGCTTCCCTTTCTGCCAGCTCCTTCTCCAGGGCCTCCCACTTCCGCTCCTGTTTCCGCTTCTCCTCCTGGTGCTGAGCCTGCTGCTTCTGCAGGTTGGCCAGCTCCTGCCGCTGCTTCTCCAGACTACGTTGCTTCTCCTGCTCGATCAGGGAGTTGGGCCGGACGGAGCAGCGGCTCAGGGTCCGCTCGGTCAGGAGCAGCTTCTGGTCCTCAATGTAGCTGTCTTGTTGCACGACAATGGCCTAAGAAGAAGGAAAAGGAGGGTTGCTCCAGGGTCTCTCTCTGGGAAAGGCCAACAGATGTCTCAATACCAGTGCCCTGTACGACTCTCTCTCCTCCCACCAAAGCTCTCCTCAAGAGCTCAAAGCTCTCCTCAAGAGCTCCTAAGCTTTAGAAGAAGAAGTGTTTGGATTTATATCCCCCCTTTCCTGTAAGGAGACTCAAAGGGGCTTACAATCTCCTTTCCGTTCCCCTGCTCCCCTGTGAGGTGGGTGGGGCTGAGAGAGCTCCAAAGAACTGTGATTAGCCCAAGATCATCCAGCTGGCCTGTGCTGAAGTGTACAAGCTAATCTGGTTTACTAGATAAGCCTCCTCAGCTCAAGTGGTAGATTAGGGAATCAAACCCGGTTCTCCAGATTAGAGTGCACCTGCTCTTCACCACTATGCCACTGCTGGTCTTTAGAAGAAGAGTTGGTTTTTATACTCTACCGTTCTCTACTTTGAAGGGGTCTCAAAGCAATTCACAATTGCTTCCTTTCCCCTCCCCACAACAGATACCTTGAGAGGTAGGTGGGACTAAAACAGTTTTGAGAGAACTGTCTAGTGGGCCCTGTGCCCTGTGGGATCTGATGCAGTTCTGTGGCACTTGTAGGACAGAGGGCACTTTCACACATGCAGAATAATAAAATTTCAATCCCCTTTCAATGCACTTTCACAATTGTTTGCAAGTGGATTTTGCTATTTTGCACAGTAAAATCCAGCTGCAAAGTGCACTGAAAGTGGATTATTCTGCATGTGCAAAAGTGCCCAGATCTGTTTCACCAGGCATATGGTTGAGACAGCTACAGTTTTCCATTGCTGCCCCCACCCCCTCCCTTTCGGTTTGGACCTGAGATGTTACAAACTGTTGCCATCAAATTTTAGGTTCGGTTTTAATACTGAATTGCATTTTACTGTTTTACTGTTTTTATTACGAAATCTTGGAAGTTGCCCTGTGCCTGAAAGGGGAAGGGCGACATACAAGACTAATGAAATAAAAATTTAAAAATAATAATATGGGGAGGGAGGTGGTGGGGAAGGGTGGTGCCAGTGTGGTATTGTGGATAAGAGCAGGTGGATTCTAATCTGGAGAACAGGGTTTGATTCCCCACTCCTCCAGCTGAGTGGCAGAGGCTTATCTGGTGAACCAGATGTGTTTCTGCATTCCTACATTCCTGCTGGGTGACCTTGGGCTAGTCACAGTTCTCTCAGAGCTCTCTCAGCCCCACCTACCTCATAAGGTGTCTTTTTGTGGGGAGAGGAGGAGGAAAGGATCTTGTAAGCCACCTTGAGTCTCCCTACAGGTGAGGTATAAATCCAAACTCTTCTTCTCACATGGAATTGACGGCTGAATAGAAGCCCTTTCCCTGACCATCCTCAACATACCCCTCCAGCAACTTACCTGCAATGTGCCAAGTAAGCTATGCAGCTGGGTAATACTCTGAAGGACTTGCTGCAGAGAAACAAACAGAAACAAAGAAGCCGCTGTTAGCTGTTTGCAATTTTTATTAATGCTCTTCTTAAATGCTTGTCACGAATCCTCCTTTGGAATGTAGCATCCAAGGAGAGTTTTATGGACAATGCAGACCGTCAAAAAGATACTTCATTGGGTTCTAGATCAAATTCAAGTCTGAACTGTCCCTAAATGCTAAAATGATTACATGGAGGCTGTTGAATTTTGGTCACACCATGGGAAGACAAGAATCACTGGAAAGGACAATAATGCTAGGAAAAGTTGGAGACCACTGGAAAAGAGGAAGCCCCATTATGAGATGGATAGACTCTATTAATAAAGCCACAGCCCTTAGTTTGAAAGACCTGAGCAAGGCTGAAATACCTAGGTCATTTCTGCATGGTCAAAATATCCTGGGTTGAGCAAGAGAAATATCCCTGTGTGGCCAAGAAGTTTGCACGGTTTCCGGTCCTAAAGCAGGTTTGCCCCACAATATTTCCCTCATCCCAGGGTATTAAAAAATAGCCAGTTTGGTGATTCTTTTGAAAAATCCAGGGGTGAGCCTGCTACCATGCAAACACCAATCGGGAGCAGAACCAGTTTATTTTTCCCGCCCAGCCGCCTGATCTCCCCACCCCCCTGATCTCCCCTCCTGATGTTCATTGAAACTTCCACTCAAAAACAACAGCCAATCAGAACATGGGACACTGGGCATACTAAGATATGCTTGCAATGTAAATACAAAAGACATGGCCTTGTGCGAAACAAGCTGGAGTATTTCCTCCAGGTCTTCACTGGATTCCTTCAAAAAATGGGTAGCCATGCGAACGGAAAAAGCAGGATAAAACAGACCTGGATTTTAATTTTGCCATGCGGAAACAATCCTAACCAAGACCCCAGGCTCCCGAATCTGAGCAAGGATGTTTTGGAGGCTATTGATTCATAGGGTCACCATAAGTCAGAAGTGAGTTGGTGGCCCTTAGCCCATACACACAAACACAAATCCTTTTTACTGCTTTTTATGAATGTATCTGCTGCCCTGGCCTTACAGGTAATTCACAGGGAGCAATTCAGGCCCAAGGGCAGAGGCATAGCTGGACCATACTGCACCTGGTGCACACTATGTGTTTTCCATCTTCCCCCCTCTGTGGTGCCCTGCCCCCACCCCCACTTACCTTAGTGAAACAGTGCAGGCTGGAGAAGCGGCCTGTTCCCTTCAGGCTGGAAACGGCCTGGTGGGAACTACACTTCCCATGAGACCTTGGGGCTCACAAAGTCTCCCTGGGAAGTGTAGTTCCCACCAAGCAGTTTCCAGCCTGAAGGGAACAGGCCGCTTCTCCAGCCTGCACTGTTTCACTAAGGTGAGTGTGTGTGGGGGGCGGGGGGCAGGTGGGTGGTGGTGATGGTGCAGGAGGGGGCGATTTCCCCCCCCCAGGTGCACACCCCACCCCCTAGTAGCTCCACTTCTGCCCAAGGGGCAGCAGAAGGCAGCCTAAGATATGCTGATGAACCACTTGCGAACATCTCTTGGACCCCAGCAGTACCAAACCAAGGGGAAGGGATTTCCCATGACACGCCCACCAGCTGTCTACCTATTAGATCATGTCTGGCCCCATTTCAAAAGCATCAGTCATTTTAAGCTTTGCCATGTAAAAAGGGGATTTGTTCTTGTGGGGAAACAATAAACAAATGGTGCCAAAGCAGTAATGCTGCAGCAGCTTTAGGGAGCCAATTCGTACCTCCGGGCTTATAATGTATGCCAAAGTAGAAGAGGGAATGAACAGAGAGCTTTCAATAAATTGAGACGACATCGAAAAGAAAAACCAAGCCAGCCAATTAAGTCTCGAGCTCTAATATAAAGTGAACATTTCACAGGGAATTAACAACACGGAGAAGATCAAGCAACTGGCCCATAATTGAAGCCCTGGAAACTGTCCCTAACAAGTAAGAAGTTCTTACTTCATTGTTCCTTTTCAGTATGAGCATCAAATTAACTGTTCCGCCCTAGAAAGAAACACAGAGGCATAATTAGGAACCAAGAGCAAAGCAACCGAGAGATCGCAACATCTTTGGAACAAACCCGACATCAAACCCCACACAAATTTTTCAGGTTTTTGGCAAAGTGATAACCCATTCAGAATGGATTCAAAGCCTCAGTTGGTCCCAAAATTCAGAACAATGCAGTATTCGACCCACTTTTGTCCAATTCCAGATAAACAGCCCGCAATCTGAGCTACTGTACACTCCATTACTTGATAAAATTGCTTATTTCTTGTCAGGAAGAGCCTCTGGACATCAAAGAGGGCTCTGTCATGTTAATGGACGTTTACTTTACTTTCAGTTTCCCTCCTTGCCTTGATCTGTAACATGTAGCGAACAAGTGCTGGCCCCCGACTTTATCTTTCACACCAGCCAACAGCTGTAGCATTCCTGTCTTGTTTTACTCTGCCTTTGATGTGGGGTGTGAAAGAGGGGGGGAGGTGACTCTGAGGGATAAAAGGTTGTAAAGACAGTTCCTTAGAACTGGCTTTCTTAAGCCATGCCAATCGATGTCTGTCAATAAAGGCTTCTGATTTGAAAATCCAGAGTTGTTCATTGTTCTACAGATCCAGGGCTTGACATTTGTAAAGAAAGGCGTTATAAACAGCTAATGGGACCGTCTCTCCTGGTACATCCTCAAAAGTCACTCAGTTCAGCAAGTGCAAATCTTCTGGTAGTTCCTGGCCTGAAGAAAGTCTGGCTGGATTTAACCAAGGTCAGGGTTTTTCCCGTGTGCAAAGAACAGGAAGTTCTGCCAAATTGAGAGCCCTCCCCCATCACTTTACCTTTTTCAAAACACTGTCGGACTCTGTCCTCCGAAGATCCAGGGCATCGTCTCCTTCATCCCGGTCTCCACCTAAAAAAAATAACTTGGAAGCTGACATGGGCGGCTTTGAACTTTGTAGCCTGGGAAAGCACAGTTGTTTGCAACAGTGGAACAGCAGAAGAACTGCGAAATACACCTCTCCTTCCTTTGACTAGCCTCTTTACAATTCCTCGACACAGGGGACAAGCAAACACCAGTTGAGGGACCAAGAGTCTGATTCAATATAAGGCAGTTTTCAGGCACAGAATAGGGCTGAGCAAAAACAATTGTGCTTACTAAATTGTGGTTTGAATTTTTAAAACGTCGAAATTTTCGGTAAAGCCGAATAAAGCCAAAACTCATCAGCTTTATTGAGCTTGTTACCAGAGGTGGGATCCAGCAGGTTCTCACAGGTTCCCGAGAGTAGGTTACTAATTATTTGTGTGTGCCGAGAGGGGGTTACTAATTGGTGATTTTGCCACGTGATTTTTGCCTTAGTTACGCCCCTCCTCCGCTCCTCAGCAGTAGTGCGCAGAACTGGAAGCAGTCTAGCAGGAGGTGCACCGGCATGCGTGGCAGCCTGCGCCTGCGTGCATTCGTTTCCCGCCTAAGGACCAGCGCAGTGGCTGCATCCTTGCCACAGCCCCGCCCAGGAATGCCCTGCCCCCGGAATGCCCGGCCACGCCCCCGTCGTGCCCCGCCCAGCCCCATTGGCGCTACGCCACAGTTTGAATCCCACCACCATGGGAACCTGTTACTAAAATTTTTGGATCCCACCACTGCTTGCTACCAACACGTTTTGGGTTAACCCACCCCCCAAAATACCAGTTCTCCCCACATATCTGTCTGTCTGTCTCTCTGTGTCTGTGTCTGTCTAGAACAAAATAATAAAATGAGAGAATAAAGCAAAGAAAGATGGAGATACATGAAACAGGATAAAGTAATTCTTCACCCCAATGCTTCTCTTTTCAAGATAAAGGGTCTTGTTGTTTGTTTTAAGGAAGCCTCAGCCGGTCTTCCTCAATTGAGCCCTCCGGGGGAGGGCGGTTTATAAACCCAATAATAATAATAATAATAATAATAATAATAATTGGAAATCCTTCACAGTTGCATATTCACAGGTTCTCTGGTTTGCATGGCAAACGCCAGTTCTAAAGCCAACATCATATAGGGAACTCGGGGAAGAGACGGAAAGGACACTGACCTTTGCATACATTCATCTGGTGGCTGTCAAATCCTCCAAAAGTCTCTGCCCTCCTGGGGAGAGAGACAGGTCCAACAGCCTCTTCCTCCATAGTAAGGTTGCATCTCTGCTGCCCAAAGGTGTTCCCCAAACTGCTGCTCACCAGTCTTTGCAGTAACTCAACTGAAAGGGGCAAAGGGGACAAAGGAAGGAATTCACTGTGAGGCCAGCTTCCATCCTGGTTAATGTGCTAAGGTTTATGAAAAGAAGGACAAGGAGTTGTGTTTTATACCCTGCTTTTCTCAACCTTTTAAAGAATCACAAAGCAGCTTACAAACTCCCATCCTTCCTTTCCCTACAACAGGCACTTGGTGAGGTAGGTGAGGTTGAGAGGGTTCTAAGAGAACTGTAACTAGCCCAGGGACATCTAGCAGGCTTCATGTGGAGGAGAGAGGAATCATATTCGATTCTCCAGGATAGAGTCCGGCACTCTTAGCCACTACACCATGCTGAAGTAAAAGAGAAAGACTAGCCACTGTCCCAAGCAGTTTTCTATCTCGTTTTCAACCGGGGGAAAGATTACAGAGGCCATGAAAAATGGAAGAGGGGAGCATAAGATACACCACCTGGAAATGCTTTGAGGAAGACAGGAGTAAAAATGGACTGAACAAATGAGTAACATCATCCAGATCAGTACTTGGGCAGAAGCAGAGATCTCTCCCAACCCCTGCTGCCAGAGAACCCCTGAACTTTGGCATAAAAGCACACACTCTGTTCCGGGAATTATGTAATCTAAGGCTCCGCACACTAGAAATAACTCTTCTCGGTGGGAGATGGTGACCCAAGAGGTCTCAGGGAACCAGCTTACCTTCACTGATTACATTCTTCATAATGCTCTCTCCTTTGGGCGCCTCATCTGTGTTGGCCCGGAACAATGTTCTGGCCCCGGAGCTGTCCTCGTGGCCAGTGCAATCAGTGATGCAGCGGAAGATCTTCTCCTTCTCCTCCAACAATGTTATGATTTGCTGATCCTTCTGCAGGAGTTGTTCTGTCAGGGGAGAGGGGAGGTCAGAGTAAGAATTGTACGTCCAATGCAATTTGCCCAAAGTTCAGGTCATCCATGAAACTCTGGCCCCACCTTCTGGGGGCTCCAAGAACTGCAATGATCAGAGGAATTTTTTCGCTCACAAGTCACTCTGGAGAAGTATAATTCTCCCATTTTACGGGACAGGTGAATCAAGCAAGCAGATGCAAAGAATACATAAGAAATGCCTTAATGGCAGTTTGCTAAGAGGGACTCCAAGCTTATCTTGGATAACAAAAGAAGAAGAAGAGTTTGAATGTATATCCCCCCTTTCTCTCCTGTAAGGAAACTCAAAGGGGCTTACAATCTCCTTTCCCTACCCCCTCCTTCAACAGCAAACACCTTGTGAGGTGGGTGGGGCTGAGAGAGCTCCAAAGAACTGTGACTAGCCCAAGGTCACCCAGCTGGTGTGTGTTGGAGTGCACAAGCTAATCTGGTTCACCAGATAAGCCTCCACAGCTCAAGTGGCAGAGTGGGGAATCAAACCTGGTTCTCCAGATTAGAGTGCACCTGCTCTTAACCACTACACTACTGCTGCTCCAAACTCAGAGATCCACTATGTGACAACAAAATGCATAAGCAGATTCTCCTTCCGAGGACTGGACTACAACCCCATAGATCCTGTTTTGCTAGCCACAAGGGAGCCATTCTTTCCCAAGTTGTTACAGGCATGCCAGAAGCCCTGAGAGACGCAGGAGAGGCCAGTGATATGGCTTCCTTTCACAATAGATTTGTCCTCTGCCATTCACTTCTCAATCAATCAATCAATTTTTATTATGGTTACAGACCAGTATAAGGTAAACACGATACAATTAAATGGATAAAATATATCAAAACTGTAAATATATATCTTCTCATGCCACCCCGAGCAGTGGGGAAAAGACCGGTGGGTGCAACAGGGTCATGCAACCCACTTCAATTACATAAGGGGTCCTTTTGGCCAGTGTGTAGGGGTTGGCCCCTAGGAGACCACATTCAAAGCCTCGCTCAGCTGTGAAGTTTGCTGTATCACTTGGGTACATGTGGTCAACTCCAGGCCAAAGAAGCAATGTCCTTTGATCTTACCTCTCAGTTCCCTGGCTTTGATATCTAGCACCCGTTTTTCCTCTTCCGATTCACTAGGGATACCTTCGTCCTCATCTTTGTCCCTACAGAGAGAAAGAGGGAAACAGTTGTGAGGAGCAGGCCGAGAAAGAGACCTCACATGGAGAAGAGTAAAAGAAGCGCTTCTCGGTTCTTGGGTTTTTAAAGGAAAGTTGAAAATTGCAAAGTTAAAGATGTCATAAAATCCTTAAACGCTCACATCGTGTTAATGGTGTCCTGGATAATGTGGATCCAGCTGTTGCGCTCCTCCTTGGAGCTTGCGTGAACTTCCACCATCTCGGGGTCTGTTCCTCCCATGCTGATGAGAAACAAGCCCTTCTCTTCATGGGCTACTTCTCGGACAATCAGCTTCTTTAGCGAGACCACAGTGGATTTCTGCTCCTTGAGGGAGAGGAAAATGAGCCTGTTAGGGCCCAAATATGGAAACTTGGGAGAACAAAGGAAGAGAATATGCTACAATGGTGAAACTGACAAATTTTGTCAACAGAAAGTCAAAATCTGAGTCTAATGAGAAGTGGGAAGCATTTTTTCAGTACGCAGCTGAATCATAAAATATGCTAATAGTTAAGGATATAAGTATTGGTTAAATTGATATATATATATCAATAGGTTTTAATGAAATAATTTCGGAATACAATGCTAGATGGGATAGAAAAAAGATAGAAGGCTCTCTCTCAAAGTGGTATTATGTTTATATGTTAATTTGTTAGAATATTAAGTTCAATTTGGTTGTTGTGTTTTACTTTTACGGTAAGGTTTTTAAAAATTATTTTGTGCTATTTTTGTCCCTACAGAGAGAAAGAGGGAAACAGTTGTGAGGAGCAGGCCGAGAAAGAGGCCTCACATGGAGAAGAAGGAGCTGTTCCGCCGGGCCTTTGGAGGAACCAGCCGTTAATGGTGCCCCCCCCCCCCCGGCCCTCAACACCTGGGCCATTAACCATCTGATGAGACTCGCCATGCCTCCCTTTTTCGTGGGGAGGGAGGGACTTTATGTTATTGGATTGCTGGACGCCACCTCACACTCAAATTTAAATTCAAATTTTTGAATTTTTAAAATTGGACTAAGACTTGGAAATTTTTATCACTGCTTTTATATGTTATCATTTTATATTGTATTTTATATGTTGTGCACCGCCCAGAGCCCTTTGGGGATGGGGCGGTATAAAAGTTTAATAAAATAAAATAAATAATAAATATTTTTCTTGTTTTTCTGTTTATTATCCTCCTCTTCTGTATAATTATTTTGAGAAAATCAATTAAAAATTGGTTCTGGTGGGTTTTCCGGACTGTGTGGTCGTGGTCTAGTTGAATCCGGCCATGAAAGCCTTCAACAATACAATTAAAATTATTTTTAAAAAGAAAACAAACCAGTTAGGGATCCCCCACCCCCCACCCCCACTGATCCAGCCTAAATGTCTTCCTTACTGAGTCCCTCAAAAGAATAGTAGTAAAAAGATTTAATTTATACAGAAATTTTTACCCCACTTTTCCACCGAATACACCACATGCAGCTCACTCAGGCCCCTTCTGCACATGCAGAATAATCCACTTTCAATCCATTTCCCAATTGGGTGCTGTGTGGTTTCCGGGCTGTATGGCCGTGTTCTAGCAGCATTCTCTCCTGACGTTTCGCCTGCATCTGTGGCTGGCATCTTCAGAGGATCCTCTGAAGATGCCAGCCACAGATGCAGGCGAAACGTCAGGAGAGAATGCTGCTAGAACACGGCCATACAGCCCGGAAACCACACAGCACCCAAGTGATTCCGGCCGTGAAAGCCTTCGACAATACATTTCCCAATTGTTTGCTAGTGGATTTTGCTATTCTGCACAGTAAAATCCAGCTGCAAAGTGCATTGAAAATGGATTGAAAGTGCATTATTCTGCATGTGTGAAACTTCTCACAACAGAAGCAAATATTAAAAGCACAAGTTAAAGAATAGAGGGGGGAAATGCCACAGGCCTTACCAGAGATGCAAATACATATTTCTGGTCCTTTTCCTGAAGGAATATAAGAACATCTGAGAGAAGAACCGCCTGGACTTCTGGCAACAGAAGAGAAAACCCAAGCTGTCATGCAGATCTGAATAAACCCCAGAGCATCTCTTTGTGGGTTTTTTGAGCATAGGATATAACATAAGCTAACAATCAGATACGCAGCCCAATCCAGAGAGGGCTGGCAGGCGGGGATGGCACTGCTCTGGCACCACCCTGCCCTCTCCAAAGGGCTTTGGAATGGGCAGCCCAAAAAAACAGGAGACAAAAACGCGCAATAATCTCCTATAGGGGATTATGGAGATAACGCCACAAAAATGGTGTATTTCCATCACTGGCTCTGATGTCTGAACAGGCAGTAGAAGCCGACTAAGTTTGGCTCCACCCCCTGGCCACACTGGCACAGTATTTTGCGCTGGTGGGCCTGGAGACCAGTGGCAGTAAGTAAACCCCCTGCCAGCAGATTCTCCCCTTGGCAGCTGGGAACACAAAAAGCTCATTTGGAGAAAGTCAATATAAACTGCAGATTCAGGAAACAGACAATGGAGAAGATTGCTAGATTTGTGTCCTGCTTGGGGATTTCCTAAAGGCATCTGGCAGTCTGTTGCTGGAACGCTTAACTACCATAGTGAGCAAAAGGGGAAGGTACACACTAGGCACTCAACAGGATGCTTGATAAAGATGGACTAGTCCGGCAAAGCTGTTACGGCACCCCCTTGTTGGTCCAGTCCAAACCCCACTCTCATTCGGGAATTGAACCAACCATCCAGATTTTTCATTAAGTTCTCTGGACAAGTCCAAAATGAACTGGTGAATGTTCTGCTCTGGTTATGCTTGCTGCTAAATTGCAAGCTCGTGGTGTGCCAAGGGAAACAGGCGAGAGAATGCAGTCAAATGGCCATTCTGATAGAATAAACGTTATTCATGCATAATAAATATTTTTGTCCTTGAGCTAAAAATCTGTTTGGCAATGCCGGTGCTCTCAGGAGCACAAATTGCAGCACTTGGCAGCTTCACCTTTCATTCCCTCCCCACCATTGCTCCATCTTGACAGGAAGAAATTATCTCCCGCTGAGCCAGCTACATAAACAGGACGTTCTTGAACATTTCTGTTCTGGAAGCATTAAGGCAAAAACTCCAACTCCAAGGGATTTCTCTAAAATAATGTTCTACCACAAATGGTTTAGAGCAGGGGTCTGCAATCTGCGGCTCTCCAGATGTTCATGGACTACAATTCCCATCAGCCCCTACCAGCATGGCCAATTGGCCATGCTGGCAGGGGCTGATGGGAATTGTAGTCCATGAACATCTGGAGAGCCATAGGTTGCAGACTCCTGAACTAGCCCAATTGGCCATGCTGGAAGGGGCTGATGGGAATTGTAGTCTATGAACATCTGGAGAGCCACAGGTTGCAGACTTCTGGTTTAGAGAGATCCACAGACCTGTGCTTGCATACAAAACTTTAATGATTGGGTTGGACCACATGACATGAAGGGAACTGAATTGTCAAAACAAGACTCTCTCTCACCTTTCAATCTCCCAGCTACATTCCTCAGAGAGACCGGCCCGTCCCGGACAAATTTCCTCCGCCTCAAATCCTCCCGAGCGAACATCTGCCCGCTCTTCATCCTCATGATGGATTTGCTGTCCGTCCGGGTGTAGATTTCGTTCAAGCGCGTCTTTTTCTCGTACTTGCTGACTTTGCCATTCACTGCAACGATGACTTCCTTCACCAGATTCAGCGACTGCACCAGATCTTCCTGTTCCTTGCTGTTTTCTTCAGAACAAAAAAAGAATTGCCTTCCAGTTCCTCTTCTTCTGCAAACCCTTTTGCATTTTTGCACAACCCAGCTCCTAATGTTGTCCGTTCCCCTTTCCCTGACCCCCCTGGGCAACAGCTTCAATCTAAAGAGTTGTCTGTTACATTTTAAGTATTCCCAGCAGCCAAAATTCATTGGGGAAAATGGCCAGCTGGTAGCCAATGGGCCAAACCTTTCCTGAACGCTATTTTAAGTAGACCGTAGCATGGTTTCATCGATGAGGGCAAGGTCTTCCCATTCTGCTCTCTTTTGTGCAACCTGTAATTCGGAAGGACTGCCACAAATCCACCCTCTGGAGAAACTTTTCAGGATGAACATTCATTACTTAAGATGCCTGGTCCTCGTGCCACCTGAGTTGGCATGCATCGTACCTACTAAGCCCTTCCTGCTAAATCAGGCCAACTTTTTTTACAGAGCCTGATCTTCCCATGAAAGACTGTCCCTGTCTTTGGACTGTCTACAGGGGGAACGAAGTAGACCACAGGAAAAACTGAAATTGGCTATCTCTGTTTTTAGGGAAGAAAAAGAAGAAGAGGTGGAGGAGGAGTTTGGATTTATACCCCCCCCCTTTCTCTCCTGTAAGGAGATTCAAAAGGGCTTACAATCTCCTTTCCCTTCCCCCATGAGGTGGGTGGGGCTGAGAGAGCTCCAAAGAACTGTGACTAGTTTTGGAGTTTTGGGGAACTAGATTAGCCTGTGCACTCCAACACATGCCATCTGGGTGACCTTGGGTGAGTCACAGCTCTTTGGAGCTCACTCAACTCCACTCTCCTCACAGGGTGTTTGCAGTGGTGGGATCCAAAAATTTTAGTAACAGGTTCCCATGGTGGTGAGATTCAAACTGTGGCGTAGCGCCAATGGGGCTGGGCGGGGCACGTTGGGGGCGTGGCCGGGCATTCCAGGGGCAGGGCATTCCTGGGCGGGGCTGTGGCAAGGACGCAGCCGCTGCGCTGGTCCTTGGGTGGGAAACGAATGCACGCAGGCGCAGGCTGCCACGCATGCCGGTGTACCTCCTGCTAGGCTGCTTCAAGTTCTGCGCGCTACTGCTGAGAGGAGGGGCGTAACTAAGGCAAAAATCACGTGGCAAAATCACCAATTAGTCACCCCCTCTTGGCACACACAAATAATTAGTAACCTACTCTCGGGAACCTGTGAGAACCTGCTGGATCCCACCTCTGGGTGTTTGTTGTGCGGGGAGTGGGGAAGGGAAAGGAGATTGTAAGCCGCTTTGAGTCTCCTTACAGAACAGAAAGGGGGGTATGAATCCAAACTCTTCTCTTCTTCTTCTTCGACAACCTCTCAGCAAGCAAACACAAAAGGATATTGCAACATCTGCTGACAAGCATGCAGAACTGCAGGCAATCAAGTCTGACCAATCAATGTTTTTTGGAGTTACTTGCACTCAACAACAGAAAATGGTGGGTGTTTTACTTATTTATTAAAAAGCATTCACTGAAAGGCATCAAAACGCATTAGGGCTCTTGCAGGGCAGCGGAAGGAAATTGCCTCATGGTCAGTTTCCTTACTTGAGAAGAACAGGTTTGTGAACATCAAGATTCAAAGAAGTTCGCACCTTTGGTATGCTGCAGTATTCTTTGCAGTAGAACTGGGTATTTGGTGATTCTCTGCGTCACTAGCAAGATGCACTCTGGGATGCCCAGACGTCTCACTACTGAGCTGCTCATTTTTTTCTAGAAAAATGAAAACACTTGGTAAGGAGAGAGGTAAGAAGATGCCCATCCTAAATGACCAGAGCAGTTTTGGGGGTTTTTGCTGTTAAGTCACGGGTGACATACAGTGACCTGCCAGTATTTTCAAGGAAAGAGCCATTCGGAGGTGTTTTGCCATTGCCTGCCTCTGTATCACCCTCCTGGTATTCATTGGAGGTCCAAAGACTAGTCAGGGTCCCAGCTGAGAGTGTGTGATTGGCCCAAGGTCACCCAGCAAGTTTTCATGGCAGAGTGGGGATTCGAACCTGGGTTTCTAAGACCCTAGTCGGACACGTGAATCATTACACCAAGCTGGCTCTTACTGAACAGTTATTCCATGCTAATTAGTCCCATACTTATCCTGTGGAACAGCTGACCACGGGCTCCTTTTGCACATGCAAAATAATGCACTTTCAATCCACTTTCACAATGGTTTGCAAGTGGATTTTGCTATTCCGCACAGTAAATCCAGCTGCAAAGTGCATTGAAAGTGGATTGAAAGTGGATTATTCTGCATGTGTGGAAGGGGCCACAGTCACCCCAATGTTCTCTCTGACCAGGGACAATTACATAAACAAACAGGCACAAATCCCATGTCTCTTGATTCACTCGTCATCAGACAAGTACATGAACTGTGGTGCCCCACAATTTGGAAGGGCGAGAGCAAAACCGGCATTCTCATGCTGCACGCTAAGAAGACTTTGTCTTTTCCCCAGAAACAAGTTTCTGGTCCTCATGACTATGGCATAAAAATCTGGGAAACCAACGTGATGAAACCGCAGCATTCTCAGTTTTAGGAGATTTAATTGTATTGATGTTTTTATTTATATCCCGCCCTCCCCAATGGGCAACAACACAAAATCCAGTACAATAATAATAAAATAACCAACAATACAATGATTAAAGCAGCAAAACCAACCATAGATGGCGAAAAACCCCCCCCCCCCCCCCCAACTGCACCCATGGGAGGCCAATGATAGATGAGAATGCCTGGTGGAAATATCATGATAAGATATGAGTTCATGATAAGATATCAGTTCTCTTACGCCTCTTACCTTCTCTAGAGGGCACATGTTTGATTCCCACTCATTCTTCATTCCCCAAAATTGTTCAAAACAACACAAGCAAGTCCAAATCAAATGAAAACTTGGAAGGAATCTGAGTTTGCTACATATAGTTTTTGCACAATCAGCTTATGTTCCCGTAGCTTGTCCTGATGTTTGACTCTTGAGGAGTCAAACTCTTGTGAAGAATCACCCTCCCGAATTTTACCCTCTTTCCTATGCCCCATGACTGCACAACTGTACACTTGCTATATATTCCTACCTTAATGAATGCCTGAAACCGTTTCTCTTTTGCCAACAGGTCTTTGAAGTAATTCACCGCCTCGTTCTGGTGGCCGCAGAACTTCCCGTAGGTCTTTTTCATTCGCTCGGCGCTCTCACCTGAAAACTGTGAGATGGATTTTAGTGATCTCTGAAAGCACTTTTAAAAGTTTGAATTCCAGTGCAAAAGGCTGCTGCAAATGCACTAAGGTCGTTCTCTCCCACAGTCCTCAAAAGAGACTGCAGACCTCTCCCAGTTCAAAACAGAAGAAAACAGACAAATAAAGGCAATGGAGAGGAGGAGAAAGGAAAAATAGAGGACAGGCAACTGTGCTCAACTGCTCTCCCTGAAGGCAGGAACAAACTGGCAAGCAGAGGGGCGGTCCCCAAGGTAGCAGAAAGCTACAAAATCAATTAAGAACCCTGCCTCCCTGATTGGATAGAAGAAGATTACCCAGATGTCCTTTGGCTCAAATGGAGAATTATGGGTGGCTTTGTTTTGATATACCTGGCCCAGAAATATACATACCGTATAAACTCGTGTATAAGCCGACTCGTGTATAAGCCAAGGCACCTAATTTTACTACCAAAACCTGGGAAAACGTATTGACTCGCATATAAGCCGAAGGTTGAGGTAGAGAGGAGCCCGGGAGGCAGAGGCCATATTTGGGCAGTGACTCCACCCCTGATAGTCATTGCTCAAATAAGGGAAAGCTCTCGGCGAACTGAACTTCCTCAAACCCAGCCCGGAGGTGGAGGGAGCTCCTTATTTGGGCAATGACATCAGGGGGAGTCACTGCCCAAATAAGGAGCTCCCTTTGCCTCCCCGGTTTGAGGAAGCCCAGCCAGGGTTCCCCTTCACCCTCCGAGGAGGGAGGCAACAAGCGGCTTGTGCAGCCGCAGGGAGGTCGTCCCGGCCACGCCCCCAGCCTCGGCAGAGGCCTGAAGAGCTGGCTGGTAAGCAGTGACTCGTGTATAAGCCGAGGGGGCATTTTTCTGCCTTAAAACAGGGCTGAAAAACTCGGCTTATACGGGAGTATATACGGTATGTGCACACAGGCTGAACGGACATCTGCTATTTACCTGATGCACCAGGATGTCTCCAATTCTCTTGATGACAAAGTTCTTGTTGCTTCCATCTACAAATGACTCTTTCTTCCTCTCCAGAATCCTCTGGAAGAACTGGCTATGAATGACCAGCAGGTCCTCGAGGCAGGGAAAGATCTTCTCCACCATCTGCTGCTCAAACTGGAGCTCCTGCACCATTCCCCTACTGTACACGTCGCTCATGATCTTCAAGGTGCGGACGTGATGCATCTCTGTTTGCATCAGTTCTGCAGACAAAGAACAAGGCAAAAGGAGGTTACCCCTGGGACTTGTAATGCCAATACATGTGGTCACTACAATTCAACTTCCTGAGGCTTTCTGGTCCTCCCCAATTCAAGACTCTCCCCTCGTCACAACCAAGTGGCAACGCTCACCATAAATGACATCTTGCCGCTTTACAATGTCCTGTTTCTGCTGCCGCACAAACTTGACATCTACCACCAGACTCCAGGACTCTGCCTCCAGTTGTTTGGAGTCCATTTCAAAATCTCCCATGAGCTGGTCTTCGTTCATATCTGCACCTGGAAATCAGAAAGAGGCCAGTGCACTTTTTATTAGAGGAGTTTCCAATAGTCATCTCTCCCCTTTCATTCCATCCACCAAAATTTGTGTTCCGCAGGTTCATAATCGAGCCTAGTTCTAAGAAAAGGGTTTTTTGCACACAGGAACTGAGAATATCCATTTGATCAGAGGTGTAGTGCCAAGGGGATGGGGGGGGATTCACTGGGTGGGCACCCCTGTGGAGGCATTTCAGGGGAGTGGTGGGGACAGGACAGAGCATTTCGGGGGCTTGGAGGGGAGCGCAGCACGGGTGCGCACCGGGCGCACTTCCCCCTTGTTCCACGCCTGCATTTGATTTCTGCATGGCATTCATTTCATAAACAGTGTGATAACTCAAATCCTCTTCTCATATCTAAATTAAATTTTTCATTAGTTGTTTGTATACAAACTAATGACATTTTTGTTATTTATAATAATTTCACTTCTATCCTTTAATTTCAATTCTATCCCTGTTTTCTCTTCTATATCACTATATCTCACTATTTTTTTATTGAAGATTTTTCAGAGGTTGACAATCGTTTTGGGAAGCAAATTGAAATTCAACTCAGGTGAATGGATTTCTTGATCCATGAGGAGTCTTGAAGCTACAGCGATACCTTCCACATGACAATTCAGCAGTTGTCTTTAAAGAGAGTTTTGACTCTAGTCCCTATCCTGGCAATAAAATCACTGACTAGAACTAGGAAAGCTGATAGAATTTTAGCCCTCTGGTCCAAAACATCATGGTCTAACTTAACACGATTTCTTTATTATCTGATTTGTAAATAGCAAGGGCCTATAAATTTCAAACTCTTTGTATCGCAGCTACATCTGTGTTGCCATAGCCAACAGATCACAGATGCAGCGAATCACAGAGAAACCAAGAAAGATACACCTGTCTTTGCCTCACCATTGCCGTTAGAGAGTTTGTCAGCGCAGCTATATGGCCATTAAGGCACACCTCATAATACAGGTACAGAAAAGAACAACAACTAGACATCGAAACAATTACAGATAGTGATTGGTAACAGATTTTCTTCTCTATCCTGGGTGTCAAAATAGTATTTCTATGTGACCATCATCACTGGGATGGTCAAATTCCATTTCAATCTGCTTCTGCCCCACAACAGGCAAATCCTTCATATAGACAAGTAGTCTTTGAGGAAGAAGGCTAGACGAGAACCTTTCTTTGTAATACTGATATGGATATAGTTCATCCTAAGAGTTTCCTTAGGCTGCCAAGTACGCTTATGACAAGTTGAGGTCTGAACACAGGACTGCCTGGTATATAGTTCACTCTCTCAGCTGCTATACCTGCCGAGCTGCAATATGTATTCTAGATTATTCTTTGTCTGGATTTGGCTGGGAAAGTAATCATGCAATGCTGCACATACACCCACACACATACACCCACAAACCCTGCTCTAGGTTACTTGGTGGGTAAATTCAAGAATATCCACAATTACCATGTAGGGCAAGTATTTGTAATTTCCATAGATTCCCCCCCCCCCTTTGTTGACTCTGGTAACTTAACAGAATGTATGGCAAGTTTTGTAAAGGTTGGATATTCTAGACAGATTTCTGAAGTCTGTCACTTAGAAGTGGGGGTGTCAGTTTCAGAGCCTTTATTGGTATATCATAATATTAAAATAAACTCATCAGAAGTTGTAAAGGCTGTTATTATCTTGCAATGTTAATGTTAAACTATTTATATGCCATTAAAGGTATTCGAAATCGAATATTAAAATAAAATATTAGGATAAAACTAGAATAATAAAAAGGGGGGGAGGTTCTATACATTTGTTCTATACATACAAATACAGACCATTTAGTGAATCATTTGCTTTCAATTATTTCAAGAAGAAAATTTGCAACCATCTTAGTAAATATAGAATCAGGATTATTCAAAAGGTTTGGGATAGCAACCGAGTCTGCAAGAGCCATCGTAAGTAATGGGATGGAATTTACATATCTGGCTCTGACTCCCTTGGTTCTCGGACAATGGAGGAGAGACTGGGCTATGGTTTCAATCTGATTTTGGTTGCAGGTGCATAATCTTGGACCTTTATCCAGGTTGTTGAACCTACCGCAGAGAAAAGAAGACGGCATGACATTAAATCTAGCGAGAGCCAGAGCCTGGCGTCATGTTGGGTTGACCAAAGTGATTAGACAGTTAGCTATTTGGCCTTGAGGGGGGGGGGGGTTGCTACTGTATACACTACAGTAGGTTTTTTAGAATGTGGGTAGGATTTTGTAGTTTTAGGTCACCCTGGATTATAGAATTTATGAGAAGTTGCCATCTAAATGTTATGTTGTTATCAGGTTAACTAATTTATGAGGCTTGGTTTAGTTGTAATGGTTTATGATTTCATGTATTAGGGATTAATGCTGTCAGGATGTTGTGACACTTGGTGTTATGCTATTATGTTATGCAATGTATTGTGTATTATGTTGTTAAGCTATTACAAACTGTTATTATGTGCTATGATAGTTAGGTTATGAGTTGTTGACCTGAGATAGGAATATCAAGTATTATTGACGTGATGTTGGACTGCGTTAGGGTTATTGTAGATGGTGTTGTTATGCTTAGTCCTAATGTACTGATATTGTTATTTATTATGATTTATGCCTAGTCCGATTGTACTGATGTATTGTTGTTGTTTTATTGTGTTGTACACCACCCTGAGCCCTCCGGGGGAGGGCAGTATATAAATTAAAATTCAAATCAAATCAAACTTCGGGGTGAACAGGTCTTTTTGGTTGCGTTTGTCAATGATTGGAATTCCCAATCAAGATGTTTTGCTTTTAGGGTGTCATTGGAGGTGGGATGTCCTGTTATCCTGGTTTTGTTTAGTGTAGAGGGGACAGAAACTGTACTCATCTGGCCTCGGGTGCATTAGTTGTTGACATACAATAAGTTTTGCAAGTGGAAACTTTGAAAACCCCATTCTTCTGCCTATTATTGCTCATCTCCTTGGCTGCTTGTTTCTCTTGCCTCTTACCTTCATCAGTTAATGACTCCATGGATACATTCACTCGGTTGATCTTATTCAAAGAGTCTGTGGACTGAGAAAGGAACTTCCAAGTGTTCAGCACAGATTCATCGTTTCCAACTCTGGGGGACAGAGGAAATAAGCTTCAGAAACAGAAGAAACACGTCCCACTCACATTTGGGTTTGGGAAACCAGTATCTTCACTACTGTTTGTTTTTGCTAAGCACGATTTCAGTGCAGAGGTTGGTAGTCCCTGGTATTGTGTATTATTTCACCTTTGCCGGGAGAGGGCAAGATACAAATGGAATTTTAAAAATAAATTATAATAATCTACTTCGGATATGGCCTCATGAACACACAGAGAGATGGCACATAAAAAGAATTACTGGGTATAAATAAACTGACTGAAGATGGCGTGGTGTAACTTGATCTCATTAGATCTTAGAAGCTGATCAGAGTCAGTAGAAACACAGAGGGTAAAGGGACCCCAAGAGGCATCTAGCCCAGCACCCAGAACAATGCAGGTAATTCACAATTACCTCCCTGGCCCCCCAGCACTCCCTCAGTGACCTCTGCTCTATGTCCAGAGGAAGGCACAGACCAAAGTACTTTCCCCTTGTTTGTTTTGTTTGAATCTACGATTAGCATCTCACGACCTACATGGACCCAGACTGGATGTGATTTGTTGAGCAGTTTTATTTATTTATTTATTTATACTTTGGGCTTCTAGACCGCCCCATCCCCGAGGGGCTCTGGGCGGTGTACAGCAGATAATAAATACAATTTTAAAACATCATAAATAGGCTAAAACTTATAAAAGCAGCGAAAACTAGCTAAACATTAGCATTTAAATGTAAAATAAATATAGGCATAGGTGTAGGTGGCGCCCGGTGCCTAATATTAAATTCTTCCACCCCCAGGGAGAACGGGGTTTATATGTTGCTTTAAGTGTGGTTTTAAATTGATTTTATTGCTTTTATAAAATGTTGGAAGCTACCCTGAGCCCAGGAGGGGAAGGGGGGCTTATAAAAATAAACAAACAAGCCAGCAATGGACTTGGGGGCAAGGACACGGGAGGACCATAACATCCTCTGCATGACTACACCACTTCAGGGGAAAGCCCAGAGGTAACATAGGGGCTTTCCCCACTGACAGAGTTGAACTGGTTTCTACCTAGGTTCGCCTCAGTGAATCCCCACTGCCACCGAGCTCAACATTGTTTTGTCTCAGTTCCCCCCCCCCCCCTTCAGAACTGTGACATCCTTGTCGCAGTTATGAACTACATTTTTCTGCTGGAACAAAGTCGATACCACTTCAAAGCTTCGAAGTGGGGAAGCATCGAAACGACACCTCATCCGTTCAACCAATCACAAGCCGCTTTTGTGGCATGCGCAGAACGGGAGAGTCGTGGTGGGCAGAAAGCGCATGTAAAACTGTAAACTGTAAAAACTGTAAAAAGAAAAGAAAAGAACGCTCCCGTTTCCCGCCGTAACACAAGCGCCAATCACGATCGAGGAGCGAAACAGGCACCAAGATGATCCCGCCCACTTAGCTCGGTTCCAGGGGGCCAACTCAGTTGCTGTGGGGACAGCCTGGAATCGCCCTCCACTGAAGGGAACTGAGTCAACCTTAGCTCCCTTCTGTAGTGGGGAAAGCCCCATAGTGTATCTTCAGAATCACCGGAAACTCTAGGATATTGTTGTTGTTTATTTTCTCATGCCTCTGCTTGCAGTGGTGTTGGGCAAAAAGGGAGCCTCCCACCAACTGCATCTTCACCACTTTTGACTGTGGCCTCTTCCACACGTGCAGAATAATGCATTTTCAATCCACATTCAATGCACTTTGCAGCTGGATTTTACAATGCAGAAGAGTAAAATCCACTTGCAAACAATTGTGAAAGTGGATTGAAAGTGCATTATTCTGCATGTGCGGAAGGGGTCTGTGCATGTTTTGGGGCATCCTTACCCTGCAATGTTCTGGATGGAGACACTTTTGGAAAGAGACATGTTCTGCTGGGATCGCCGGCTGTTGAAGATGGGGGGAGCTGCAGTCTCGTCCGGTGCCAGAATGGCAGACCGAGGTCTCTCCTTTGGCTGAGAATCTACAAGGGGAACGCAGATGGATGAACACCACACTCCAGCCATTGAGGCTCAGCAGTTGGAAATGCATCCCCCCTCCCCAGGCACACAATGCTCATTCTGGTCAAATGCACCAAGAAAACAGCATTGAG
The DNA here is from genome assembly GCF_021028975.2 of Sphaerodactylus townsendi. NCBI lineage: Eukaryota > Metazoa > Chordata > Lepidosauria > Squamata > Sphaerodactylidae > Sphaerodactylus > Sphaerodactylus townsendi. The sequence goes on along the minus strand of NC_059441.1, from coordinate 21,683,981 downwards.
ATGACTGTATTGTCGAAGGCTTTCATGACCAGAATCACTGTGGGTTTTCCGGGTTGTATGACCATGTTCCAGTAGTATTTTTCTCCTGACGTTTCTCCTCTGAAGATGCCAGCCACTGATGCAGGAAAAACATCAGGAGAAAATATTACTGAAACACGGCCATGCAACCTGGAAAACCCAAAACATCTATTGAGACTACTCTTTTTGCAGAGTTTATTGGAAGCTGTTTTGTGGGTTCTGAAGGGTGACAAGCTTCTTGGTTATTGGGAACATTCTCGTAATTAATTCATGGGCTGTAGTTTTTTGTTATTTCCTCCTGCATTGTATTGTCGAAGATTTTCACAGCTGGATTCAATTGGTTGTTGTGGGTTTTCTGGGCTGTGTGGCCGAGGTCTGGTAGATCTTGTTCCTAACGTTTCGCCTGCATCTGTGGCTGGCATCATCAGAGATGTACAGTGTGTAACCCTGTGATACACCTCTGAAGATGCCAGCCACAGATGCAGGCAAAACGTTAGGAACAAGAGCTACCAGACCACGGCCACACAGTCCGAAAAATCCACAACAACCAGTCTTTATGCACTGTTTATGATTCAGATCTAAGCTTGCAGTTTTTATACTGTTAAGCCATGGTGCAGTTTGGACATTTTTTCATCGACATGGAACAAAAGCACCAGATTTTGAGAAGCCGCAGCGAGGGAGGAGAAGAGAAAGGTACTCACTCTTGTTTCTCATAATTACTGTAGGTAATGAGGACGTATCATGAGTCTGAAGGCCGCCTTTCTGAAGATGAAAGAAAAAGACCATTTGAATTTCTGCCGCAAATTAGAGATTATTCAAATATGTGTCTATTCCCTTACCGTTTTTATTTCAGTGTGATTCAGTGCTGCACCAGGATCTACTTAATGCAGTTTCAAACTCAGGCCCCTTCTGCACATGCAGAATAATGCACTTTCAAGCCACTTCCAATGCACTTTGCAATTGGGTTTTACTGGGCAGAATAGCAAAACCCATTTGCAAACAATTGTGAAAGTGGATTGAAAGTGCATTATTCTGCATATGTGGAAGGGGCCTTTGTCTACCCTGACTGTATTTCCATTCACATCCAACAACTTGTGCAAAGTTTTCTGGATCTTTGACTCTCAAAACGTCATATCCCACAACTCTCTTGTCTCTGAGGTGCTACGGGACTCAAATTTAGTTGTGCTACTGTACACCAACATGGCTGGTCTGAAACTCCCAGACTAGAGCGGCTGTCTGCATGCATGGCTTCCAGCTCGTCTTTGAACCCGAGAGAGCTAGAAACTTTCAAAACCAACCTACCAAAGAAACAGGGATTTGCGGAGACTGAGAAAGCCATCCCATCTGAAAAGATACATTCGTATTACTTGGGCAATTAAAACTCTATGGTTTCTGGGTGCCATGCACTCATATATAAAAGAGAAGAAGAGTTTGAATTTATATCCCCCCTTTCTCTCCTGTAAGGAGACGCAAAGGGGCTTACCAATCCCCTTCCTTTTCCCACTCTCCACAACAAACACCCTGTGTGGTGGGTGGCTGAGAGAGATCCGAAGAACTGCAACTAGCCCATGATCACCCAGCTGGCATGTGTTGGAGTGCACAAGCTAATCTGGTTCACCAGATAAGCCTCCACAGCTCAAGTGGCAGAGCGGGGAATCAAACCAGATTCTCCAGATTAGAGTGTATCTGCTCTTAACCACCACACCCTTCTCTTCTTTGGAGGTTTTTAAACAAAGGCTGGATCGGCATATGTTGGGAATGCTTTGATTGTGTGTTCCTGCATTGCAGGGGGTTGGACTTGATGGCCATTGTGGTCTCTTCCAACTCTATGATTCTATGATTCTGTTTCGACTACAGCAGCTCACACACCAAAGAACAAGATAATCCTTACCCTCAGTCTGGCTTTGCCACATGCTACCACAGTCTCTGTGCAGCCTTTGTGGATGATGATGTCACAATCTGTACAATGGAAGGAAAACACAGGTGAACATGTACCTGATCAAAAGCCCGGGTTGCCTTTGTCGTCCCTGCATGGCATTTTTCAAAAAAGCTTTTCAAGTTCAGCAATTCCATCTTCTTTGAGCACATGGCAGCTCCAGGGAGAACTGACGCGTGCCACCTTTTGTGAGAATTTTTTAGGTTTTTAAAGAGAATGCTAATAGCCGGCTGAGGTACAAGGACTCCAGCCGGATCTTAGCAAGAGTTCTCTGCTGCTTTCTACTGGGAGTTCAGGTTGAAACCAGGCAATAGAAGTAGATTGCCTCAGGGATGAAAACAAGCTTTAAAAATTGGCTGGGTTGACACGCTCTGAGACTGGAGGAGAAGAAACCCAAAACATTCACCTGAGGGCTGTAGAAATCAACAGTGATGGAAAACAGGATGCTGAAGAAAAGCCGAGTTAAAATTACTTTGAAAATCATCCTTTCCCTAATTTTGCAGGGCCAAGCATTTCTGCAAAGAAAACGAACCTTCAAGACCTGTTGTGATTTTCCCTGAAAGAAGAACGGGACCTTCTACATCAGACTTCATCTCAAGTACTTCATCTTTCCAATGCAACCCCCTTGTGAGTTTTTTACCATTTTTATGAGGAGACCGGGGAAGCAAACAGCTTTAGATTCTCCTTACCGACATCAGCATGGGTTGGGCAACCTCTCTGAATGACCTTTACTGCTGTCTACAGTCTCTACCTGAATCAAGAGCAATGAACAGGCAAGGGCAGGAATTTCCTCCTTTAGACAACAACAGTCACTTTTGCCTTTCTAAACCTGAACTGTTGGGGAGGGAAATGTCAAACTGCGTCACCGCCCAAGCCTCAGGCACACACCACCTCTCTCCATACACAAGGCTGCTGTGAACATCTTTCCATCTTTCCCAACTTCAGAGCTTCCCTGGAATATCAATTAAACATACACGGAGGGCTGTTCAGGTAAGTTCCAGCATCCCTCTTGAGGTAGAAGTCTCAAAGCATGGTAACAACAGTCCCATATTGAAAATCTTTTTAAATGCTCGCTGAATTCAAGAATGACTAGTCATCGCCTCAGTTCTGGAAGACCCTTTTCTTCAAACCCCTAGAATATCTTCCCAGAAGACCACGTTAATCTCCGAGGCAGTATGGTATAGTGGTTAGTGGGGAGCACTAAGGGGTTCCAATCACCACATAGAGAATCTTACCTGATTTATTATACTGGGCATCTCTCTGCTCGACTCCTCCCTCTCTCTCTTTTTGCTATTCGTTGTTTTAAAAAATCAGGTAAAGGAATTTGTATCTGAAGAAATGAGCTCAGTCTCACATAAATGTCATTAGCCTTTAAAGAGCCGCTGAATGTCTCATTTTTGGGGGGGTTTTTTTGCTACAATAGACTAACATGGCTATTCAACTGGCCCAATCTTTCTGGAAGGAAGGAAGGAAGGAAGGAAGGAAGGAAGGAAGGAAGGAAGGAAGGAAGGAAGGAAGGAAGGAAGGAAGGAAGGAAGGAAGGAAGGAAGGAAGGAAGGAAGGAAGGAAGGAAGGAGGAAGGAAAGGAGGGAGGAAGGGAGGAAGGGAGGGAGGAAGGGGAAGGAGGGAGGGAGGGAGGAGGGAGGAGAAAAAAAAATAGAAATAAAAGAAAAGAGGGAAGGAAAGAAAGAAAGAAAGAAAGAAAGAAAGAAAGAAAGAAAAGAAAAGAAAAAAAGAAAAAAAAAGAAAGAAAGAAAGAAAGAAAGGGGAGGGAGGAGAGAGGAGGAAAGGACAAAAGAAAAGAAAAGAAAAGAAAGGAAGAGGGGAGGGAGGGGAGGGAGGGGAGGAAGAAGGAAGGAGGGAGGGAGGGAGGAAGGACAAAAGAAAGAAAGAAAAAAAGGAAGGAAGGAAGGAAGGAAGGAAGGAAGGAAGAAAGGAAGAAAGAAAGAAAGAAAGAAAGAAAGAAAGAAAGAAAGAAAGAAAGAAAGAAAGAAAGAAAGAAAGAAAGAAAGAAAGAAAGAAAGAAAGAAAGAAAGAAAGAAAGAAAGAAAGAGAGTGAGCCACCTAACAGGGAAGGCCAAAGCTGCGATGTCTCAGCAGCCCATAATTGCCTTCCGTCCCTTCCTAGCTGGATGGAGTTCAAGCAATCAGCAGTTCCAAACACCAACCTCCTGGTTCCTAGGAAAACAGTACCAGATTGGCAGGCAACAAAGACAAGGGTAAATTGGCTTCTACCCCGTTCTCCATAGTGTATGACAAGGCTGTTAAGGCAAGTCTACGCAAGCAGAAGAATGAAGCAGCAGAATGGGTTGTGCTGTTTTAGGCTGCAGTGGGGGGGGAAGGTTACATTTCTGGACTTTCTCTTACCGAAAGAAGCCTTGCGGCAAGTCGAAAGCTCACACCCCTCTCCGACAGCCTTGCGCAGATTCCAGTTAACTCTTTACTATCCACTTTATTACAAGTTTAAAAACCAAACATGGGGGAATATTCAAAAAAAGGATCAAAATATTTTTTAAAAATATTGAAAAAAAGAATAAAAGTTGGCTTTTATACCCCATTTTCCTCTTCCTTTTTTAAAGGAGTCTCAAAGGGGCTTACAAAGTCCTTCCTGTCCTATTCCCACAACAGACACCTTGTGAGGTAGGTGGGGCTGAGAGAGTTCTGAGAGAACTGGGACTAGCCCAAGGAAGAGCGGGGAAACAAACCTGGCTTTCCACATTAAAGTCCACCTCTCATGTGGAAGTGTGGGCAATCAAGCCTGGTTCCCCAGATTAGAGTCTGCCACTCATGTGGAGGAGTGGGTAAACAAACCCAGTTCTCCAGGCTACGGTCCGCTGCTACTAACCACTATACCACACTGTCTGGAGCATAGTGTTCATTTTACCACCTCATCTAACTGTATCATGTAAACCAGGTCTCAGTTTTTATTTTCCAGACAGAAAAAAAGGCCTGAGCCTTTCTGTATCCTATCAAGTTGCTTTCAAATCCTGCAGGTGAGCTCCCAAAGGCACCTGGTGGGCCACTGTGAGTGGCAGAGTGCTGGACTAGAAGGACTCTGGTCTGATCCAGCAGACGCTTTCTTATGTTCTTAAATCTCTCCCTGGGGCCACAATAGCCTCCATGTCAGCTGACTTCACCAACATCTTCAACAACATTTTGATAAGAAGCCACCTGCATATGTCCGCAATTATGTACCGCCCAAGAAGAAGAAACAACTTACTTGCGCACACAAGGGAATCCTTGTTAAAAGGCTTTGCGCAGTGGTAACAGTCTATGGGTCCCACCATTCGCATTGCGCTGAAGGCATGACCATTGATGGTTTTCTTGTCCTTGTCTTTTTCCCTGGAATCTCTGTCTTTGGATTTTTCTTTGTCTTTCTCTTTTTCCTAAGAAAAGAAAGAGGGGCAGAAAAAGAAATCAAGAATGAGCAACCCTCATTGCTCTCCATGCGCACTTGATTATTTTTACCATCTTGTAGACCATTCTGACTATCATGCAGTGGTTCACCCCTGCCAAGAAGGTGGTCACATCCTAGAAGGCCCTTCTTAAGTGACCACTACTTCAAAATATATATGGGAACATGATAACACAATGATTCTTATTTTGGCAGGATACATCCATTCATCATTTTGGACCTCTCCTTCATTTTAATTATTTTATTCTAGAGTTGGAAGAGACCCAAAGGGCCATCAAGTCCAACCCCCTGCCATGCAGGAACACACAATCAAAGCACTCCTGACAGATGGCCATCCAGCCTCTCTTTAAAAACCTCCAAAGAAGGAGACTCCACCACACTCCGAGGTAGTGCATTCCACTGTCAAACAGCCCTTACTTTGGGAGGTTTTTCCTGATGTTTAGGTGGAATCTCTTTCTCTTCACCTGGAACCCATTACTCCTGGTCCTACTCTCTGGAGCAGCAGAAAACAAGCTTGCTTACTCACCAACATGACATCCCTTCAAATATCTAAACATGGCTATCATGTCACCGCCTGCTCCGTGGGGCAGAGGGGGGATGGCGACTGTGGGGATGGCAGAGGGGGGGATGGCGGTTGCTCTGGAGGGACATGCCCAAGCTACACTCCGACCTCCAGGGGTTGGAGGGCAGCGTGGCCGTGTCCCTCCAGCCCTCCAGAGCAACCCTGGAAGGAGAGGTGAGTGGATGGGACGCGAAAAGTGGCACCCTCACGAACGGAGCCACCTCTGGTTCGGCCCCTCCACTCACCTTTCCTTCCAGCGATGCTCTGGAGGGCTGGAGGGACACGCCCACACTACCCTCCGACCTCCAGGCCACGTAGAGCCGCAGAATAAGGCTGGAAGAGCTGCATGGTGCTCCGGAGCTGCGGATTGCTGACACCTGCTTTACAGGAATCTGGCCACCTAGCCTTCCTCTCTCTGTCTCTCGCTGGACACAATCTCCAGACTGAAGGATGTGTTTTGCTGATAGGGTCTGACTGACCACCTGCCCAGAACTGCGACCCTCTGTCTGCCAGTTCAAGAGCTCAGTTCCCAAAAATCAAACAGCTCCTTCACTCACAAAACCTTTTTTTCCTCCCTTTCGGACAGGCTGTTCCCTGTTTTTATAGTCCTTAGCTCCCCCTACATGTGGCTCTAGGCTAACTGCGTTTCCGCCAGGCAATCAGGAGGTGTCTACATTTACATTAAGTGTTGCTGTGGCCAGCTTTTCTGCACCTTCTAAAAATTAACCCTTTTCCCTGGGCCTAATCTGTCACAACTACCATCAGATCCTCTGAAGATGCCAGCCACAGATGCAGGTGAAACGTCAGGAGAAAATGCTACTGGAACACGGCCATACAAACCAGAAAACCCACAACACTCTAAATATAAAGAATGACAGTAGGGGTGGCATAAACAGTATTGAGCTCTGAATAACATGCATGACTTCTCCAAACTGTCCCCTACTCAGATCTTTCCCTACCAATTCTAAAAAATGCAACTGCTCCTAAGAACGTCCCACTGGTGTCAGCGGAAAGACCAACTCAAGGAAATTTGCCTACAGTCTCACATCAGAGCTAATAAACTTCTGCTGCAATCAAAAACAGTTTCTCAGTCAAATGGCTTTCAATACGTCCTGCGTTCTTCGCTGAAACCACTGATGCTGAGTTCCTGTCAATGATGCAAATTGTTCAACCAATGTGGCAAGCAGGCTGGCTGAGCTGAAAGGCTAAATTCATCTGCCACTACTATCACCACCACCCAACTGTGAATCTTTCTTTCTTTCTTTCTTTCTTTCTTTCTTTCTTTCTTTCTTTCTTTCTTTCTTTCTTTCTTTCTTTCTTTCTTTCTTTCTTTCTTTCTTTCTTTCTTCCTTTCTTCCTTTCTTCCTCTATTCAAATATTTGGTTCTCTCTGCAATTAAGAGAATCAGAAATCTACTCTTTTTTTTCAAAAGCTCAATATGGGTGTTTTCAAGGTTCTAGCACAGGGGTAGAGAACCTGCGGCTCGAGAGCCGCATGCGGCTCTTCTGCCCTTGCGGCAATTCTGCCCTCCATGAGCCAAGCCGCCGGCTTCATCCTTGCCCGCCCTGCAGGCAGCAGGGCGAGCGCACCAATTACCCGTGGCCGGCTGGGCAGTGCGCGGGCTTCCCCTCTCGCCCACCCCGTTCAAGCAGGGCAGGCGCTTTCCCAGCGGCCGGCAAGGCCAAGCCGCTGGCCCCATCCTTGCCTGCCCTGCAGGCAGCAGGGCAGGCGCATCCATGCGCTTCTCAGAATGAGTGGAGTAAAAGGTAAAAAAACCCAATATATACAGTGTTATCTTTATTTTAAATGTCAAAAATTATTTGCCGCTCCAAGTGTTTTCTTTTCCCATGGAAAACGGGTCCAAATGGGTCTTTGAGTGTTAAAGGTTCCCTACCCCTGTTCTAGCACATGCAAGGCCAGCCCAGGGGACTACCTGCGGTCTAGTCTGGTCAGAGGAATATTGGGGGGAAATGACACTTGGGGACAACACCTTCTCCGGGTGCCTCCCTGTGCCCCATGGTCCTGCCGTCCCCAGGCAAAAACCAGCCTGCTTGGAGACCAGTGGCATGGAACTTTGTGGGGGTGTGTGTGACAAAGGTGGGTGCCATGGCTGCCCGCCACCAACCCCCGCCCCCCACCACCCTGCAGGCTGGCTCCTGCCATCCCCAGACCATGTGAACGGCAGGACGCGGCCTGCAGGGAGGGGGAGGGGGCTTGGTGGCATACAGCTGGGGCACATGCCCAGCACCCCCTCACATGATCAAAAGACATGCGCTTAGGGACATGGGTGACTATAGGCCATATGCCTCTAAGTCTGGGGACAGAGCAAGACAGGGAGACATTTGCCCATTTTCAAACAAGTCCTCAAAGGCTGCGGTTTATCTGCCCACAATTACCTGCCTCTTCCTCAGGTTCTTCCTCACAGAAGCAAAACTCCCATGCCCAACTGAGAGCCCCTGAGTTCGCCCCCAGAACGTCCCTTTTGCTTGCTGGAGCCTGCCCCAAGTAAGAAACAAGGAAAGAAGACGCAGCTAGATCCTTTGCATTGGTATGCCAGTTTTTTGCATGGAGCGTTTGGAGAGTATTTGGAAAACCATTCAATTCTGTGAGCCCCCCCTCTCCCCACCCCGGTAATACAAAGTGCAGCATCCCACATTTTCCATCTTGGTGAGAACCAGGACTTAAAAAGTGATTTAAAATACCTTAAAATCCATCCTGATAGCCCATTGCCCGTATCAAACTCCGTGAGTAAGCAAGCCAGTGAGAAGAAAAATTATCAAGGCCAGAGACTCAGCAGCCTGATGTGGTTAGTGTCCTGGGGGGTGATACGGCTGACCCACCTTGCAAGGTTGTTGGATAGACATTTTAACACACTTACTGCTTAATCTCGTCTGTCGTTCCCTGTTCCTTACAGAGCATGCACTCTGCCCTAACAGACAGCTGCATGCCTTGCACAATTCTTTAACTTTGCTCTTAACACCAATGTCTTGAGAACGCTTCTCCTTGTAACTCAAGAGCCTCACATACTGTATTTTTAAGCACTCATTTGGACATGGAACAGTATCTCTTGATAACACTCTCTCCTGGTCAATGAAACTGAAACAGCTACCAAGATTCTCTCAAGACACATGGACTTTTTCTAAGGTAGCATGGGGCTTGGTTTGTTTTAAGGAACAGTAATTTATCATTGGGAAAGAGAGAGAGAAAACCCACACAACTAAGTTCAGTTAGAAAACAGGAAATGGTGCTCAACAGCTTCAAGGAACGAAAAAGGTTTTTAAAGAAACCACTGACTTGTTTCCAAAAATCACCCACCGTTTCCAGCTAAGGAAACTGTACCTTCTTGCAGAGCTGGTATAATTATCCCTGCTGTACCAATAAGCCCATGGGATATTCCAGTTGATGGTCAAGCCCTGGTTTTCAGCATGAGGTAAGCACATGGGATACCGTAATTGAGGGTCAAGCCCTGGTTTTCAGCATGATATAAGCCCATTTTATGCCAATAAAAGGTGAATGAATGAATGAATGAATTAATTAATTAATATAAGCCCATGGGATACTCCAGTTGCTGGTCAAGCCCTGGTTTTCAGTACATGAGTACAAGAGTACAAGCTCCCAATGGGACAACAAACCACATCACAGTCCGCAAGTCAAAAAAACCTGAACTATTTTCCTTGCCCTCAAATCACGCCAGCCAGCCAGCCATGTCCACAATAGATGGCCACTCACTTACCTCTGAGCGCGTCCGTCCTACCAGCTTCACTGTTATGTACGGCACATCAGAAAAACGGTGCCATTTCAACGACATGCTTCCAGGTAACGGCACAAGAGAAGCTGAGTCATAGATCTATCACCCCATAACGCTGGAACCCAAACCTATCTCGCTGCTGAGGCAGCTGTCATTTAAAAAAAATGACTGGGGGAAAGGAAGTCAGAAAAAAGTTGAGCAATGAAAGGCGAAAGGGGAGGGGAGGAGGAAGGGCTGTTTCTTCTGGGCTTCCTCAAAGATGATGTTTACTGTTCTGGTGCCATCCTTTGGCGAGGCTTAGAAGAAAGTCATGAAAATGCAGGTTCCAGCAATACAAACAATAAAGGAACAGGCAAACTTCAAGAGTACCTCTCTTGCGAGCTAAGATTACTATCCCTAATTTCCAGTTGTCATCTAGAATAGATCCTTGAATGTTTTATGCTGCACATTAAAGATATCCTTGAAAACCAAACATCCATCAAAAGCGCAATCGAGATAAATGATTACGGCTTTAGGACAGTGTAATGACCAGCACTAGACGCAGGTACTAACAGGCTTCCGGTTTTACTTCCTCTTTCTATTTTTTTTTAAACAGCACTAGGGAAAAAAGCTCTTGTGCACCCAGGAAACAGATACAGTTTGCAGTGATTCAACATAAAGAATGTCCTTGCACGCCCACTAATTAAACTCAAAATGGATTCCTAAGCGAGGAAAGACAGCGGCACTTCAACCAGCCAAGAACTACACTGTGCCTTCTTGAAAGCCACGGCTAAAAGGAAAGGGTATATTTAAAAAACACACAGAAAGAATGAGATGCCACTGAAAATGGAATCTCTGTACCAAGTTGCTTCTTCATGGCACCATTAAGCTACGGATCTCCTAAGAAGAAGAATTTGGATTTATATCCCCCCTTTCTCTCCTGTAAGGGGCTTACAATTTCCTTTCCTTTCCTTTCCTTTCCCTTCCCCACCCCCTACCCTCACACCTCACCCTGTGAGGTGTGTGGGGCTGAGAGAGCTCCTAAGAACTGTGACTAGCCCAAGGTCACCCAGCGGGCATGTGTTGGGAGTGCACAAGCTAATCTGGTTCACCAGATAAGCCTCCACAGCTCGAGTGGCAAAGCAGGGCATCAAACCTGGTCCCGGAGATTAGAATGCACCTGCTCTTAACCACTACACCATGCTGGCTCTCACTAGTATCAGACCCCACTGTCATCAATTCATTCGTTTCTGTTTTGTTTAAATATTCTATCAAGGGTTTTCAATTGTCCATAAAGTTAATTAAGTTCTTTTCTTTAACAATTGTAGTAAAGGACTTTATGGAAGGGGTTCTTTTTTGGGGGACGGGAGGGACCATTGTATACATTCAAATTAAGAGATCTGTTAAAGTCATATTGCGCATAAAACAAGGGTACTTGAAATTGCAATGCAACAAGGGATGGATTGACTGGAAACAAAAAAGATGGGTGTTCAGTCTACCGGACTTTCTATAGGTTGAGATAATTCAGAACTATCTGTGCACCCAAGGGAGTGACACGCAGGCCCGCAAAAGGAAATTGTCTTGTCTTGCACAACCACTTAGGGATGTTGTAATCTTCAGAACAAATGGCAACATCTGCCAGGGAAGCAGTCTTGACTTTTTCCACCCACAGCTTGGTCAGAAGAAAATAAAAGTCCACTGCCAACAGCAGCCTCCATTTTATTTTATTTTGAAAGATCTGTTACGTAAAATGTTTGCCCATCCTGCAGAACTTCAGTTTAACCCGATCTCTACTGCAAGTTTGCACCTTCTGCTACGTCTGAGCAGAACCACTTTGTTCTCGGCATGCAACGCACCACCAAGGCCCAGCTAAGAACTTGCCCCAACACTGTCATGCTGAACTGTCTGTCAAAAGTGGAGAACTGAAGTGATTGTGCATGGGAAAGCTGCAGTTCGTTTTCCCCAAGTATGTGGAAAGTTTTGCCTTAAGCCTGCCAGCGGTGCGTTCACTGTGCCATGCAAACAGGGCTGCTAAAAATATATATGTTTCCAGGCCTACAGCTGGAACCCCTTCCAGCTTTCTTCATTTAATTTCCCCCCCTTTGGTTAAATCAAACTGGCCCCTGCAAAAAAGTAAAACAGTTCCTCAACCAACAGGACTATGGCGTATTGATAGAAAATGGAGGCCGAGGCAAGATCTGAGGGGGTTTGGGGGGGGGGGAGGGGGGCATGCCTGGCCCCACTCAGGCAAGATCTGAGTTTTTGGGGGTCCCGCACCTGGCCCTGTCAGGCGTGGGGGCCATCCTCAGACCTGACAGGGAGGCGGGGGCCGCTAGGCTCTTGTGACTCATGCCTGAACCACCCACCAAGGGGCTGCTTGCTCGTTGTTGTGGCCGCAAACCTCCTGCCCTCCCTGGTCTTGCTGGCTCACACAGGGGGCGAGAGGAGGAGGGGTAGGGGGGTGACTTTCCATCCCCTCATGACTAAATGGGCGCCGCCCAGGGACATTTGCCCCCACATGTTCCCATGGGTGGTACATCCCTGCCACAGGATCACCCCCAGCTAAGAGAAGCCTCACACACAACATCTCTCAAGGTTTCTGAAGGTTACTGCTGCTTAATAAAGTGGCCATCTCAACCACCAAAAGTTATATTATTCAAACATTAATGTTGGCATACATATCAACTCAATTTAAACATGCTAATGTGCTCTGGAGTCCATTTTATGGCACGTATTATTTAACAGTAATAGCAGCATTGGAGCACACGTGTTCCCCAGGCCTGGACAATTTGGGAATGCACACAGAACTCTGCAGCCCGATTTTCAAGCCTTGGAAAACATTTAAGGCAATGCAGAAATGCTAAATGAACCTTTACTGTTAGAACAAGATGTTAAACTCTCCACTCCCTCCCAGCCTGCTAGCAGACATCTCTTTTGCCGATGAACATGGAACAATTTTCACTCAGTTTTAACCCAGAAATGGTGTTAACGCTAGAAGGAGGCATCTCAGACTCCCCATCAAATTAGCCAGACAGAAAAAGGCAAGAGCTGGGCAAGAGCTGGTCAACTTCCTTGTTACTCTGCAGGGTCTGTAGTTAGCATCGTAATCCAGGCACCTAAAGGGTGTCACCTCTACTGGAGGCAGGAAATATGAACTACATCTACTTCAGGTTCCTTTGATCATGTGCTTTGATTACTGGTTCCTGCATTGCAGGGGGTTGGACTTGATGGCCCTTGGGAGCAGCAGTGGCATAGTGGTTAACAGCAGGTGTACTCTAATCTGGAGGAACTGGGTTTGATTCCCCGCTCTGCCACTTGAGCTGTGGAGGCTCATTTGGGGAATTCAGATTAGCCTGTGCACTCCAACACATGCCAGCTGGGTGACCTTGGGCTAGTCACAGTTCTTTGGAGCTCTCTCAGCCCCACCTACCTCACAGGGTGTTTGTTGTGAGGGGAGAAGGGAAAGGAGATTGTAAGCTCCTTTGAGTCTCCTTACAGGAGAAAAGGGCAGGTATAAGTCCAACTCCTCTTCTTCTTCCAACTCTATGATTCTATGATTCCTTTTTCCGCTCACCCTTGCAGAACGTCCCCGTTCCCATTAAGCCACGCACAAGCTGGCAGACATCTGGAAGTTACTTACTTTGCTCTTCTTACCACTGGACATTTTATTCTTCAGGTAGCTGAAGGTCCGACTCACTTTTGTTCCACTTTTTGCTTCCAAGTCTCTCCTGGAAGGACTAGGTGGCAGGGCATTGCAGGTCTCCTCAGAAATGCTGGAAGCCAAGAGAGACACATTTCAAAGCACGCACATCACCTGCAGCCCAGCCACAATTTCTTTTTCTTTTCTCTCTCTCAGGCTGCCCTTCTACATTAATCAAATCCCAGCACATTGCTGCCTTTCAAGCACCTGTTGTTATGAATCCAGATTTAATTAGCAACAGCTCCAGTCACAAACTTTTGGAGCAGCATCTGGGCAAGGGACAAGCAAAAGACAGATGGGGGTGCTGATAGCTGAGAGACAGCCCTGTTACTAAGTGAACTGAACTCCATCCCATAACTATGCGTTATCATAAATGTATTTACACCGCATGAAGCATGAAAGCATAACATTAAATATAAAGAGCATTTCTTGATACTTGGATTTTCTTGGATCTTTGAATTATAATGTGAAATATTAAGAGCAAACAAATACTCAACATGCAAAGGCATGAGGAACAGTATAATCTGTGGTTATTCAATCCCCGCCCCCCGGCATCATGCTCATGAGACAGAAGCTTTATCGGCCCTTCGTCTTCCCCCGGAAGGTAATTGGGGTACAAGGCTTTGTTTTATTTTCATTAGTCATTTTCGGTTCTCAGTTAATTCAAGGTTTGGGGCCTCTTTTGCACATGAAGAATAATGCACTTTAAATCCACTTTCAGAATGGTTTGCAAGTGGATTTTGCTATTCCGACAGTAAAATCCAGCTGCAAAGTGCATTGAAAGTGCATTATTGTGCTTGTGCAAAAGTGCCCTGGATGTTGTAAAAAAAAAACCCCACATGTCTGAATGGAGGAAAATTCAAATGCACAGCGAATAGCTTACCTTTGAGGGACCGAATTGCTGCCACTGCCAGAAAAAGATCGGCTGCCTGAAAAAAGATAAGGCAAAAATATATATTGTATAAATGGGCGGTCCGAGTATGTCCTGGTTGCTGGACTAATTTATTTCCACTTGCATTCAAGAGTCTCGAGCGTGCTGTTAAGTCACGGCCTGCTTAATGGTGACCGCCATGGGGCTTTCAAGAAAAGAGATGAACAGAGATGGTTTGTCGTTGCCTTCCTCTGTAGCCTTAGCATTCTTTAGCGAGTTCCCATCCAAAGACAAATGGCCCTTCCGCACATGCAGAATAATGCACTTTCAATCCACTTTCGATGCACTTTGCAGCTGGATTTTACTGTGCAAAATAGCAAAAATCACTTGCAAACAATTGTGAAAGTGGATTGAAAGTGTATTATTCTGTATGTGGGGAATTGCGCAGAGAATGGCCAAACCCTGCTTCATTTATGATAAGATCGGGAGAACCTGGGTCATCAGGGCTGCTAAAATATATGTTTATAGATGCTCTTTTAAAAACACATTTATAACCTTCACAAAAAGATTGTTAGAGCAGCTTCACATGCAAGCAATCACTCCAGACTGGCTTTGTCCCCTTTTCTCCTACACACTGAGCAAACACTCACAAACATCATCTCTAACTGATATGAATACTACATTCTCTGTAGCATCCACAGTCAGCGTTTGTGGTTTTTTAGGTCTTTCCAGGTTGATCTATTTACATAACCAAAAATGCAGGAAAAAAACAGAAGATAAGATTTTCTGTTTAGGATGTCACAGTCACTCAGTAAAATATTTTATGCTGAGAAAAGGGAGGACAGCATGCAGGTGGAAACAGGACTGTGGTAGTCACCAGAGGATAACAACTGCAATGTCACAGATCACAACTGATAATGCAACAAGGATGAAGCACAGGTAACGCTCCTTGCCGGTTTCTGCACACCTTGAGCAAGGAATGTTTTGGATCTCCTCAACAGTAAATTTTGAAAGCATGTTTGAGTACAGTATTCTTTAATCTAAATATCTGGAACAGGGGTCAGCAACCTTTACCATCCAAAGAGCCATTTGGACCCGTTTTCCACGGCCCTGAAGATCTACTGAGCCGGAGAGGCGGCTCCGCACGGAGCCACCTCTGGTTCAGCCCCTCCACTCACCTTTCCTTCCAGCGCTGGGAGGCGGAGGCGCTGGGCAGGGAAACCCCCTCTGCCCGAGAGAGCAGGCAGTCGCCTGCTCCGTGGGGCAAAGAAGGGATGGCAGCCACAGCCTGCCTGGTGCCGCTGCCTCTCGAGCTGCGGGAGGCAGTGGCGCCAGTCAGGGAAACCACCTGCTCCGTGGGGCAGAGAGGGGATGGTGGCTGCTCTGGAGGGACACACCCACGCTACCCTCCGACCTCTAGGAGTATGTCCCTCCAGCCCTCCAGAGCAGCGTTGGAAAGAGCCACAGGTTGCAGACCCCATTCTGGACAAATTCTTCATGGTAAAAAAATAATTGGTAGAAGCACTGACTGCAAAAATTAAAGCAAAAAAGAAATTATAATCACAATTCTTGACCTATCATACATGTTAAAAGATAAATGGATGGATGGATGGATGGATGGATGGATGGATGGATGGATGGATGGATGGATGGATGGATGGATGGATGGATGGATGGATGGATGGATGGATGGATGGATGGATGGATGGATGGATGGATGGATGGATGGATGGATGGATGGATGGATGGATGGATGGATGGATGGATGGATGGATGGATGGATGGATGGATGGATGGATGGATGGATGGATGGATGGATGGATGGATGGATGGATGGATGGATGGATGGATGGATTTTTTAGCCTCAGTTCTCATTATACCAGGTTCAGGGTAGAACAAAGACACTCCCGACAGAATCTGTAGAGCAGCTCGGAGGAATTCTGTTTGCATCCTTTCCGACAGTATTTGACTGGAAGTTGGAAACCCAGAAGAAATGCCATACAGTAGCTGAGTCAAAACTTTGGTTTGGTACAGTTTTATGGCTGCTGGTACATTCCTTGGAATGTCCTTCATATTATTCTAGAATTTGTATTGCGTTCAGCTGTGCAGGTGCTTATCTGGTGAATAATCACAGGACACATCTATATATATAAAAAGCTAACAGTGACTTTGTTAGTCACATCCTAACGCCGAAACGGCTGGATGGATTGCCCCCAAATTTTCACATGACTTTCTTCTCTGTTGCAGGCAGGTAATCGGACCTTCAAATCGCCGAAAGTCCATACCTGAGCCAGGTAAAACGTCTTTTTCCTGGCACACCAGGCCATGAAGCTGGCTGTGTTTAACTGTCACCCTTAGAATGTTCGTGCAGCCTGTCTGTCTGTGGCCTGAAGGCTTAGAATGTTCGTGCAGATGGGCAGAGATGAGCAGTGAAAACAGTAAATAGGTAATACTGTTAGGTAATATGAGGGGAAGTGAAACACATACACACTTTGCCATGTGAGACGTCAGGTGGGGTTCCCCCCCCCAACACGCAGGTAACTTTCACCCTCTGTGCCTCACCCACTGCTACCACACAACACACATCCAGCTCATCCTCACACACCTCACTCTGCCCTCCCTCACATCCAACCACCACTTACCCACTTCCTCACCCATATTCGTCACAGCTCTCTTTTACTAAAAGCAAGGTGGAGTTTGCCTTTTTCTTCTAAGAAAATCCACAGGGTGGGGGCGAACCAACATTACTGGCTCCGCTTCTTTTGCACGTGGCCCATTAAGAACCCAGGGAGCTGGCCTCGCTCTGAGCGCCTCACCACCCTGCCTCTGCTGCCTGACTGGGATAGCCTGCTTGCCCCAGTTCTGCCTTACCCAAGCCAGGACTGTGCATGTCAACCAGCCTCATGGACAGCGGGATTCACACTCTGGACAGTTCCGTTGTGGAATGGAAAGGGTTACTTTATACTAAAAAAAAGACAGCACCATATAACAATGTGCATTGAAAAGGGAAAGGGGGATTCCATTTGACCACCCCAAAAGGCAATGCTGTGGAACATTGGACCTGCATGGACATCTGTGTGGGTTGCGGACTGTGATGAGGACAATTGCCACAGCAATGCGTGGCCGGGCCCTGCTAGTCATGGAATAAAACGGGCCGCAGCCCTCTTTATTGTTATAACATTCTTAAGGCAGATGCTGGGTGATCAAGAGGAGCACATTCGATCAGCAGCCAGTCAGCACCCCTGGCTGACCCCAACAACAACCCCAAACCCTATTGGGGAGGACAGAGAGGTATAGGGCCACTGGGGCGCCTGCCCCTTGTGACCCCCTAACTGCTGGGGTGTCAGGCTCGAATTGCAGAGGCCTCTGTGGCATATGCCATGAGCTCGCCCCACCCCAAGCCTCTTAAGGAGGCCCCCAACCGCGAGTAGGTCTGATGCATGAGCTCGGCCTCCCCACAAGGATGTGCTCCTCTGCCCAAACTGCCACAGAGCTAGAGCTGACCCTTCAGCTCCCGCCACAGATTCAAAAGCCTTGCAGCTAATCCAAGAGGGCTCGCCGTACAGCTCATAGCCACATCTCCAGTCCACGTTCAGATAGGTGTACACCGTCCGAACAGTAAAGCGCACGCTCCCGTGTGGTTATCATAGGGTGTGGGATGACTCTTCCACAGAGTTCCCAGACCCCTTTGCAGTTGCCTTGCATACTTTGTAGCGTGCTTCATCCACTTTTTGGGGGTATCAAGCATACTGCCACATCTGTCGTGGGAGCAGATGTGACCAAAACAGTTTGGCATCCGGAATCAACTCCAGGATTTCCCGTAGGCTGGCCGCCATCCGCAAGGACAGTTCCAAGCCTTTCAGCGCTGGGAGGTCATTCTCGCCTAAATGAATGACAAGCCCCTGAGGCACACCAAACCTCTGAAGTGCCTCCCAGATAGCTGGTATCAGTGCCTCCCAGTGCATGCCTTGCTGGCCGAGCCACACAACGTCCACACCCTTGCCAAGGTCCAGGTTTGTGCCCTAAGGTGTTTAGCGCGCATACATGCCAGCCCAGTGGATGTTACTATGCCCGATGATCCACATCCGGGTCTGGGTCTCCTGCAGCAATATGTGAACAGTAAACAAAATGTGAGGCCCACGTTCATGATGCAAACCAAATGAGCCCATGACCCCAACGCTAGGCTCACCCGAAATGGCCAATCCCCGGCCTCATGGCTGGCAGCTCCTGCTTTGCACTGCAAGAAACGAACAATATACAACAAACAGGAATTGGCAGTGAAAAGAGCAGAAAATTGTTGTATATAAATCAGCAAGACATATATTGTGATATGATGTCAAAAGTTTATCCCAAGTTATATTTACTTATCAAGTGCCTAGATTACCAACTTCGCAGGGTTGTTGTTTCTACACTATTTCACTATACAAAAATATATATCAAATCCATCAGGAGATACAAATCAATATACCCCAGTGCAATGTTGATTTTCTGCTTGGATACATCTACTTAGTATTCGGAATTATTGCTCCACTTTTTATGAACTTACTACATATCGACGACTATTCATTTATGTACTTGTTTCTTTAAACACTGCAGCACTTTGATAGTGGAACTTTTGCTCATATATAACTCTTCACTAGGACTATTATTTAGGTAGCAATTGAAAGAATGTATCTTTGTGTATAGTAGATTTGATATATATATTTTTGTATAGTAATATAATGTAGAAACAACAACCCTGCGAGGTTGATAATTTAGGCACTTGATAAGTGAATATAACTTGGGATAAACTTTTGATATCATATCACAATATATGTCTTGCTGATTTATATACAATAATTTTCTGCTCTTTTCACTGCCATCTCCAGCCTTGTGCCATGAATCCGGCTCCCCTACGGGAAGCCCCAACCTCCGATGCTCCCATGGGCCTGAACCATCCCAAGTGTCTCATGGGCTACAGCCCCCTTGTCCAAGCAGGCAGACACGAAAAACCTTGGCAGACCACCTGTTCACCCAAAGAGAAAAAGAAAAAAACCCAGTCATCTCCCGCAACGCCTCAACAACCCAGAAGAGGCCCTCTATCGTAGAACTGCCATGTCTTGCTGCTGGTATAGCCATGCCTGCCAAGAGGCCCCTTCTGTGCCCCGGGATGGAAGGGGGGGACCCCGCCCCCAGACCCCATGTGGCCATAAATCCCGGATGTGGCATAAAGCTGGGCCCATGAATAACGCTGGGCCTGCAACTAGGTGAAGGAAGGAGGGGAGGGGGAGTACATCCCACCCCTGATCCTCAACAAAGGTAAGCGGCCCTCCATCCGGGTATTCTAGTACACACCTCATTAAATATTCGTATCATTAGAAGGTCCCCCATTTTTGTTTGTTTGTTTTTGAAGAAAATGGCAACCGATTGTTCAGCCGGCCCCACCATTGCCCTTCTGTGCCCAAATGCCGGCGTTGAGCCACCAGACACCAATGCCCTCAGTCCATTCCCGACCACCCCAGGCAATCAGCATGCCCACAATGCCACCGTCAAAGAAACACAACACGCCCTCAATGCTACCGTCAAATAAACCAAACCAGAGACCTGTAGGGCGTGTTCTTCCCGGGGTCAGGGTTTCCCGAGGGCCAAAGCCCTGGCCAGAAATGACCGCCCCTGCATATGGACTGCATGCAACTAGGTCCAGGAACCGGCAAAATCCCTTGACCCATGGCTCTGCAGCTGCCCCGGAGAGACCACCTGCCTCCTGCTCACTGGACTCCAAATGTGGAGCCGATTCACCTGAGCAAGAAAAACGTCATGCATGTTACTCCCCACTTCTGGATAAGGCATGTAGAAGAACATTCTTGCTTACCCTCTTTTCGCACAGACCCCTCCTGACCAGCATTGCAGCCATATTGCCACTGCTGGAATACCAGCACACACCGGGATCCCACTACCTCCCGGAGAGCCCCCCCCCCCCCCCCGGTCCATAAAAAGACAAACACTCCCTGGGTGGAAACATCACCACCCCTTAACGGCAAAAACTGGTCACTCGGGCTGTACCGACCAATCCGGGCTGCAAGGCCCCATCTGGTCACCAGGAGCCTCAAGACTCCTCCCACCATGTCGCCCTGTAGCAGGCTGAAGCCCTTCTCTCCAGTCTGCGTGGCCGGGGCAAGAAGGCTCAACCTTAACCAGCCAGCTGGCCCAGGTGCCATATCGCTGGGAGAAGCACAAGTGTAGCAAAAAAAAAGAGGAAAGGGGAATACCAGAGCTCAGAACCCTGCTGCATGAACCGAAACGCCCCGCCGGTAAAACAGCCAACCAACTGCGCGTGTGGACCCCGTTGTGACAACCCACCAACGCCATTCCTGGCAAAGATCCCCGGGTTTGCCAGGACCCCCTGACATCAAGTTCAGCCTTACATCAAGCATGCCTGAACCGCTCTCATAATAAAAAGGAGAGGGGGGCGAAGAAGGAAGGGTGTAAGAAGGAGGGGTGTAACCAATCCTTCAATAAACTAGCCCTGGGAGTCCCCCCGTTAATTGTGCCCGACACCAAACACTACAACGCTTGTGGGGGAGGGAGCAGGCACAACCACTGACAAATTCGGGATCAACACCCCCTTTTGCTGCCCCGCATAGTGGGCCCCGCACCCGGACAGGTGCTTGCCTACCCAAAGCATGCAAAGCCAGATTCCAACCCAATGGACCTGCTGTGCTATCATAGTCCAAATCCGACTGGCCGACCGGGTCCTCCAACATTCACCGATGGCCAAAGAAAACAACCGGACAGGTAGACAAATCACGCCTTGCACCCTCTGCTCTTAGGGAGGGAGGGGAGAAAGGGGAGGGGGTGTAGCCTATACAACGAAACTCCCCCAGGTGTATAAGAAACCCCTGCATAAAAGGAGGAAACAGGGAAAAGGCCACTGGTCAGCCAAGGTACCAATTGACGTTCCCCATTTAAAACTGTGGCCCATAGTATGATCAAATTGTTGCCCCAACAGCTGCAAACTGCAGGTCACTAGGCTGCTAGACGGCCTACCGGCCCTCTTGCCAACTGACAAGTTAATACCCTGCAGCCTGCCCCCGTGTCATGCATACCCCCCCCCCGTGACCTTGAAACCTCCCGACCTCTACTTCCACTAAAAATGGCTCAACAGTAGAGCCGGGGACCAAACTCACCAGGGAGGGGACAGATGGGAGACCGGCCCTTCTTGCCAACCAGACTGGGCGAGTGGTGTTGACCACGGCCATGCCCTTTTGGTCGACATTATGCCTCCCCAGGCACAGCTGACGCTGCTAACTCCCTCCTGGGAGCTGGCATCGATGCAGAAAATGGCGTCCCCAGACAAGGCGAGTGGCGTCAACCACGGCCCCACTCTTTTGGTCGACACGACGCCTCTGCAGGCTTGGCCAATGCTGCAAACTCCTGCCCGGGAGCTGGCATAGCTGCTGAAAACAACGCCCCATGCAAGTGCGTAGAAGATCCTGACTGGCCGGGTCCTGCCAAATCCTCTATAGGACTGACCCGTCCGGAAATCTCGGGTGCTTCAAACAAGGCCTCCGAGGACCCAGGCGTTGCCTCTTCGCTGACCGCAGTTCCCGACCAGGGTATAAAATATGGGAAGAGGCCATTCGATAGCCGAACCCAGGCTATCCAGGGACCATACCGCGTCAGCGGAAATGTCCCGATTCTGTCCGTCCGAAGGCGATGAAACTGCAACATCGTGCAATGGTGCCAGATCGGGCGAGGGAGGAGAAGACGCTCCCGAAGGAGCCTGCTCCCATTTACCCAGTCATCACCCTCTGGAATCACTTCACCTCAAATGGAGGTGGAGAGGTCCACTGCCAGCTGACCACCACGCCTGGAAAAATGGCACCCCAGCAAGGATCGGAACCGCCTCCCAGGCCACACAACTGGAGCTTCGCTCTCAAAACCTGCCTCGGCCAACTCACTCCTAACCTGGCGCGTCAAGCGGCCCCTGACACCTCTTTACGCCATCACCAGTTGTACCACTCTCCGCCGAGCAACACAAGGGGTTCTACTCGAATGCCCCCAAACCAAAACCATCCGCCTGACCACGCCCCTTTCACGCCAAAATCCCGAGCAGGTACTAGCACTCATTCAGTTTTGCTCTAGGCGTCAAAAGAGGCCGGAGCAACCGCATGCTGCCTAATATATAGGGAGCGTGCTCCACCCTTTTCCCACTCATGCGCATTACGCAATCAGGGCCGGGTGTGGCTCAGCCACCCAGCCGGCCCAGGGCATGCATGCTCACAACTCCGGAGCTCACCATTTGCCCTGCCCCCTGTCGCAATGATGTCCCAGTTGAGTCTGGTGATGTTATTTGTTTTATTCCATGCTTTACTATTGGTCTAAGACCATAAATGAATCAATCAATCTGAATCAGAGATAGAGACAGAGAGTGACAGACAGACACAGTGAACCTTAATGTGCGTGCCCCCGCCCCCAAAAACAATGGAATGTGGCAAAACCCCAAAGGTAGCAGTAAACTCAAGAGTCCATTCGGATCAAATGCATCTCCCTTCTTGTTGAGGTCCAGATTAAGCCGTGGTGAAATAAAACAAGTGAAGCTTGTGCACTGTGACATTTAACAAAGAGGTTGCAAAACTGCATTCTTGCTCATATCAGTCGCAAAGGAAGAGAGTCTACGCGCAAGCGTCCCTTATCTGAGCTGCAAATGAAGCTCAGAAGAACCCCAACAAGTGGAAAGTAGGAACTTTAGCCACTAACAGCCCAAGTTAAAGAAAGAAAGCCGTGCCGCTCAATGTGCCTCTGTATCTACTGCACTGCCTGCAGCTTGCCAAAACAGATTACTTACTAGCCTCCTCCTCCTCCTCTTCACTGGAAGAAGAGCCAACCCAAAAGACAGTTTTAGACTTAGGAATGAGCGGAGAGATGCTGAAGGAGAAGGAGATACGTCTGGATGGCCGACTCCGTCCCCGGGCTGGGAAGTGGGTTAACAGTAAACATTAGAGGCACGGGTTTCATCAACAGCAACAGTCGCAGATAAAAGGCAGAGGAGGAATAGAAGCAGCAAACAGCAAGCCACGGAACAACTCAGTTTCATTAGAGAAAGGAAAATCTTCTTTTCAGACATCAACTGCAGGGTTGGGGCTTCAGTGGCGAAGTAGGTGCACTCTCATCTGGAGAACCTGAGCTGTGGAGGTTTATCTGGGGAACTAGATTAACCTGTGCATTCTAACATATGCCAGCTGGGTGACCTTGGGCTTGTCATAGCTCTAGGGAGCTCTCTCAGCCCCACTCAGAGGAAGGGAAAGGCGCTTGTAAGCCACCTTGAGTCTCCTTACAGGAGAGAAAGGTGGAGTATAAATTCAAACTCTTCTCTTCTTTTCTTCTTCTCTTAAGTGACAGCGTTTCAAATACTTAAAGAGAGCTATCATGTGCTCTCTCAATCTCCTCTTCTCCAGACTAAACATTCCCAAGTCCCTCAGCCTTTCTTCATAGGGTTTGGTCTCCAGACCCCTGATCATTTGTGGTTCCCTTTAGTCAACAGTTCATGCCAATTCAATCTTTGAAGGCATTTGTAAAAATAATAAAAATAAAAATAATAAGCAACAACACAAAAAGCAAAACAGAGAGGGATTTGTGCAAGGAGCCGTAGTTTGCTGGCTGATGCAACTGCTCCTTTCCTAGTTGGATGGAAAATTTTTCTTGGGGGTGGGATTGTTGGTTTGCAAGAGAAGAGTCACTTTGCAAACTTTAGCATTTGGCTACTTGCTGTCAAGGCTTCGGAATGAACAGGAAAATTGGTGCAATACGGCACGCAATTGGATGCAGCTATTTTAATGGCATGACAGAGGAGTGTTTTGGTTACTATTGCTAAGGGGCAGACAACTTCTTGCCACCAGTCGTATTAGTCACCAGGTTGCAGAGGTCAAAACGAGGTTCCTCCTCGAACTAAATAAAAACCAAGATGGATGTCTACAATTTAATTTGAGTTTTAATGTGACCTGTTTTTAATTTCAGTTATCTGGCACTGTGCAATACGACGTGTATTACCAGCATGGTGTAGGGGTTAAGAGCAGTGGACTCTAATCTGGTGAACTGGGTTTGATTCCCTCTCCTACACATGAAGCCTGCTGGGTGACCTTCGGCCACTTACAATTCTTTCAGAACTCTCTTAATCCATATGTAAGCAGGCAGTGGCAAACCCCAGAGTGGTGTTGCAGTTAAAAGCAATGGAATCTAATCTGAAGAACTGGGTTTGATTCCCCACAAGGAGCCTGCAGGGTGACCTTGGGCTAGTCAGTTTGTTCAGAACTCTCTCAGTCCCACCCTCCTCATAAGGTGTCTGTTGTGGGGACAGGAAGGGAAAGTGATTGTAAACCACTCTCAGACTCCTTCAAGGTAGAAAAAAATTGGTATAGAAACCAACTCTTCTTCTTCTGCAAACCACTGAAAATAAAAAGGGACGATGCCCTTATAAAGGACGGACATCAATTCTCGTTCTACTTCCACTAAAAATGGCTCAGCAGTAGAGCCGGGGATTTGTCTATGGACGATGTCCAGTTCAAATCCCTGGTATCTCCATTTGCAAGGATGCCAAGCAGGAGGGGAAAATATGTGAGTACTTGGGAAAGCCTACAGTGGAGACAGCATTGGGCTAGGTCAGTGGTGGCGAACCTATGGCACGGGTGCCAGAAGTGGCACTCAAGAGCCCTCTCTGTGGGCTCTGAGTGAGAGCCCACAGAGTTCATCACACATACATCTAGGCTGGCCTGGGCCGCTGGGCTCGATTATTAGCATTAAACCTAAGACCTAGTTTTGGGAAAGCAGTGTAGATAACCCTGTTAAGCGCTGCTAAACCCCACTGATTTTCATGCAAAGAACTAAAGCACGATCCTTAACCTGGGAGTAAGCTCAGTTGCTGGCAATGGGGCTTGCTTCTGAGTAAATCCTCCTAGGGTCGTGGATTCAATTCCCCGTTCAAAGAGTTGCACGGTTGCTTCAAAGCAAAGCCACCGACTACCACCAAGCTTACTCCCAAGTAACACACGCCTCGGAGCGAACTGGTTTGTTTCTAAACTAAAACCTCAGTATTCAGGTTAAATTGCCGCGTTGGCATTTAGCGATAAATAAGTGGGTTTTGGGTTGCAATTGGGCACTCGGTCTCAAAAAGGTTCACCATCACTGGGCTAGGTTGACCAATGATCTGAGTTTGCGTAAGGTAACTATGTATGTGCATGGATTCCTCAGGTTCTTGTCAACGTGGTGCGGGCCACATCAGCAGAGGAAAGAAGGCGGTGGTGTGAGCATACTCAAGATGCACAGCTGTCAACAAACAGTGAAACGAAAATTCGTGTGCACTCACTGTCTGGTCCAGTGTGAGTGATGGCCATTAAGGATGTAGACTTGGTCAGCGGGGAGATCACAGGATGTGCACCGAAGCTGAAGGCATGTGGCTGGGATCTTTTGCGTCCCTGTGGAATACAAGGCAGTTATACACTCCAATGGGGACAGACGGTAGATGGCCAAGAGGCTTATATCAGCTCTCATTGGCTCCCACTGGATCAACCTAGTCATGAATCCAAAGTCCTTCCACCCACCACCCCTGCTGTAAGCACAACCTCATTCCCATAAACTGAAACACAAATACCAGCACCAGCAGAGACCTCTCAGTTTGTTAGCTGGGTTCTGCTGGGATGCATAGTAAAATTTGAGTCTCCAATTGAAACTCAGACCAAAAATGTAAAATTAATGAGATATAAGGGTTGTCTTCTGCCTTGAGTGTCTTTCTGTTTACAGAAAGAAATCTCTGTGTGTACACATGTGTGTGATATACCATCAAGTTGCTTCCAACTTATGGAGTTTCTTGAATTAATGACCCTCAAAACTTAGTCATTAATGTCAAATTAATGAGATATAGGGGTTGTCTTCTGCATTGAGTGCCTGTCTGTTTACAGAAGAAAACTCTGTATATGTATTATGTGCCACTAAGTCATTTCCAACTGATAGAGACTCTATGAATCAATAACCTTCAAAACTCAGTCAAAAGTGCAACATTAATGATATATATGTGCTATCTTCTGCCTTGAGAGTCTATCTGTTTACAAAAAGAAAACTCTCTGTGGGGTTATACACCATGAAGTCGCTTCTAATCTATGGTGACTCTTGAATTAAAGACCTTCAATGAGATGGAGGGGTTCTCTTCTGTCTTGAGGGTCTTTCTGTTTGCAGAAAGAAAACTCTCTGTGTGTATGTTCCACCACATTGCTTGCAACTTATGGTGACTCTATGAATTAATGATTGTCAAAACAGCCTATCAAATTGAAAGCCATGGCTTCCTTTACTGAATCCACAGAGAAATAAACTTTTTGTCAGAAAGAAAACTACCACGTGTAATATGCTGAGAATGTGATTTATTATAGTACAAATGACAATGCCACTTTTAATTCCAGGGTTTTATCTGCTTCTTATCTGAGGACATTTTTACAAGGATCTTTATGCTCTGATTGGCTTTTTCATTACTTGTGAATCCAAATGATGCTATTTTCAGGATTTTATCGTGTGTGACTTTGAGAGCTGTCTCCAGCAAATCTCTGGAGAGGCAGTGCATAAATTTTCTTAAAATAACAAGCCATCAACCAAGGCTCCCTGATCCTCCAACCATTCCCATGGAATTTATGCAGCCCAAAATGGAGTGGGTCACAAGCATCAGGCGGATGCTTTGCAAGGGCTTGCAAGACAAAATACCTCACAGGGTTCAAGCAAGCAAGCCCAGCCGCGTGCTGCGAAACCCAACACCACATGGTGACTGACCAGTCAGAGCTGGATCCAAATTTAGGCTCTGGGTAACTGGCTCAGTTTCTTTGCTTTCACTTAGAAAGTGAGAGCCACCATGATGTAATGGTTAAGAGAAGGTGCACTCTAATCTGGAGAACCGAGTTTGATTCCCCGTTCTGCCACGTGAGCTTTGGAGGCTTATCTGGGGAACCAGATTAGCTTGTACACTCCAGCACATGCCAGCTGAGTGACCTTGGGCTAGTCACAGTTCTTTGGAGGTTCAGCCCCACCCATCTCACAGGGTATTTGTTGTGTGTGCAGGGGGGAAGGGAAAGGAGATTGTAAGCCCCTTTATGTCTCTTCACAGGAGAGAAAGGGGGAATATAAATCCAAACCCTTCTTCTTTTTACCCTCTGTAACATAGATTAACAATGGCAGAACCAACAATGCTTCTGCCCAAGGCTGACTTTTGCAGCTTCTTAAAATAATTGTAGTCAAATCCAACTCGTAAAACCCCCCTTCCCTCGAAAATGCCACAGAAACACAATTACCTGGAGGTCAAAACCTCCCATTTCTCCTTGCTCCGATTCCAGTTCCTCTTCGGTCAAAGAGACCAATGATCCCCGCTCGTCATTGGCTAGGGGGTTTTGCTGGAGGTCTTTGGCATTCAGCGATGCCATCTCAAGATGTGACACAGGCTTCTTAATACAGTCTGCTTCCCCGGCAAGGCCTTCTAAGCTGTAACTGAAGACAAATTGGCAGGGATCAGGGGTTCTGTGCATGCTCAGGAGATCAGTACACAACCTTGCTGGTGGAAGAGGTTTCAACTGGAAGTGTTCAAATCAAGTGGCACTTTAAATTCCCCATCTGCATGCTCACAACTGCCCTGGTTAGTGAACACAATCCAGCATTAGTGCAGTTAGCAACCATAACCACTAGATATAATCCACCTCCAACATCTGCATAAGCTTAGATGAAACAAAACACATGGGGTTCATCTTTAGCAAAGAACATTCATGAAGAACTCTTTGATAATTTCAGTCAGACTCTAGTAAAATCAGAAGCAGTGATAAACTATAATGGAAATAACAACACCGCCTTAGACATGGATATTTACCTGTGGTGAGTAAAACTTGCATAGAGGTGACCACAGTGGTGGGATTCAGGTTTGATAGAACCGGTACCTAATTTTTTGTTGAGTTCGGCGAACCAGTTGTTAAAAGTGGCTTTCAGAGCCCTGGAGCAGCCAGGTACCTTGCCACCTGGCTGTTTCAAGGTGTTAAAAAACCCCTCTCCCTGTCTCCCAGGGGAGGGGGAGCAAGGAGGCTTTCAGAGCCTTGGCGAACCAGTTGTTAAATTATTAGAATCCCACCACTGGGCAACCAGTAAATTTTTCCAAGCAGGAGGGAGATAATGCATTACGAAATCACTAAAAATGGGCATGCACAGGCGTGGGCTAGAAATATTTCTTTGCAAGCTAAGCAGTTTTGGAAACAGTCTTTGCACATTTGCCTTCCAACCTTCCAGACAAAGCCTGCAGAAACAGAGGCTGCACGAGACCCAGACCAGCAGACGTGTAGCAGACATAAACACCATGCAAGAAGCAAGCAAGGCCATGTTGGCCAGCCCCTTCTATTTCAGCCCATTCGTTGATACTCTACCTTCGACCATTTAAGTCAGCACCCATGGCATTGCACTGAACCCCAGAGGGACACCAGCTCAGACTGAGAATTGCAAAGAAAACAGGGGGCCTGTCATTACCGGGCTGTCAGAGAAGCAGATGCTAAGCAAGGCAGCTTAACTAGGGTATTGCGGGTTTTCTGGGTTGTAAGGCGGTGTTCCAGGAGCATTTTCTCCTGATGTTTCATCTGTGGCTGGTATCTTCAGAAGATCTTCTTAAGCACTATATCACAATGGTTCTTGAGTAAGGAACTGGTTTTTAGAGCCTGCTTTTCTCTACCTTTAAGAAGTCTCAAAGCAGCTTATAATGACCTTCCGTTCTCCTCCCCACAACAGATGCCTTGTGAGGTAGGTGAAGCTGAGAAAGGTATATATACTTCCACAGGTATATATACTCCACTTGCTTCAGTACCATCAGATCCTCTGAAGATGCCAGCCACAGATGCACAGATGCAGGTGAAATGTCAAGAAAATGTCAGATGCAGGTGAAATGTCAAGAGAAAACCCACCAAACCCTAGTGATTCTGGCCGTGAAAGCCTTTGACAATACAAGGCAGCTTACCTTTTAAAATACGTGTGCGGATAAAACTGCCTTCAGTCAAAAGGAAAGGTGCAGTACAACAATTTTAATAAATACTTAATTACCGACTCCTTTGAAAACCTACCCATCCACCACAGTCATCTTCTGAGGCCCTGCTTCAGGTGCCTCCACCTTCTGAAATTAGGCCCTTCTTGATAATGGCACCAAATCTCTGGAACTCTCTCCCTAAAGAGACTCACCCGACCCCTTCTGTTGCTATTTTTCACCCATGGACAAAGATTTCTTTGTTTCATCTTGCTCTCCTGCCTTCCTGCTATATGTTTTAATTGCTGTTTTTATGTTTTCGTAGGCATGTTTTTGTTGGGTTTTGATTATGTGGTTTTTGTTTGATTTTGACAGTTTATGCATGATTTAACCTACTTTTAATCCACCTTGGGGGCCCTGATGAGGACCGAAAGGCAGGGTAAGAACTTCGTAAATATATAAAATAAACGTTTGCTTATTTGTG
Source organism: Sphaerodactylus townsendi (assembly GCF_021028975.2). Lineage (NCBI taxonomy): Eukaryota > Metazoa > Chordata > Lepidosauria > Squamata > Sphaerodactylidae > Sphaerodactylus > Sphaerodactylus townsendi. Next base: position 21,654,270 of record NC_059441.1, on the reverse strand, counting down.
AGGATGGCAGACAGGGAGACAGGCAAAGCCCATGGTCATAGCTCAGTTTAGTTCAGTATTCAAGTCAGCAAGCTGAAAATTTACATCCCTTGCTCTCTGGAACAGCTTTACAGAGTGCAATTAAATACCCACCCTGTTGTTTCTCAGTAAGTTCACTTCAACAGAGCTTATGGTAGGACAACTCCAGACAAATGAGCCTTAAAGATAAATGCTAGCCTACAACAGACTACAAAGCTGATCTGCTTTGAGGTCATGGAAGGCCCAGCAGCAATCCATACATCATCAGTGTCATATTCTCGAATGAAACCAACAGCCAATTAAACCAGAACTCAAACTTTGCGTCAGGAAGGGATGGGATGTAGTTGGCGAAAAACAGAAAAGAGAATGAGGCAAAGCAACCAGAGGCCGGAAAATTGAACAGATGAAGAAGTTGGATTGACATCCCCCCCTTCTCTCCTATAGGAGACTCAAAGGGGCTTACAAACTCCTTATCCTTCCCCCCTCACAACAAACACCCTGCGAGGCAGGTGGGGCTGAGAGAGTTCAATATATTGCAGCATCCTAAGTTTTTAAGGGGAACTTGATGAGGATGAAGGACAAGACCAGCTGTAGATCTGGCAGATGTGATTTAATAATAATAATAATAATAATAATAATAATAATAATAATAATAATAATAATAATAATAATAATAATATAATAATAATAGAGGATAGGGCGCCCTCCTTGCCTCTCCCTTTTAACATCTTGGGAGCTGTGACTTCTAAATCAACCGTCTCCCTCTCTGGGAAGGTTTTAAGGATAGTTTTAATACTGGACGCCAAGTGGTTTTTGTAAAACGCTGTAATTTTATGTTTTTATGATGTTATTTATATTAATTATTTATTGTTTATGTAGTATTAATTTGTTGTTCACCGCCCAGAGCCCTCAGGGGATGGGGCGGTCTATAAATATGATAATTAATTAATTAATAATTTGCTGTGTATAACTGTTTTTGTATCAATAAAATAATAATAATAATAATAAAATGTGACAGCAGGGTCATTGAAAAAGAACACGAGAAGATCACTAGATACCGCGATTTGAAAATCGAGCTTCAGCGTCTATGGCACAAACCAGCTGAGGTCGTCCCAGTGGTAATCGGCACGCATCCCAAAAACACTAGGGCAGCACTTGAAACATCTGTCAAATTCAGAAGGCAGCCCTGCTGGGATCCGCACGAATACTATGCCAATACATTACAACTTCCTAGGCCTCTGGGTGAGGCTCGAATTGTAATGAAGGCCAACAACCAGCTAAAGATCTGGCAGCTGTGAAATAATAATAATAATAATAATAATAATAATAATAATAATAATAATAATATTTTGTTTCCTTCTGATTTGCCTATTCTAAAAATTGAGGAACTACCACACAGCAATTTAGTGCTTACAGGGATCACATAGCCATGGCCTGATTCTGCTCTGATGTAGTGGCAGGTCGAAGAAGCAGAAGCAGAAGCAGAAGCAGCAGCAGCAGCAGCAGCAGCAGCAGCAGCAGCAGCAGCAGCAGCAGAAGAAGAAGAAGAAGAAGAAGAAGAAGAAGAAGAAGAAGAAGAAGAGGAGGAGGAGGAGGAGGAGGAGGAGGAGTTGGGATTTACACCCCGCCTTTCTCTCCTGTGAAGAGACTCAAAGCAGCTTACAAGCTCCTTTCCCTTCCACTCCGCACAACAGACACCTTGTGAGGTAGGTGGGGTTGAGAGAATTCGGACAGAACTGTGACTAGTCCAAGGTCACCCAGCAGGAATGTAGGAGTGCAGGAACACATCTGGTTCACCAGATAAGCCTCTGCCACTCAGGTGGAGGAGTGGGGAATCAAACCCGGTTCTCCAGATCAGAGTCTACTAAACCATGATGGTTCTCAAATTCTTCAACTCACAGTAGAATTGGGACTGTGTTCTTTTTTGTTTTGTTTTGTAGACTGCCTCAAGAACCAGATGTGGGAGAATTAGCACAGAAATTTACTAAACACAGTGTTTATAAAGAAGAACATGATCCTCTGAAGATGCTAGCCACAGATGCAGGCAAAACGTCAGGAGAAAATACTACTGGAACACAGCAATACAGCCCGGAAAACCCCCAACAATCTAGAACATTTCCTATTTGTTGACAACAACAAGAAAAGCTGTGAAAAATATCCTCCTTCCTTCCACTGCAAGAAGCGAATTGCCCCGCCCGCTCCCACCTCACCTGCATGAAAAATGGTTCAGGAATGTCTGGGGCACTCCTGAGCCCTTAAGGGGAATTGCTGACCAACTTGGCTGTGATAAGGCAGTTTGAGTCAGGGCCGAAAGGGCAATTTGCAGGAAAGCAGGAGGTTAGTAGCCGCTTATATGCAACATGGTTAGTCAGCATCAATGGCTGCTGTACCTTCTCCTATGAGTGGGGGGCTTCCTTGCAATATCTCCCAGCACTCGCATTGAACTGAAAATCAATCAGGGACAAAACAGTCAGTAATAAGAAGAGAATGATGTGAACAAACACGAAACCCCCAGATTCTTGGGGAAGGGGAGATGCAGAGCAGGAATGTGGGTGGCCAACTTCAGTTGGGAAATACCTGGAGATTTTGGGGGGTGGAGCCTGAAGAAGGTGGGGTTTGGAGAAGGAATTCAGTGGGGTTTTGCCAGAGTCCCTCTCCCAAAGTGGCCATTTTCTCCAGATGTACTGATCTTTGTCAGCTGGACATTAGTTGGAATGGAAAGATCTCTCCAGCTGCTACCTCGAGGCTAATCAATACCACACTCTGCACCAAATGTGAAACAATGGACTTCTAATCCCCCTACTATTTAATGTCTCCAAAATCACATCATTACAGCCCATTAAAAATAATTTCTTTGTAAGCAACAAAGGTGTTCCATTTATTATTTCTGCATGTGAAACAGTTATAAATTTTTAGAGCCAGCGTGCCACCCTGTATTGGTTCTGAGAAATTTATGGACTACTGAAAACCATGAACACAGCTGTATATACAGGGCCTGTTTGATATAGATAACATAAGAGTATTTTGGGTCTGTTTATTATAGTCCCTGTAGAAATATTTTATTGAGATTCTTCAATCTGATATTGGAGACATTAAACAAGAGGTGGATTAGAAGTCCACGGGCTGAGTGTGGAGTTGATTCGTTTCCAGTACATTGGGGCTAAGGGTGGGTAAATAGGAAGCCCAGAATCACCACGTGATGATGCTGAATGCACCCACTAGCCCTGTGTCTGTCCACTGAAATGGACAAGGAAACCACCAGTGGCAGCCCATAGAGAAATGTGGAACTCGGGATCAAGCCAAAGTGTTTTACATCTGTATTCTGTCAGCCACTCACTCCACGGTCCAGTTGAGGGTACATATCAATGAGTCCAGAGAATGGTTCAGATCAACTGTTGTCGTGAAACCTGACAATAGGAGAGATCTAAAAATATATCATTCCTGACCTGAATAATCTAGGCTAGCCTGATCTCAACAGATCTCAGAAGCTAAGCAGGCTTGGCCCTGGTTAGTACTTGGATGGAAGACCACCAAGGACAGTGGTTCTCAACCTGTGGATCAGGACCCCTTTGGGGGTCGAACGACCCTTTCACAGGGGTCGCCTAAGACTCTATGCATCAGTGTTCTCCATATGTAAAATGGATAAATGTTAGGGTTGGGGGTCACCACAACATGAGGAACTGTATTAAAGGGCATTAGGAAGGCTGAGAACCACTGACCAAGGAAGTCCATGGTTGATATACAGAGGCAAGAAATGGTAAACACCCTCTAGTCATCTCTCAGTTGGTCCTGAATGGCCCAGGATAGCCCAGCCTCCTCACGTCACAGAAGCTAAGCAGGGTTGCTCCATAGAGGCAGGTGATGGCGAAAGACCTCTGAACATTTTTTGCCTTGAAAACCCCACCAGAGGTCGCCACAAGTCCAATGGAGAGAGAGACAGAGACACTCTATAACAATCACCAAACTTGGTTTTTACAGCATGGAACCTGTCATCTCTAGACTCTTGAGAATTATAATTTTAAAAGAAGAAAAAACAAATTTCTAGCCCCCATGATGGGGGACACATGTTTCCAACGCCCCTTTAACTCACCTCCTGTGGTTGACTTCTGCTTCACTGCTGGCATTCTTTCCTGGGCCCCAGCTATGCCGGCGGAAAGGAGACAACGGTCTCATAGGGTTCCTCAGGACAGAAGAGGGAGGAGGCACGTCTGTGATACTGTCTAGCTCTTCCTCCAGCTCTCTGGAGACGGCAAATTCACTGTCGGGCCCTTCTCCACTTCTTGCATTGCAGGTACCGCCATCAAGGCTGTACCGGTCTGGCAGCTGGTGGGGGTTCATGGCCTGAGGGAGCGAAATGTCACTCCCTAGGGAAGAGTTCCTTTCCAGGGATAGTGTATCATCTGCGGAGGAACCAGAACTCATACTGTCTCCAGCCGATTGCTCCTCTTCATGCTGTGAGAAAAGAAAAACATCCACCAATGAGATAGATGGAAGGAAGATAATTGCACAGGTTACACTTTCAGACTCCATATGAAGAAGAGGAGGAGGAGGAGAAGGGTTAGGGTTAGGGTTGTTGAAGGCCGTTGTTTGGTGGATCTTGTTCCTAACGTTTCGCCTGCATCTGTGGCTGGCATCTTCAGAGGTGTATCACAGAGGGAAGTCTGTTACACTTTGTGTCCAGTGAGAAGGGAATGTTTTAGTGGGGTATATACTGTCATGTCCCCGGGTGGGGAACCCAATCAGTAAGTGTTTGGGTGGAACTTGCTATGCAAAGGTGTGGTTGATAGTATAGTATTGCAGGTGGGATTTTTCAGTCCAGGGAGTGATTCACATTTGCATTCCCTGCAGCAGCAGCAGTATTGGTGAATGCAAATCCTGTGTTTGGGTGGAGTCCATTGTCCATGAACTCAGCATGCCCTTGGTAATAAGATCCACCAGACCACGGCCACACAGCCCGGAAAACTCACCACAACCAGTTGAATCCAGCCGTGAAAGCCTTCGACAATACATAAATAAATTATTCATTCATTCAGATCAATAAATAAATATCTCTCGGGAGCTTCCAGAGTTCTCCTCCACACAATACACAGATAAAGGACACTTTAATTTCTCCCCACCCCCACCTCCCATGTCCACAGCAAAGGCTTTGGTAAACATTTTCCTCCGATGCACCTCAGCTTGCTTGCTCTTTCTTCTTTGTGTCCTCGCATGCATGTGGAAGCCAGGACTTGACAAAAGACTGAGGCATGTCCTACCCAAGCGTTCCCTGCTGTTTGTCCCGGGAGAGGGGGAATGGAAGAGTGCTTTGAGGACAGGCACCTCAGCGGGCTTTTAAGAGCTCCTGTTCGATTATGGGAAATGCCGTCAAGTCACAGCTGACTTGTGGCGACCCCGCTGGCTTTCTGTGCACAAGAGAGATAAAGAACCCTCAGAATCCAAATTTAGCCAGGTTGAATGGAACAGGACAGAGCCAGGATAGAAGCAATCAGGCCCGACTTCTTAAGTAAAGAGTTCCAGAAATGGATCTAGACTCTTCTCCATGGCAATAGCTTCTCAGCTTACATTTAAACTTTAAGTCAGGATTAAAGAATGAAAGCTTTCTTTCATGACAGGGGCAGGGTTATCAGGGTTGGTCTGACAACCAACAGAAGACGAGGGACCAGAGATATTGGGGGAGTGGGGAATAGCCACCAGCCATGGCAGTCCTCTTGCAACTGCTGAAAATGCAACCATTCTATCACAGAGAATCTGGGGATTCCTAGAGAGGCAGATTACGTGCCCTGTGAAGTGCTGCAGTTTGCTGTGTCGCTGCTCAGATACATTGGGACATGTTAGTGCTTTGCTGATTGGCTTTTAATGTATTTAATACATACTGAATTATAGGATTTTCTGCATTTATGGTTACATATGTTTTTGTGTGATCCCTATATTTTGACATACACTTTTGTAATATTTTCAGCTTGCAACGAGTGATCCTTTCGAGGGAGACAGCTCTTTATGCTACTGACTGAGAAAGCAGGAACTTCCCTTGAAACAGGGGAGAATTACCTGGGAAACCAATTTGGATCTGGACTTTATTAGAACCACATATTTGGACTTGAAGATTTCAATGGATTCTTAAATCTGACACTGATCTTGCCAGACTGTTTTGCTGTCTCTCTGTAACTCAAAAGCATAGTGCTGCTGTTTCATTTGATTCCTAGAGAGGAGAGCCATTGCTTCCACATTTTCCCTGAAGTGACATCATACTGTCACTGTATGCATTTTTTTTTTTAAAAAATCCTTCTCTGGTCAGCCAATTGAGAGCCAGCAAGTGCCCAGTAACCCTAGATAGTGGTAACGCTTTTGGGATTTTAAGTACATCCCAATGTGGCCTCTTGGGTAACATACCGGCAGAGAAGGGATGTTACATGAAGCTTCCCCCGAACGGACAGGCCTGGAATGGCATTTTTATTAATATAATTACTATAATAATATTTATGGTTTTTTCCTCTTATTAAAGTTTATAAATTTAAAGAATTTACGGAATAGGTTGGATTTAGATGAGGAAAGAGATAACTGGATGTATTTTAAGGTTAGCAGGAAGTAATAATTAAGTTTACCGAAAAAAATCAGTATTTATTTTTTTTTTGTTACGAAAGGGCTATTTTTCTATAAGTTTCTTAAGTGAGTTAATTGTGATTTACTTAATGTGTATCATTCAGTAACCGTTTAGCTTGTATAGTTTGTTTGGGGTTTTTTGTACCTTTTTGTTAAATAAAGTTTATTTTTTAAAACTAACCCCCCCCACCCAAAAAAAAAATTAATAAATGTACAGAAAAAAAAGCACCCAGCATACTTGGTACACAACCCTTTCACAAGATGCTGTTTTGGAATCACAAAAAAAAAATTGCAATAAAATATGACTTCGATATTTTCTGAGAGAGGCCGGAGAGCTCTCTTATCCAGTTCCAATACAGCACTCTAATACTTTATAATTTTTAAAAAATTCATCAGTGTTACATTACCCAGATGTATGTAAAAGGTCCTTATTGGAGTCCAGCAAAATAGAGCATCGTTGTGACACGGCCAACGGTCTTTCTGCAATGCCCTCCCCACAAAAATCTGAATCGTATTCGCTGGTTTTATTTTCTCTCCTTCTCGGAAACCAAAGCCAGAACTACTTAGATGAAAAATGACTATTCATTCTCATGCCTCACCCTTTCCTACACTACTGCCTGGATTGCGTATGAGGCTGCCGAGTTTGGAGGCCATGCCAAAAAGGCCTCCTTTTATTTTCCCCACTTCACATCCGCCACAATGGCCCTGTAAGAAATGACACACGTTATGGCTGGCCCTTAACCCACACAAGTGGCCCTTCCCTGGTCCATAAGCTGTAGAATAGCTCTGGAAAAGCGATAAGGTCTTCCGTGTTCAGGTCACTTAGCTGTGTGCCGTTCTGCCAGGGGGGGAGTGGGGGTGACGCAAGGCCAGGCTTCAGAGAGATGACTTCAGGAAATGACATTCGACAGCATGACTCACTCAGACAGAGAATGTCACAATGTCTGTCCACTACACTGAAACATTCATTTTAAAAAAGGGAGAGGGCCAGGCAGGCTAACCAGAGCTCTGAATGGACTTCACAAAATGTTAAATGCATTAGGAGTGCCCCAAATCACTTCACTTGGATTATTTTAATGCATTTATTTGTTTGGTTTATTCAATTAATAGGTCGCCCTCCCCCTGTGTGGTAAACAGTAAAACGTAACCAAAAAAATCAGTAAGATATAAATCAGTATCAATATCATGGCGCCATTGATCTCCTCAGAGGGATAGACAGGATCAAACCCCTCCCCCTTAAATCCACAGTCAAGGGAAGGGGAACAAACCAAAGTTTTTAGATGGTGGTGGCCAAATTATGGTATTTCAGTCATCCTTTGCCACTGGCTCTGTTTTCTAAACTAGGTAAAAATATAATTAATTACATCTATCTATCTATCTATCTATCTATCTATCTATCTATCTATCTATCTATCTATCTATCTATCTATCTATCTATCTATCTATCTATCTATCTATCTATCTATCTATCTATCTATCTATCTATCTATCTATCTTTCTTTCTTTCTTTCTTTCTTTCTTTCTTTCTTTCTTTCTTTCTTTCTTTCTTTCTTTCATAAGTTCAATTTTAAATTGCCTCCATATCTTTCACAATTTTTGCCGGTTTATGCAGCTTTATGCATCTGTTAAGACCAAAATAATGATGACTATCGCTAGCTAATTTTGTTTTCACATGAGTAGAGAAGAAGAGTTTGGATTTATACCCCCCTTTCTCTCCTGTAGGAGATTCAAAGCAGCTTACAATCTCCTTTCCCTTCCCCGCCCCACCACAACAAACATCCTGTGAGGTGGATGCATCTGAGAGAGCTCCATAGAGCTGTGACTAGCCCAAGGTCACCCAGCTGGCATGTGTTGGAGTGCACAAGCTAATCTGGTTCACCAGATAAGCCTCCATAGCTCAAGTGGAAGCGGGGAACCAAACCCTCTTAACCACTATGCCACTGCTGCCCCTATGGATGATTTTATAATATTTTGACTTGTAAGCTGCCATAAGCAGAACTCTGGAAAGGGAGCACAAACTTTTCCTAAAATAAACAAATTGATTCAAAAATATTGTGCTTGTATTTCAACAGAGGCTTCATTGTTTGTACCGTTCTATGATTTTCCTGAAAAGCCATTCTGGTTGACTGGGGTAGGACAGAAATATTTACTGCTGACTATATAATTTGATTATATCCCACTTTTCTCTCCAATGGGGATCCAAAGTGGCCTATAGCATTGTCTCACAACAATCTTGAAAGGCAAGGTTACCACACAATTATGGCTGCTTCAGCAGATTACAGAGGATTCTGTTAAACCTATTACCTCTGGCAGCCTCTTTCCCAGGGACAGAAACAGAACAGTTCATCTGGCAGCTCACTGCTCTTCCTTTAAATGGACCCGTTTACTCCTTCCACCAAAACCCACCAAAACAAGGACTCAAAGTTATCTACAACATAATCTTCTCTTCCATTCTATTCTTGCCACAGCCCCGTGGCAAGTCAGGCTGAATGACTAACACAAGTTTAATCATGGCAGGGTGGGAGAGATTCCTAACCCCTCCATTTTATTCTCACAACAATCCTGTGAAGAAGAGGAGGAGGAGCATGAGGAGGAGGAGAAGTGGAGAAGGAGGAGGAGGAGTTTGGATTAATATCCCACCTTTCTTTCCTGAAAGGAGACTCGTGGCCTACAAGCTCCTTTCCCTTCCTTTCCCCACAACAGACACCTGGTGAAGTAGGTGGGGCTGAGAGAGTTCAGAGTGAACTGTGACTAGCCCAGGGTCACCCAGCAGGAATGCAGGAGTGCGGAAACACATCTGGTTCTTCAGATAAGCCTCTGCCACTCAGGTGGAGGAGTGGGGAATCAAACCCGATTCTCCAGATTAAAATCTACCTGCTCTTAACCACTACACCACGCTGGCTCTGGGGGTACAGAATGGGGTACTAACCTGCCCCTCCCCAATTCCAATACAACAGATTGCTGTACTATTCTGGCTCCAATCCTCCTTCTCTATGATCATCTTTCTTGAAAAAAAGAGCTGTGAAATATATAGCTCTCTAAGCATGTACCACTGTGAACAACCGAGAATCTGACCCGAATGTATGCTTGCTGCGGATCACAGCAAGAATGCATAAATGGTCACCGACTCCCAATATATTCTGCTGTAAGTGAGAGAAAGCCCTAGTTTCCTGGGTGGCCCAAAGGGCAGAAGTCCAATCAAAACATACAGATCTGCAGAAAACAACATTGGAAACGCTGAGCAAGCTCAGCCTCACCTTTCCAAAGTCGATGTCATCCATCCCATCATTTGGCAGAGGAGAAAAGTCAGACTTGCTCCCGGATTCCCTTTTAAGGAGATCTTGCGTCAAGGTGCAATCCCCGCTTAGTTCGTCTTCTAGGAAACGGCTGCTTTCTGCAGGAGGGGAAAACAGTATTTGCAATCTTAACTTGTTAACTTGAGACCAGCCATCAAATGGACGAGTTGCACCTCTCCGGAGCAACTTTGCAGCCAAGAGACATTGGTGCAGATCAGGAAGTCCCCGGTACGAATCAGGTCTTTGACACAAGTTGAGGCAAGTTACTTTCTCTCAGCCCCTCCCTCACAACCTGCAATAAAGGGACATTAACATAACTGATTCCTTGTAAAAATTACAGAAAACAAACGGAAAGACATGGGCCCTTTGAAGGGCCAAAAATTGCTAAGTTTTATATAAACAACCTTTCCCTCTAGCAAGAACCCCCTCATTCATCCCCCCTGCCCCATTTTCTAGGATCAATGAAGCAGAAATTCCTTTGCTGTTTTTGTTTTAATCCTTCAGCATTCCTGGATTTGCACAGCTGGCATCTTTGGGACTTTTTCCGATCTCGGTGCCCATTTTGATTCTGTCTGCCTGGGGGTCTGTTGTCTGTTTCCCAAGCTGAGAATTTTGTTGTGCCACTTTGATTGTTCTAATGCTAATCTTCCCACAATGTTTATGTTGCCTTTCATGGCATGGACTTAGTTACACTATAGGGGAACTGACATGGTTTAACAGCAAGGTGAAGAGATACCGGAAAGGGCTGACAAATTGCGGACATATGGCGACCCCCAAGCGATGAACCGAGGTGCCTTCCTCTGCATGGCAACCCTGGCCTTCCTTGGTGGTCTCCCATCCAAGTACTTACTTGGGCCAACCCTGCTTAAGAGAACCATACTCTGGCAGGGGTGAGCAGTTTTGAAGAGATCCAGGCATGTTCCATTGTGGTGTAGTGGTTAAGAGCAGCTGCACTCTAATCTGGAGAACCAGGTTTGACTCCCTGCTCTGCCACTTGAGCTGTGGAGGCTTATCTGATGAACTAGATTAGCTTGTGCACTCCAACTCGCGCCAGCTGGGTGCCCTTGGGCTAGTCACAGTTCTTTGGAGCTTTCTCGGCCCCACCCACCTCACAAGGTGTTTGTTGTGAGAGGGGAAGGGAAAGGAGACTGTAAGCTCCTTTGAGTATCCTTACAGGAGAGAAAGGGGGGATATATATCCAAACTCCTCCTCTTCTTCCTCCTCTTCTTCACATTTAAGATCTGGCCAGCTCAAGCTAGCCTGGGCCAACCAGGTCAAAGCACTTTCCCTTTCGTTCCATTTACTCAGCAATGTTTACTATTTTAAATAGTTTATTTTGTCTTCAGGAGCCATGAGGAGAGGCTCAACGGGAATTTCATCTCTGGCACGTGAAATTCCAACAGCCCTTGCCCCCAGCCGTCAGCCATGAGGACTAGAAACGTACGTTGCCTTCATGAGAGTGGTGCGCTCAAATGCTGTATCGTGGCATAGATGTAATGTGCTGATTTCTCTTTCATCCTTTGCAATATAATACAACCTTGCCCTCAAGGTAGGCTAGTATTTTCATGTGCATATTATAGGTAGCAAATGGAGGCTAAAAGGCTGTGGTTTGCCCAAAGCTGTCTAGGAAGTTCGAGACAACGAAAGCAGAGCCAAATATTCCGCCGGTTCCCCATTACTACAATAAGTGATACCCTGTGAAAAAGACATTCTCCTTGCAAAGAAAGCTGGGGCTGGAAAGACCGGCCTTTCGCACAGAGGCTGCCACACCACAGAGGGACCCGTTCTTGTTATATCAGGTGCAATTCCCTTCCCCGCACCTTCTCTGCTTTCAACCAACTTGGAAAATCTGAATATCTTTTCCATAAGAAGGGAAGAAAAAGGGAGACAAAGAGAAAGAAAAAAGCCGTAACAAATTTGCAAGCCAGCAATATCCTCCCATCCAGCTGCCTTGGCAACTTAACAGAGCATGTCCACATTCCAGACTGGAAACCAAAGCAGCTCCGCAAAAAAAAAAAATCAGATGGAAAATTGGGAGCAGGGAAGGGAGGGAGAGAAGGAAGTTTCAGATTGGAAACTGGGCAGACACATTGCCCAAAGAAGTTAATCACGTTCTGTGCTGAAAGGTACAACGGGGTTGGCAAAAGGACATCAGGGGAGATTTGAGGCAGAAGGGAAAGTTTAAAGACAAGAGAAATCCTTTAACAACTGTAAAAAGCACATTACTAATCAGCTCCTGCAGCCAGAAGGGATTCCAAGTTTTGTCCAAGTTTAACAAACAAAATCAACATTGACTCTAACGGGGGTGGGGGGTGGGGGATATGAAACTTCTTATCAATTTTGGTTTGGGACATGAAGCTATAAACTAGGAATAGTAAATCCAGACTTTGTAATGATACCCAATGGGGTCTCCCCAGCTCCAGATATCATTTCCCCAGCATGGTGAGAGCCAGCATGGTGTAGTGGTTAAGAGCAGGTGCACTCTAATCTGGACAACCAGGTTTGATTCCCCACTCAGCCACTTGAACTGTGGAGGCTTATCTGGTGAACTAGATTAGCTTGGGCACTCCAACACATGTCAGCTGGGTGACCTTGGGCTAGTCACAGTTCTATGGAGCTCTCTCAGCCCCACCTACCTCAAAGGTGTTTGTTGTGGGGGAAGGGGGAGGGAAATGAGTTTGTAAGCCCCTTTGAGTCTCCTTACAGGAGAGAAAGGGGGGATATAAATCCCACTCTTCTTCTTCTTGAAAGCCTCAGAGTTGGATGTTATCAAAATGATGATGACACCGAAGTCTGTATGTTTCTATCTACACACTGTGGCAGTGCGGCAGAGGTTTTGAGTCAGTGCTCAAGGGCTGTGGTTCGGCAGCTTTAAATAAACAATTTGAAACTGAACCCAGACAAGATAGAAGTGATGCCGGTTGCGGTCTTGTAGGACATGGTGCCGCCAACCTTTGACAGGGTTCAGCTGAGTTTGCTGACTAACGGACCCAGAAGTAACTTAATGCAGCTGTAAAAATGCTCTCTTCCAACTTAATTTAACCCACAACAATGTCCCTGACTTGACTCACCCGCTGTCACCACCTGAATCCATGCCACACTAACAGTGAGAGACTACTGTAATAGATGAAGAAGAAAGAAGAAGAGGAGGAGAAAGTGGAGGAGGAGAAGGAGGATTTATATCCCCTTTTTCTCTCCTGTAAGAAGACTCAAAGGGGCTTACAATCTCCTTTCCCTCCCCCTCCCCCTCCCCACACCTCGTGAGGTGGGTGGGGTTGAGAGAGCTCCGAAGAACTGTAACTAGCCCAAGGTCACCAGGCAGGAATGTAGGAGTGCAGAAACACCTCTGGTTCACCAGATAAGCCTCTGCCACTCAGGTGGAGGGGAATCAAACCCAGTTCTCCAGATTAGAATCCACCTGCTCTCAACCACTACACCACGCTGGCTGATCATAGGTCTCCTCTCCAAAGCAACCCAGAGATGGCAGTTGTTGCAGAATGATGCGGCTCAGGTATTATGCAGAGTCAAGGATAGCATGCATAGTACACCCATTTGGGAGATACTCTGTTGGCTGCACATCAGCAAATCAGTTTCCTGGTTCCATCCAAGGAGCTGACTATCACATCCAAAGCTCTTCCTAGCCTTGGTGCCTTCTATCCGCAGGATTAACTCTCCAACTATGTCCCACCGTACCAACTTTGCTAATCTGAGCAGAGCCTTCTTCAGGTTCCACCATGCAGATGGACAAGATCAACAACAGCCTGTACAATGTCTTCTTTGCTGTGGCCCCACCCAGAGGAATGGCCCACCAAAGTCCTGGCATTTTCCAACTATGTAAAACAGAATTATTCCGGAGGGCGTGTTTATTAAGGAAATAAGGCTACATCATAACAGACAGGTCCAGGAAAGTGCATTGTGTTTCTGCCACGTTCTGCATTGTTTAACATCTCATGTTTAATACTTATGTCATGTTCAGATGACAGCTCATTTCAAATTCCTGCAAATCCTAGCTCTATTTCATTGCTTATTGGATGTGTCATCCTGCTGACTGCATTGATTTACCCCAGATAATCTGCTTTGAGCCTCAATGAGAAACACAGAGTATAAATAATGTAAATAAGTAAATGTAAATAAAAATAGGGGAATCATCAAGAGAGCAGGTCAACACCCCTGAACTACCAAGATGACAGCGTATAGCACTGATCACAGTTGGTTCCACCCATGAAAAGGTGCTTCCTTTCTTTGCTACTGGAAGGGAGAATGGCAAGTTTCACATATCAAAGTGGAACTGCATATGTTTACATTCACATTTCTGTTTCTATGTTCTTTCCCAGATTCTACAAACAATTATGTCCAAGCCATCTCTCATCGGTGGAGCTAAGTCCATCGGTGGGGACATCAGCACCTCCTTTTAAACTACTCCACATCTCATGGGAGTTTATTTTGATTTTTTGAGCAGAAAGCTCTGTGGTACAGCACCAATTTAGGCAGTCACTCTGCAATGCCAATAACCCAGCCCACGTAATACCTTTTATTTGGACAAACCTAATGACGGCTAACAGTGTATAAGCTTTCAAGTTCCACAGAACTCTTCATCTGGCCAGATGTTGCAAAAAATAAAAATGGAGAAGGGAGCGCACCATTTTTTTTCAGGTTATCACGATCTTAGGACCTTCCCCTGCTAGGAAATGGCAGAACCTCTGGCAGGCAAAAGTTCAGGCTGCTGCAGGCAGGATCTTTCAAAGCAAAAAGCAAGAAGATAAACATCTGGCTGGATAAAAGGTCTGGGGAAATCAAAAGCTTGTGATGGGATAGTTGTAATAAAAAGTTATTACATAGATTGTATTCTTGGTTTTTGGGATTCTTCCTTTGGACTGACAAGACTATAAACAAATTAGCCACTCTATACCTGGGGCCCTCAACATGGGTGCAAGGGTGCCCACCAAGACCTTTTCTGGTGCCCACCAAGTGTTTTGAGCAGTGATGGGATCCAAAAATTTTAGTAACAGGTTCCCATGGTGGTGGGATTCAAACTGTGGCATGGCACCAATGGGGCTGGGCGGGGCATTCCGGGGGCATGGCCAGGCATTCCGGGGGCGGGGCATTCCTGGGCAGGGCTGTGGCAAGGACGCAGTCGCTGCACTGGTCCTTGGGTGGGAAACGAATGCACGCAGGCGCAGAGTGCCACGCACGCCGGTGCACCTCCTGCTAGACTGCTTCAAGTTCTGCGCGCTACTGTTGAGAGGAGGGGTGTAACTAAGGCAAAAATCACGTGGCAAAATCACACATTAGTAACCCCCTCTCGGCACACACAAATAATTAGTAACCTACTCTCGGGAACCTGTGAGAACCTGCTGGATCCCACCTCTGGTTTTGAGGAAATGGGTGGGCCTGGTAGGACTTTTCCCCATCACGGTTTCTGATTGACTATTAGAAATTTGATTGGCTGTGCAGATTTTTTTAAATGGTGCTTTGGCTACAGCTGGTAGCACAGCACAAGGATCTGCACTGTGTTAGTGATGTGAAGCTGAGGCAATCATTTTGTGGCCAGCTCTGCCTCCAGCAGAAGCCATTTTGGGGCAGCCATTCTGTTGCGGTGCCCACCATGCCAGGCCAGAGTTCCAATTGTACCCACAGGCTCAAAAAGGTTGAGAACCCCTGCTCGGCACCATCATTATATCTTTAAAATCTCTTTCAGGGATTGGATAGGATTAGGACTCCCCAACCTCCCAGCTGGGCTTGGAGATCTCCTGGAATCACAACTGATCTCCTGGCGACACTGATCTGTTCTCCTGGAGAAAATGGCTGGTTTAGAAGGTAGAGTCTATGGCATTATATCTTGATGAGATCCCTCCCCTCCCCAAGCCCCACAACCCCAAATCTTCAGGAATTTCTAAAGTTGGAATTGACAAAACCAGATAGAACCTCAGAAATTGTGTACAGTTCTGAGCACCGCAATTCAAAAAGGATATTGACAAGCTGGAACAGGTCCAGAGGAGGGCAACCAAAATGGTCAAAGGTCTGGATTCCATGCCCTACGGTGGGGGACTTAGGGAGCTGGGGATGTTTAGTTTGGTGAAGAGAAGGTTAGATATTTGAAGGGATATCATGTTGGTGAGGCAGCAAGTTTGTTATCTGCCACTTCAGAGACTAGGACCAGGAGTAATGGGTTCAAAGTGAAGGGGAAAAGATTCCACGTAAACATTAGGAAAAACTTCCTGTCCGCCAGGGCTGTTCGACAATGGAATGCACTACCTCGGAGTGTGGTGTTGGAAGTTGGAAAACTTTGAAGTTTTTAAGCAGAGGCTGAGTGGCCATCTGTCAGGAGTGCTTTGATTGTGTCTTCCTGCATTGAAGGGGGTTGGACTTGATGGCCCTTGGGGGTATCTTCCAACTATAATTCTATGTAGCAAAGGGAGGAGAGACCTGACGCATAAGAAGGCTGTCGAGGTACTGATTTCTCTAGCGAAAACACAATTTTCAAAACCCAGGGGCTATTTTGGGGAGAATAAAACTATGATCCATTTTCGCTTGTTTTTTCCTCTCAAACGTGCAACTGTTGCACAATCGGAGCACTCCTCCACCTCTGCTGATGGCCCGATAAGCCACAGGAAACAATAACACCCTCACAAGCCAGCTGGAAGGATGAGAAGTTCTCGGCATATGCAAGGAGCCAAGCACCTGTGATTTACTGCTCAGCCTCTCTTCACCCATCTCCAGAAACAACAATAAGGTGAGCACGATGTGAAACACAACGGAACACACACACAAAGCCACACCAAGAGGACTCCTGTGGCAAGCCATGCCATTGTGGCCCCATTCCTTATTTAAGGTTGGGAAATTGGAGGAAAATTGGGTGTTTATAAAATTGGACCCCATGACCCAAACTTAACCAAATTGGGGGGAGGGGGACACAGAGGCATACTGAAGGAAAATGTCACCAGGGACAAAAAGGTGCCCCTGCACCCCCCGCACCCCGTGGTTGCTACGCCCCCCACGCTCCACTTACCTGAGCCAGCGGCAGTCCTGGGCAGCCAGGTGGGGTGGGGCCGAGAGGTGCTAGGCCAGGGGTAGGGAACCTGCGGCTCTCCAGATGTTCAGGAACTACAATTCCCATCAGCCCCTACCAGCATGGCCAATTGGCCATGCTGACAGAGGCTGATGGGAATTGTAGTTCCTGAACATCTGGAGAGCCGCAGGTTCCCTACCCCTGTGCTAGGCTGTGGCCTTTGCTGGGCCTGGTAAGGAAGGGCCAAGGGGTGCCCTGCAGTGGCCCCGCTAGGCCGCTCCTTCAGCCTCCACCGGCTGAAGGAGCAGCCTGGTGGGGCCAAGACGGGCGAGGGGGGAAGGGGGAGGGGTATGTGGGGTACACCCCTCCCCTGCGGGTGCCATGCCCTCCTCCCCTATGCCGACACAGGAGCCAAGTCAGCTCAGGGGAGCAGGGGTGTGGGGGCCGATTTTGCCCCCTATGTGACAGCATGGCATGCGCCCAGGGACATGTGTCCCCACATGTCCCCATGGGCACTCAGCCCTTAGGGGGGCAGGTTGTGTAAGAACAGGAACCTGCAGCTATGCTGAAAATTTGGTGCCTCTACCTCAAAAAACAGCTCCCCCCACAGCCCTGTACAGACTCCCCCAAGACTGCTATCCCGCTGGGAAAAAAATCCTACCATCGCAGCAGTGGTGGGAAAATTCGTCTCAGATTGATTCTCTGGTCTGAAATTGCTTGATCAGCCAAGCAATTTCAGACCAGAGAATCAAGCCGAGATGAATTTCTCCACTATTCTTGCGCTTTCTGCTCGATTCTCTGATCTAAAATTGCTTCACAGCATCAACTGTGCATGCTTCAGCTGTGCGTGCTAAAGTTAGTATGCAAACCGTTTTCCATGCTTTCATTGTTTTTAAATAAAATTTAAACAACGAAGCTTGTGCGTGGTCATTAAACTTTTACAAGAATCACGCTAAAACAGTCTCTACACAAAGCCTTGACCATAACATTCAAACCACAAGAAATTTTGCTTTATTGATCAAATACTTCAATTCAACCCCTTGTGGTTGTTGGGAAAACCTCTGAGTTATTTATGCAGCACATAAATATTAGCCCAGGGAACATTCTTTAAAGCTTTGGTTATTAAATATATAAGTTTGGGTAGCAGGCAGAATATCAGATTTGAATCCTCGCTGTCATGGAAGACTGCCAGGTGACTTTAATCCAGTCATACTTTCTCAACTCAATCGACCTCACAGGATTGTTGTGAGGATAAAACAGAGAAGAAAACAGTGTAAGATGCTTACAGTCCCCACTGTGGAGAAAGGTGGGGTATAAATTCAGTAAAATAGAAGATGAAAGAAATTCAGAAGAAGAAGAAGAGTTTGGGTTTAGACCCCACCTTTCTCTCCTGTAATGAGACTCGAGGTGGCATATAAGATCTTTCCCCTTCCTCTCCCCACTACAGACAACTTGTGATGTAGGTGGGGCTGAAAGAGTTCTGAAAGAACTGTGACTGACCCAAGGTCACCAACCAGGAATGTAGGCGTGTAGAAACACATCTGGTTCACCAGATAAGCCTCAGCCACTCAGGTGGAGGAGTGGGGAATCAAACCAGTTCAGAATCCACCTGCTCTTAACTACTACACCACACTGCCATGTGAGATCACAATCTATTTACACCGCTTGGAAACTAGCAAGTCATAATTTTCCAGGAAATCCACATCACTGCCAGTCAGCTAGCTAACATCATTGCCGAGCTGTTTAACTTTTAACAAGTGCTGGGATCTGAAAGCAAGAGGAAACGTTGCATAATGATTCAGCCAGAAAACAAAGTAAAACATTAATATGCAAAAAAAATGTGCCGTTTCCCCCCAGTTCTATGAATGCATGATGCTGCCTCCTCATCAAGATCAATATTGTCTCCTCTGACTGCCAGTGGCACTAAAGGGTCACAGGCAAAGGTGCTTTTGGCATCACTTCCAATCTGATTCTTTTAACTGGAGATGCCGGTAATTGAACCTGCGACCTTCTACATGCTAGGCAGATACTCAGCCACTGAATCACACACCCCTCCTGGCATACATTTCATCACTCAGACCTTTAGTCCCAAATTCCTTTGCACCAACACCTGCTGAAGGTGGCACTCATGCATCTAACAACATCGACAGAAAACCCTACACCGGTCCAATGTCTACCTTCTCTGAAACAGGGAAAAAGATAACCATAAGGCATCTTCATGTTCTGTCTGATCCAAACATCTATTCTCCTCAATTTCAAGGTATTCATTTTAACCAATCTATTTATCTGCCCTCGATTCCCCTTCTCATAGACGTGTCTTTATGATGGCAAGACTAAACTCTTTTCCATCGTCAGTTCTCTCTGGAAGGTTTCCTCGTGTTCCATACTCGGAACGACTCTGCCCCGATGGAGCGGAAATGCCTGACTGAATTTTCCACACACTTCTTGACTATTACCTTTATAACGATCTTTGAGAGAAATTGATCACCCTAGCAAAACAGGCCAAAACACCTTTAAGCAAAAAGAAGCACCTCTCCTTCCTCCTGGGAGCCCAGTGTGGTGTAGTGGTTAACAGCAGGTGCACTCTAATCTGGAGAACCACGTTTGATTCCCTGCTCTGCCACTTGAGTTATCTGGGGAACCAGATTGTGCACTCCAACACATGCCAGCTGGGTGACCTTGGGCTAGTCACAGTTCTTTGGAGCTCTCCCAGCCCCACCTACCTCATAGGGTGTTTGTTGTGAGGGGGGAAGGGAAAGGAGATTGTAAGCCCTTTGAGTCTCCTCACGGGAGAGAAAGGGGGGATATAAATCCAAACTCTTCTTCCTTCTCTCAGATAAAGACTCAGTGCTTACCAGCTCTGCTGACAAATTTCTCTTGCTGATACAAAAGAGGAGGCCTATTAAAATTCAAAATGCCTGATCTATTTATTCATTGAAGCCTTCCTTTTTAACATATTGATTTTAATAATGATAACCTATTTTATGTATGCCAACAAAGGCAGCTTTATCTGTAAGTACCATAAAGCATCTCCATATAAAAAGAATCTCAGCACAGACCCTCAGATCCTGAATAGGCACTGCCAGGTAATGTAGACTTCTGAATTTATTTCCTCATTTGACTGCATGCTCAGTGAAGTTATTCCATTCACTTCCAAATGAAGAAATTATGATGAATGTCCCCCTGGAAGGCAGGTGACTGAAATGGGTGTCACACAGACTAAACACAGGCCCACAAATCCAGGCTCCAGCGAACAATCTTCTTAGGACTGGTTGAAGCACAAAGCAGAATGGGATAGTAGTAGTAGTAGTAGTAGTAGTAGTAGTAGTAGTAGTAGTAGTAGTAGTAGTAGCAGTAGCAGTAGCAGTAGTAGTAGTAGAAGATGATGATGATGATGATGATGATAGGTGGCTTACAAGCTCCTTGCCCTTCCTCTCCCCACAACAGACACTTTGTGAGTTAGGTGGGGCTGGGAGAGCTCCAAAGAACTGTGACTAGCCCAAGGTCACCCAGCAGGAATGTAGGAGTGTGGAAACACATCTGGTTCACCAGATAAGCCTCTGCCACTCAGGTGGAGGAGTGGGGAATCAAACCCAGTTCTCCAGATTAGAATCCACCTGCTCTTAACCACGACACCACACTGGAACATGCCTGGATCTCTTCAAAACTGCTCACCCCTGCCAGAGTATGTATAAACAGCCAGCATTGTGCAGTGATTATAGTGGTGAACTATGACCAGGGAGACCCAGATTCGAATCTCTCCACTCTTCCACTGAAGCATGCAGGGTGACCTTGAGCCAGTTACACACTCGCAACCTTGCTAATCTCAGGGTTGTTATGAGGAGAAAATGGAGGAGAAAAGTGCAATATAAGTCCCCATTGGTTCCTCTTCTCATGGGCATCTGTATTTTTACCATTCCAACCAGCAGCTAAGTCACTATGCAGGATAGATGAAGAGAAGGCAAAACCACTTTGCCCACGCCTGCAATAACCCAGGTTTTTCCCCTTAATTACTGCCTTGTGACCCACTGTCAAGAAAGAAAGTTTGATCAACATATTCCTACCCACAAATAAAATTTAAACTGGGAAGGAGGCCCTCCATATGATATTCTACACCCAAAGCTCACCAATGGCTCAAGCCAGCATTTCAAACTGAGACCCAGAAACTAACCTAAGCCCAGTGTGTACCCAGTAAAAAGCTGCTCAGAGGCGTTGTCAGAATCCCCAAAACTGAGACAAACTCATGTGTAAAAACAGCAGTTTATTCAGTGTTGTGGATCTTCTCTGGACAAAACCAGAACTGACTTTGCACATACAAAATCCAGTAATTAAAACAGCTTGCACCCCCCCATCCTGGGAAACCGTGCCCAAAAGTAACTGTAAGAGAGATAACAGTGAAGATGCCCAGCCACTGACCTTGGCCAGCACCTGGGAAGTGAAATCACATACAAGAAACAGGCAAAAGGCAGACAGTAATGCATTTAATCCATTCCACCCCCCGTCATCTTACAGAAAGCAGCATAAGCAATTCCCCAATTCTAACAGGCTTCCTGACAGGCGTACAGCCTATAGGGAAATATAGCCAGCATTTCGAACTGAGACCCAGAAACGAACCTAAGCCCAGTGTGTACCCAGTAAAAAGCTGCTCTGAGGCGTTGTCAGAATCCAAAAAAATGAGACAAACTCATGTGTAAAAACTTCTGCTATTATTTAGGCCTCCTGACAGGCGTACAGCCTATAGGGAAATTGGGTCACCCATGTCCCCGGGTGCACACCACCAAGGTCCACCCCACCTCCATCGCTGTCTCCATGCAGGCTGGAGGTGAGGCTCATGGTAGGTGCCCATAGAAGGAGTTGTCTCCAGGTGCCATTTCCCCCCGATACGCCTCTGGAGATGCTGGTAACTCAGAAAGATTTGGATAGCTCTGCACCAGGAAAAGATGACCCCAGAAAGGGAATCGCCGTAGACTGCACTCACCTGACGAATTGCAAGCACTCTTCGGCTCCAGCAATGAAGGATTTGGGGAAGGTTCAACGGGGCACCAGCCGTCCCGATTAATCTAGGATAAAGTAGAAAAGGGTACAAATGGGAATATGTTATGTGGGAATGTGTTACAGTTGACTTTGCATCTATCTATTTAAATTTGAAAACATTTATCCACCATTCCATCAAATTGGAATAGTCAAGAGCTGGGTACAGAAATGGACCCACAATGATTTCAATACACAGCATTTATCAAGGAGTCAATCTCCACCGAATTAGAATGACCTCTAGTTTTTTAGCAAATAAAATTTGACCAGACCAGACAAAGGAGGTCAAAAACTACTTCACCGGATCAAAAACTATTTGACCAGACCGCTACAAAGCGGGGAAAACTACTACCCGCAAAACACAATCAGAGGGAAAATATAATCTTTAATTAAATAATTGATGATTTCCTGGGTTTATTGGGACCTCATGTCTACCAAACCAGGGCTTGGGCTATGGAAACTTCTTTGATGATTGATCAACCTGTCAACTGTCAGTCATGTATACAGTTGTGTACAGACAGTGGGCTGAGAAGGAAAATCAGATTCATGCTGTATGCAAATCTGGCACAGGAAAATCTTCCACAATTGTAAACACCTTGCAAGATTTTGCTGTAAATAGAGCTTATAAATCAAAATCAAACAATGCAATCCTATACAAAGTTGTACCTTGCTAAGCCCTTTCAGCCCTAACCCTTCCAGGTCTTTAAGGGACCTGGAAGGATGTAACTCTATTGAGGATTGCATTGGACCACTCAGGAGAGGAAAGCAGATTATTTTTAGCTTGCATTTCCTTGTGAACCCCCAGGGCTTCTGTTTCCTTTAACAACATTTTAATTTAGCTTTAAACTTTCTAAACACACAACACTTTCTTCCGGTCTGAAGACCTTTTGAACTCTGTGTTATAAATTTCAAACATTTCTGAGTTTGTTTTTTATAGGACAAATAAAGATTTGGAAAGAGAATCCTGGTTTTTCAGTTGGTGAAATGCTCTCTGAATGTGCCCCAGCTACCTGAATAACTGATGTAGGGTGGGAATTAAGAATACAAGAGAGCAAGCAAGGAGGAAGATGAAGGTACCTTTTTTTGTTGTAAAGTCACACTCTGTTGTTCCCATAATGTCGCAGTCTTATATATGGTTGCCAACTTTCAAGTGGTAGTTGGAGATCAAGAATTACAACTGATCTCCATGCTACAGTGGACAGTTCCCATGGGGTCACACGTCCCTGGGTGCACACCAGTTGGTCACCTTGGGCCCACCCCACCAGGCTGCTCCTTCAGCCAGCGGAGACTGAGCTGAGAATGGCCCCAGGTGCCATTCCCCCCCCCCCATGCCTCTGATTCGATGGCATCACATCCCCATTTAAACTGCTCCCCAGCAAGGTTTCCAACACCCAGGTGTGGCCCAGAGATCTTCTGCTATTACAACTGGTCACCAGGGAACAGAGATTGGTTGCCCTAAAGAAAATGGCTGTCTTGGAGGATGGATTGTATGGCATTGTACCTCCCCTCCCCTCCCCTCCCCAAGCCCCCCCCCCCCCCCACGCTTCACCTCAAAATCTACAGGTATTTCACCATTCAGAGTGGGCAGCCCTACTGCCCAGGTACTGTCCATCAATCTTCCAAGGTGGAGTTGGTAACCTGAAACTCTGTTATCTACAAAACACTTCTGTTATCAGTTATCTACAAAACACTTCTAGTTGTGGTCTAGTCAGCGTGGTGTAGTAGTTAAGAGCAGGTGCGCTCTAATCTGGAGAACCAGGTTTGATTCCCCGCTGTGCCACTAATGCTGCGGAGGCTTATCTGGTGAACTAGAAATTCATTGGGTGACCTTAAGCCTAGGCATGCCAGCTCCGGGCCAGGAAATCTATAGATTTTTTGGGGCGGAGCTTAAGGAAAGTAGGGTTTGGCGGGGAAGGGACTTCAATTAGGTAGAATGCCACAGACTCCACCCTCCATTTTATCCCAGGGAAGTGATCTCTGTTGCCTGGAGATCAATGGTAAGAGCAAGAGATCTCTAGCCACCACATGGAGATTGGCAACCCTATTTAGGTCAGCCATGATCTCTCTCTCTCTCTCTCTCTCTCTCTCTCTCTCTCTCTCTCTCTCTCACACACACACACAGCCTGGACTACCTCAGAAAAATTGTTGTGAGGATAGAAAAATGGACAGAGGACCATGTATGCCATTCTGAGCTCCTTTGAAGAAGTTATATCAAATGTACTTGCAGCCATGGAAAATATGAGCAGCAACTGTGCAACTCAGCATGTGAAGTGTGAACTCAGGCTGCATTACATCTGGGATCCTTGTAACATACAGGGCTCCCACTGGTTGTAAATACCACTTACACAGGATGGGATGGCTCTGGTTTAAGGCTTGACTGTTTCACCCCTGGTCTCCAGGCTCCCTGTTTCCCTGATGAATTTCTATCTACATGTACACCCCATGTCTGTCCCAATCTTTCTCCCAAGCACAGGGTGATGTATGCGGCTTTTCTCTCTTCCCTATTATATTCTAAACAACCCTGTGAGGTAGGCTGGACAGAGTGAGAGTGAATAGCCCAGGTTCACCTATCACCAGGTTGCATGACTAAACGGAAAATTCAAACTCAGGTCTTCCTGTTGGTTGTTGTAGGGGGGAAGGGGATGGAGATTGTAAGGCCCTTTGAGTTTCCTTACAGGAGAGAAAGGAGGGATATAAATCTAAAACTCTTGTTCTCTTCTTCAATCTGACTCCCAACCAGCCAACCTGACTTCGGAGAGCGAATTTCACATGGTTACCCTTGCACGGGAGCCCCTGAGAAGCTCCACCATGGCGTCAATGCCACCAGTAATGCCTGTTTAGCTCTCAAAGGATTGCACACTGAACAAAAAGCTCGTAGGGCAGATTACAGTTTCCACTCCGTCTCCTTGCAACCAAGCGCGTTGCCAGCCAGAGAGAAAACTACTCCGGCCTGACAAAATTACAGGGGTAATTATGGAATTAAGAATCGTACACGCACACACCAACCCCAATCTCCACCGGCGCCTTTCCAGCACACCCTTCGAAGAAGCGGAAAATTTATTTCTAAGAGCTCAGCACTCTCCCTCCCTTTATTAGCAGAACCCACCAACAGCTGGCTCAACCAGTCTCTCGGCTGCTAAAGCAGGACAAGGTGCCTGCCGGTTTCATGCTGCCATTTTCAAAAAGATAGAAGGTTACTTGCCTTCAGAACTGCTTTGCAGAGGGGGGGATTGCATGCTTTGCTTTTCACCACTCCCTGAGAAAGCAACTGAAGGGAGTTTCAGACAGGACTTTCCAAGACACGCAGTCATCGTGGTGAGAATTTTTTAAGACAGATAATGCGGGTTAAAAAGGAACAAAGAAACCAATCTACAAAATCTAATGCTGCAGCCAGTAAAATCCAGGGTAATGTTGGACAGATAATGCGTATTAAAAGGAACACATTGCTTTCACATCCTGCATGTGAGCCCCCAAAGGCACCTGGTGGGCCACTGCGAGTAGCAGAGTGCTGGACTAGATGGACTCTGGTCTGATCCAGCAGGCTAGTTCTTATGTTCTTATGATCTGCAAATCTAGCAAGGGAGCTGTGGTCAGTATATTCCAGGGTAATGTTGGGCAATGCCCCTGAAATGGCATTAGGCAACATGTACCCACCTGAAGAAGAGTAGGTTTTTAGACCCCATTTCCTCTACCTTAAAAAAATCTCAAAGTGACTTGCAATTACCTTATGTTCCCTGCAACAGATACCGTGTGGGGTAGGTGGGCCTGAGAGAGTTTGGAGAGAACAGTGCCTAGCCCAAGGCTGGGAACCACAACTGTAGATGGATGGCCCAGGCTAGTTCATTGGACCACAGAAACCAGAAGAAAGGTTGGCTTTTATAGTCTGCTTTTCTCAACTGCAACGAATCTCAAAGCATCTTAAATCACCTTCCCTCCCCCTCACCACAACAGACACCTTGTGAGGTAGGTGGAGGCTGAGAGAGTACTGAAGAACTGGGACTAGCCCAAGGTCACCCAGCAGGCTGCATGTGGAGGAGCGGGGAAACAAACCTGTTTCTCCAGATTACAGTCCACCGCTCTTGACCATGACAACACTCTTGTTTTCCCTTGTCCAACCAATTTATGTCCAATTTATGGAAAGCTTTAGTACATAAACAGTGACAGCATACAAGTTGCACATAAACCAAAGGGCACATGTGAGGCTTCTCACAAGGAATACCAGCCTCCAGGTGAGACCTGGAGACTCCCTGGAAATACAGCTCATCTCTAAGCTGCAGAAGTCTGTTCCCCTGGAGAGTGGACTATGTGGCACTACCCTGCTGAGGTTCCTCCACAAACTATGTCCTCCCAAGACTTCATCTCAAAATCTCCAGGTATTTTCTCACCCAGAGCTAACGGTCCTACTGCCCAGGTACTGCCTATCAATCTCCCAAGCTGGAGTTGGCAACCTGAGACTTTGTTATTCGCAAGACTCTTTTGGCTGTGCTCTTTTAAAGGAATGCAGAGTATAAAAAACATTCCCCAAAGGGATCAGTCAAAGACACACAGAAGAAAGTGACTGGCCAGTGGATCAGAATGCTGGGCAAGGATCTGGTGACAACAAACACCCTGTGAAGTGGGTGGGGCTGAGAGAGCTCCAAAGAACTGTGACTAGCCACAAGCTAATCTGGTTCACCAGATAAGCCTCCACAGCTCAAGTGGCAGAGTGGGGAATCAAACCCGGTTCTCCAGATTAGAGTGCATCTGCTCTTAACCACTATGCCACTACATCAAGTTCAGATCTCTGCTAGCCAAGACATTCACTGGGTGACCTTAAGCTTAGGCCTGCCAGCTCTGGGCCAGGAAATATTTGGTGATTTTAGTGATGGAGCTTGAGGAGTGCAGAGTTTGGAAGGGAACAGACTTCAATAAAGCCTCAGAGTCCGCCTGCCAAAGTGACCATTTTCTCCAGGGGAACGGATCTCTGTTGCCTGGAGATCAGTCGTAGTAGCAGGAGAACCGCAGCCACCACCTGGAGATTGGCTAAGTTTACCAAAGGGATCAGTCAGCGGTACACAGAGAAAGTACAGGGCAGTGGATCCTGAGCAAGTCTCCATCCCCCCAATCTCCAGGAGTTTCCCAACCTGGATCTGACAGCCTACTCCCATCCCTGGCCAGTGGTCCGTAGGGATCTGGCACTCCTGCTTCTCACATGCCCTTCGTTTACTGTTCGTTCCTTTCCCTGAAAGGCCCTACAGCCTCTTGGCTTTTCCTATCTCCTTCTCTCCTTCCAACCCACCAGCTAACCTACCTTCATGTGCTCATTGCCTTCTTCCAATGCAGGATCATAGAACCATAGAGTGGGAAAAGACCTCAAAGGCCATCAACCCCTTGCAGTGCAGGAACACCCAATCAAAGCACTCCTGACAGATGGTCATCCAGCCTCTCCTTAAAAAACTCCAAAGACTCCATGGGGATTCAAACCTGGGTTCTCCAGACCTTAATCCAATACTCTAACCACTTCACCACACTAGCTTTTGTGGGGTATACCGTATAGCTCAGGGGTAGGGAACCTGCGGCTCTCCAGATGTTCAGGAACTACAATTCCCATCAGCCCCTACCAGCATGGCCAATTGGCCATGCTGACAGAGGCTGATGGGAATTGTAGTTCCTGAACATCTGGAGAGCCGCAGGTTCCCTACCCCTGGTATAGCTGCTGTTAAACAGTAGCAAGCAGCTGGATCTGGGTGAGTCATGCAAGTCACATGGTATCAAGTCAACCAGTAATTGCTCCCAGGCCTGACTCTGATGTGTCCTCCCTCAAAGAGACCAAACAAAGGGCCCTGGTTCCTCCTCCACCTTTTATTAACCGAAACCAAGGATGACAATGTTGATGTAACTGCCACTGAAATTATAGGCAGTGCTTCTTTCAATTGCGGGAGTGTATGTTTCAGATTTCCATGCAAACCTTCAGCTTTTCTTAGTTTGTAGAAAAGTCTGTCTTGTCTACACATGGCCTCAATCTCCTGATTTAAGTATCCACACAAGCAGCCACACTGAGAATTAGAAATATTGACACCATTCTAGAAGATGGAAGAAAAACGGTAAGATACAGTGCTGAAAGCGAAGCTGAACTTGATAAATTCATCCTTTTAAAAGTATGTTTTTAGCCCCAGGACTGCCAATGATTTGATCAACCATTATAGCTTCAAAGATTTTAGCAATTTCTGCCAAAACTTCTTCGTGAGTCATGTTTCCAAAATTAAACAAGGGCTCTAACTCCCTTTACTCTTGCGTCCCTCAGATGGAAGGCACCAAGCCTACAATTCATTATATCTCAAATCAAGAATATTTTTCGAGTCAATCCCTTCAACTACCACCATAACAATTAACAAAATGAAACAAGTGAGTTTAAACCTGCATCAAGCAAGGCCCAAGAACTGTGTTGCAAAACCCTCTTGGCCTCTGTTCCAGAGAAGTCCTTCCTTCCCAGGTTAAAAAGGCTCAAAGCAGGCTGCCATTCACAAGTCAACATTGGCTCCCTTCCTCCAGCCAATTTCCTCTGCCAGGAAAATAAAGCTCTTTTAGTGACAAAACATTCCCAGACTACCACCTTGCTGCTTGGCGGGATGGTTGCTAATTTTAGATTTTCGAAGAGGGGGGAGGGAATACTTTAAGAACAAATTAGTCAAAAGAGAGATATTTGCGGCTCCTGCCTCCACACCCTGCTTACACTAAATCCTGATCCCAATAAGAGGAAAAAAATAAACAGCAATGAAAGGGACCCATTAAACACAACTCTGGAAGGGTTGTTCGGTTTATGATGCTTAATTATAGGGGAATGGGAGAGACAAGGTATTTGAAAGCATTTTCTAGATCTGTGGATCCTTCCTGCAAGACCCCCAAACCAGGCCAGGAGGATATAGATGGAGGGGGAATGGCGAAGAAAAAAACCTGGAAATTGAAGATTTAAGTTTGTCATGGCACAGAGGGTGAAGCACAGCACTTCAGGGAGGATTTGGGAGAGGAGCGGAAAGGGAAAGGGGGTCAAATTCACAGAAAGGAGGAGGCTGAAGACCACTACTACTGCACCCAAAAGTTTGTTTTCAGTTCTTGGATCAGGAAGCTAATAAAAGAGATATGCCTGGGACAACGTGCAAAGGAGACATTTGCGAGAATGCAACAAACCAAAGTATAGCTGTGTCAAGTTTTCTTCGCAAAATATAGAGGGGAGGGTGGATATAGCAAGAATAAGAAAGTTGGTTACAGAAGTTACAAACACACCAATTGTCAAGATTTTTGCTTAGAAATGGGAGTGCCGGTTTTGTCCACTAGCATGAACTTTGTTTTTAGCTGCACTGCAGTTATTAATCTGCATCCAACACCCTCTTCAGGGAGCTACTTCAGCTTTTGAGAGAAATTCACTAGCAACTTCTCTGAAGGCAGAATCCTGTGCATACTTAACTGTTAACTCAGCAGGGCACATTTGAGGGGAAAATGCCTACAATCAATGCCACAACCCGCTCAGACATTTGCCAGAAAAACACATGCACTTGGAAACGGGAAAATTCATCCCTCCCAACATCAAGCTAAACAGAAAAGCAAAGACAGGCACATTGCCTGGCGCATATTCCTGTCCCGGGAGCTGGGTTAGAGGCGCAGGAAAGGGCAACAAACTGACACCTTACCTTTAGCAACACAACATCGACTGCCCGGTCCACCCTTGAAATATCACACAGGCTGTACCGTCTCTTATGCCGCTCGTACATTTTGCCCGAAAAGGAAGACAGTGGGAAACTAAGCCAACCATTAACTCCAGAGTTGATAAAATGGGACCAAAGAGGTGTAAAGCCAGGACCAAAAGAGAGGAGCTCCGTGGCTGCGTTCATAGAGGATTCCCCTGTGTCTAGACTAAGCACTCTCTAAATCAGATTTGTCCAGCCAGCTCTCAACAGGAAGAAGAAGAAAAAACCCTCATAACTGTGACTGGCTGATTAAAAAAAAAGTTGTCTTGGAACACAGAGTTATTTGTGTGGAAGACTTGATTACAGCTCACAGGATGGATACGCATGAAAAAGAAGGATTGGCTAGAAAGCAGGAGACTTTCCCCCTCTTAAAAAAAAGAAAAAGCTATGCTGGGTCTTCCTTCTCACTTTTCGCCACTGCGAAAAAAAAGTTTCCTTGGTCCGTTTTTTCAAATGGCAGAGGCGGCTTCACAACCAGGAAAGAAGGGTGTGTATGTCGGAGGGAGGAACTCAGGAAACAGACAGAAAATGAATGTGTCAGGCAGGAACTTTTATAACAACCCCAGATGGAAGCTCCCACTTATAAGAAAGGATGATGGTCCAGTTCCAAAGTTGTGGGACAACAAAATCCAAAGAAAATATTGCTACAAACCGAATAGAAATTGGGGGAAGAAGACCACGGTTTGAAAAATATTAGATTTGTAAGCAAAATAAGCTACAACATCCTTCTTAAGAGGTTCTTGGGACAATTAAACAGCATCAATCCTGCTAATAAGCCAAAGTCAAGATTCAAATGGCGGCAGAAAGGAAAGGGGAGGTGGACAGTTAAAAAGAAAACCACTGCTTCCTGGCTAGGAGGCATCACGGTTTGCTCACAGAGAGGACTGCCCTGATGTTCTGTGAGAGCACAAGGCTTGACTGTCATGCTAGGAATGTGATTCACCTCTCTGGAGACCGACGGATGCAGGCTTCCACTCGCAGAGAGAGGGGGTGAAAGGCAGGAGAGCAGATTTAGAAAAATTGCAGACAAGGAGGGGCTGTCGCAAGCCTCCCAAACTATCCCTGGCCCATCATCACTGCCACCCAATTGAGAAAGGGAGATTTTTGAGACTCAATTTCCCCAACATGCAAACAGAGACAAGAAAGCCATGAATTCTTGTGAAGCATTAGAAAGAAAGCAATGCGACAATCAGCAAAAATGTGCCAGGCACTGAAATGGAACTGAACCACTTGCTAAATGAAGAAATCTGGAAGTGATACTCCACTAGGTTTGGACTAAACAACAGGGGTTTAAAAGACCTATTCTTCACACACACACACCCATGCCTGTCAGCAAGCGTGGACCCTTTTCCTCCTCAACAGCTTATTCCATAGGTGTCAAACATGTGGCCCTCCAGATGTTATGGACTACAGTTCTCATCATCCCCTGCCAGCATCATGCTGGCAGGGGATAATCCACTGGAGAGGCAATTGCCTGTAATATTCCCACATCAGCCTAGCCAGAATACAGGCCACCCTATGGTTTCTGCTTCCACTACAGTTGAACATTTTTTAAAAAAAAAATTCATTAACTGCGCTGCTCCCAACTACCTGGTGGGGAGAAGAACTCTTGACAGTTTACCTTACTTCTGTTTTCAAGTATTATGAAAGAAAAAAACTTGTCCCTAGAGTGGGGCAGGTGTAATTAAAAATTCGTAGCAGGAACAAATAAGCAGGCTTGGCTTCCATTCAGAAAACATATTCTGGTTTTGTTTCTCAAAACCAGGGTTTGCGGCTTCTGTTGGAAAGGCTCCACATCTCGGAAGCTGAGCAGGTTGGTTTCTGTTGGTGCTTGGAGGCAGTGGTGGGATCCAAAAATTTTAGTAACAGGTTCCCATGGTGGTGGGATTCAAACTGTGGTGTAGCGCCAATGGGACTGGGTGGGAGCCGCAGCGGAGGCTGTGTAACTGGGCATTCAGTGAGGCACATTCCTGGGTGGGGCTGGCAGGCAACCACTGCGCGGTCCTTGGGCAGGGAAGCTTGAATACCGCAGGCGCGGAGCTGCCACGCCGCGCCGGTGCCTCCTGCTAAACTGCTTCAAGTTCTGTGTGCTACTGCTGGGGAGGGCATTAACTTGAACCAAAAAATCACCTTAAAATCACCAATTAGTAGCCTCGGCACAAATAGTAGTAACCTACTCTACAGGGAACCTGTAGGGAATGCTGGATCCCACCTCTGCTTGGAGGGGTGGTCACCACAGAAATCCACAATTGCTACATAGAGACGAAACAATGGCAGCTCCTGTGAATGACTCTGACCTTGAAACTCGCAAGAGAGTCAACCGCGAGTCAGCTGTGACATTGCACTTTCTACACATCAGCAGGTGAAAGGGCAATTGTTTAAACTAAGGTTTCTTCTGCAGTGTGGCTGATGGTTTCATGACATGAATTATCCAGAGGTGCTAGAACTCGGTACTGTGATCCATTCTGCTTCTCCCATCATTCTTTGGGATAGCAATAGATAAATCCTCCACTTCAGTCACCCTTCCAAACTACTAACATCTTAATGAAGGAATAAAACTACTCTTGGAAATTGGGAGAAGGTACATAGAAGAAGAAGAGAGAAGAGAAGAAGAAGAAGAAGAAGAAGAGAGAGAAGAGAAGAAGAAGAGAGAAGAGAGAAGAGAGAGAAGAAGAAGAAAGAGAGAGAAGAAGAAGAAGAGGAGGGAGGAGGAGGAGGAGGAGTTTGGATTTATACCCCACCTTTCTCTCCTGTAAGGAGACTCAAGCTCCTTTCCCTCCCTCTCCCCCACAACAGACACCTTGTGAGGTGGGTGGGGCTGAGAGAGTTCAGAGAACTGTAACTAGCCCAAGGTTACCCAGCAGCAATCTAGGAGTGCGGAAACACATCTGGTTCACCAGATAAGCCTCTGCCACTCAGGTGGAGGAGTAGGGAAATCAAACCCAGTTCTCCAGATTAGAATCCATCTGCTCTTAACCATTATACCACACTGTCACAAGGGGATTCCAAGAGCACTAGCCAATATGTACTCTCCACATCTTAGCTTTTTTCTGGATCAAACTGAATTAGAGTGACTTTTTAACATCCTGCAACAGAAAAAGGTGCTAAACCCTCAAGGTGTTCTTTACCCCACCACCCAAGTGCACAATTCTCTTAAAAATAACACACCGTCACATTAAGGTGTAATCTCTACAAATGCAGTCCCATTTAAAATCCTCAATATGTCCCATATCACTGCTTTTTGATAAGCTTGGTATATATTATGGTGATAAACACAATTTATTTACATTGTTCATTTATTGCCCATTTTTGTTGCCAAGACTCCAGGCAAGTTACAAAATATAAACAACAAACAGTAGACAATGCAAAATGCCTAATAAGCAATGCAATGAGGCTAAGATTATGGAATTAGAAAGCCAGGCACACAAAAAAAGAGGTGGAAGACATAACAAGTCAGAAACAACGAAGAAAATAGATTATTCAAGATGAAAAGGAGCAGCAGAAATGAGAGAATATACTCAACGAACAGGACAACAGACAGCAATGTTCAATTTGTGCACACAGATGGAGACACAACTGTAGAAAGACGTCCGCAGCAGGGATTGTGAAAAAGATGGGGAGATAAACAGGCTCAGCGGCACCTTAAAAAAGCCAATGGAAAGGCAAGTGGAAACACGATCTGATTAAAGTTTCCTTTAAGATAAGGAAAGAAGTTCAAATGGGAGATGACATCAGAGGAGAAGTTGCATTGCATGTTATCTGCAAGACCGATCAGCACAGCACAGTTTCCATCTTTCGCCCATGGTACTAAACTTTGAGAGCCAGCGTGGTGTGGCAATTAGGAGCAGTGGGACTCTAATCTGGGGAGGCGGTTTGGTATTTACTCATACATGAAAATACTGGGTGACCTTAGGCCAGTCACAGTTCTCTCAGGACTCTCTCAGCCTGCATGGAGGCAGGCAGTGGAAAACTGCCTGCAAATGACGGCACTTTCCACCAGCACTAAACTTCACCATCTGAACCACCATCCCTCTGAAGCGCGGCATCAGCTCATTTGGGACACTAAACTGGGAACAGAGACAAGGAACCTCATCTACAGCAGGAAACTAGATGCATTTTGGCAGCAGATTTTCACATAGGACTTTGCATAGAATTATAGAATTGGAAGAGACCCTAAGGGCCATCAAGTCCAACCCCCTGCAACACAGGAACACACAGTCAAAGCACTCCAGACAGATGGCCATCCAGCCTCTCTTTAAAAGCCTCTGATTCCCTCAGATCTCTCAGACATGTAAGATCGTCCTCAGATAATATTGTTCCGTGTTTCCAGAAAAGAGCATTCCTCCCAAGTTCACAAGATGCTAGCACCAAATCAATTTGACACATTTCTGCCTTCTGCAGGAGCATCCAGCTTTCCAACATGGATGGGTCATGCAGGCCACCCGTCTCCATATGATGTCAGAGAATCCACATGACCAGATTTCTCAGACTGAGGTCACGCTTGATCCAGTTGCCTCAGGGCACAGACTCATGGTATTGATATGGTGCAATTGAAGGTTTCGATGGCTCTTTACAGAGCCACTCAGGAAAGATTACAGAGTGATCAGTGGATTTCTTGCTATCAATGTTTGCGTGATGGCAGGAACATCTCAGCACCCATTTCCTCCTGTGACACACCAAGTGAGCTTCTATGAATCTTGGAGATTGGGACCATCTAGCCGCGTGGTGGCGAACCTTTGGCACTCCAGATATTGTGGACTACAATTCCCATCAGCCCCTGCCAGCATGGCCAATTGGCTTAGCAGACCAGGTGCTCGGGAGCAGCAGCAGCAGCAGCAGGCCATTGCTTTCACATCTGGCATGTGAGCTCCCAAAGGCATCTGGTGGGCCACTGCAAGTAGCAGAGTAGATGGACTCTGGTCTGATCCAATAGGCTCTTTCTCATGTTCTTATGTACTTTAATCCAGTGGGTGGGTGGGTGGGTGGGTGGGTGGGGAGGGAGGGAGGGAGGGAGGGAGGGATAGATTAGATAGAGGCTCCTCCAGTTAGTTCTTAACCAGGAGACAGGGAAATTACCCCAAAGCAATATAATTCAGAATGTCTTGTGGTTTTGCCTTGGGTTATAAAAGATTCTCAAAAGCCTAAATGCTGGGTGAGGGGAGGGTAATGACTTTAACTTCATGTTCCTTTCTCTCCAGAGCCCTGGGCAATTCCTAACCTTTATATAATAACAGTGGTCTTCTGGCATTACTCAACACAGCTGAATCAGGCGGTCAAATGTGAAACTGTCAATCACTCGCTTCTCCTTTCAATATGAAGTTATATCTTAGCCAATTACCAAACTGTGAAGATGGGTGGTGGTGGGGGTTTCTAGAACTACAGTGTTACTGTGTGAATTCCCTGCATGCACCCCCACATATATCAGATGCATCTCATGACAGACATCTAATTACTCACTGCCTTCGATGCAAAAGGCAGGGGAAATCTAGAACCCTGCAAAAGCATCAAATTTGCAAGTGAAGTTCTCCTACCATTTGCTCCTGGAAAGAGTTATGGCAACTTCAAGAATGAGGATGAAGAGAGAAATGTGGCACCGGCTCTCACATAAAGAAAAAGACTTTTTCCCAGCATGTACTAGTTTGGTGTGTGTGAGAGAGCCAGAGGTGGTGTAGTGGTTAAAAAGCAGGTAGATTCTAATCTGGAGAAACCAGGTTTGATTCCCTACTCCCTCCACCTGAGTGGCAGGAGCTTATCCTGGTAGACCAGATGTGTTTCGCCTCCCCACCACATTCCTGCTGGGTGGCCTTGGGCTACAGTCTGGTTCTCTCTCCCAACTCTCTCTCAGCCCACCTACCTCACCAAGATGCTGTTTGTGGAGGAAAAGGAAGGAGACTTGCAGCCACCTTGAATCTCTCTCACCCACAGAGAAAGATGGGGGGTATAAATCCAAACTCCCTCCCCTCTATTACCTGTGGTGGCGAACCTTTGGCACTCAGATGTTATGGGGACTACACAATTCCCATCGACCCCTGCCAGCCTTGTAGTGGCGAATTGGCCAGTGGCCGTGCTGGCATCGAGCTGATGAGAATAACAGATCCTCTGGAGATATGGAGATGCAGTGCTCCTACTACTGTCCTATGAAATATTTGCTTTAATTTTATCCTCACAGCAACCACCTTGAGATCCAAAAGCCAATCAGAGTGCCGGAAAATCGGCACCACTTTGAAAAATCTTCATGGCTTCGAATCTGTGCATGCATATTAAGAAAGGGGGGGGGGGGATAGGGAAGTGTTTTCTATGCAGAGAAGCCAAAATATTTTACATAAACTGAAACATTGTCAGAACCTGTTGGTTTGGCACAGTGCGGAACAAAAACAGGAAAACAATCATTTTCAAAATGTTTGCAAAACATTTTGCAAGCGTTTTAAAGACTGTGCCGAATGGACCACTGATAAAAAGATGTTTTGGAATCAAAGAGAATGTGTTGATGTGGTTAAAAAGAATAATGCCAGATCAAAAAGAGGACAAACCAATTGTCTAGTGGAAATATGAATCACAGCTGGAGGGGGGAGGGGGAAGATACAGCACAAAACTGCCCAGGAAACCAAAGACTGAGAGTTTTTAACTTAATGTTTTAAGTTAAATGGAAGTACAAAATCCTTTAGTCACCATATTAAAATTCAGCATAGAGTTGGAAGAGACCCCCAAGGGCTATCAAGTCCAACCTCCTGCAATGAAGGAACACACAATCAAAGCACTCCTGACCGACAGCCATTCAGCCTCTCTTTAAAAACCTCCAAAGAAGGAGACTCCATCACACTGCAAGGTAGCGCATTCCACTGTCAGAACAGCCCTTATTGTCAGGAGTTTTTTCCTGATGTTTAGATGAAATCTCTTCCTTCACCTTGAACCCATTACTCTGTGTCCTGTGTCGAGCAGCAGAAAGGAGACTCAAGGTGGCTTGCTCCCTCACCAATAGGACATCCCTTCGAATATCTAAACATGGCTATCATGTCACCTCTTAACCTTCTCTTCACCAAACTAAACATACCCAGCTTCCTAAGTCTCTCCTCATAGGGCATGGATTCCAGACCTTTTAGTTGACCATTTTGGTTGCCCTCCTCTGGACCCGTTCCAGCTTGTCAATATCCTTCTTGAATTGCGGTGCCCAGAACCGCACACAATATTCCAGGTGAGGTCTAACCAATGCAGCATTCTATTGCTGGGTCACGTAATTTTGTATTTTTAACTTATGGTTCAAAATGCCTTTTTACACATTTTGAAGTAGGGCCCTTTTCTGCCGCTTGAGTTGTGGAGGCTCATTTGAGGAATTCAGATTAGCCTGTGCACTCCAACACACGCCAGCTGGGTGACCTTGGGCTAGTCACAGCTTTTCGGAGCTCTCTCAGCCCCACTCACCTCACAGGGTGTTTGTTGTGAGGGGGGAAGGGCAAGGAGATTGTAAGCACCTTTGAGTGTGCTATAGGGGAGAAAGGGGGGGATATAAATCCCAGCTCCCTCCTCCTCCTCCTCTCTCCTCCTCCTCCCTCCTCCTCTCTTCTTTTTTTCGTGGAGACCTCCACACATTAAAATTCTTTTTTTTAAAAAATAAAAAGTCGCAGCAACCATGATTTTTCATCCCATAGTTCGATGGACCAACCACCAAGGATTTTTGGGAGTGGGGGAATTCTGGGTGCCCCAAACAACTTGGAAATCTGGATTGCAGGGTACGGGATTGCAGGGGGTTGGACTTGATGGCCCTTGTGGTCTCTTCCAACTCTATGATTCCATTATTCTATGATTTCTGCAGCAGATATATAGGAGCAGAGGTCTCAATGCATAGTATAGTGGGTGGAGTGCAAAAGACTGCAATCTGGGAGACCCAAGTCTGAATTCCCATTCCAGTGTGGAGCTTAAGGGTAGCCATGGGCCATTTGCACATTCACATCTCAACCTACCTCAGAGGGTTATCATGAGAAAAGTGATATACACTGCCCTGAACTCCTTCGAAAAAGGGTAGAAAAATAGTGGGTAGACCCTGCATATTTGTGGGGTGATGCCTCCTAGAAAGCCAGCGTGCTGTAATAGTTAAGAGCAGGTGCACTCTAATCTAGAGAACCGGGATTGATTCCCCGCTCTGCATCTTATGTGGGGGACCAGATTAGCTTGTGCACTCCAGCACATGCCAACTGGGTGACCTTGGGCTAGTCACAATTCTTCGGAGCTCTCTCAGCCCCACCCACCTCACAGGGTGTTTGTTGTGTGTGTGTGTGGGGGGGGAAGCTAAAGGAGATTTTCAGTGCTCGTTCACCAGTTGGGGCTGAAGCAGATCCCTCTGCACCATCCCATCCAATTCGAACAAATGGACGGTGGGGTGTTGGGTGGCGCCCCGGCCATGCACAAGACTGAGCCCGTTTTACTCTGCTGCGGGGGGCACTGGGAGCGACAGGGCTTCATCATTGGAGCGGTGGCTAAATATGCCCTGGTATTATGGGGTGCCCTGGCACTGTGAGCATGACCCTGACATCACCTGGTCCACCAACTCGCTTCAGTTCATTGACACCCCCCCCTTGTGGGGATCACCTAGCTGGACCCATCAACCCTCCGGTGGAGGAAGAGGGGCTGCGCGAGTTGGCAGGTGGCTCTCTGGCCATCCCCCTCCCTTATCAGGACCTCTGGTGAGTGTTTGAGAAGGGGGAGTGTGACAAGCTGCCGTTGCAAATCGGATTGTAAAATTGAGCTGTTGACAGGTGCCAAACTCCCCAAAAGTTGTCTCTACCCCATAAGTTCCTCCAAAGCTCAAGCGCTTCAGGAGTTTTTAGACAAAAATTTAAAGCGGGGCTTTATAAAACTGGGTTACCAGTGACTTTACAGCCCTGATGCTGTTTGTGAAGAAGAAGGATGGCTCCCTACGGTTGCGCACTGACTAGCAGGGGCTGAATGCAGTCTCCGCGTGTAATAAATACCTGCTGCCGCTGATCAAGGAGATGTTGAGCTGTTTGGGGCAGGACAAGATCTACACCAAATTGGACTTGAGGGAGGCTTACTACCGGGTGCGGATCACCAAGGGCATGGAACATTTAACGGCTTTTAATGCAAGGATGGGCCAGTTTGCTTACCGCATTCTCCCATTTGGATTATCCGGGGCTCCTGGGGTGTTCCAGAGCTTTATTAACAAGGTGCTTCAGAACTTTTTGTTCAAAGGGGTGGTGGTGTATTTGAATGATGTCCTGATTTACTCCCAAACGGAGGCTGAGCATGTGGCCACCGTCAGGACTGTCCTACAACAGCTGCTGGACAATGACTTGTTTGTGAAGCTCTCTAAGTGTGCATTCCACAAGGACAAGCTTGACTTTTTAGGGTACTGCATTTCCAGCCAGGGGTTGGAGATGGATCCGAGGAAGGTACGGGATGTGCTCCAGTGGCAGGAGCCCTGCACGCAAAGGCAGGTGCAATTGTTCCTTGGCTTTGCCAATTTTTACCGGGACTTCATCCCTGACTTTGCCTGGCTGACCCTCCCCCTCACCGACCTGTTGCGCACCAAAGATAAGGGGCGGCGGCCACAAAGCCGTTGGCCCCGCTCTTGTGGTCCCTCGAGGATCGGGAGGCTTTCCAGGCGCTTAAACATGCCTTTAGGTCCGAACCTATCTTGCACCACAGCGACCCCTCCAAGCCCTTTGTTGTGCATGTTGATGTCTCGGACAAAACTATGGGTGCGGCTGTACTTCAGCGGGGGATGATGGGAAGTTGCACCCCTGCGCCTACTTCTCCCACAAGTTCTCAGGGGTGGAGCTGCATTGGACGGTAGGGAATAAAGACACTGGGGCGATTAAGCGAGCCTGGCTGGACTGGCACCATTGGTTGGAGGGCACTGCCCTCCCCTTTGAGGTGTGGACTGACCATAGGAATCTAGCGGTGCTCCACGCCAGGGAAGCTCTCCTCCAAGCAGCTCCATTGGGCTGATTTTTTCCCTGTTTCAACTTCTCGCTGCATTTCTTCCCGGGGAAGTCCAATTGTTTGGCTGATGCCCTGTCTCACTTGCCTGACCCCTTTCTGGTGGCTCCTGTTCCATTCGGGACTGTGTTCTCCCCTTCCCAACTGGGCTTGGTGGTGTCTAACTGCAGTCGGGCATCACCCCCCCTGCCGTGCCCGCATCCCTGGAGGGGGCCTTGAGGGAGGCGGGAGCCCTCCCGGTAACCCCCCAAGGAGGGCCGTGACCTGCTGGAGAAAAGGGGCGAGTTCTGGTGGAAGGGGGATCGGCTTTATGTGCCCCCAAGTGCACGCCTCCTTGCGTTGCAGGGGACCCACGGCGTTAAATCAGCGGGGCGCTTTGGGTTTGTGAAAACATTGCATTTGGCCCGCAGGCAATTCTGGTGGCGAACTTTGTGGGGGGATGTGGAGGTGCATGTGAAAGGGTGCCCCACGTGTGCGACTGCCAAGCGGGCGCAGGGGAAGGTGCCTGACCTCCTCCAGCCCCTCCTGGTGCCTTCCGCCCCCTGGAAAGTGATCTCCGTGGATTTCATCACTGACCTCCCATCCAGCACAGGGAAGTCTGTGATTTGGATGGTTGTGGACTTGTTTTCGAAACAGGCTCATTTTATTCTGTGCACCTCACTCCCGACAGCGGGTGTAAAGGATTCAATGGTGTTGATGGTGAAGTAACCTTGAGTGCATTCCACAGCCCGGGCGATGGGCCAGATTCATCGGCGGAGACTTTATCTTTGCGCGGGAGATGAAGACTCCGTTCCCATGGGAAGCAGGAAGGGGGGATGGGGTGAATGGTGTTATAACCTGTGCTTCTGGCGGGAAGTGCCATTCCTGCCACTACGTGTATGTGAGCTTTCTAAGATGTCTTAATAAACGGACTTTTACACCCAAAAAGCCTTTTATTTCTGCTTCTATGGAATTCCTTACATTGTGGCAGGAATCCTAATTCATCTATATTCCTGTGCAGTGGACCTCTTGTCTTGCGATGGAGAGGTTGAATGTTACTGCGGAAGGTGCGGTAGCCCCCAAAGAGGGCTCCGACCTTTCCCTTCTGGATCTGGAGGAACCGGCAGGAGAACGGGCCTCGCTGGTGGCTCTTTCCCGTCCTCGTATCAGCACGAGTCTTCCTTTACTCCGTTGGAACGAGGGACGTGACGACGACCATGGGGACTTCCATGAGTCGTTTGGGGCGCTGTCTATGGATCGAGCGCCTGTGGATCGGATCTCTACCCGTTTTCGTGTGGATTACAAACCTCAGATGCAACCTGTCATGGAGGAGACGGGCTTGACCACCTTTCATGCGGCAACCCAGGAATCCATTGAACGATTCCTGGACTCGTATTTTGGTGATGCTCCCAAAGAACCACCGTGGCACAGCACTGGGGCCCGTCCGAAGGATACTGGGACTAAACCTGGGATTGGGAGGGGTATCCGTACCGTCTTCCAATCGGACCCCCCTGATCCCGGGCCAGCGACCGCACCTGAGGTGCCCCGGGGAGCCACTGGTGGCTACGGTGTCTCCGATGTCTCGCTTCCAGACGACGAAGAGTCCGAAGAAAGCCTGCACTCCCAGCCGGATCTGTTCCCTCTCCCATCGAAGGAGACCTGGGATGAGGAAGTGGGGCGACTGCGAGATGCCCAAGAAGCATGGACCCGTGAACGTCAGCTATGGGAGGAGGAACGGGCACAGTTGCAGCAAGAGCGCGAAAACCTGCAGAGGGACCGGGAACGGCAACGCAAAGAAGTCCAGCTCGAGTTGGACCGTGCCAAAGATGCGCTCCAACGACAATATGCCCAGAATCTGTCAGTCCATGATAAAGTCCTGGAACACTCCAGACTGGATTTACAACGGCAACGCGAAAGCGTTCAAGCCCTGCGCACGCAAAGTGAGCTTACTGAAGCCCTTAAACGGGACGAACTGGCTAAATTGGAACGAGAAAAAGCTGCTCTGCATGCGCACCAGGATGCATTGACCCGCAAGGAGAGGGAGCTGGCTGCGTTGGAGAGGGAGCTAAGGCGGCAGCAGACCAGGAAGCCCCAAGTTGGAGTCTATGCTGTTACGGATCACGCCGGTGCCAGGGGGGCCACGTACCTGGGTCCTGCCACCCAAACGCCAGCGGCACCGCCAGCGCCCCCGATTCCGGCCCCCAACATACAACAGCTGCCTGCCCAACCTGCTCAACCCGCGCAACCACCGCCCCAGCAGGCGCCAAGAGCCGTTGAACGGGGCTACTATCGGCCCCCGATACCAGCCCGTTTTGATGGGACCGCTTCCAAACTTCCCTACTTCATTTTGCAACTCAATGCCCACTTGGAAGACTATGATGATTTATACCGGTCTGAGCGCGAGAAAATACGGGACATCGGCTCAGTCCTGGATGGGGCAGCAGCCGACTGGTTCGTGACTCTTTTGGATTTGCAAGATGAAGACTCTCGCACGGTGCCCGCATTCCTCCAAGCCTTAAGAGCGCGCTTCCAGGATCCAGGCGCCGAGAATGAAGCTATCCGCACCATCAAAACTATCCAACAAGGCAACCGCCCGTTTGCAGAATTTGCCCGTGAATTTCGTGCGGCGGCTGCTCGACTTCCTCCTGAGTGGCCTGAACGCATGAAATGCGAATACTTCTCGGATGCTGTGGACGGCAAGCTGCGTGAAACGGTGTTTTTAATTCGGGTTCCTCGTACTATTGCAGATTGGATCCAGTTGGGGTCCCAGGTGGCGTCTCGTTTGGAATACGCTCGTGCCGGAGGCCGCCCACGCCCAAAACCCACCACTGTGTCCACCAAGCCAAGCCCAGCCGCCCCTACCGAAACCACCTCTGAACGCCGTCGCCGACTGGGATTGTGTCTTTACTGCGGAGGGCCAGGTCATCTAGCCGCCAACTGTCCCAAGAAACAAAAACCAACCGCTCCAGCTCCGCGCACTCCATCTGCCAAGCCACCACGCAGATCAGGGCCGCCTCCGACGGGCTCGTCTAAAGCGGTCATCGAAGGCGACCCAGAGGAGGGGGAAGCAGCTGTTTGCCTTTCTTCAGCCCCCATGGACATGGGCCCGACTCCTGACGCGGTGAGTGAAGGCAGCGCTCCCATTACTGTCCAAGCGTTTCTGGCCAACCCCGCTAAACACACTCGCATTATAGCCTCGGCTCTTGTGGATTCTGGCTGCTCCCACTGCTTAATGCGGCCCCAGGTGGCAGAGGAGCTAGGTCTGGACCGAATTCCCCTGGCTAAGCCCATACCATTCACCCAAATGGACGGCAGCCCCCTCGGGAGCGAAGGACCGGCCCAGTTCAAAACACAACCGGTTCTCCTCCGTTGCGCCGACCATTGGGAGAAAATTAGTTTTATTTTGGCGCAAGTGGCCAAACACTCCATAGTTTTGGGCATGCCTTGGTTATTGTTACATGAACCAAAGTTCATTTGGAAAGAACGGATCTTAGAATTCACTGACCCTCCCTGCGGTGAACACATGAATTGGGGGGAAAACCCAACTTCTCCTGACACACACCCCTCCCTGGCTTCTTCAGCGATTGCTCCCGCTTCTATTGGCATCCCACCTGCGTATCATGATCTAGCCAGAGTTTTTCAGGAGCAAGAATGCGATCAGTTGCCACCCCACAGAGACACTGACTGCAAAATTGTTATACAACCAGGGGCGCAACTACCCAAAGGTAGAATCTACCGCATGAGTCCCAATGAGGAGAAGGAACTTCGTGCCTTCTTGGACAAGAACCTTGCTCGCGGGTTCATACGGCGAGCTACCAAACACACACACGCTGCTCCCGTTTTGTTTGTAAAAAAGAAAGATGGGTCTTTACGGCTTTGCACAGATTATCGAGGTCTCAATGCGGTCTCCCTGTCCAATAAATATCCTTTGCCTTTGATCAAGGACCTTTTAGATGCACTCGGCAAAGGACGTATTTTTACTAAATTGGACTTGAGAGAAGCTTACTACAGAGTCAGAATTGCTGAAGGCTATGAACACTTGACTGCGTTTAACACAAAGTTTGGACAGTTTGAATACTTGATAATGCCATTCGGGTTAAGTGGGGCCCCCGGGGCTTTTATGGCCCTTATCAACGAAGTTCTCCATGATTTATTGTACAAGGGAGTTGTGGTATACTTAGATGACGTTTTAATTTACTCACAAACCATAGAAGAGCATGAAACATTGGTCCGAGAGGTATTGAAACGCTTGCTCGACAATTCTCTCTTTGCCAAACTCTCCAAATGCTGTTTTCACCAGACCTCCATTGACTATTTGGGTTACCGGATCTCGCCCGAGGGCTTGAAAATGGATCCTGCTAAAATTGATGCAGTCCTCCAATGGCCTACCCCCACCAACCGCAAAGAGCTCCAATCTTTTCTTGGTTTTGCTAATTTTTACCGTGACTTTATACCCCAATTCGCTGAACTGACTCTCCCTCTCACAGACCTCTTACGCACTAAGAATAAAGATCCACTGTCCGCCAAGCCCGGGGCCCCCCTTTCCTGGTCTGAGGAGTGTCAAACAGCCTTTCAACTCTTAAAGTCTGCGTTTACCACCGAACCTATCCTAAAGCACCCTGACCCAGATCTCCCGTTTGTGGTTCACGTGGATGCCTCGGACAAAGCACTTGGGGCAGCCCTGTTGCAGAAAAATAAAGATGGTAGGCTGGTTCCGTGTGCTTATTTGTCTAAGAAATTCTCTGGTGCTGAACTCAACTGGACTGTAGGAGACAAAGAGACTGCGGCCATCAAAGTAGCACTCTCCACTTGGCGCCACTGGCTGGAGGGGGCCAAACACCCCTTTCAGGTTTGGTCGGATCATAAAAACCTGGCAGCTTTGTCCACCCCCCTCAAGATGTCCGCGAAACAACTTCGTTGGGCCGATTTCTTTTCTCGTTTCTCTTTTACAGTCCATTTTTTCCCCGGGAAAACTAATAAACTGGCTGACGCGCTCTCGCGCCTACCCGGGGAGGGGGGTGGAGCTGCCTTACGAGACATTCCACGCACTGTTCTTTCTCCCTCCCAGTTGGGATTGGCTGTCACCCGA
Source organism: Sphaerodactylus townsendi (assembly GCF_021028975.2). NCBI lineage: Eukaryota > Metazoa > Chordata > Lepidosauria > Squamata > Sphaerodactylidae > Sphaerodactylus > Sphaerodactylus townsendi. Next base: position 21,609,570 of record NC_059441.1, on the reverse strand, counting down.
TCTCAAACGTCCACTCCTCCTCCACCCTCCATTCCTAGTCTCGTCTCTCCTTTCCTGCGGGAACTCGAAGAGGCGGGGCTACACGAGCCTCCAGCGGAAGAAAGTGACTCCCAATTGCGTTTGGAGAATGGAGTTTGGCGGAGGGGGGAATGTTGGTACGTGCCTCCCCCCCCTCCGCAAGCAGGTTCTTGAAGCTTGCCACGATGCCCGCTCGGCTGGACATTTTGGCTTTCTGAAAACTCTGCATTTGGCCCGCCGGCAGTTCTGGTGGCGCGCAATGCGCAAGGACATTGAGGCATACATTAAGGGCTGCTCGGTTTGTGCAGAAGCCAAAATCCTCCCGGGAAAGCCCCATGGGCTATTGAAACCGCTCCCGGTGGCCTCCCGCCCCTGGGAGGTCATCTCCATGGATTTTATTACAGATTTGCCCGAAAGTCATGGCAACACGGTTTTGTGGGTGGTGGTAGACTTATTTTCTAAACAAGCCCATTTTATTCCATGTGCTTCCATCCCCTCCGCTCCTAAGTTGGCACGGCTGTTCATTCAACATGTTTACCGTCTCCATTCCGCCCCCGTTAAGGTGGTCTCCGACCGCGGCCCCCCAATTCATCTCAAAGTTCTGGAAGGCGTTTTTGGGGTTGTTGGGGGCCGCCCCGGCCGTCGCCGCCCCCTACCACGTTCAAAGTGACGGAGAGACGGAGAGAACGAACAGAACCCTAGAGCAGTATTTACGTTGTTACACCAACTACCACCAAGACAATTGGTGCGAGCTTATTCCGTTTGCGGAGTATGCCTATAACAATGCGGTCCATAGCAGTACAAAGAAAACCCCCTTTGAAATTGTGTCTGGTCGCTCCTTCCCGCCCTTGCCACAACTACCCGCGACAGCTTTGGACCCTCCAGAGTTTCAACAATGGATTTCATCCCTAGCCGAGGGATGGAAAACGGTCCAGACCGCCTTACAACAAGCGAAGGACTCCCAAAAACTGCAAGCGGATAAACACCGCTCGGATTTTCCTCTGCGTGTGGGCTCTTGGGTGTATTTATCTACAAAAAATCTCAGAGACGTGCATAAATTTTCCAAACTTGGCAAAAGATTTGTGGGACCTTTTCAGATTACTAAAGTGATTAATGATGTCACTGCCCGCTTAGATTTGCCTAACTCTCTTAGTAACATTCATCCTGTCTTCCATTCCAGCTTGCTCAAGGAGGCTCCCGCTTCCGATGCCTGGCACGACCCGCCGGAGAGGCCCCCACCGACTATTATTGATGGTCACAAACACTACGAAATTGACGCTATCCTGGACTCTCGCTTTAATCGCAAACGCTTGCAATATTTAGTCTCTTGGGTGGGATATTCCTCTGGGTATAATCAATGGGTTTATTCCGAAAATATTGAAGCCCCCACCCTTATTTCTGCTTTCCACCGCGCCTTTCCGCACAAACCTGGGGGGGAGGGGTCTTCTTTAAGGGAGGCAGAGTGTAAAGGATTCAATGGTGTTGATGGTGAAGTAACCTTGAGTGCATTCCACAGCCCGGGCGATGGGCCAGATTCATCGGCGGAGACTTTATCTTTGCGCGGGAGATGAAGACTCCGTTCCCATGGGAAGCAGGAAGGGGGGATGGGGTGAATGGTGTTATAACCTGTGCTTCTGGCGGGAAGTGCCATTCCTGCCACTACGTGTATGTGAGCTTTCTAAGATGTCTTAATAAACGGACTTTTACACCCAAAAAGCCTTTTATTTCTGCTTCTATGGAATTCCTTACAGCGGGAAACTGGCCCAAATGTTTGTGACTCACAATTATAGGCTCCACGCCGCCCCTGACAAAGTAATTTCAGACATAGGCAGTCAGTTCATTTCGCAGTTCTGGCACCATTTCCTCAAACTGCTAGGCACGGAGCAAGCCCTTTCCTCAGCCTACCACGCAGCAACAGATGGAGAAAGTGAATGCACGAACACTACCCTGGAACAATATTTGCGGTGATACATTAATTACCACCAAGACAATTGGGCGGATTTGCTCCCCTTCGCCGAGTTTGCATAGAACAACGCAGTGCACAGTAGCACGGGGAAAAAACCCCTTCGAGGTTGTTTCAAGCCAGTCGGCTAAGCCCTTTCCGTTCCTGGGGGAGGTGCAACAGGGGCTGGTGGAGAAAGCTAAACAGGGGGACAAGCGGCAAGCTGATAAGAAATGGTGCCCCATCACTTTCGCAGTGGGGGATTTGACGTATTTGTCTACCAGGAACTTGAGGGGGTTGCAGGGATGTAGGAAGCTGGGGCAGAAATATATTGGATCTTTTCCTGTGCTTAGGGTGATTAACCATGTGACTGCCGAGCTACAGTTGCCTAAGAATCTGAGATCCATACACCCTGTTTTTCATTGCAGCCTCCTCATGAAGGTGCCCCCCCCCGACGAGTGGCATCCCGGGTGGAGGCACCCGCTCCAGTTCGTGTGCGGGGGGAGCCTCACCACAAAGTGGAAGCGAACCTGGACTCTAGAGTGCATCGCAACCGCCTGCAGTACCTGATTGCCTGGACCCATTTCCCAGCCGGGCACAATGAATGGGTGGACATGTGCAAGCCCCCCGTTTAGTAAAAACTTTCCACCGGGATTACCCTGACCATGGGGGGGGGGAGGTCTTAAAGGGAGCAGAATGTCAGGACTGAGCCTGTCAGTGCCAAATGGCAGGTAAGGCGGGGGGGGGGGGGCGGGAGGCAGTTTACCATCCTTTGATGTGGGGTGAAAGTCCAGCGTCTTCCCCTTGGGGTCCTAGGGTATCCCGGATACAGATCTAATCAAAGGAAGGTGTGAACTGTTCCCAGGCTCACAGTGCTTTGTAGTAAATGCTTTGTAGTTTGTAGAAGGGAGTTGGGGGTGTTTGAATCTGTTGGAGGGGGCAATGGAATATAGGTAGTGGGTTTGTGTGGGAATCGCCAGATTCCTCTTTCTAATATGTTACCTACGTTCTGAAATAAAGACTTTAGAACAAATCTACAATTTATTGTCGAAGGCTTTCACGGCCGGAATCACTTGGGTGCTGTGTGGTTTCCGGGCTGTATGGCCGTGTTCTAGCAGCATTCTCTCCCGATGTTTTGCCTGTATGGCAAGATGCCAGCCACAGATGCAGGCAAAACGTCAGGAGAGAATGCTGCTAGAACACGGCCATACAGCCCAGAAACCACACAGCACCCAAATCTACAATGTCCGTTGTTTCCATATCTGAGGTCTGACAGGGGGATATAAATCCAACTCTTCTTCCTTCATTCAATATCGAAGAAGCTTTGCTGGAGCACAGTGGAACTTGCTCAACGGTAAGGAGGTCTTAATTAGCCACCCCAAGCCAGTTTCAAAGAGTTTCTCCACAAGCACACCAAGAAGCCCAGCCTTTCACACTGATGATGCCTGTCTTGCTTTCGAGACCATCTGCTTCTGCTTCTCCCAGGCCTCGACCGATTATAGTTACCAACAGCAATTCCTTCCCCTCCTCTTTCTGGGATTTGGCTGGCCTCAGATTTTATGCTGTAAACAGCTGCGGCAAGAAACAGCATTCCCAAGGAAAAGCGGCGGCTGCGTCCTCCCCTTGCGTTTGGATGAAATCTCTGCTCCAGTCACCCACCGTTTGGCGTTCTCAAATTTCAGAAACAATCCAGACTCTTTACAGTTGCATACAGAGGAAAGGGAATGGGGGACACCAATGTTTGCATGTTCGGAAAGTTAGGGCCAGGGGCTGTCATGTTGTGCACGCAAGTATTTACATTTCATTTAACCCGGTTCAGATCACTGCCTTGAGCATACACAAAGCCACACAACAATCAAACAGATGACCAAAAACGCCAGCTGGGGCACGCTGGCATATCATGAAACAGCAGCAAGTGTGCCACGAGGAGGCAAAAACCCGCTACAATAAATTTTCCTACGAAATCAGAGCAGCCTAAGAAGAAGAGGGTGCCTGTTGTGTCTCTGCATAACTTCCCACTCTGGAGTTGTCAACCTTGAATTATCTTGCATGCAGTTTTGAGGGGTTTCTGCATAAGGTGTGATGGCAACACTGTATGATCCTCCCTTCAGTTGAAGCTGCCTGTTGCAGCTCTTTGTGCTTCATTACCCTGTAGCCATCTCTTTCCAAGTTGGAGAAGAACCAAGATCAGCAACGGATACAGAAGCTCACTGAGTGGGCTCTTCTGACAGCATTATTATTGTTTTTTACAGTTCGATAGAAACAAACCTTTACAGATGTAAGAGTGAAGTTTTAATCTGGAAGGGAAAGTGCACATCAGCCAAGGGAGTGCCCCTCAAGATAGCTCAGAAACTCCCACCAGGCTGGAATTGAACAGCAACAAGACTGCAAGTTGAAAGCAGACAATGCTGACAGTTTTTCATGGTCTCCCTGTTTGCTGCTGACCCCAGTTCATAGTGCTCGTTTGGCCCTATATAGCAGAGGTAATTAACCCACTGAGCAGGACCCTTAGGTGGACCAAGAGACCCTCAAATGAGATCCAATTTTGTGCAGATTTCTAGAACAATCCACTGCTAGTGGACCGACATAACCAGCATGGATGGCACATCTCTTGCCTGTCTCTACGTGCACGTCAACAGGAAACACAACGATGGCTTCACCGGTCACTCACCACAATTCAAGAAGGATATTGACCAGCTGGAACGGGTCCAGAGGAGGGCAGCCAAAATGGTCAAAGGTCTGGAATCCATACCCTACTACAAGGAGAGACTTAGGGAGCTGGGGATGTTTAGTGAAGAGAAGGTTAAGAGGTGACATGATAGCCATGTTTAGATATTTGAAGGGATGTCATGTTGGTGAGGGAGCAAGCTTGTTTTCTGATGCTCCAGAGGCTAGGACCAGGAATAATGGGTTCAAGGTGAAGGAAAAGAGATCCCACCTAAACGTTAGGAAAAACTTCCCGACAGTAAAGGCTGTCGGACAGTGGAATGCACTGCCTCAGAGTGTGGTGTAGACTCCTTCTTTGGAGGTTTTTAAAGAGACGCTGGATGGCCATCTGACAGGAGGGCTTTGATTGTGTGTTCCTGCATTGTATGGGGTTGGACTTGATGGCCCTTGAGGTCTCTTCCAACTCTATGATTCAGTGACCTCCCTTTGCTCCTCTCGTCCATTTTTCCTCACAACAACCATGTGTGGTAGGCTGGGCCGAGTGTGTGTGACTGCCCTAAGATCACCCAGCAAGCTTCCATGGCAGAACGGAGACTCAAACACAGACTCTTCCACATCATAGTCTAACCACCAGATCACACTGGGCTCTCAAATACTAATAACCTAGACCCGGGGTGGCGAACCTTTGGCAGTCCAGATGTTATGGGCTACAATTCCCATCAGCCCCTGCCAGCATGGCCAATTGGCCATGCTGGCAGGGGCTGATGGGAATTGTAGTCCATAACATCTGGACTGCCAAAGGTTCGCCACCATGAATCTAGACATATGCATTTGGGAACCCCTTGTTTTAAAAGAAGCAAGCTCATGAGAAGGACTCAAAATGGAGAGAAGAGAAAAATCTGCAGCTCAGGCCTTCTGGCTGCTGCTGGAGCGACAGTTCCAAGCCATGTTATTAAAAACATCTGGAAGCGATGCAAAACGCTGTACTTTTCAGAGGGTTTTTTTCTCTCCCCCACACCCCAACGTTAACCAGCCATTTCACTTCCAAACCAAAGTCTAGGACTGCAGTTTAAAGGGGGGCAAAAGAGACCATTTTTTCTAGTTGAAATGGTGCAGCAGTGGATCCAAGTAATCCAACCCCCCCCTTCCGTTTGCTGACCTTTCTGTGGAAGAGGAAATGATGGCTGTACCATTTTTTTTAAGACAGAGAACTTCTTTGATATCTGTTCCATATTAAGCTAGTCCCGTTGTTATGAAACCCTGAAGAAATGATGCAATCCACAGAAATACGGCAGCACATTCATACACTGAGCCGAGCCATTCTTCAGAGGAACTAACAAAATTAACGGAAGAAAGAGGAAGAGAAGCGACAGAGATTCTTAGCCGATTAACCAGAATTAGAAGGAACATTTTAGCGCTGTGACAATTATTTCATCCGTTACGGGTCCCCTTTAGGGTTGTCAGGCCAAGTCTGGCAATCAGCAGGAGAGCCGGGGTCAGGGATTTTGGGGAGGGAAAGACAGCAAAGACGTAAACTTGATGACAACATTCCCGGGGAAAATCCGTAAGTGATGACAGGCGCTCTAGCAATCGTCATAAACTCTATGGGAAAACCATAGTTGTTCCAGCAATTCCTAGAACTCCATTGCAGGCATGATTCCTTTTTTTCATTAAAGTTTTTATTATTTCTCTAAAAAGCTTGACAACACAAAAAAGACAAAGAAAGTTTATCAAAGATAAGTACGTTGTCAGCACCAAGTATTAGCACAAAAAGAACATTATCACTTGGCCTTTAACAACTGATAAGCATCCTACTACTGACACTACATCACAGTAGTGATAAACGTCACACTTTCCTCTATTAGATCTTATTTTGACATTCCTTTAACCTTCAAAACCACTAATCATCAATTCATTTTTTACCATTTTATGCATATAATCTATTTAGGGTTTCCAATTCTCCAAAATTGAACTAAATTATTTTTTCTAAGTTCTGAAGTGAGTTTGGCCATCTCTGTCAACTCTAAGACCCCTTCCACACACGCAGAATAATTTATTTTCAATCCACTTCCACAAGTGGATTTTGCTACTTTGCACAGTAAAACCCAGCTTCAAGGTGCATTAAAAATGGATTGAAAGTGCATTATTCTGCATGTATGGAAGGAGCCTAACACTTTCAGCCACCATTCTTTAACTGTAGGCGCAGCTGGAGCTTTCTAGCTGGTGTACTTCCTGTGCCATCTTACAGGCAGGCCACAAACACTGGTTCTTCTCAGAAGCCACGTGTCCTCCATGGTAGCCACCATCCCCTCCAAAGGCAAAGGAGAGGAGTCACTGCTTGTTTGTCCCAAGGAGTTTTGGATGACAGACAAGGTAGCGCAGCTTCAAACTAAGGCAGACGTGAACGAAGACTGCTGCTCCGCTTCCCTCCAGCGTGGTGTAGTGGTTAACAGCAGGTGGATTCTAATCTGGAGAACCAGGTTTGATTCCCTACTCCTCCACCTGAGTGGCAGAGGCTTATCTGGAGAATCAGATGTGTTTCCGAACTCCTACATTGCTGCTGGGTGACCTTGGGCTAGTCACAGTTCTCTCCCACTTCTCTCAGCCACACCTACCTTACAAGGTGTCTGTTCTGGGGAGAGGAAGGGAAAGGAGCTTGTAAGCCACCTTGAGACCCCTTATAGGAGAGGGAGGTGGGGTATAAATCCAAACTCTTCTTCCATCATTTCATCTCCTGTCTGAAAGGTAACTGCTGGAGCAGCATTCCTATAACTGAGGGATGGAACAGACGGGGTCTCTTTGAAGTAGGATTACTTTCTGTCCATCATGCTTGCTGCTGCAGCAGTCATTTTGAAGTTGTACCCACCATCCTGCATCAGAATTCCACAGGTGGCAAGATAAATTTCAGTTTAAAATGCCAGTAGCACAGGAATGCAACAGCATTTCCAGGGAAGCGATGCCATGACATCCTAGGATAATTACCAGAAACTTGTATAGCTTTACCATAGAGTTTTCAGCTATTCCCAGAACAGTGGGAAGTCATTTCTGGTTTTCCCAGGAAGTAATGTCATTCCATGCACAATGGACTCCCACTCACCCAATCTCCCAGTGCCCACCAATCCTGTCCTAATCAACTGTGGGCTTTTAAATCCCAGTGTTTAAACCTTGGGAACAGTCCCAGTGAGCATGCAAAAGTGGTCTTTGAACTACCTACATCCTAAATTTGTGTGCTACCAGCACGGGAGTGTTTTCTGTTTAAGAAATGTGCATCATGTGTGGACGGAGGTCCTTATTTGGAGCTAAACCCCAGTGGATTGGACTAAGTGCAAGAGAGGAGCTTGCCCTAGGTACCAGAAGACATTTTTGTTTCTTCAAGCAGACGTTTGGGACAGGGATATGGTTAGAGCAGTGGTTCTCAACCTGGGGGTTGGGACCCCTTTGGGGGTCGAACCACCCTTTCACAGGGGTCGCCTAAGACTCTCTGCATCAGTGTTCTCCATCTGTAAAATGGATAAATGTTAGGGTTGGGGGTCACCACAACATGAGGAACTGTATTAAAGGGTCACGGCATTAGGAAGGTTGAGAACCACTGGGTTAGAGAAAGGAAACTTCGACAAAAAAATGATGATTATTTTTTTTTAATTTGGGAATGCTTGGAAGCACAATTGTTACTTGTTTGTGACATGAAGAAGAAAGTACCTTTTAAGTTTGGAGTAAAAAAGGAAGGTCACACAAGTTGGGTTATGAAGACGGTCGCATTTAAACTTGCTTCGAGAAAAGCCGCTTTACCATGAATAGTTTTTATGCTGTTTATGTCCAATTCAGTTTTCTCAAAGGCTTGTTTTCAACATTGTGACTTGGTTTCAATTATAAACTGCCTCAAGCAGGACTCTGAAGAAGCGGCATAGAAATAATCCAAATAAATAAATAAAACCACATCTGGCAGAGGATACTGAATCTATTACTCTTCTTTCCTGCCCTTCCGCCGGAACATACTGCTTTAAATCATGGTTTGTCAGCAAGAGGTGAGGAAATGCAGATTTAAATTTTAATTTTAAAAAAACATTCATGTATTATTCTGACTCTTACTATATAGCCATGACGTAATTTTGATTTTTAAAAGAATAGAGCCCATTAGAAGGTGGACCAAAGGTGCACCATAATTTTCTCATAGAATAATCCTAAACAGAGCAATACCCTTTTAAGCCCCCCTGACTCAATGAATTTAGAAGGATTTAGAATTTTGCTTAGGACTGCACTGTGAAATTCACTGGAAAAAGAAAAAAACACAGAAAACTGTATACTTTATCTCAGCCTCTTTTGCATCAGAGAATAAACCACAGTAATAACACAGTCCCATGAAAATGATATACACAACATGGCTTATTTTTAAGACGTCAAGACTCTCGACCTCAAAGAGGATTTGCAACCAGAGCTGGTTTTTCATAGGCAGGTGTGGCTTGGAATCAATCCTAGAAGGTGTTTCTTTCCAGTGCTCCTTCTGTGTAACCCTGCCTGTTCTCCTTTGCCCTTTGCCCCACATCTCAACAATAAGCCGAGGCAGGTGCAAGATACCAGTCAGACCCAGGGGCATGTTGGGCATGACCCTGTGAGCTGATTCCCTGGGGATGCTCTGATCCCAGGAGAGCGAAGAGCAAAGTGGCCAGAAACCTCCTCTTCCCGATTTTCCGCCCCCACGGCGCCCGCCTGGTGCACAGGTCCTTACCCTGCCCCCTTAAAGCAACGTGTTTGCTTCCACCTAGGGTGACTAACCGCTGGGTAATGCCTACAGATCGCCCAGAATTACACCCAATCTCCAGGCTACACATATCAGTTCCCCTGGAGAAAATGGCCTTTTTGGAAGGTGGACTCTACAGCGTTATATCCCACTGAGGTCCATCCCCTTCCCAGACTCCACCTCCAAAATCTCCAGAATTTTCCCAACCCAGAGGTGGCAGGTGGCAGCTGCCAATGTGGGTGGGTGGAATCTGGGTGGAATCTACATCCAACCTGTTCTTCCCTCCCTGGTCAGGGGCTGGCATGGGGCGGCCCCTCTTCCATCTTTCCCCCCCACCCCCATTGGAGGGTCAAGGCACTTTCTACAGCTGTTTCTAAGTCCCTGCTTACCTCTGGTCAGACTCTTGTTCTCCACAGGATGGCAGGTAAATGTGCAAATGTATTTATTAAAATATTTCTACCCTGCCTTTCCTCTTGGCTCAAAGAAGAAACATAAATATGTACAACTGGAGCCCGGAGCAATTTTAGGTATCAGGGATTTCCAAGGCATGAAACCGAAGGAAAGCGTCATCCAGATGCATCAGCAGAATGACGCCTAGATGGGATGATTTGCCTGTCCCAGGCCTCAATATCAAGCCATAATACAGGTGTATTTGTAATTTAGATGGCAGCTCTCTCACTAGAGTTGCCAATCTCCAGGTGGTAGCTTTGAAAATAACTTTCAAAACTGTCTTGAACCCTTTTTGTGGGACCTGAAGACAGTTGCTGTCATAAGATTTTTTGGGCAGCCTCCACCGGCTGAAGGAGCAGCCACCCCTCAGCCCCACCAGGCTGCTCAGGACTGCCGCTGCCTAAGGTAAGTGGGCATGGGGGGGGGGGGGTGCCCAAAGCGGGTGTTGCCCCAGGCGCCATTTTCCCTCCCTGCGCCTCTGCAAGAGAGTATATTTGAAGTTCCACTTCTGTCAAAAATGGCAAAGATATTCTTTCTGATATCCTGGACCCCAAGTTAAGCAGGGCTTTGAAGTCAAATGCGACCCCTCGAATTGTGCCTGGGAACTACCTGGAGATTTAACATAAAGATACACCTGAGAAGATTTTCCTCAGGGGTTGAAATGATGGGCCACTTTCTCAAGACTGCTATGAGAAAGGCTGCAGGATAATCCACAAAAGTAGATTTCAGTGAAATCAATACATAACTGTAATAAAAGGATTTGAAGGCCTAACAAGGATTACAAGAGATTATTCTGCAAAGCAAGAAAACGGGAGGGGGGGGGGGTTTCCTTCTAGTTTAGGAACAGTCAACTAATCAGGCCAGCAACACACTCCCTGTGTATACTTCTGTGGAAGCTCTTTTACAATACTAAAGTTTTATTTTGGGGGGCTGATTTCAAAAACAAGTTCCCTAAAACATACAAAAAAATTAACAAATCCCATATGCAGATGCTGACAGTATTCCTTGCAGAGGCGAAGGGGGGGGGAATGGTGCCCGGGGCAAAACCTGCTCCAGGTGCCCCCCCCCCACTGCCCCCACACTCCACTTACTTGGCTGGGCTGCCACCATGCACCCCTCAGCCCCGCCCTGCCAGGCTGCTCCTTCAACTGGCGGAAACTCCACCGGCTGAAGGAGTAGCCTGGCAGGGCTGAGGGGAGGGGTGTGGGGGGCGATTCTCTGCCCCCACGTGACCAGCTGGCCTCTGATTCCTTGATTTTGTAAGGGGATCAAGTTTTGTTAAAGAAGCTCTTCTATTCATGACAATCGTCAAATGAATAGTAGCTGGATCGGATCAGATTGCTAAAGAAGCATATTTAATGCAGATGCTCAAGGGGGAGAGAACTCTTAACACAAAATCTGAACATAGGGAGAATTTTGCCCCTTAATTTTGTAGTCACAGAAGAGCAGAAGAGACCCGCTAAATCAGGGACAGTCATCTGTTGACTGGTAGGCCAGGTGCAGTCTCCAAATGGTTAAAAATCAAGATACAGTAAGAATTTAACTCAGCATTTCACTTGTAAGGAAAACTGAAAAGGGCTTTCCATTTCTAATAAAGGCTGATAATGGAGTCTATCCAACTATCTGTTGAGTTTGCCAAGGTCCCTCCTCCTCCTGCAATACCCCAAACCCTAAAAATATGTTCCTTAAGAACAAAATAAAAGGCAAAGTTATAGCCTGCTCCAGGTTGGGAAATACCTGGAAATTTCCAGGGTGGAACCTGAGCACATGGGAGGGACTTCAGTGCCATAGAAAAAAGAATAAAGGAAATGAATGACTATAAATGCAGCTATATATACTAAACTTCCTCACTGCCACTCAGAGAGCAGGTGGGAGGAATAGTGGGAACCAAGGATGTAGGTAAGGTAAGGGGGGGGGGGGTTCCTCGGGTTAAAAAAAAAACCATTGCATGTCCAAAGGCCCCCCCCCCCCCGTTTGTGGGCTTTTTTGTATTTTTTAGTGTTTTTGTTTTTGGCCTGCAGGGGGCGCGTTTTTAGGCTAGCAACACCAAATTTTAGGGATTGTTTGGGAGGCTCTTCTGATGATACTATCCAGGTTTTGTGAAGTTTGATCCAGGGGGTTCAAAGCTATGGACTCTCAAAGGGGGTGCCCCATCCCACATTGTTTCCAATGGGAGCTAATAGAAGATGGGGCTACACATTTGAGGGTCCATAACTTTGGACCCCCTGAACCAAACTTCACCAAACTTGGGTGGTATCATTAGGAGAGTCTCCTAAAGATACCTTGAAAGTTTGGTGCTGCTAGTTTAATAATTGCACCCCTGACAGCAGGCACCCTCCAAATTTCCCCAGATTCTCCCTTCGGTATGGATTTAAAGAGAGAATGTGAGGCCTCAGTTTAAACATTGAAAGTGATGCTGTTTCAGGGTGGGGGATAATCCACCCCAAACAGCATCACTTTCAATGTTGTTTTAGGGGGGGACCCCAGATTCTCCCTTTAAGGTCGATTTAAAAGGAGAATTTGGGCTCTCTAGTTTAAACACCATTGAAAGTGATGCTGTTTGGGGGTGGATTCCAGCATCACAGTGGCCGCCCATGGGGGGGAGGCAGCACAAAGCTTAGATTTTGCACCAGGATCCATTTTCCCTAGCTATGACTCTGCCCAGAGGGGAGGGCAGAAGGTGCTGCCAGCTGGGATCCCAGCTGGTGGGGGGTGGGGGAGGGGAGTCTGCTGGCCCTGGCCTTGGAGAGCTGCCTTTATAAGCACTGAGGCTGGGGGCAGGGCTTGGGGAGGCATGGCCACACCCCCAGGGCCAGTTGTGGGCCTCGCCCCACCCCCTGAACCCCCCCTCATTAAAAATCTATACCTTAGTCCCTGGTGGGAACCCAGTGTAGATACTGGCTCCATCCCGACTGACTTCACTCCTGGTGTGCCTACAAATAACATCAGTGCATTGCCAGGAACTTGGGATAAACCATATAATTTTGCCCAGCTGCTAGAGCATATCCAAATGTCATGCTGACATCACTTCCAGGAATATGGTGAATGAGGTCAGCAAGATGCTGGCGATGTGAGCGTGTCACCAGTGAGCCTCACCCCCCCGCTTCCGCCAATAAAGTAAGTAAGTTTCCCACTGGTTGCCCAGGGAAATGGTTGCCCACTGTAAGTCTCCCACTGGTTGCCCTGGTATAAACTATGGGGAAACACCAAAGCCTCAATGGAATAAGGTGGTTCATTTGAAATCCTCAGCACTCTGCTGCCAAATAATAGGACCGAGATTCAATCTTCAACTGTAAGCCAAATGTGACAATTCTGGTTGCAAGTGACTTCAGTTCTAGGAAGTTGCAAATCTTCCTTCCCTATGCTTAGGTTTGCGTGACCGAATCATACAAGACAGAGGTGCCCAGAATAGCATCTGGGACTTTTACAAAGAGGAAATGAGCCATCGAAATGCAGGCTATTCCTGGTTTATGGAAGCCTAGTTTGCCTAACTTGGACCACGTTTGCTAACCCAGTTAGATGTTCACGCAGAAGGGGGGTGGGGGGGGGAGGATAACTGGCATTTCACCTTGGAATAGGAAATGCCAAAGGTGGAAAATTCCCGATGCCTCTTCTGCAATCTGCCATTTCTGTAAGACATGCCTCTCAAAATTTCTGCCTCCCATCACTTTGGGAAGAGACAGAGAGACACCTCCGTGTTTGCAGAAGTCAAGAAACATGGGGATCAAATACAGAAAGAGAACGAGAAGGAACAAGGGAAGGAGTGACTAAGCATCCCCCAGCAAGGGTGAAAGCTGTCTCAATCTATCATCATTCGCATGCCAAATAATAATTTCTAAGAACACCACCCTGACTTTGGGAGAACGAGAGAGCTTCCAGAAGGGCGATTGCTGGATCAAAACCAAAACAAAGACGTTCTGTATTTGTTTAGGGAATGTGTAGGCCAGCTCTTCAGACTTGCTCGGCAGTAAAAACAACAAAACCAAGCAAGACAATACAAACAAGCCAGGGCAGGAGATCATGTATGTGATGTTACTGACAAAAAAAGGATCATAAAACGGCTTCATAAACAAAGAGATGGAGAGGCTATGTTCAAAGTCTGAGTAAGGGAAAGTGTTGGACTCAGTGGTTAAAGAAAATTAATGAAGGTGCCTGAACATTCCAAAGGTTAGATACTACCACTGAAAAAAACTGCTTTTGGTAGGCATCTGCCTTACCTTTCTAGGCAGGTGCACAGAAAACAGATCTAAGAAGAGGTTCTCAACTGTCGATGAGCAGATATTACAGAAGGAGGTGGTCCTTCATGACCATCTTCCTCAACAACATACCATAACTTCAATATGGACTTCAAAGTAGACTTCAAAGTCTCCACAGAGCCAGCGTGGTGTAGTGGTTAAGAACAAGTGGATTCTAATCTGGAGAACCGGGTATGACTCCACCACCTGAGTGGCAGAGGCTTATCTGGTGAACCAAATGTGTTTCCACACTCCTACATTCCTTCTGGGTGACGATGGGCTAGTCACAGTTCTCTCCCAAGTATCTGAGCCCCACCTACCTCCCAAGGTGTCTGTTGTGGGGAGAGGAAGGGAAAGGAGCTTGTAAGCCACCTTGAGAGGGAGGTGGGGTATAAATCCAGACTCTTCTATGGAACAATGGAAGGGTGGAATAACAGAGAGTTGCAGCCAATCAGAGAGCACTGTACTGAGAAAGGAGGAGCAACAGCCTGATGGTATAGGCATAGATTTGGCCAGCACTGCATTTTCTTAGCTATGAACACTTCTGTGTTTTGGCAAGCAATTTCCTTGCATGGAGAAACAAGACCATCTTCCCTCTGGATGACATAATGCAGATTCTGGTACAGTGTGGTTTTTGAAAATGTTTATTTGGGGTTTTTCAGAGGCAGCAGTCCATGTCGAAAAGTCAGCATTCATCCGGTTTTCCCTTCCTGCCTTTGGGATGGAAGGCGAGCAAAAGTAAAATATCAGCTTTGCTTAGAGCAAGATAGAAGATCTAGATACAAGGGCAGCTTGTTTCTACCATTCTAATACGTTTTGATGCCCAGGAACACACCCAAATGAGGAGGAGGAGGAGGAGGAGGAGGAGGAGGAGGAGGAGGAGGAGGAGGTAGGTGGGACTGAGAGAGTTCCAAAGAACTGTGACTGGCCCAAGGTCACCCAGCAGGAATGTAGGAGTGTGGAAACACATCTGGTTCACCAGATAAGCCTCTGCCACTCAGGTGGAGGAGTGGGGAATCAAACCCGGTTCTCCAGATTAGAATCCACCTGCTCTTAACCACTATACTGCTCTGGCTCTCTAAAGCATGAAATGTTTCCTGTCACCAATATATATTTTTAAAACCAGACAGCTCGTTTGCAACTGCTGACTGGCAGGAGTCATCCGTTAACAATAACAACGCGATTTAGACAGTTCCATGAAGGAAGGAAGCTGAGCTTGGGAAAATATTCACTGAACTGGGAAGATCATATCCTTCAATCAGAAATTTGCCAAGTTGAGAAAAAGGAGAAGGATTTTTTTTAAAAAAACAACCAGTTGTCTGGGTGCACACGCTCCTTGGCCATCAACGCCAGTCCCAAAGAGGATGCTTGTGGGTGTGAGAAAAGATGAACGATGACTAAACTATCTGAGTGATTATAAGGTCATCCCTTCCCAGATAGGAATATATGGATTTTCTACACAGTGCAGAAAGGGGAAGACGGTTGGAAGAATGGCCTTTTTTCTCTGTTATAATTAGTTCCTTTCTTCAGTGTCTCAGCAATAGTGCGGGGACCGACACATTCAGCACCCAGTGCTAGCCATAGTGAACAGATACTAGTTCCTTTACATCAGTGTTTCTCCAGAGTCAGCATGGCGGAGATAGAGGAACAGAGTTTTGGATTTATACCCTGCTTTTATCTCCCTTTTAAGGAGGCTCAAAGTGGCTAACAAACACCTTCCCTTCCTCTCCCCACAATAGGCATCTTGGGAGGCAGGTGGGGCTGAGATGGCTTGGAGAGAATTGTGACTGGCCCAAGGTCACCCAGTAGGCTTCATGTATAAGAGTGGGGAAACAAATCCAGTTCACTGGGTAAGAGTCGTCCGCTCATGTGGAGGAGTGGGGAATCAAACCCGATTCTCCAGATTAGAGTCCACCACTCTTAACCACAACACTACGCTGGGCCACAGTGATGGACAAGAACCTGGAAAAGCTGGGTTCGAATCCTCACTCTGTCACAAAACCTCACAGGATAGGCTTGGACCAGTCAAACACTCTCATGTGGTCTAACCTGCCTCATGGGGCAGCTGTTGTGGAAACAAAATGGAGGAGAGAATGCTCTTCTGGTCCTAAAAGAGGGATATAAATATTTGAATACACAAAATAAAACAAGCAGACCCAGGGCGGGTTCCTTCCTCCAACTTATCCTGAGTATGCAGTTTATTTAAGGCATTTATAGGTTGCAATCGTACCGCTTTTATTTTGTAAGCCATTGGAAGGAAACCTCTAGAAAAGCAGAATTCACACTGTTTCCCCAAATCAAAAAAGGCAACTTGTAATTCATCTCGGTATATTTCCAGCCTGCTTAGAAGAGTGGTTTTATGAAGTCATGTAGCATTTGTGGCCTTAGCCAATCAGCAGTACTTACCTTGAGTGACCTCGAGTGTTTGTGCCTTGTCTTCTATAGACAAATTCCTGCAAGTTTTTGTGTCGGCCAACTCATTAGAACTTTCAGATGCTACCAAAATCAGCCACAAATAGAACCGCCAACTCTGGTTGGGAAACTCCTAGAGAGTTGGGGATGGAATCCTGGGAAGGGAGGGTTTGGGGATAGGAGGGCATGATCTATCATTCCACACATGCAGAATAACACACTTTCAGTCCACTTCCAATACTCTTTACAGATGTGGAATAGCAAATTCCACTTGCAAACAATTGTGAAAGTGGATTGAAAGTGCATTATTCTCCATGTGCAGAAGAGGTCAGAGAGTCCCGCCCATTCTGAAGCAGCCATTTTCTCCAAGAGAACTGATCTCTATAGTGTGAAGATCAATTGTAGCTCTCCAGGGAGGTGTTACTCTAGTTCCAATAATTCAGTAGCTTCTTACAGCATGCCAGTCACAGGGGATGATTTTTGTCTACGCTTCTGTGACGGAAGAGGCCTCTAAGACATACTGGCTGGAAGTAGCTCAGTAGGTCTCAAATCCAATTCCGACTTTAACCTGGTGGGCCACTGAGAGTAGCAGAGAGCTGGACTAGATGGACTTTGGTCTGATCCAGCTGGCTTGTTCTTATGTTCTTAACAGTATTCCATTCCCCACCCCACCCACCGCCCAATTTCAGGATACAGGCCAGGAGAAACAAATGCAGAAACAGCTCTGAGTCTCCACCCTCACTTACAAGGACCAATTTCCCCACAGTGACTCGGACGCCCTTTGCAACTTCTCAGTCAACTCTGCACAGAAAAAATACAATGAAATAAATAAACCAATCCAGATTTGGGGTTGTCACCATCCCAAATTGCCCACTCCTGTACCTGTCTAGCCTTTCTTTCTGAGCTCAGCAAATCATATCTCATCAATTCTTCCCACACTTCATCTGATGATATGATAGATACAGAGTTCCAAACATGCACAGCCTAGGAGAACTATCTAAGAGAAAGGGTTTCCAAGTCAAGAGTTGGACAATCGGTACTTTTTAAACCTCATGCACTTGGGTACACAAGGGCACCCTCTGTCAAGAACTAACTAGGGATCTGAAGCTGAAAACTTGTGAAGTTTTCCTCCTCTATCTTGTGAAGTTTTCCTCCTCCTGCTATGAGGCAGAGTGGGCAGGAAAAATGGTGGAAATGTTATCACTCTTCTAAACCTGAAGCCCAGCAGCTCTGGCACATTTTAGCTTAGTTTCCTACCAGAATTACAGATCAAGACATGGTAAGTACCGGGAAAAAACAAACAAACCACATGGTTAATTTAAAACAAGCAAGGCCTCCGGAAACATCAGCTGCTGACACCTACCAAGAAAAGCATAAACTTTAGTGAAACCAAAATTGAAATACAAGTTTGAGAGAAGCTAAATAACTTCCCTTCATGTCAACAATCACCAACTAACTACCAGAACAAAATTACTATGACCAGGCTACAAAAATAAGCAAAAGGTTGCTAACAAATGTACAAATTGATTCTGACAGTAAATACGACATTGGCAAGCTGGAATGGGTCCAGAGGAAGGCAACAATAATAGTAAAAGGTCTGGACTCCATGCCCTACAGGGAGAGACTTAGGGAGCTGGGGATGTTTAGTTTGATGAAGAGAAGGTTAAGAGGTGACATGATAGCCATGTTTAGATATCTGAAGGGATGTCATGTTGAACAGGGAGCAAGATTGTTTTCTGCTGCTCCAGAGACTAGGACCAGGAGTAATGGGTTCAAGGTGAAGGAAAAGAGATTCCACCTAAACATCAGGAAAAACCTCCTGACAGTAAAGGCTGTTTGACAGTGGAATTCACTACCTCAGAGAGTGGTGGAGTCTCCTTCTTTGGAGGTTTTTAAAGAGAGGCTGGATGGCCATCTGTCAGGAGTGCTTTGATTGTGTGTTCCTGCATGGCAGGGGGTTGGACTTATGGCCCTCTTCCAACTCTATGATTCTATAATACTATGCAAAGGACAAAGTCCTATGTGAGAATCTGCTGCCAAAATGCCCGTCTCACACCATCACTGTGCAAATAGCAAAAAAAAAAAAAAATTGTCCAGAGAGTCCAATATGGAGACGAGCTCTCCAGCGTATGCCCATTTCGTGGAAATCTTGCCCGCTTCATCAGCGACATAATTCAGTTTGCCCATAATATTCTGGGATCGCTATCATATTAAACATGCTAAAGTGATAGAACCATTTTCATTGATGCGTCCCTTCCAGTTACGCTGTGATAGCTGCTCAACGCTATGTTGCAATCACCAACTAGCCAAACTCTCTATGCAAGCACATTTTAAATCACTTTACTAATCAGCTATGAGATTCAACAGACAATGAGCAACAATATAATGCAATTTTTTAAAATGAAAAAAGTATTAAAGATTGGTATTCAGAGCACAAATGTGAGATTCTAGGGTTTATAATGACTCCTACAAATCTTCCAGTATTTCTAAACCTGGAATTGGTAACCCTAACTGGAATCTAACCAGATCTACCCAGAATCCTATTCAATTCTATATAATGGAGCTTATTACCAGGAAAGTATTCTTCAGATGGCACAAATAACTATCAACACAAGGCAGCTAATGTGGTGTTAATAAATGTTTTCATCTTGTTGGGGGCCATTCCGACCCCCAGTACCCTGGAGGGACAATGTTACCTCTCTTTTGTAATTACCCAAGAGGAACTTCAACAGGAGGGGGTTTTTCAACCCATTTGGGATCAATTATACGTCTAAGCATGTAGGTGGTTTTTTAAAAAAAGTTTCAGTACATTTTAAGTGGCCTCAATATAGTGCCGGTTTTATATTTTGTTTCCATCAAACTTAGCAACAGGAAACTGCGGTCACCCCTCCTGAGGCAAACTTTCCATTTGCCTTGGCACTCCCGAATCCCAAACTGGGATAGTCAGATTAAAAGGGGGGGGGGATAACTGGCACACGCTCGTTTCCCCCAGCAGAGCAATGAGAAGAGCAAAATTGCAGCTTATTTTGCAAGTGAAGCATTTTCCCTTCTTTCCCACTGCAAACACGAACAAATGCAATTCAGTGCTGGTTTCCTAGCAGGATGCAGGAAAGACAAAACGTGTGTGTGTGTGGGGGGGGGGGTGTTTTAGGGAGTTCTCTAACTATGGTCTTTATTTACAATTTAAACACCCCAGGATTAGAAACAGGAATTACCCATAATAATAAGGGTTGAGCATGTCAACAGGTACCTATTCAATTGACCTTGTCCCAATAATGTACAAAACACTAGAAGTTAGTGACCAGTTTCCAGGACCAGCTCACATGAACTAATGAAGTTGCCTTATCCTATCCGCCAAGAACAGCATGCTGTAATCGTTAAGAATGGACATGGGAGACCCGAGCTCGAATCCCTGCTTAGAAGATGTAGTAGTTTCGATTTATACCCCACCTTTCTCTCCTGTAAGGAGACTCAAGATGGCTCCTTTCCCTTCCTCTCCTCACAACAGACACCTTGTGAGGCAGGTGGGGCTGAGAGAGTCCTGAGAGAACTGTGACTAGCCCAAGGTCACCCTGCAGGAATGTAGGAGTGCGAGAACACAGATAAGTCTTCGCCACTCAGGTGGAAGAGTGGGGAATCAAACCCGGTTCTCCAGAATGAATTAAGCAATAACAAATAAGGGAAAACACAATAAAGGCTAATAATGCAAAACCCTGTGGAGGGTTGAAAAGGTTTTAAAAGGTCTGGAGTCCATTGGCTTGTCTTAACAAGGTCATTTCCTCGAGCTCCATCCCAAATCTTCACGGGCTCCATCCTGCTCCTTCACACTGCTCCCTGTTAGTAAATTATTCCCTGCATCATAAAGCTGTCAGTAAATATGCTGAAAGGTTTTTCCGCCTTGTTAAAAATAACCTTCTCTTCACCAAGCCAGACTGTTGAACTCCCTGCTGTGAGACGTGGTGACCACTGGGATCAGATGGGTTTTTCAAAAGTAAGGATAGAGAAATCTGAAAGATGTCTCTAGTACAAGGGTACTAATCTTTTTGAGCCTGAGGACACCTATGGAATTCTGATACTGTGGTGAGTAAAGCCACCAAAAGGCTGCCGAGCACATGGTATAGAGGTTTAGATCAATGGACTCTAATCTGGAGACCTGGATTCGATTCCCCACTCCTCCACATGAGTGGTGGATTTTAATCTAGTGAACTGTGTTTGTTTTCCCACTCCTATATATGAAGCCTACTGGGTGACATTAGGCTAGTCATGATTCTGTTAAAACTCTCTCAGCTCCCCCCACCCTCTATTCTGCATGGGTCAGACCTCACCTGGAATACAGTGTCTAATTCTGGGCACCAAATTCAAGAAGGATATTGACAAGTTGGTATGGGTCCAGAGGAAGGCAACCCAAAATGGTAAATGGTCAGGTTTCTGTGCCCTGTGAGGAGTAGCTTAGGGAGCTGGGTATGTTTAGTCTGGAGAAAAGAAGGTTAAGGGATGACATTATGCTATGTTTAGATATTGGAAGGGATGTCATGTTGGTGGGGGAACAAGCTTGTTTTCTGCTGCTCCAGAGACTGGGACCAGGAGCCATGGGTTCAAGGTGAAGAAAAAGAGATTCCACCTAAACATCAGGAAAAACTTCCTGTCAGGGCTGTTCGACAATGGAATGCTCTGCCGCGGAGTGTGGTAGAGTCTCCTCCTTTGGAGGTATTTAAAGAGAGGCTGGATGGTCATCTGTTGGGAGTGCTTAGATTGTGTGTTCTTGCAATGACAAGGGGTTGGGCTGGATGATCCTTGTGGTCTCTTCCAACTTTATGATTCTATGATTCTCCTGGCTTCTCCAGTTGAAGGATTTCTAGTGTTGAGAAGTACTTTTCTCAGCTCACGGAGAGCAGCTGCCAGTCAAAGTAATGAGTTAAATGGTCTTATCAGCACATACATCAATGTGAGACATCTTTCCTTCCCTTAAATTTGTACAGCAAAAAAGCTGTTTGTGCATCCCTGTGAAACGGTAAGTGATGGCCAAGAATCAACAATTTCTTTACTTCATCTGTACTCTTGCCATTGTCCCAAGGGGGTACCATTCGCCTCTCTTCCTGTTTTTATCCTCACAACAACACTGTGAAGTAGGCTAGGCTGAGCATGTGTGGTTGGCTTGAGGTCACCCAAGTTTACATGGCAGAGTGGGGATTCAAACCTGGGTGCCCCATATCCTAGTCTAACCACTGTACCACCCCAGCAACAGATGAGTTTTTAGTGAGTTTTTAATGGTATATTATGACTTTAGTGTATTGTATTCAGTTTCATTGTTATTGTATTTTATTGTACTTTGTAAGTTGCCTTGAATATGGCTACAGAAATGTGGGATGTGAAGACTTTTAATAAATACATTACTACAAGGGCCAGGCGTAATACGTTACCATCTGCCATTACAAAGGGTCGATATTTATCTATCCCTCTCCAGGATCAGGTCTGCCCACATTGTAAGAATCAAGCGGAGACTCTTGCCCACATTATATACGACTGCCTGAGATATGTCGGTATCAGAAATTTCTCTCCTTGTCTGGTCTTAGATGAATCTGCAAGTGACTCAGTTTTGCTGAACGAACTCTGTGAGCAACATCTAATGTTAGATACAGTTCTTCTGTCTTTGTCTCGATTACATTTTTGTTCTGTACATCACACATTTTTGGTGACGTTTCAGACTTTATTTTACATGCCTAATAAAGTTTGCTGCTGCAGCAAACAAACAAACAAATAAATAAATGCAATACACCTTACTGAGAAAAGCCAACTTACACCATAATAGAACCACCAGGAAGAATGCCAATGACAAATTTTGTATCACCCATGCAACTGAATGCAATAAGGTACAAAAATTAAAAGACAAACTACAAAGCAAAATTAGGATTGTTTGTTTATGACCGTGCATAAAAACCTGTCCGTTTGCTCTAGAGCATCCCTGGATTCATTATTTAACAGATAAACAGTCTTCTGCTGGTCTGTCCAGAGCTCTAAACCCATCAATAAGGTTGAGCGGAACTTTGTTCTGGTCCGGTTATGAAGGGATGCAACAATACAGAACATGGTGTACAGTTTCTGCAGTTTTCAACATGCAGAAGGGTATGGCCTACAAACCCAGAGGTTATCGGGCTATCCCTTGATCCAGAAGGGCAGGTCTTGCCATCCAGATTGAGTCCTTAATATTCCAATTGCTGACCTCAACAGACTTTGCAAAGGAGAGAACGAACAGAACTACAGAGAAGTGCATTTCCCAAAACAGGCCAATGGAAAATGTCCAGAAACAGCCATGACTTGACTCCCAGCACAACAGGCCAAGTCATTCTCAGTCTGGCTCATGTGGTTGAAGTACACAGAGCTCTGTGAGATGCTCTGCTCCCAAACTGACGCATGCAGCGGTGAATCAGCCAGCCTATGATGTGACTGAAAGCTCCTCTACCAAGAGCAATTGGGGGGGGGGGGGTTCAGGACTGAGCCTGTCAGTGCCAGATGGCAGGCAGAGCAGGAGGAGCTGGTTTACCATTCTCTGATATGGGGCGAAAGTCCGGTGTCTTCCCCTCAGCACCCCAGGACATCCCAGACACAGATCTTACCAAAGGAAGGTGTGAACTGTTCCCAGGCTCGCAATGCTTTGTAGTTTGTAGAGGGATAGTAGGAGCCATCTGGCTTGGTGGGAGGGGGCAGTGGGATATAGGTCGTGGGTTTGCGCAGATCGCCAGATTCCTCTTTGACAATGTTACCTACACTCTGAAATAAAGGCTTTAGAACAAATCTACAGTTTCCATGATTTCCAGATCCGAGGTCTGACGGGGGGGGGCGGGGGGGGGCAGGCTGAAAATGAGGGAAGAGAATGAAAACAGACATTTGAATCCTCATAATGAAGGAGGAAGAAATACATGATCTTTACCAAGTCACATGACTTTTGAAAAACATGAAAAGCCAAGGACATCCGGGAGAACTTACTATTGCTTCCGAAGCCGCATTCTCCATGAGGCCTGGCAAAAAACCCATCTCTTCTTCCCGCGTCACCTCCAGAGAGTCTGCAGAAACAAGAGCAGAAGATGCCACATGGTTTTAAAAACAACAACAACTTTACTGCCCCCCCTCACACACACTTTTTTTGTGGATTTTTTCCCCAATAATCTGACAAGCTCTTCCCACTGCCCCCACACACAAACCCAGACTCCCTTCTACAACATACAGCTGGTATCAATCCACCCAATACAACTGGTTTGTTTTATTTTTATTATCCTTATTTTCTTTCCTCCAGAAGAACAGAAGGGAGACACCAGTGGACAACAGAGAGATTCCAGATAATACATAAATTACCCAGGTCTTTTGCATTTCTAGAACCTTGAATCCCCTCTGCCCACCATGAAATCCATAAGCAAAAGTCACATAATACCTCTTACGAAGACTGTTAAAATATTGCAGAACAGTGTGGAAGCTTTCACATTCATAGAAATCTTCACCAGACTGTATGTGCAGTAAGAAAAGATGTTTACTTCATCGATACTCTGCTTTTTCTCTCCTCGTCCATTTTATCTTCATCACAAGCCAACCTGCCCCAAGGTAACCCAGCAAGATTCAATGGCTCTCAGCAGAACAAACCTTGGGTTTCCGAAATCCTACTCTAGCACTCTAAGTACACTTGCTTTCAGTAATAATAAGAGTTTGGATTTAAACCCTGCTTTTCTCAATTGTAAGGACCTAACAAAGTCCTTTCCTTCCTCTCCCCACAACAGACACTTTGTGAAGTAGGTGGGGCTGAGAGAACTGTGACTGGCCCAAGGTCACCCAGCAGGAATACAGGAGTGGGGAAAGAAATCCGATTCACCAAATAAGAGTCCATCACTCATGTGGAGGAGTGGGGAATCAAACCTGGCTCTCCAGATTGGAGCCCGATCTTTACCTCTACACCATACTGGCTCTCTAATATGATAAATGTCTGTGTCGCAGCTGACCTAATAGGGTTTTGACGGCAACAGTCAGTCAGAGATGGTTTGCCATTGCCTGCCTCCCATCATGAACCTGATGTTCCTTGGTGGTCTCCCATCCAAGTACAAGCCAGGACTGAGCCTGTTTAGTTTCTGTAATTTGACACAATCAGGATAACCTGGGCCATCCAGATCAGGACAAGATAAACCATACAATGCATTAATAAAAACGAAATGGGAAATGCCACAATTGTTCAGTACACGGTAGAATCATCACACTCACTACGGAGTAGTGGTCAAAATGCTAGACTCAGAAGAAGAGTTTGGATTTATATCCCCCCTTTCTCTCCTGTAAGGAGGCTCAAAGGGGCTTACAATCTCCTTGCCCTTCCCCGCTCACAAAAACACCCTGTGAGGTGGGTGGGGCTGAGAGAACTCCAACGAACTGTGACTAGCCCAGGGTCACCCAGTTGGCATGTGTTGGAGTGAACAAGCTAATCTGTTTCACCAGATAAGCCTCCACAACTCAAGTGGCAGAGCAGGGAATCAAACCCTGTTCTCCAGATTAGAGTGCATCTGCCCTTACTACACCAGAGGCATATCTAGGAAAAATGTAGCCCAGGGCAAAATCTGAGCCTCCCCACCCCCCCAGGGGTGGCCGCCCTGCCCCAGCACAATCAAACAACTTTTTTTGCACCAGGACATCTCAAAGTCACCATCACATTATGGAACATGCCCGGATTTTCCACCCCTTCATGTGACTCAATGGCCTCAGCCTGGCTAGACTTGGACAGTCCAATTCAAA
Source organism: Sphaerodactylus townsendi (assembly GCF_021028975.2). Classification (NCBI taxonomy): domain Eukaryota; kingdom Metazoa; phylum Chordata; class Lepidosauria; order Squamata; family Sphaerodactylidae; genus Sphaerodactylus; species Sphaerodactylus townsendi. The sequence continues at coordinate 21,584,345 of NC_059441.1, read as the reverse complement.
TCCGTTTGGCACAAACCTCTCTCAGCCGAAGCTAATTCCCAGAACTGTTGCGAGAATGAAATGGACGAGGAAAGGATGGAACGAGGAGAGGATTGCAATGCCCCAAACGAAACAATAAAAATCCCTGCGTGTGCAGTCTTTCGAGCCATCAAATGGAATGTGCACTGCAGGTTTGATTGGATTGCTTGGTGTTACATGCAAGTGGTTATCAGGCAAACACCAAGGGCTGTTAGGGCAGAAATACAGGAAACAAAATGGCCACACTCCCTTTGAAAGTATGAGGTCTAGCAGCTAAATGCTTTTTTATGTAAGACACTTGCACTGAGTTTCCTACCAAGTTTCCTGCTTTTCCTCCATGTGCAAGTCAAAATGGTTTGCACAGTTCCGCACCAAATTGATGGTCTGCACAGGGATATTCGCATGGATACAAATTCCAGTGGAATATTCAAGCTATCCTATTTCTGCCGGGGGGGGGGGGGGCGCTAAAGATACCACCCTTGATACCACGAAGACCATGCAACTGATCTACATCATGACCTTTCTGGAGATTCAGTCTGATCCAGTGAGCCAATCTGCTTGTCCACAAGACATCTTTTGCTTCTGTGCAAGACTGACTTCTTAGGAAATCAAATCTCCTGCTAGAACTTCTCTGAAGATGTGCCCCAGATCATAGGGGGCCAAGCTGAAGACCAGCCCATGCAAAGTGGCAAAATCAGCTGGAAAGCCTTTGAAGGCTGGTAATGACCAAAAGGAAAAAGAAACCCGGCGCTAAGCTAAAATAAGGTTATAATACAATTTGCTCATAAGGTGATGACGATGTGTAAATCAAGTGAGCAAAAAATAAAAACAGGAACATCAATTCTGCTGTTTTCACCCGATGGACACAGTAAGGATTGACAGATTGGCAGCACTTTCTTGATTCGGTGGATGATAGTGCATGGCCGTTCTTAGTTGGTGGGCCATTTGTCTGGTTAATTCCCATAATAAACAAGACTCTAACATGCTAACTACTCTGTTTCCCCGAATATAAGACATCCCCTGAAAATAAGACGTAGTAGAGGTTTTGCTGAAGTGCGAAATATAAGGCATCCCCCAAAAGTAAGACGTAGCAAAGTTTTTGTTTGGAAGCATGCCTGACGAACAGAACACAGAAAAATAAGACATCCCCTGAAAACAAGGCATAGCGCATCTTTGGGACTGTCTTATTTTCAGGGAAACACGGTAGATATGCGCCTCCCAAGACAGAAGGAGTTTGGATTTATGTCCCACCTGTCTCTCCTGTAAGGAGACTCATGGTGGCTTACAAGCTCCTTTCCCTTCCTCTCCCCACTAAATAAACCTCTGCCACTCCGGTGGGGGAGTGGGGAATCAAACCCAGTTCTCCAGATTAGAATCCACCTGCTCTTAACCACGACACCCCGCTGGCATAGAACTGATGTTCATTTTTTTTTTTTTTGCTGGCTTGATTGATACATAAATATCACCTTATTTGCACATGATATTCTAATCTTCAGCCTATCACCTAACCCTAGAAAGGAAGCACGAATGCTTCCGATTACACAACACCAAATGTTGATGGCGGAAGCAACAGTTGTAAAAGCTCCAGAGAAAGGATGGAGCTGGGAGGTTGAAGTGGCCACAGATGCTCCCTCCCAAGGAAGAAGGGTTGCCAGCATGGTATTTTGTTTGTTTTTGCAGATCAGTGGTTACTCCTTCACAGACACAAAACTGGGGGGCAGGGGGGCACAGAGCATGTCTTGGCAAGCAAGAACAAGCTCGGCTGTAGCTCAGAACAAACAACACAAGCGTGCTTGGCAAGAGATGCTGACCACAAAGACACACATACAAGCCACAAAGATCTCATACCAGGTTTTTTGTGGGGGAGGGGCAAAACCTCAGGTGGTGGGGGACAGAAGAAAATCCCATGCATTCCACTTTTATAGAAATCCCTGCCATTTTCTTATAGAAACAGGTATGATCGGAGCACTTTTCGTAGGTCAAAAAAACCGCCACAAATGTTTGTGGCTTTTAACTGTAGAAAAACCACAACTATGAGGAAAACATAGTGCTTAGAACTTTGTATGGCCTGGGAACAGAAGATTTCCTCTCCTCTCATGGTAGGGGAGACGTGAAGGATAGTAGCTCTAGTGGCTTTTAAGCCATGATGCCTGAGTGGAATCTCTGGATCATCCCTGGACCAAAGGAAGAAGAGTTTGGGTTTATACCCCACCTTTATCTCCTCTAGGGAGACTCGAGGTGGCTTACAAGCTCCTTTCCCTTCCTCTCCCCACAACAGACACCTTGGGAGGTAGTTGGGGCTGAGAGAGTTCAGAGAGAACTATGACTAGCCCAGGGGTAGGGAACCTGCGGCTCTCCAGATGTTCAGGAACTACAATTCCCATCAGCCCCTACCAGCACGGCCAATTGGCCATGCTGACAGAGGCTGATGGGAATTGTAGTTCCTGAACATCTGGAGAGCCGCAGGTTCCCTACCCCTGGACTAGCCCAAGGTCACACAGCAGAAATGCAGGAGCGCGGATATACAATTAGTTCACCAGATAAGCCTCTGCCACTCAGGTGGAGGAGTGGGGAATCAAACCCAGTTCTCCAGATTAGAATCCACCTGCTCTTAACTATTACACCATGCTGGCTAGCCTCAACCAGACATGGACAAGGAATATCCACAAAATGAGCGTGAACCAGGGGGCTTGTATTGAACTATTTCTAATTCTTATGGTCTGTATATATGCACTTGTGTTTCCATTCACTAGATTTGGTCTACTTGTATGACAGGAAGCGTTTTGTTATTAGCATACAATAAATTTGCTATTAGTCTGAGGAAAAACAGAAGAGTGTGGATTTAAAACTTGCTTTTCTCAACCGCAAGGAGTCTCAAAGGAGTTTAAAAACTCCTTTCTCTTCCTCTTCCCACAACAGACACCACAACATCCCTGGACCAAAAAGAAGAAGAAGAGTTTGGGTTTATACCCCACCTTTATCTCCTCTAAGGAGACTCGAGGTGGCTTACAAGCTCCTTTCCCTTCCTCTCCCCACAACAGACACCTGGTGAGGTAGGTGGGGCTGAGAGAGTTCAGAGAGAACTGTGACTAGCCCAAGGGCACCCATCAGGCATCATGTGGAGGATGGGGAAACATAGCCAGTTCACCAGATAAGCCTCTGCCACTCAGGTGGAGGAGTGGGGAATCAAACCTAGTTCTCCAGATTAGAGTCTGCTGCCTCTACACCACACTGGCTTGTATGCACTTATTATATGCACTTATTATATGTTGATTTTGTAGTCTAGGCATACATCTGTTTTTCTGTTTGCGGTTTTGCCTCCAGCAGGGTCAGGGCATTCTCTGCCCTAAAAAAATCTGCCCAAATAAAAGTAAATTCTATTTCCAGAAAGGAATTTTTACAAGAAAAACCTCTCCCCCAGAGAGAAAAGAGACTAGTTTATGCTCTAGATCAGCGGTTCTCAATCTGGGGGTCGGGACCCCTTTTGGCGGTCGAACGACCCTTTCACAGGGGTTGCCTAAGACTCTCTGCATCAGTGTTCTCCATCTGTAAAATGGATAAATGTTAGGGTTGGGGGTCACCACAACTGTATTAAAGGGCCCCGGCATTAGGAAGGTTGAGAACCACTGCTCTAGATTATACACCAAGCTCTCAGGCTATCTGTGGGATTATTAACCAGCACTGGCATATTGTCAAATCTCTCCCAGGATGTGGCCTACCCCCTAGGGTTGGTTTTAGGAGAATCAAAAATCTGAAGCAAAATTTGGTTAGAACCGACATTGAGCTCTTTGAGAGACATGCTCCTGCGGTGAGAGGTCATTTCACATGTGGCAAATGCAGGGCATGTGATTTAGCTATTCCTGCCAAAGAGTTTGTTCACTCATTTATTATGTTTAGATATACTTTCAATCACTTTACTAATGGTAAGGAGTGTGTCTATCTGATTTCTTGTACCTGGCCAGCCCTTTATGTAGGTTGCACACTTAGACCCGTTAAACAAAGAATTTTGGAACACTCTTCAAATATCAGACTGAAAAAAACTGGAACCAATTGTTCAACATTATTTACAGAAAAAATCATACAGATGGAGATCTAAGATTCTTCGTTTTATGTAAGCATCAATCCAAATATCCTTTTACAAATGTACAACAGATCCTCCTTAGAGAAGAGGCTAAACAGATATTCAGACTCAAAACTTTTCATACTGATTGGGGCTTGAATCAAAATTTAGATTTGAGCTGTTATTTGTGAAACATTCCCTTTCTTATTTTTCTTAAGATTACATCCTCTCTTTAAATTTCACTCAGCACGATGCTGCAAATACTCTGTCACAGCTATGAACATTCTAAGCTTATAGGCTTGGTTCCTTGGCACATGATGTTCAAACATGTAACTGGCTTTCTAACATGCTTGCATGCATGTAGGTGATGTCTGGCCTTGGACCTAGATAATCTTTTGTATGTGTGAGCCAGATTATTCTGGTTCCTAAATATACAAATATATTTGTATATTTTACATTTGTAAGTATACTCAGTCTCTATATATGTATCAGCTTATTATAATTATTGTGTCTATGCTGTGGGGTTATTTCTTTGTTCATATTTTCTACCATCATTATTATGATAGAATGATTGTGCCTTAAGTGGCTGAAGAAGACATATTTGTCGAAAGTATTGTTCTTTCCCCGGGTCAATACTCTCACCCTCCAAGGATTTTATCAACATCCTGTTCATCTATGAGTACATGAAATCTTTCAACGGAAACTGAGTTTTTGAAAGGCATCAGACATTGGTATCCTTCTATACCATTAGTGGTTATCTTACTCCACTACAGAGACTTGTTCATTGTTTTATTGATGTTGTTGTTTATAATGTGTATGTTTTTGTTGTTGATTAAGAGTTGCAGTTCCAATATATAAATGTTTAAATTATTTTCATTAAAATAGATTTGTATAGTTTGCACTAGAGCCACACAGGTTCTTTCCCCTTCTTTAAACAAGATACTGTCTCTGGCTTACTATATATATATATTTTACTAGCCCAAGGTCACCCAGCTGGCATGTGTTGGAGAGAACAAGCTAATCTAGTTCCTCAGATAAGCCTTCACAGCTCAAGTGGCAGAGCGGGGAATCAAACCCAGTTCTCCAAATTACAGTGCACCTGTTCTTAACCACTACGCCAGTGATGCTACCAACTGTTCACTAACTGACCTTCTGATCCAAGATGCACATTCTCTACATTATTGGGACACTGTCACGTTAAAAAGGTGCCTGTTTGAATGCTCAGTTCATCCCTTATCATGAGAAAAATGCCTGGATAGGTGAGGCTTTGTTTGTTAGTTTTAAACAGGTCACACAAGGGGCTTTTGTGCATCCAGGGTTTACCTTGCGGCTGTGTGCTTTGCAGTGGGCTTTTCCCACTTTTTTTTTGGGGGGGGGGGGATGTAATTCTCCCACTGCAAAGTGTCCACAGCTGAGCCAATCCACTATTTGGCCTCCCCCCACCCCTTCTTTGTTCAGTCTGATTGGGAGGAACTTCTGCTGTGTGTGTGTGGGGAGGGGGGAGTTGCAAGAAGCAAGGAAACCCAAAGGAAGCGAAACACATTTGATTCCTCTCACTTTCCCTTCACTTTTCCCTGAAAAATCACACTTTCACCAGTTTTGGAAACTGCAGGGAAAGTCTGACCTTGGAGCGAGGTGAGTTTTGAAGAGGGGGAATTATGTACACAACCAAGAATTCAACCTGAAGAGAATGTACACTGAACATGAAGGGGACCAAACATGCGCAATCAGCTTAGGAGTCTAAAAATGACAAACAAACCTGTAACCCATCCTGAGGCCTTAAGTGAAATAGGAATCTCAGCAAATCCCTCAAAAACCTTTCCTTGATCCTTGTAGGAAAGATGGATAAAACTATGGTAAATCGGTAAAGTGCATTTGTCTATTGTCTAAAGCAAATTATGGCGTGAATTATCCAACACCATCTCCTTGCCCCACAACCCATAAGGCTGCTAGATAAGCTGAGACAAATCAAGGAAATCTTCAATCTCCCACCAAATGAGTTCACAAAAGTCACCATTACTAGTTCTTTGCAGCACACACTGGTCAGCTGAGGGTGGGGGTGGGGGTGGGGGTGGGGAGAGAACCAATTCATTATAGTTACAAAACAGCAGCCTTGTGTGAAACATGCCGAGTAGACAAAGGCCCCTTCTGCACATGCAGAATAATGCATGTTCAATCCACTTTCACAATTGTTTGCAAGTGGATTTTGCCATTCCGCACAGTAAAATCCAGATTCAAAGTGCATTGAAAGTAGATTCAAAGTGCATTATTTTGCATGTGCGGAAGGGGCCTCAAAGCTGTATAAATGTGTTCCTATTCTCACTCTTCCAGCTCAGCAATGTCTCCTGCCATCCTTGGACCACTCTAAAAGACATTGCCCTTGGGACACCTGCGACTGACCACCTACCACATCCTCCACTGGAGACCTTCAAGACTCAACCTTTTCAGGAAAAGACATTCCTCCACTGTGTTCAGACCCAGAAGAGGATGCCACTCAGCTCCATAGCTGCCTAAAAGCCTCACGGTTTTTTGCGACCCACGGTTCAAACAAACCAAACTTAAGTTGGAACTGTTGAAACCTTTCACAGCTGGAATCACTGGAGTGTTGTGGGCTTTCCGGGCGATGTGGCCGTGTTCCAGTAGCATTTTCTTCTGACGGTTCACCTGCATCTGTGGTGAAACTACCATCTGTGGTGAAACTAACATCTGAAGATGCCAGCTACAGATGCAGGTGAAACATCAGGAGAAAATGCTACTGGAACATGGCCGTACAGCCCGGAAATCCCACAACACTCCAAGTTGGAACGTTCCTCTGTTTTTTATCCCCAGTGTTAAAACGTATAGCAGGTGCCCTCCAGGAAGTACATCTAATTACAGGTTCAATCCCCAGCTGTTTTGCCCACGCAAAGAAGCTGTTTTCACACTAAAATTTGCCCTCTCTGTTCTGCTTCCAATTCAGCACTGCCATGTGAGTAAAAAAACCCACAATCCAGGGCCCTCGATGGAGTAAGATCTTGAAGCCCAGGGTGCAGTGACCCACACGGCAAACTCCGCATGCTGCCTGGCAAGCCAGTTTTTAATTATACACAAAGCCACAGAACTGTATTTCTTTCCATCGGCAGCTGTTCGTCAGTTGTACATCCACACACCCTTCTCGTTTTCACTGCCTTGACTTAAAAACACAAGGGAGGTGGGGGGTGGGGAGAAGCCTTCAGCTTTAAAAGAAAGCTCCGCAAAAGAGGAGCGACGGGAAACCAACAGGCCTGACAGCCACTCTCCTGCCACTGAAATATCAAACCACAACACAGCCCCAAAATAAAATGGAGTTCGCTAAATGCTGATTCATTTCAAGACAACTCCGGCCACCACCGGCTGGCTAGCCGTCCCAAGCGAAGCCCGGACCTTTCCAGCCATACTTTCAACCAGACACAAACAAGGCCAGCGGATTCCAAGCAGCCTCCTTACCTCCGCTCCTTGTCAGAAGGGGGGGGGGGGGGGGCGACTGACCCTCATTTTATGCACATGCAGGGAAAAAGCACCACAAAAGTTTTCGTGTGATCCCAGTCCTGCTGCAGATCTGCGGGACCAATTTTGCTGCCGGTCAGACTATGCCTCAGTGTGCGTGGAGGGAGGGGTTTGTTTTGAGGTTATGTGGGGGGAGAACCCGCCACACCTTCCATTCCCCTGTGGCCAATGACGTAACAGCAGCAGCAGCAGCAGCAGCAGCAGCAGAGAGAGAGAGATTTGCTGTTTACTTTTTAATAGCCACCTGAGCAGGTGGGGCCACACAAAGTTGGCCTCAAGCTATCATTAAGGGTCAACCAGATTGGCACGAGACCTTCTCTCTCTCTCTGCCTCTCTACCTTCCCCACCCCCATTCAAATAACAACATTAAATAGTAATAAAAACGCATTTGGCAAACTCCTGCTGCGGTAGGTGCAAAATGGTTTAATAAAGGTGTTCAACCGGTCTGGCCTGTCGCTGTCAAGTCTTCTCCTGTCAGCTCGGCTCCACAGCCAAAATCCTGCCTTTCCCACCCTCTGGTTTTGCAGTTGGAAATGAAAGCTGGGATCCCAGAAAATTCTTAACTTTTTTTTCAGAGGACTTTGGAAATGCAAACAAGGGGGCAGGGGAAAAACATCCCCCCCCCCCTCCTCTCGTTCTCTGTGTATGTGACCTAAAAACCGGCTTGGAACCCGGTTGGCTCATTGCGGGAGGACGTTTTTAGAACTTTGGCAGCTGACACGCACGGAGACATTTTAGACGCTGTCCGGCTGCGTTCCCTAGTTCCAAGTCAGCAGCGGAGAAAGCAGCGCAACTGAATCATGGATTTGTCTCAGCACCTGTTCCAGAACAAAAGCCACAAGCATCCTAGCAACTTAGCATTTAGACCATGGTCTCTTTCACAGCGCTGAGCTGAAATTGTCCCTGGTGTTAGCTTTCTCCAAACAGGTTAATGAATGGGCACATTTGGAGAAGCAAAAGGGAGAGGAAAGCCACTATAAAAGAAAACCACGTCAGCCTCTCTAAGAGACATTTCTCACGTGTGCAGTTTAAAACAGTTTTAAAAGCAGTTTTAAACAGCGCAGACTCTTTTTAGAGTCCCACTGGGTTAGACCGAGAGTCCATCTAATTCAGCGCCCTGTTTTCAGCAACAGTTCAACACTCTGTTTTCTGGCACGGGCAGAAGGCTCCTGCTTCCCACAGCCCTGCATGTTCCAAAATTAACACTTGGGCACAGATGACTTGTTTGAGCCTTTGGCAGACATATAGAATCCCACATAGAATCATAGAGTTGGAAAAGACCACAAGGGCCATCAAGTCCTACCCCTGCCATGTAGGAACACAAAATCAAAGCATGAATTCGCTTGGGGAAGAAGGCATATTTCCTTTTGCTTGGTCAGGAAAGTAACACAGAGAAAAATACCCCCCTCTAGCAAAGAACTCGATTTTCTTACCTGTACCAGGAAGGGGTCTCACAGCCTCCAACTCGAAAGCCATCGATTCACCAGACTGCAAACTTAAATCCGTTTCTCCATCACAGATGGGGCCAGCATCCATCCTGTGATGGTCAACAGACCTCGATTTCATTAGAGAGGAAGTTTCCATGGAGTTTCCAGCAACAGATCCCAAGGAATCATGTGGAGATATGGCCTGATCGGGGTTTTTTGCTATCATATCAACAACTGTAACATCCGCAGCTTGAGAAGAATCTCCGGTCCCCGCTTTTTCCACAAGGGAACAGGGCGAAAGCTGGGAGGCTGCATCGTCTTTCCTTTCGCTCTCATCAGGCGGAGCCACAAGATCTAGAGGAAGCTGCTCATCCTCACCAGCCAAAAAGAGCCCCTCGGAGCCAGAGTCGCAGTCCCCCAGGGGCTCTTCCGCGATGGGCTGTAGCAATATCCTGGGGGACAGATTTCCCACCTCCTCTCCATCATGAGGAAGTTCAGCCAGCACAGGTAACTCACTGCTAAGCAGAGGAGCTTCCATGAAAAACAAACTTCCACAAGGTGTAGAGCCGGCCTGCAGATTGGGGCCGGGCTCCGGTTCTTGGCTCAAAATGAAGGCAGGAGGACTGGGAGCCCCATCAGCACAGACGGAGGTGCCCTCTGGCAGCACAGGTCCTTGCCAGCGATCCCTGGCAGCACCTGCGTTCACATTCTCCTCCGCCTCCAGGATGCAAGCTCCCACCTTTAATCCCGGCTCGGTGTTACCATCGCTCGCTCGGAGCTCCTCGCCTGGATCACAAAGAAGAGATTGTGCAACAGGCTCCAATGTCAGGGCTTCAGAAAAACATTCCGCCTTGCCGGGCAGATCTTGCCCCAGTTTGGTTGCAGGCAATTGCAAGGAAGAGCTGCCCTCTTTGTTTTCTTCCGGGCAATCTGCAGGCAGGAGCGTCCCCAGCTTGTCGGGCAAAGGGCTTCCCTGTCCGATGACTGCCGTCAGCTGGGTGGCTGCCTCTGCGGCAACTTCCTGGTTTTGTTTAGATTCTGCATGATGAATCGCAGAGGGTGTGCCCATTAAATTATCCTGCACCGACTCCGTGCCCTTGCCACAAAAAGGTAGGGCATGGGCCTCCAGGTGCAGAGACGCCTCCTGGTCAGCAGGGGCCACTGTGGCGTTGCCATCCTTAGCAACAATCAGCTGGGCTTTTTGGATCATTTCTTCCAGCAAGGCAGAAGCCACAGCAAGGATTTCCTCAGTGCTGTGGCTAAACCCATCTACCTTGCAACTGGTTTCCACATCCACTGGGCTTTTAGGGGGCTCTTCTTGGGCAGGGGTTGGCACCACAGGATTGCCTGGAACCAGCTCACAGGAATTTGCAGGGTTGGCGCACAGTTCAGAAGAGCTACTAGCTTCATCTTTCCCAACCCCTTCTTTCTGAGTGCATGAAGCAACATCTGCCTGACAGAAGGTGGTCGAATCAGCCGTTTCTCCACTGCTGTGGCTTGGAGTTTCAGTTCCTCGTGGTGCTCGCTCGGAAGTTCTTTGCTCTCCTTCCATGCCAGCCACAAGCTGTCCAATCCTATCGGCGGCACAGGCAACCTCAGTCTCCATACCAAGCCTGCTATTTTCTGCTTTGGCACCAGAACTATCATCTTGCCAACTGCCTCTGAAATCTGTAACTGTCATCCCAGTATCCGCAATCACGACTTGCTGCTTGTTATCATTCACTTCCAAAAGGGGGTCACATTCAGGAGCTGTGTTCACTGCCATAGCTTCGGTTTCAGGATTCAAAGGCGACCTCTCCGCTTCCTTCGACGGGAGTGCAGGACCCTCTAAGCATTTTGCAAAATGATTACTTGTGCTATCAGTCTGAAGATATGCCCCCGTCATCCTGCAGTCCCCAGATGCAACGGAACCAATGTCTGCGTCAATACCGATGTTTCCATTCCTTTGAGGGTCTACTGGTTGCTGAGGTACATCCTCCCCATCTCTGCAGGAAGCAACCCCACTGACATCTACAAAACAGGATGCGGTAGGATCCGTCCACGGGGCTGAAGGTATGTCCACAGCTTTAGATTCAGAGGGACTGCTGACAGCCTGACTGTCCACAGACCCCGTACAGCTCTTTGCAGTTTACTGGCTTCGCCCCATGCCCTGTGATCATCAGGATCATGGTGGAAGCAAGCCTAGTGAGCACTTCCAGTAGTTCTTTCTTCAACCGTTTCTACTTCCTGGTGGAAATTATGCCGTTCACCCAGATTCCCTTCCTCCAACCCAAGACTGGGGGAGTTCATTCCAACAACCTTTTGCTTCACTGCACAGTATGGGAGTTCCGCGGCACCCTCAGTTCCAGCCCCTGAACTATGCTGGCTGTCACTGATTTCCGGTATTACCCAAGAATTTACAGCAGAGGGTGGCTCCTCTTTGTGAAGCAAGCTGGCTTTGTTTTGATTGCGAGAAGACAACTCCGGTTCTTCTGCGACCTGCAGGTTCTCCAAACTTTGCAGCGTGCTCGAGCGGTCTTTGGGCTGCCTGCAGCTCTTCTCCTTGGGGCAGGCGGGAACTAAGATCAGCATCGCGTCAAGACTCGCCGGAGAAGACGGACCTGCTCCACTTCCTGCTTTAATATCATTGTTTGTAGCAGATGTGAGGCCTTCCGTGTTCGAAGAACAGCCCTTTGAAGCACTCTCCGGTGGAGGATGTGGGTGCTCGCTCATATTCTGGAAGAAGCAGAGCGGGGAGGGATGTTAAGCTTATTTTGAAACACATCATAGTCTATAGACACACCCTTAAGTTTGCAGATAATACTTTTTTAAAAAATGCTGTAACACTCCAGGCAAGAGAAAACAAAACCCATCTGCCATTACACAGCTATACCCCCCTGTTCTCCCCAATGGGGACTCAGGTTGGGCACTTTCGCACAGTGCAGAATTGGATTGGGCACTTTCAATGCACTTCGCAGCAGTTGGATTTTACTGTGCAAAATAGCAAAATCCACTTGCAAACAATTGTGAAAGTGAATTGAAAGTGCATTATTATGCATGTACAAAAGTGCCCACTGATTCAAATTCGGTGCTTTCCCACATGCCAAATTATACATTTTCAGTCCACTTTGCAACTGTATTTTACATATGAAACGGCAAAATCAAACCTGGTTCTCCAGTTTAGAGTGCACCTCCTCTTAACCACTACGCCACGCTGATTGCTTGAAGGAAGCCTCCTTTGTGCTCTCCCCTGTCTCCTATAATTTGGGGTCACCCAATAAAATTTGAGGGCAGCAAGTTCAAGGCTGTGAGGCATAGTAGTTAGCCACATTAGGATATGAGAGATCCAAATTCAAATCCCCACTCTGGCTTGCTGGGATAGCTGTCCACTCACAGGCTCTCAGTCTAACCTACCTCACAAGGGTGTTGTGAAGATTAAATGGAGAAGAGATTGTGGAAGGCCTTGCCACAAAATGAGGCAATAGTGACCGGCTTTTTAAAAGGCATCTTGATCCACCACCCTCGGTAGTAAAACAGAACTTCCATTTCCAGGGGCAGTATACCGCTGAATGATATTGAGGGCTAACAGAAAAAGGAAGTTGCCTTCATGCCTTGCCTTCATTTCGAAGAAGAAGAAGAAGAAGAAGAAGAAGAAGAAGAAGAAGAAGAAGAAGAAGAAGAAGAAGAAGAAGAAGAAGAACAACAACAACAACAACAACAACAACAAGAACAAGAACAAGAACAAGAACAAGAACAAGAAAAACAAGAAAAACAAGAACAGGAGGAGGAGGAGGAGGAGGAGGAGGAGTTTTGATTTATACCTCACCTTCCTCTCCTGTAAGGAGACTCAAGGTGGCTTACAAGCTCCTTTTCCTTCCTCTCCCCACAACAGACACCTGGTGAGGTAGGTGGGGCTGAGAGAGTTCAGAGAGAACTGTGACTAGTCCAAGGTCACCCAGCAGGAATGTAGGAGTGCGGAAATACATCTGGTTCACCAGATAAGCCTCTGCCACTCAGGTGGAGAAGTGGGAAATCAAACCCAGTTCTGCAGAATAGAATCCACCTGCTCTTAACCACTACCCCACGCTGGTATCTGGTAAAAACAGGAAACTACTTTATTTTATTTTATTCAAACTGGACTAGACAGCCTGACCCAGCAGCTGCCCCTATGAGAAAAGACCCACCCCCTCTTGCTAGTTTCTAATATCATCAAGCACAACTCGCTCCTCCTTTCAAGCTAACTTCTGCAATACATGGAGGATTAAAAACTTGCCACTGGAGATTCTCAGAATATTCAATTTAACACTCAGTTCTTCATTGGGGCACACTTGGAACGCGCCCTCGGAGCCAACTGACTTAGCAAACCTATCCTGGCTCCTTCTGTGGAATACACAGCGATATGGATGTGAAGTGCTTTTCCTTAAATATCTGCACAAGTGGTCCCGTTCCAACAGAGCCTCAGCTGCCTGATAAGGGCGTAGCAAAAAGCAGAAATCGAGAAAGAGGCATTTGGGCTGGCTGCCAGCCAGCGGGGCAAGCAGACACAGACAGAAGGGACATTTGTTCTGGAACAAGCAAGTGTTTCAGAAGTGGGGGGGGGGACAACAGCAGAGAGAGAGAGAGACAAAACGGAACCTCTCTCCACCCTTTCAATGAAGCTGCTGCAAAGAACAGACCCCCTTCCAGAGGAAGCCGACGGCCTCTTCGCTGACCGTATATGAACTGAAATTAAAGTAACTGCCAGGCCAGAGTCCACGTTCAAATCTGATTAGACGTGAAGCAAAGCAGGCCTCGAACGAGGGCCATTTCAACATAGCCCTTCTGTTGTGCATGTACAGGGGTTGCACTATCAATAAAAAGGGCTACAGTGAGAGACAGGGACTTAACCATATTTTGCCTGGAACTGACAGAGAGCCAGAGTTTTAAAATGTTTTTTTTAATTACAATAAAAATGCACAAAACATGCATCTATATTTCCTGCTTTAGTGAGGCGTGAGTACCTGCTGAAATATGAACCATTTTGAGGGCAAGGGAACAGGGCCTCAAAGGGAAGGGGTAAACCCAGAGGTGGGATCCAGCAGGTTCTCACAGGTTCCCAAGAGTAGGTTACTAATTATTTGTGTGTGCCGAGAGGGGGTTACTAATTGGTAATTTTGCCACGTAATTTTTACCTTAGTTACGCCCCTCCTCTCAGCAGTAGCGCGCAGAACTCAGCTGCCTTAGCAGGGAGGTGCACTGGCGCAGGGGCACTTCATGCCTGCGTGCATCTGCTTTCCCCACCCTAGTGATCTTCAGAAGTGCAGCGACTGCGTCCTTGCCACAGCCCTGCCCAGGAATGCCCCGCCCCCGGAATGCCCAGCCATGCCCCTGGAATGCCCCGCCCATCCCCATTGGTGCCACGCCACAGTTTGAATCCCACCACCATGGGAACCTGTTACTAAAATGTTTGGATCCCACCACTGGGTAAACCAAAGCTTTGCTGATCCATTCAGACTGAATAGATACAGAAGGATCAACTCAGAGTCTGTTTCAGAGCTCCTATTGTGTCAAAAGCACCTTGCAAACAAATGTGAAAGTGGACTGAAAGTACATTATTCTGCATGTGTGAAAGTGCCCTATGAAGAGCATGGTGAGGAGGGAGGGAAGATGTTGTAAGCTGCTTTGGCCCCTGTGCATAAAGTGATGTATAAAACCTTAAACAAACTGGCAAGCTTCACCATAAAGTAGAAATTCAAACCTGGGATCTTAGACACTTATTCTTGAAGACACATATCTCATTACACTCAGTAGCCAAGTCTGCTGGCTTAGTCTTTAAATTGCACTTTTATCGATATTAGTATTCCAAAAATACCCCGACACACACACACACACACACACACACACACACACACACACACACACACACACACACACACACACACACACACACACACACACACACACACACACACACACACACACACACACACACACACACAAATGAATGAGCAAAGCAATTTCCTAGATCACACACGGCTAAAGAAGGGGACTGTGCTCTTCAGCCAATATTCTCTTCCCTCCCCCCTGCCCGTTCCACTTTCTGCTGTTGCTGCTGCCGCTGGAGGATAGAAAGACTTGTTATTTCCAAATGTGCTCCGTTATTATTATGTTGGGATATCGATGTATCAATGCAGAAAGTGAGTGAGCTTCTCTTCTTTCACTTGAAGGAACAGATAACATGGAAGGGGGGCGGGGAGAGAGAAGGTGTGAATGGAAGTGGGAGGCTGACTGTGAGCAGAGGGGGTATATATTGTGCTCACTGGCAAATCTGCCCACACTGGCGCTGAAGCAAAATTAAAAACATGCCAGAAGTGGTCTCATTTGCCACGGAGAGAATGAAAAGTGAAAGCGGGGTTTAAAGAAATACACCTGTACAAGAAATCTTGCTGCAATTAATATTCATCCCAACCACACAGCAAACATTTGTGAATGATCTTCCTGAGTCCTGGTCTACTAACATTCCCCACCAGGCTCCATCCATAGGGTCCACATCTCAGGTGTTCGCTAGGACCCACATGTCATCCAACTAAACCCAATTTGCCTCTGAAACCCATTCTACTAAAATCCATTTACCACTTCCCAAAAAGGGGCAGAGAGAGAGACATTGTTAAACGGTCATGAACAAACAATGTGTGGAAACAACTCCTTTGCTCACCGTCAGTTGACTGCTCTGGATATAGGCTCGGAGGCAGCTTATGTTATCCTCCATACTAGACCCAGTTCCTCGTTTCACTTCGACTGTCAGAGTGTAAACGTTCACACCCCGGTGGTACTTCACGCAATACTCTCCAGAATGTATGGTGTGAGACAACGTGCCCCAGGAATCTGGTTCACTGGCTTCCTCTCTGAAATGAAAGGAGCAGAAATCACACATCATAAGCCACTTTCAAGCTCTCATCCTCTATGCTTGCTCATCAGAGAGCCAGTGTGGTGTAGTGGTGAAGAGCAGGTGGATTCTAATTGGGATTCCAAATGGGTTTGATTCCCCACTCCTTTTCCTGAGTGGCAGAGGCTTATCTGGTGAACCAGATGTGTTTCCACACTTTCACATTCCTCCTGGGTGACCTTGGACAAGTCACAGTTCTTCGGAACTCTCTCAGCCCCACCTACCTCCCAAGGTGTCTGTTGTGGGGAGAGGAAGGAAAAGGAGCTTGTAAGCCACCTTGAGTCTCCTTATAGGAGAGAAAAGTGGGGTATAAATCCAAACTCTTCTTCTTCTTTTTCTCTCTAAAGACTTTTATAAATGGGTGGACTGATGAAACCAGGCTGAAGTTGAGGGAGTACAATTTCTGGAAATCTTGAAGCCCCGGGAGGGAGGATGTTTTGTCAGAAAAAAATATATAATTCTATTACATTCCTGCTTTCCTTTCTGATTTTCCTTTACTTCTTTGCTGGACCTGACTGCACTAAATTGTTTTTAAAATTCCCTGTTTCATGCTGTGGGGTCTCCATAGTTTTGCACTTCTTGGGACACCTTCACCCATTTTAGAAATGACTGCTTCCTAGATTAATCAATCTTTAATAGAAGAAGAAGAAGAGTTTGGATTTATATCCCCCCTTTCTCTCCTGGAGGAGACTCAAAGGGGCTTACAATCTCCTTGCCCTCCCCCCTCACAACGAACACCCTGTAAGGTAGGTGGGGCTGAGAGAGCTCCGAGAGGCTGTGACTAGCCCAAGGTCACCCAGCTGGCGTGCGTGGGAGTGTACAGGCTAAACTGAATTCCCCAGATAAGCCTCCACAGCTCAGGCGGCAGAGCGGGGAATCAAACCTGGTTCCTCCAGATTAGATACACGAGCTCTTAACCTCCTACGCCACTGCTGCTCCAGATACAGAAGGGAATCATTATTATTTGCTTATTATCACTTGGGCACCATTTTAAATGGGTATATATTAATTAAGGTATATTCAGAATATACCTTAATATATTCGTTTGTAAATATTATATGTATATCATAGAATCATAGAATCATTGTGGTCACAAGGGCCATCAAGTCCAACCACTTGCAATGCAGGAACACATAATCAAAGCAAATATATAAATATAAAATATCCATATGAATATGTTTGTGTGTAATGTTTTCATTATACTGATCTATAAAATTTTCAATATATAATATTTTCATTATATATTGATCTGTAAGTTTTATACTGTTGTTAGCCACCCTGAGCCCGGTTTGTACCAGCACAGGGCAGGGTAGAAATCAAACAAAAGAAAGAAAGAAATGAACAAGCTTCCAAGCACATGCTAAAAAACCAGCATGCTGGGAAATGGCTAGGCAAGTCATCATGGCCTGCTAGATTTCTGCATGCAGAGCGTTTTGTGGTCTCCCCACCCACTCTCCCACCACCGTGTGCACAACATTCAGATATGCCAAGTGCTCACCTATTGGCTAAAGACTAAGCAAGCCCTTGTCACTTCCTGAATATGTAAACCCAAGCCTTGGCTCACAGCCATAGAAACCATTCCACTCACAGACCACCACTATTATAATGGATTCAGAATATTTCTCTTTTGTTTACTGGATTTAGGTCAGACTGAATTGAGCAGCTGTGTTCCATCTCTGACACAAGACACTAGTTTGACTTGCTTAGCTGTGAGCTGATTTATAGCTTCTGATCATTAGAAAGAGAAAGACATAAATAGCAGGAACACAGACCACCAGAAACAGGTAGCTCACCTATCGCCAAGCCCTACCTATGGTCTAAAAATCTATTTTTAATGGCAGAAACTAGAGATAAAACATCATATGTATCACAGGCTTATTTTCCCAAATGAACAACCCTAATCTAGAACACAGGTCCTCAAGGATTTAATTGCAACCCTTAAAAACCCTTAAGTGTACAAAAAAAGACACCGGGGGGGGAGGGGGCATTCCCTATGGACCCATTTATCCCTCAGCATTTCCTTAAAATTGCCAGGGTCACAATTAGACGCAAAGAGATTACAGGCACTTAAATTAAGCGGCTTAAGCAGCTTATGAAGTCAGTGTTTGGCAGACCAATTTTCAAGCTGGAGAGGGGGAGATGGGGAAGAAAAAGAAGCTTGCCTGGGAGATGAATGCTGCTCCCAACAGACACATCTACTCACAGCGGGCATCAAAAAGCAAACTAGACTCTTTAGTTTGGAGTTTAGTTTGGACTCTTTAGTTTGGAGAGGAGACATCTGAGGGGGGATATGATTGAAGTCTATAAAATTATGCATGGGGTAGAAAATGTTGACAGAGAGACATTTTTCTCTCTTTCTCACAATACTAGAACCAGGGGGCATCCATTGAAAATGCTGGGGGGAAGAATTAGGACAAATAAAAGGAAACACTTCTTCACACAACGTGTGATTGGTGTTTGGAATATGCTGCCACAGGAGGTGGTGATGGCTACTAACCTGGATAGCTTTAAAAAGGGCTTGGACAGATTTATGGAGGAGAAGTCGATCTAAGGCTACCAATCTTGATCCTCCTTGATCTCAGATTGCAAATGCCTTAGCAGACCAGGTGCTCAGGAGCAGCAGCAGCAGCAGGCCATTGCTTTCACATTCTGCACGTGAACTCCCAAAGGCACGTGGTGGGCCACTGTGAGTAGCAGAGTGCTGGACTAGATGGACTCTGGTCTGATCCAGCAGGCTAGTTCTTATGTTCTTATGTTCTTAACTCTTCTTCAACTTCTTAAAAGTTTCCAATGAGGGTTGTTGCAGAACAGCTCCTAACTGCAGTTAAAGCTAAATGTCAAAGGGAATTCAGACATGAGAAGACCCATCAGTATTCAAAGTCCTTCCTTACTGTGTCAGAAGCTGATGTAGCTTGTGATAGCCCTTCTCCAAGGCCAGACTGACGGGTGTAGCTCCTTCCCTATTGGGGACGCTGAGGGAGCCTCTTCCCCCCGGCTGCTGTAAGAGGAACCATGTCAAACGCAGAAGACCCAGCCTCACTGCAAAATGCATCAACGTCTCCCGGGGAACATTCTCTGGGAAGAAATCCAAAGGAAAATGAAAAATGTTAGGGACCTCAGGTTAAAGCTGGCCACGGAGCTGGTGAATCAAACGCTAAAAACAAAGAATTCCTCCCACTTCCGATAACGAAAGCACATAACCAGAACAACATATGACAGGTATAGATTCAATCACCTTTGCTCTTGCAATTTATGTAGAGCTGGAAGATCTGGGGCCCTTTCTGCATACCATACCTATCATTTTTGAAGATGTTTTCGATCCCATCACTTCCAATGAAGCATGTCCGCACTCCCCTCCTCCAAATATTGTTTCCTGGCAGTCATTTTTTGGACGGAAAGAGCTTATTTTGCACATGCACTGCAGCAATGATTTGTAGCAC
This sequence comes from Sphaerodactylus townsendi, assembly GCF_021028975.2. Classification (NCBI taxonomy): domain Eukaryota; kingdom Metazoa; phylum Chordata; class Lepidosauria; order Squamata; family Sphaerodactylidae; genus Sphaerodactylus; species Sphaerodactylus townsendi. Next base: position 21,564,971 of record NC_059441.1, on the reverse strand, counting down.
TGCTGAATCGATGGTCCCACAAAACGTGGAGGGAAAAGAAAAAAGGCAAGAAACTAGAAATTAAGGGGAGAGGGGCGAAATGACAAGGCGAGGGACCAAACAACAAACAGAGGAGAATGTCCCGAAGGGGAGATTGGGCAACCACGCCGGAGGCATGAATAATGGTCCATCATTTTGGCAGGCAACAAAAATCACTCTAAGTATAACCACGCAGCCCGTACGCTTGCTTGGAAAGGTTTCAGCGAAAAATTACGTGGTAAAAGTGCTTTTAGAAAGGACAGGGAGAAAGCTGCGAGGTAACATTTCCGGAACCAAAAGGGGGGGGGGGGGAATATGCCAAAGTTTATGAAGGATTTTGAAAATTATCACCATGGAAATGTTGTAAATGATGTGTGCTGAAAAGGCCTGGGCTTCATCTCTATGGTGTAGTGGCTAAGAGCAGGGGGATTCTAATCCGGAGAACTTATCTGGTGAACCAGATGTGTTTCCACACTTTTACTTTCCTTTGGGGGGCCTTGGGCTAGTCACAGTTCTCTCAGGACTCTCTTTTAGTCCCACCTGCCTCACAAGGTGTCTGTTATGGGGAGAGGAAGGGAAAGGAGCTTGTCAGCCACCTTGAGTCTCTTTACTGGAGAGGAAGGTGGGATACAAACCCAAACTCCTCCTCCTTCTTCTGTTTGAAGATCAGTTGTGGGAGATTCCCCAAGCCCTTCCTTTATGCAACCTCTTGCCCCCAAACCCACCCACAGGTAGCGTCACACCTAGGTCGAGTTCTCAGTAACACCAACTCTTTCCTTGGGGAAAGAAACAAGTTCTGCAGCTTAGGCATCTATGGTTTGGATAAAGAACACATCTGCAGCAGAGGAATTACGCTAACAGATCTAGAAGAACACCCCGCCCCCCGCCCCCCCGAGCACTCTCGTGATGATTTATAAAAGCAGGTTTATACAATCAGACTAACTAAACAAGGCCCAACACCTCTGGCATGCAAATGGATTGCTTGCGTTCTTATGTTGATAACCAACAGGCTGTATGCTTTAAGACAAATATTAAAGGAAAGCTAAGCTCTGCAATATGGATATACTACATAGATTACACAAAAGTTGCATGCTATATTTTGCCAATTATTTCTGGCTTTCCAAGTGATGGGCGTGTTGGAATAAGTGACTTCTGCATGCTTGGACAACGGGGGGTGCTATGTATCTCTAAGCCAGTGGTGGCGAACCTTTGGCACTCCAGATGTTATGGACTACAATTCCCATCAGCCCCTGCCAGCATCGCCACCACGGCTCTAAGCTGTTCTATTGTTGCTCTCCATGTCTAGGCTCCGCCCACCAACTTTCTTTCTTCTTCTCCTTTGTACTGAGCACAATGGTAATGGCTACCTGCTCCTGCTGGAGCTTTCCCACAGAAGCACATCATACTCACACATATGTGACGGTGTGTTAGAATGCCCACTCATTATAGGGAAGTTATCTCTTTAGACTAGGGTTTCTGTCTAACTCCACTCCTCATTTTTCCTGGGGGTTGACACCTGTGGCATGACAACTCTGTTGCTGGGTTGTTGCAACAGTCAGGAAGTTAAGCTTCCCTGATTCTCAGAGTATCTCACCAGATCCTTTGCAAACTTATTGTGTTCTTCGGACCTCCAACATCAGATTCCAAAACAAACTACCATTGCTTGGAATCAAATTAAGACCATTCAACAGCTGACCTGCTTGTTGCATTGAACGTTTGAACACACAAGCGATCAACTGGAAATGTACTGCAGATTCCACTGAGTCGGACAAAAAGGGATCTTGAATGAGAAGCTCAAACAGATAGATCGCCCCTCCACTAGGCCATAACTTACATATCAGCAGCCCTGGATTTACTGGACCCATTTGAATCAGAAAGGGCGTCTTTCCACATGCATGTGAGCAATTCAGAATACGGGATTCTGAGAACTCTTTAGGCACAGAATCTCCTTCCTGGTGACATTTAATTCCGGATTAACTTTTGAAATCCTTTCTAAATGTTGCCAGTCATAACAGATCCTTTTCAGCAGCCCTCTCCCCACCTCTATAGTACATTCCAACATAATCCTGGCTATTTTCTTCATTTTCTTGATAAATTAAGAGCCAATCACCCCCAAAGGCTTTTCCAAAACTATCAAGCTTAACACCTGGCCCATGATATTAACTTGGTCCTTGTGGACACATTCCAAGGGGCGTTCTCCACGCGTCCTTGGCCCCCTCCAAAGGATTGCGGGGGTGGGGGGGTGGAGGTAGCCATTCTTCCTGATTATTTGCTTACATGGCCCCAAAGTCTGCATTTCAACAACAACCCACATCAGCTTGTTGCAAGGACACACAACGTAACAATGTTTTAAGAACTCCACATGTGATGAAAATGTCAGACTAGAATTATGGGTACATCATAAATCAGCTATTTCCAACCATCGCTTCTATTTAATAAAGATAGAAAACTTCAAAGTTTCCCTATATAATGATCAATCATGGCAGACAAGTAGTTTCCTGGCAGTGCCTATCTTTCCCTCCACAGTGTCCAACTGCAGAGTACCATTAAAAACATGGGCACATAATACTACTTGGTGCATGGAATAAGTGTGTTCCTGCATTCCTCTCCATTGCTGACTCAGGGAAGCAGTATTCTCAGAGTCACTGGACCTGCATGGAGAAAAGACCACATGGGTTGAGGCCTGGGGTGAAGAAGAAAGAGCTAAAACCATGCCCGCTCCTACTGTGAAGGCCAGAAAATAGTTAGATTTCAATGCCATTTCATCTCCACTCAGTCCTATGCACATGGTTCTCACAACCCTGGGAATAATCTTTCTGGGAGTCAGAATGCAAGAATCAAAAAGAATGGGGGGAAATTTATGTTTGCAGATGGAAGAAGAAGAAGAAGAAGAAGAAGAAGAAGAAGAAGAAGAAGAAGAAGAAGAAGAAGAAGAAGAAGAAGAAGAAGAAGAAGAAGAAGAAGAAGAAGAAGAAGAAGAAGAAGAAGAAGAAGAAGAAGAAGACGACGAAGACGACGGCGAAGACGAAGAAGAAGACGAAGACAAAGAAGAAGAAGAAGACGAAGAAGAAGAAGAAGAAGAACAACAACAACAACAACAACAACAAACAACATCGTGTGATTGGTGTTTGGAATATGCTGCCACAGGAGGTGGTGATGGCTACTAACCTGGATAGCTTTAAAAAGGGCTTGGACAGATTTATGGAGGAGAAGTCGATCTATGGCTACCAATCTTGATCCTCCTTGACCTCAGATTGCAAATGCCTTAGCAGACCAGGTGCTCAGGAGCAGCAGCAGAAGGCCATTGCTTTCACATCCTGCACGTGAGCTCCCAAAGGCACCTGGCGGGCCACTGCGAATAGCAGAGTGCTGGACTAGATGGACTCTGGTCTGATCCAGCAGGCTTGTTCTTATGTTCTTATGTTCTTAACAACAACAGAACAAGAAGAGTTTGGATTTATATGCCATGGTGTTGGTTAAAGGAAAGGAACGAGAGCAGCAGAGGTGTTTTAGGATACTGCTTATAAATGTGGTGGAGGTAGAAAGTGCTGCCAAGTCACAGCTGATTTATGGCAACCCCGTAGCATTTTCAAGGCAAGACATGAAGAGGAGAAGAAGAAGGGTTTGGATTTGTAATGAGACTCAAGGTGGCTTACAAGCTCCTTTCCCTTCCTTTCCCCACAACAGACAACTTGTGAGGTAGGTGGAGCTGAGAGAGCCCCAAAGGACTGTGATTAGCCCAAGGTCACCCAGGTGGCATGTGTTGGAGTGCACAAGCTAATCTGGTTCACCAGATAAGCCTCTGCCACTCAGGTAGACAAGTGGGGAATCAAACCCAGTTCTCCAGATTAGAATCCACCTGCTCTTTAGCACTACACCACACAGAAGTTCCATGACATATCTGCTGCCTCTTGGGCAGACAAATCAACTGCAATTTTTCGGGAGTCAGAAAGCTCAACAACAAGCAACACTTTATTGGTACAGACAACAGTACAACAATAGCAAAAAAAACTGATTAAAAACATATACAGTACAGGAAATAAATGTTAAGTGGAGGGAAATCTACTGGCATTTAGTAATTTCCAGGAGAAAGTCTGCCACTATCATACAGAGAGAAGGATCAGGATTGCCCAGCAAGTCGTGTCATCTAAATAAATCGGGGAGATCAGGTAAATGTAAAGGAGTAAGATTCACATACTTGGATCTGATTTCCTTGAATCTGAAACAGTGTAATAATTGGTGGGACAGAGATACAACTGAGCCATCATTACGTGGGCACAAAGTCAGAAAGTTTGGGGAAAAAAGCCAGACCATAAGAGAAGATGTGAAGAGCGACTGGTTGGATTGCATCACTACCAGCATTCAATAGCGCTGCGGTGGGACTTCAGTACCAAAATTCACAGAATGCACTCAGCATTGTGAGCCCTCAGTTAAAAAAAAAAGACACTACCCAATTGCCATGTTTACAAAAAGAACGCATCAGGGTGGTTACACAACAGTTGGGTCAAGACTCCAGCAGAGCACAAAGAAGCAAGTTGGTTCAATCCTAAATCTTAAAGTTTCTTGACGTGTTCCAAGCACACAAGCAGAACTAAAAAGCCACATAAATCCCCAAAGTCATGGAAAATAACTCAAAGCAAATTAAGATTTTTTTAACAAAAATATTCCAATGCGAGTGTGAACTTTATCCAAGCACTGTAATTAAGCAGGGCAGCAGAGCCTTTAAAGTTTTCTAGCGTCAGTTTTAATGAGACAGAGCTCACTCCCTCAGACTCACGGGGTGGGCGTGCATAGAAAGAAAAATTCATTCTTAAAGGAGAAATGATAAAATGGTGGGGTGAGTTACCAAAAGAGGTCACAATGTTAGGAACCATTAGGAACAACAACAGATCAAAGAGAATTCGTGCCATTCAAAGTAGAGACAGAAGACTGGATAAGCATACAGTCAGATGTAAATCGATGAAGCAATAAGTAGAATCAATCAACATCCATAAAGGGCGGTTTATGATGAACTATTGGAACCAACGGAAAGTGAGGATATCCACACCCTTATTTAAACCGGGGGGGGGGGGGGAAGGTTGGGGGGAGAGAGAGAGAATGTTTCATTTCTCCATGAATCCTAGTTCACTGTTCAGTCATGAAATGTTGGGCTAAAATAAATTGCTAACCTTTAATTATTATTTTGCAAAATTAAATTTAGTATACTGCCCTTTCCCCGCTAAGGCTGGGCTCAGAGCCATTCAGACACATAAGAACATCAATTCATACAAATCAGACTGTCCTAACCGTAACATTTAAACATTAAGACTTTAAAGTATCATTCATTAATATCCTCGATGGCGACAAATCAGCGTATCCATAAAGGACCCCTGTTCAGCCAAAAAATTCATAATCAACCCCTCATCCTGTTATAGATCCAATCAATCTCTATCAGAATGGGGGAGGATTGGGGGACAAAATCAGGTGGCCAGAGAGATGGAAAGGATCCATGGTTACCTCAACGAAGGCCTGGTGGAACTGATTAAGATCCCACAAGGCCATGATGTCAAGTGGTAGGAAGTTCCACCAGGCAGTGGTGGGATCCAAAAAAATTAGTAACAGGTTCCCATGGTGGTGGGATTCAAACTGTGGCGTAGCGCCAATGGAGCTGGGCGGGGCACAATGGGGGCGTGGCATGGCATTCTGGGGTGGGGCATTCCTGGGCGGGGCTGTGGCAAGGACGCCAGCCGGGCCAAGCACCGGTCCTTGGAAGCGGGAAACAGATACTTGCATCGCAGAGCGCTAGGCTGCCACGTAAGACACCGGCGCACCTCCTGCTAGGCTGCTTCAAGTTCTGCGCGCTACTGCTGAGGAGCGGAGGAGGGGCGTAACTACGGCAAAAATCACGTGGCAAAATCACCAATTAGTAACCCCCTATCAGCACACACAAATAATTAGTAACCTACTCTTGGGAACCTGTGAGAACCTGCTGGATCCCACCTCTGCCACCAGACGAGGGCCAAAAGGGCCCTGGTTCTGGTTGAGGCCTCCTTGGTGTCAGGGACCTCCAAAAGGTCACTACCGGAATAGCGAAGTGTGCAGCAGTGGTGTAGTGGTTAAGAGCAGGTGCACTCTAGTCTTAAGAACCAGGTTTGATTCCCCACTCTGCCACTTGAGCTGTGGAGGCTTATCTGGTGAACCAGATTAGCTTGTGTATTCCAACACATGCCATCTGGGTGATCTTAGGCTAGTCACAGCTCTATGGAGTTCTCTCAGCCCCACCCACCTCACAGGGTGTTTGTTGGGGGGGGGGAGGAAGGGAAAGGAGATTGTAAGCCCCTTTGAGTCTCCTACAGGAGAGAAAGGGGGGAACAGATCCAAACTCTTCTTTTTCCTCCATGGGCAAGATTATTATACTAGATCTGGGGTTCTTAATCTGTGTGGTAGGTCTTTCCAGGAGAGATGCCGACAGATTCCGGAGAAGGTGTGAGCGGCCTCTCAAATATATATTGTTTTGTATGTATTTTACCCACACAAAATTCACAAAATTTATTTCCACAAAACTGATTCACTGTTTGTGTTGGTGTTCATTTTGGTGAGTAAATTTTAGGGTCTGGATTTTTTAAAAAAGTTTGCATTTTTTGACCCCCAAAATGGAAAATTACCTTGCCTAAAGTTTAGGGCAGATGCTAGGTGCAGGTCATAAGATTTTCCCCGAATGAGGTGCGACAGCAGGAGCTTCAAGAACCACAGCACTAGATTGATTGGGCTATCCCAGCAGCCACCCTCTCGGGCAGAGGCATAGCAGAGGAAAATGGCGCCCGGGGCAACACCTGCTTCGGTCACCCCCCAACACGCCCCCACGGCCCCCCCACGGCCCCCCCACCGCACCCCACTTACCTTAGCCAGCAGCAGTCCTGGGCAGCCTGCTGGGGCCTGCCTGCAGCAGGCTGCTTCTTCAGCCAGCGGAGAAGGGCAGCAGCGCCCCCAGGACCGCTGCCGTCCTCCTCCACTGGCTGAAGGAGTAGCCTGTCACAGGCCTGCAAGATACCCCCATGTGATCTAATGGGGGGAGCCCGGGGTCAATTGACACCCCCCCACCCCCACAATGTCCTTCTGGCAGATATGCCACTGCCCTCTGGTAAACCTGAGGTTTAAGACAATCAGATGTAACCCACCAACAGATGAGCAGCTACATCTTACCATCTCGGATATGATCTGCTCCCAGGACATTCCACCCCGCTGGCAACTTCAGGTGACGGAAAGCCAGGGCCACTTTCTCGTCGAGGAAGTCCACATCTCCAGAAGGGGGTCTGGACCGGTCCAGGAACCGTGTGAAGTTCAGAGCTAGCTGGTTGCCCGCACAGGTGGCTAAGAACTGAGCGGCATCGTAAGCTTCGTCCTGCACAAACTGAAAGCTGCCCTCAGCCACCACCAGAGCAGGGAAGCCTTGCTTGGCTGCGCAGAGAGAGACTTTCACCGTCTCACAGCAGTCGTGGCCTGTGAAGGAAAAATAAAACAGGGGAACCGTTGAGAAAGCGCGCTGGCACAAGTCTGTGACACTTTTGTTTTATGACAGTGACAATTTGACAGGTAACTTGTGGTTCAGAGCGAGAGACTAATCTGGAGAACCACGTTTGTTTCCCTGAAGTCTACTGGGTGATCTTGGGCCAGTCACAGTTCTTTCTGAATTCTTTCAGCCCACATCAATCAGCCCATTGGCAAACCCCCGTGTGGTACAGTGGTTAAAAGCAGGAGACCCTGATCTGGAGAGCCAGGGTGAATTCCCCACTTCTCCACAGGAAGTCTGCTAGATGATCTTGGCCCAGTCATAGTTCTCTCAGAACTCTCAGTCCGCGTGGAGGCAGGCAATGGCATGGTGCACTGGTTAAGAGTGGCAGACTGTAACATCTGGAGAACCAGGTTCAATTCCCTACTCCTTCATATCAAGCATGCTGGGCGATCTTGCTCCAGTTACAGTTCTCTCAGACCTCTACCGGTCCACACAGAAGGCAGGCAATGGCAAACCACCTTCGAATGTCTCTTGTCTTGAAAAGCCTAAGGGTCACCATACGTCAGGTGTGTCTTGATGGCACTTTTCACCACCATCCCATCACGGAAACACTTTCCCATTCCACCATATTTGAAGCTATCTGCCAAGTTCAATTCTCTAGCTGCTACACTAGAGCTACACTAGAGCTACACAATCCTCTCCCCTTCATTCCTATTGGTGCTGTTAATGGCTACCTTTTGTGAGATGATTTTGTGCAGTGGTGGTGTTATATGTTGTGGAGAGGGTGAGGATTAGCATGCAATAGAGGAGAAGAACGAATCTGGACAAGGCCCACCCACCCTAGTGGAGGGAGGGAGGGAGGGAGGGGTGGCATGCAACGAAAGGAGAGGGAGGGGGAGGGATGATAAGCAGCAGAGAAGTATGATAGATCCGTGGTGGCGAACCTTTGGCATTCCAGATGTTATGGACTACAATTCCCATGCTGGCAGGGGCTGATGGGAATTGTAGTCCATAACATCTGGAATGCCAAAGGTTCGCCACTACTGTGATTGATGGTGAGCAATCTGGGGAAAACTCATACCAATATGTTTCCCAGACTACCAACAGCTGTGGCACAATTAATCCCCTTGAAATGATCTTTGTGTGTGAAACGGTCCACCTACTAAAAGGGGATCCCATCCACCTTTATGTCTTTGTGAGTAACTGTGTATCCCGACTGGGTCAAGACAGAGTCTGTGCAGAAGTTCATCCACAGAACCAACACGAACCCACCTCTAAGGTACACAATTCGGCTGTGCTTCAGAAGTGGTTGAAGGGCCGGGTGATAACTGATGCAAATGTACAACACAATTACCAACTCCCAGATGCAGGCTGATTAGCCAAAGGAAAAGCCAGCTCAGTAGTTCATGCAGAGATCAGCGTGCAGCCTCCTCCACACGTTTGAGAGAATGAACAAATCAGAATTAGACAAACTCTGGCCCCTTCTGCACACGCAGAATAATGCACTTTCAATCCACTTTCATAATTGTTTGCAAGTGGATTTTGCTATTTTGCACAGTAAAGTCCAGTTGCAATGTGCATTGAAAGTGATTTGGTAGTGCATTATTCTGCATGTGCAGAAGGGGCCTTCGTTGGTTTTACTCACTGATTTTTTCATAAGACAGCGTTGGATGATAATTGATTTATCTATTCCAAAGAGCCTTTTGGTTATAGATTCAGCTCCTGGGTTTGTAGATGGCGCCCTGGAGCAACCATGAGATCTTACTGCATTCGGTTGTGTGAGCAATACAGAATTTGTTGCTGACTTTTTCATGGTGATTCTGGTGTGATGGCAGGCCTGCAGTTTCTCAGTGAGGCGTATGACATCTGTTGCCAGTGTGGTGTAGCAGTTAGAGGGTTGGACTAAGATCTGGGACATAGAATCACAGAATCATAGAGTTGGAAGAGACCCCAAGGGCCAACAAGTTCAACCCCCTGCAAAGCAGGAACACACAATCAAAGCACTTCTGACAGATGACCACCCAGCCTCTCTTCAAACAGCCCTGACTGTCAGGAAGTTTATCCTGATGTTTAGGTGGAATCTCTTTTCCTTCACCTTGAACCAGTGTTGGGATTAAATTAATTTAACAACCGGTTCTGGTGGTGGGATTCAAATAATTTAACAACTGGTTGTTTACAAGCACTATTTTAACAACCAGTTCTGCCGAAGTGGTGCAAACCTGCTGAATCCCACCACTGCCTTGAACCCGTGACTCCTGGTCACGGGTTCTGACTCCTGGTCACGGTCTCTGGAGCAGCAGAAAACAAGCTTGCTTTCTCACCAACATAACATCCCTTCAAATATCTAAACAGCGCTATCATGCCACCTCTTAACATTCTCTTCACCAAACTAAACATCCCCAGCTCCCTAAGTCTCTCCTCCTAGGGCATGGAGTCCAGACCTTTGACCATTTTGGCTGGCCTCCCCTTTACCCGTTCCAGCTTGTCAATATTATTCTTGAATTAAGGTGCCCAGAACTGTATACAATGTTCCAGGTGAGGTCTAACCAATGCAGAATAGAAAGGTACAATCACATCCCTCGATCTAGACACTATAACAACCAGGTTCAAGTCCCCACTCTGCTCGCTGGGTGACTTTAGGCCAGTTACTCACTGTCAGCCTAATCTACACCACAGGGCTGTTGTGAGGACAAAACAGCAGAGTGAAAATGATGTAAGCTGTTTGAGTTCCCCTTCCCTCCCCCCTCTTTTATTTTGTCCTCCTGATCCCCTTGCTGGGGTCCCGCTTCAATCAGATAATGAAATTATAATAGAAGGAAGGGTTGATATGTTGAACTGAACTGTGTGCCAGCAGGAGTTCCAGCTGGTATATTTTAAACTCGAATCTTCTGTAAGGGTCATTTGAAAGTACTTATAATGTCTTATGCATTGCATTATTGGATATATTGTTTTAGCAAATGTATTGTTTTATTAGAGGGTGACAATTGCCCAGAGCCCCCCGAAAAGAGCGGTGACTATATCCAAATCAATAAAATAAATAAGTAAACAAATTAAATTAGTGTACTTCTAGAGACCAAACAGTACGCAACACAAGTAAACCAATGCTACATTATCTTCAAACACGCTCTGGGTGCGCCTGATTCTCAGCACTGCAGACACCTAGCAGGTGTGTGTTTCTCAAGGGAAAAGGAAAGGTTCTACAAAATCACTTGCCGGTTTGTAGCGGTTAGCAAATTTCACCCTGCAAATTAAGGCCATTGTTGCCTCTCTGACATCATGCTAGGTCTAGGGAGGTCTTGAAAAACACTGAAAAGTTGCACTGCTTTCTGAGCGCTCCAAAGTTCAAGATGAATCCCCAGCCTCAAGAAAAAAATGGAGAGAGAGCAGAAAGGTGACTCATCTAGGAGCATTTTCTCAAGTTCTGTTCAACGTCGTGGTAGAAGTACCAGTTTTGTTGAGGTACCAGACCTTGTATTTTATAGAATACATATAATATTCTATAGAATATATATAACACTGCATACACAATAGAATAAATATGTTTATTTTAGTGTAGACTTTATAGTTTTCAGCTCAACCTTTGTGGTTCTGTAGTGTGCCAAGCCAGCCAAAACCTGTGTGCCCTGGATTGGTTTATTTTCAATTCCAGCCAGCGTAGTGTAGTGGTGTAGTGGTTAAGAGCCAGTGGATTCTAATCTGGCGAACCGGGTTTGGTTCCCCACTCCTCCACCTGAGTGGCAGAGGCTTATCTGGTGAACCAGATGTGTTTCCGCACTCCTAGATTGCTGCTGGGTAACCTTGGGCTAGTGACAGTTCTCTCTGAACTCTCTCAGCCCCACCTACCTCACAAGGTATCTGTTGTGGGGAGAGGAAGGGAAAGGAGCTTGTAAGCCACATTGAGTCTCCTTACAGGAGAGAAAGGTGGAGTATAAATGCAAACTCTTCTTCTTCAATGGCCAAACTTAAGCTGATTTTTCATGGCTTCTCTCAGTTTTACATATATTTTCTTTAGCAAGGTTAAGCAATGCAGGAACACCATCAGGCCCAGAGAACAAACTCCAAGGGCAATTTAAAAGGTGGAAGTCTTCATATTTCCAGCCTGGGCACTGTATTGTAATTGCCAAACCAAGTCCCTTTAATAATCAGGTTGGCGTTTCCAGTTCTCTACAGACTGTTTTCTCTCCCGCCCCGTCGATGCAGTGATGTCAAAGTTGCTTGTGCCAGAACAACACAGACTATTCACTAATTACTGGAAACTGCTGTTCAGCCCATTACCTCAGTCTCTGTGAATCAACCCCCAACCTTTTTTTTCTAATTGATTTTTTTTCATGTAAAGAGATTCATTTCTTCCCGCTGTCCTGCAAAACTAGGCTCGACAACTACAGCTATTCACTGCTGCTTGGGAACCAGGGAAGTCTCTTTCTCAGCAGTACAGAAAATGGTGAAAGGGAATACCAACATTTCTGACTTCAGCACACAAAACTGGTTAGAGGGAAGGAGCAAGAGCAGCAGAGGTGTTTTAGAACACTGCTTATAAATGCGGAGGAGACAGAAAGTGCCATCAAAGCACAGTTGATTTATGGCAACCCCTTAGTGTTTTCAAGGCAGGAGATGAAGAAGAGAAGAAGTGTTTGGGTTTATATTCCACCTTTCTCTTTTGTAAGGAGACTCAGGGTGACTTACAAGCTCCTTTCCCTTCCTGTCCCCACAACAGATACCTTGGGAGATAGGTGGGGCTGGGAGAGTTCCGAAGAACTGTGACTGGCCCAAGGTTACTCAGCAGGAATGTAGGAGTGCAGAAACATAGCTGGTTCACCAGATAAGCCTCTGACACTCAGATGGAGGAGTGGGGAATCAAACCCGGTTCTCCAGATTAGAATCCACCTGCCCTTAACTACTACTCCACGCTGGCTTGCCATTATCCACATCTGCATTGGCTGATAGAGTTCTGAGAGAACTCTGACTCAGGATCACACAGCAGGCTTCTTGTGGGCAAGTGAGGAATTCAGCCTGGTTCTCCAGATCAGAGTCTGCCACTCTTAACCACTACACTATGCTGGGGTTTGCCATTTCTTGTCTCTGCACGTGGTAAGAAAGTTCTACAAGAACTGTGACTAGCCCAGGATCACCCAGCAGGCTTCATGTGAAGAAGTGGAGAATCGAACCTGGTTCTCCAGGCCACTGCTCTTAACCACTATATCACACGGGCTCTCCTGCCCTTGTATATATTTATTTATTTAAAATGCAGGCTAAGCAACTGCTTTACTCATAGATTGTCACGTTTTATGGCACATGGGCCCAAATACAAATAAACAAAAATTGAGGAAGTCCACGTAGTTCCCGAAACTGAGAGAATAATCATAACCAATATAACGCTGTAGCGAGGCATACTTTAAAAACCTGTGCAAAACCAACTGAGTATGTGCCTACGAACACAACAATAATCAGAAAAGAGCTCTCAATAACATGGTGGAGAAGTCTGCATGATGTTGTCACTGGGCTAGCCTGACCTTGTCACATATTGGGAGCTAAGCAGGGTCGGTCCTGGTTAGTATCTGGATGGGAGACCACCAAGGAAGTCCAGTGTTGTTATGCAGAGATGAGCAATGGAAAACCACCCTGAGCATCTCTTGCCTTGAAAGCCCTACTTGGTTGCCATAGGTCAGCACTTTCCACCACCAAAACCTAGGAGGCTCCAGTCTGAATCCCATTCTTCCATCGGAAGCTTGGTGAAGAATCTGGGCCAATCTCTAATCTACCTAACAGGGTTGTTGCTGGGAAAATAAAAAGAAAAGAAGAGGAGGAGGAGGAGGAGGAGATTGGATTTATACCACACCTTTCTCTCCTGGCAGGAGATGAAGAAGAGAAGAAGTGTTTGGGTTTATATCCCACCTTTCTCTTTTGTAAGGAGACTCAAGGTGGCTTACAAGCTCCTTTCCCATCCTCTCCCTACAACAGACACCTCGTGAGATAGGTGGGGCTGAGAGAGTTTAGAGAGAACTGTGACCAGGCCAAGGTCACCCAGCAGGAATGTAGGAGTGTGGAAACACATCTGGTTCACCAGATAAGTCTCTGCCACTCCAGTGGAGGAGTGGGGAATCAAACCCAGTTCTCCAGATTAGAACCCACCTGCTCTTAACCATGACACCACGCATTGTATGCCCTGTTGTGCCTCCACTGTGGAGAAAAGCAGGGTACGCATCTCGAAATAAATGAACAAAATGAACAGTAGAGCTCAAGCAGAGGAACTTGTTCTGTTTTCATTTGTGAAATGGTGGAGAGGAGGGAGAATTAAAGAGCCCAGTGACAACTTGGATTTAAATCAGGTCAAACAAGGGTCCAGCTTAAGAAAAAGCATTTAATGTGTTCTTCTAGGGCAAGACGTTCGCTGGTTTTCATATGCTTTTGACGTCCTTCTTCCCTGGGAACTGACAAAGATTTCAGACTGAGAGGACAAAATTTTGACTTTGGCAATTAGTTCAAAAGCAAAGCAAGCTATTCAGTAATGAGCGTGGCAGAGGCTTAAATGGCTCGCGTCCCCCTCCCCCTCCCCATCGGTGCTTTGATATTGCTGCCTTGTTTCAGCATGAGCTCACACATTTGCCTTGAACTTTCTGCAACAGCAGCCACTTGCCACAAAGAGCAATTTAGAGATTTCCAGGTGTAAGGAAATAAAACCCAAAGTGAAACAAGCTTTTACCTGTTTCTGTTTTAAAAGGACAGCCGGCTAACTCAAACACACACTGGATAAAACCTTCATTCAAACTAACAAAACAAAAATTTAATTCAACAGAAAGCAGGATTTCAAGAGGCACGGGTATACTGGTAGCATAAATGTTTAGTGGAATATGTTATGTGCTCCGCTTGCTTGCCCCCACCCCCCACACATCTAGGCTGGCCTGGGCCGCTGAGCTCGATTATTAGCATTAAACCTAAGACCTAGTTTTGGAGAAGCAGTTTAGGTAACCCTGTTAAGTACTGTTAAACCCCACTGATTTTCATGTGAAGAACTAAAGTGTGATCCTTTACCTGGGAGTAAACTCGGTTGCTGGCAATGGGGCTTGCTTCTGAGTAAACCCTCCTAGAGTCGTGATTCACCCGTTGGAACAGTTACATGGTTGCTTCAAAGCAAAGCCACCGACTACCACCAAGCTTACTCCCAAGTAATGCACGCCTCGGAGCCAACTGTTTTTTCTAAACTAAAACTTCAGTATTCGGGTTAAATTGCCATGCTGGCACTTTGCAATAAATAAGTGGGTTTTGGGTTGCAATTTGGGCACTCGGTCTCGAAAAGGTTCGCTATCACTGGACTAGTCTCTGAACTCTCTCAGCCAGCCCCCGCCCCACCTCACAAGGTGTCTGTTATGGGGAGAGGAAGGGAAAGGAGATTGTAAGCCACCTTGAGTCTCCTTACAAGAGAAAAAGGTGGGATATAAATCCAAACTACTACTACTACTCCTCATTCTTCTTCCTCCTCCTTCCTCCTCCTCCTTTTTCATCCTCCTTCTCCCTCCTCCTTTTCCATGTTGATTCTATGCAATTTCCATTTGGGGAGGTTGCCTGCTGCCTTTTTTGTTGATGCCACTGACATCTTTGTCAGTTTCACTGGGTCGTTGCTCCAGCAATAATCCATCATTGCTAAAAATAAAAAAAAATTAAAGCCCTTCTGATCATCCAGAGATGGTCGCCCAAAGAGTGGGAGGAACGAATGTGGTCGAGGCAGCGGAAGGCAGGGAGAAGCAAGAAAACCTGTGGAAAGCTAAAAGCACAATGATCTCCTTTGCTTTCCCAGTGAAGGGGAAGAAAAAGTCTCACTTAAAGTGCTTTCGGAAACTGCAGAGATTCTCTGATGTTTACAGTGGAGCAAGTGCCAAAGAGGGGAAAACACGAATAGCCAAGTATCAAACATGAAGGAAATGTTTGCTCAAAGAAAGGAGATCATAAGTGCATAAATGGCCAACATCTAGACCTACACTGACCAAATCTCTGGCTAACATAGAAAACATAAAAACATAAGAACGTGCCTGCTGGATCCGACCAGAGTCCATCTAGTCCATCTTTAGAGTTCTACCACAGAGTATGGACCAAATTCTAAAGTGTCATGTTGAACTTCTGGCTCCTTACCAGAAATGACATCACACTGCAGGCGCAATATCATTTCCCCTGTCCCTACCTTTTCTCTCTACTGCTGGTTGCCAGCCAATGACTGGAAACCCAATTGGGTCCAAACTGTGTTATAGCTCTTGCTCTATTGGTTCTGGTGGGTTTTCCGGGCTGTGTGTGTCAGGACTGCAACTCCCAACATACACTGGTTCCTGCCTTTTCCCAAAAAGTGCAGGAAAACAAACTGAGAAGCTACATTCCACCAAAGCTTCAGAGCCAATGGGAGACCAGGAGCTGGGAGGAGGGGAAGAGTTGATTGGTTGCTGTCTGTCTTTGTAAATAGTGTAAATATTGGAACTGAGGACAAGAATCCTTAGTTCCAGCACCCTTTAGTTAGGGCGACATAAATCAATAAAGTTCCTTTTCTAAAGTTAGCTTTGTCTGAGTGTGTTCAGCATTACAGTGCGGCCATGATTTGGTGGATCTTGTTCCTAACGTTTTGCCTGCATCTGTGGCTGACATCTTCAGAGGTGTATCACAGAGAGAAGTCTGTTACACACTGTGTCCAGAGAGAAGGAAATGTTTGGGGTATATATTGTCCATGTCCCAGGGTGGGGAACCAATCAGTAATTGTTTCGGTGGAACTTGTTATGCAAAGATGTGGTTGGTAGTATTGTATTGCGGGTGGGGCTTATCAGTCCAGGGAGTGATTCACATTTTCATGCCCTGCAAAACAAGATCCACCAGACCACGGCCACACAGCCCGGAAAACCCACCAGAACCAATTGAATCCAGCCGTGAAAGCCTTCGACGATATCTTGCTCTATTGTTTGGTAAGCCAGGGGAAAAAACAGGCTGGAAGGGAAGCCACCACAAAGAGATTCATGCAGCCTTCTTGGTACTGTCGGGAAAGGGTTGCCATCACTGGAAATATCTGGAGATTTTGGGGGTGAAGTCAGAGGAGGGTTTGGGGATGGGAGGGATCTCAATGGGATATAATGCCTTAGACTTCACCTTCTAAAGCAGCCATTTTTCCCAGGTGAACTTCTCTCTGTTGCCTGGAGATTGTAATACCAGGAGGGCTCCAGCCATTGCTGGAAGTTGGGCAACCCTATGTCCAGATGTGCCACAAACTCCTGTGGTCTCAGCCACGTGTGAGGCATGTAGTAGCCACCTATGTCTAAGCAACACACCCCGCTTGTAAATGAAAAGTGCTCAGCCTTCAAGGCTTATCAGGTATTTACGCCTGAGAGTTCCCCGCCCTCTGCCTCAATCCAAGGCCAGTCACTGGAATATGCCGGCCTGCCCTTGAGAAAGGTTATTAGAAACTCTGAAACAGCAAATAAAACCGATGGCTTGGCTCATGCCTCTCCCAGCTGTATGCAGAACAGGTGGGGATGTTCCAGAGACGTTCCTTATCGTCAGGCGGGAGCACCCAGAGACCAAACACTGTTGCAGCTAAACAAAGCCGCTGGAAGCCTCACTCACACATGACTTCATATCCTATCCAAGCAGGAGCGGCAGCCAACCCCAGCCAAGCAGCCTATTCGGGGAATTCGGGTTCTCGGGAAGCAAACAATAGAAGTCCAGCTTTGATAGCTATTTTAAGTCTCCGGAGAGACCACACCCCGCCACGACCCCATGAAACTGGCTGAAGAGAACTGTATGAACTCTGGCGCAGAGATCACTGGGAATATCTAAGAGCGTGCACACTTGGTTATAATCCTGACGTAACATCAAGAGGGTAAAAAGATGAAGCAGGTGAACTATAAGTATGCCAGCAAGAGGTGGCACAGCGCTTAGAGCTGTCTGTGGTATAGTACTTAAGAGCAGGTACACTGTAATCTGGAGAACCGGGTTTGATTCCCCACTGTGCCAACTTGAGCAGTGGAGGCTTTTCTGGGCAACTAGATTAGCTTATGCACTCCAACACGTGCCAGCTGGGTGACCTTGGGCTAGTCACAGTTCTTCGGAGCTCTCAGCCCACCCACCTCACAGGGTGTTTGTTGTGGGGGGGAAGGAAAAAGAGATTGTAAGCCCCTTTGAGTCTCCTTACAGGAGAGAAAGGGGGAATATAAATACAATTCTTCTTCTCTTCTTCTGTGGGTACCATGCTTCCCATCCGCCCCTTTCCCAGTACCTGCCAAATACTTTCAGAAAGTTATTTTTCAGTTTCAAATGTTTATCATATAAT
This sequence comes from Sphaerodactylus townsendi, assembly GCF_021028975.2. Lineage (NCBI taxonomy): Eukaryota > Metazoa > Chordata > Lepidosauria > Squamata > Sphaerodactylidae > Sphaerodactylus > Sphaerodactylus townsendi. The sequence continues at coordinate 21,547,164 of NC_059441.1, read as the reverse complement.
GTTGAGATAACATTAAACCTGGGAGTGACAACCACAATGAAATTCAAATACAATTCACTCCCTGCTGCATAGACAAAGACAACCAAATGTATATTTATGAAAGTTATAATAAAGTGTCAACGGTGCAATTAAAAGCAATAATCACCTACTATATTAAGTACTCTAAATAAAATAGAAATCAAAATATAGGAAGAAAATCACTTAATATTCTAATCTCATTAAAGACAAGACACTGAAAGTCAAGCATAATTAGTCCAATAGTAAACAAGACGCTGGAAGCCAAGCACAAGAGGTTTTTGCGATGAGATGTTTGCTTTCAAGATCTTTCCTTCAAGACGCAAAGCCCCCTAATCAATGTAAAGGTAAAGTTTCCCCTTCAGTCGTATCCGACCCTGGGGTACCACTGCAAGCAGTGATTTTATACGCAAGCAGCTTTTGTGGGGTAGTTTGCCATTGCTTTCCTTGGCTATTCTTTACCCCCTAGCTATGAGCTAGGTACTCATTTACCAACCAAGAAATGGATGGATGGCTGAGTTGACCATGAGCCAGCTGCCAGGATATCTGACCCACAGGGGGCTTGAACTCCTGACCGTGTGAGTGGCAGTACAAGCACTTAACCACTACGCCACACAGCTGCTATCAATGTAGCTTGGGTTGAATCACATTCCTGTGCTTTCTGGAGTTTGGGACTGCAAACCATCCTCAGGAATAATGTGACTTGTGCTGTGAACTGTGCTGTGAACTTATATATCTCACATTATATATATATATATTGCACTGTGATACTTTATTATAAATTTCATAAATATACATTTGGGAGTTTTCCCCACGGCCAAGATATCCTGGGATAGAGAAGTGAAACATCCCGGTTAAACCATGACTTCCTCATGGCTTACAGGTCTAACTTGGGCCCGTCCCGCCAGATTTCCCTTATCCCACACCTTTTTAAAAAACAATAAAACTGGCAGTTCTTTTTTTAAAACCGTGCCGCTCCCACTCCCATGCAAACACTACAAGAGACAGACTGGATTATTATTCCCGCCTCGCCACAGGCAGCCAATCAGAATGTCAGAAAAACAGGACAGTTCGCACATGCACGGCAACGTCGGAAAGGAAAATGAAACTAAACCAGGGGCTATGCAAGTTCTTCCTCTCGGCCTGAATGTACTGACGGGCTGCCATGCAGAGGAAGAAACCAAGATAGAAACATTCCAGTATGCATGATCCCAGTTTTCCCCCGGGAAATTTTGTCCATCCGGAAAACGCCTTGGTTGTCTTTTTGTATGCAGCAGGGAGTGAACTGTATTTGGATATCATCATATAACATTGACAGTGGCTTTATGCAAAGTACTTTATATGTGCAAATAGCAGAGTGAAATTCTAAAATGGCCATGGAGCCTCGCTCTACTCAAATATGGTTGCACAGTACAGTCGAAATGCTTAGTACACCTCTGAAGCCATGAGTTCCTTTCCAGTTTAAATATATATTTTCATAATTCAGGTGGAAGTTGACAATAACATCACTCCAACCATGGAAACTCTGATCATGTATATTCCTAAGTATATATTCACTACAAAAAACTGCGGAAACTTTTCATAGATCATGTATATTCCTATCATGATCTGGCCAGAATCTCTAACTCTAATATTTGCAATGAGGTCTCTCCAGTTGCCTCTGTTACTAGTAATAGTGTAGGTTTAAAATGTCTGGGGTCATGAGAAAAGAGTTTGCTCTTTTTGCCTACAAAACTATCAGACACGGGTTTCTTACCTATTTCAATATGTAAACATTGTGTTTGTTTGTTTGTTTGTTTTATTGGGCTTATGGACCACCCTCCCCCAAGGGGCTTTTGTGTGGGTGCAATTTTTTTTTACAGAATATGTTCATTTTTAGAAGATATCCCATCAAATATAGATTCTCTATGAAATGCTGAAGAGCTGCTACAGGTTATACTTCTCTCCCTGACATTTTTTGGTTGGTTCCACCTCCTGTGGCAGCCATTTTATGTTTGGCTCCACTTCTCATGGCCACCATTTTTGGGCTTTGCCCCTCTTCCCACTGTCAGAATTCCAAATGTGCCTATACACTCAAAAAGTTGAGGACACCTGGGTTATACATTTGAAAAGGCCAAAATTCAAGTTCTCTCCTGAGCCATGAAGTTAACCAAGAGATCTGGAACCAGTCACTTTCTGCTGAGCCAACCTCACAGTGTTAGTGTGAGGAATGGAAAAACTCTGAAATAAACACTAAGTGATCTTGGACCAGTAAGGGTATTGATAGCCCACCTAACAGGATTGTTGTTAGGATAAAATGGATGAGGGGAAATTCACACTGAGTTTGCTGCAAACATTGCAAGTGGAATTTTTTGGAACTTTACAGAAAAGCAACTCCTAAAGAAAAACTCTCCGCGTGAAGACTTGTTTCCTAAAACCCTGGAGAAACTTTTGGCCTCTAGAGAGGGAAGAATCTGGTCTTGGTACCTTTGAGTGTGGCTTGGAGGTCTCTCACAATCATTCGTCTCAAATTTCCTTCCAGAAAGCAACTCGCTGATTACAGTTTTGGAATACTCCTTTAGGGAATTGTTTTGGGTTGGGGGTGGGGGAGAGTTTCATAATAAAGCATATTTTTAAAACAAAACCTCATGACTTCACTTTCAAGTGATCCCTTTCTTACGCAACTTGTTTATTCTTCTGGACTCACCAGACAAAGACTATTTTCATGAAATAATTGCTCTTTATATAGCAAATCTAAAAAGCTCACCAGAAAGTAAATTTGAAGGGATCGGGGGGGGGGGGGGGCTGCGTGACACAGAGCCAAGAAAGCAATTTACTTTAAAAAATATATATTTACATAACAGGCAAAAACCCAAAAAAGATTCAAATAGACCACAGATCTCTTTTCATTGGAGCAGAAAACAAGAACAGGGAAAAGGGCAGAATCATAGGCTGGCAGCAGTTCAGTGCAATCACACTAGAGGCATTTAATTAATGAAAAAGTGCGGTACCACAGCTAAGATTGATTGACATATTCCATACCTTGCCTCTCTCGCCAATGGGGACCAAAGCAGCTTAATCATTCTCTCCTTCTCCACTTTATCCTCACAACAATTCTATGAGGTAGGACAGGCGAAAGCGACCAACTCAGGTCACCCAGTGAGTTTCCAAGGCACCAATGAGATGTAGCGTTTAGAGGGTCAAAATTAGGGTTGTCAGCTCCAGGTTGGGAAAACTGGAGTCCACCATAGTGACAAGCAGTCCTAGATGGCGGCGGCGGTGGCGGTGGCAGTGATGGTGATGAGAAGAAGAGGAGGAGGAGTTTGGATTTATACTCCACCTTTCTCTCCTGTAAGGAGACTAAGGTGGCTTACAAGCTCCTTTTCCTTCCTCTCCCCACAACAGACACCTTATGAGGTAGGTGGAGCTGAGAGAGCCCCAAAGGACTGTGATTAGCCCAAGGTCACCCAACTAGCATATGTTGGAGTGCACGAGCTAATCTGGTTCACCAGATAAGCCTCTGCCACTTAGGTGGAGGAATCAAACCCAGTTCTCCATATTAGAATCCACCTGCTCTTACCCACTACACCACGCTGGCTCTCATAGTGGGAGGCTCTCATAGATGCTTCATGCTATACAACCAGATTGCTTTATTCTGTGTCCGCTGCCTTGAGTCTCAGTGAGGAAGGAGGGCTGTTAATAAAGTAAATAAACATATATTCTATAACGTGTGATCATGCTGAAGGCACACATTTGCACAGGAACATGATGGGGCTGGGGTGCGTTTGCCAGATCCAGGTTGGGAAACTCTTAGGGATTTGGGCTTGATCCCCCCGGAAGAGAGGGACCTCAGTGGGGCACAGTGGCATGGAGTCCACCTCCATTTTCTCCAAGGGGACTGGTCTTTGTAGTATGGAGATGAGCTGTAATTCTGGGGGGTCCCCAGGTTCATTCTGGAGGCTGGCATCTCTCGGCTGCAGGGGGAAATAAGGTCTGCCTCTGCTCCGTTCTGTCTCTTGCCCATTAGTAATCCTGTAATAACGCTGCAGTCAAATAAAGCCGCTTCTGAGTCACTGACATCATTTCCAAGGAAACTGGTTCAATATACAACTTAAACACAAGATTAATGTACACTTGTGGAGCGTGAGGCCAGAAGGACAGAGCTGGGCCAACAGAGATAAAGCCAGAACCTGGGGAGGAGAAGTTGTGGCCTTTACGCAACAGCAACAAGCGACAGGCTTTTATTTACTGGAGAGAGGCTTGCTGTATCCAAGGGGCGGGCGAGCGTACTGTGCATGGCCAGGGACAGAGCCAAAAGAAAACCATCTGTCTATTCTGTTCTGTAAAATATGCTCTAGAACAGGGGTCTGCAAAGCCTGAAGGCACATTTAGGATTCTGACACGGCATGGCATGCATGACAACAAAATGGCTGCCACAAAAATGGCTGCCAGAGGAGGCGGAGCTGGGCACAAAAGATTGCTACAGTTTCACATCAGTGTTGTGCTGTGTTGCTGTGGGCAGCTACTGCCGAAGCAACATTTTAGAAAATCCGTACAGCCAACCGAATTTCCAGTAGTCAATCAGAAGTTTCCTAAAGCCAGCATGGTGTAGTGGTTAAGAGCAGGTGCACTCTAATCTGGAGAAGCGGGTTTGATTCCCCGCTCTGCCACTTGAGCTGTGGAGGCTTATCTGGTGAACCAGATTAAGCTTGTACACTGCAACACATGCCAGCTGGGTGGCCTTGGGCTAGTCACAGTTCTTTGGAGATCTCGCAGCCCCACCTACCTCACAGGGTGTTTGCTGTGGGGGGAGGAGGGAAAGAAGATTGTAAGCCCCTTTGAGTCTCCCAACAGGAGAGAAAGGGGGGATAAAAATCCAAACTCTTCTAAAAACACTTGGCAGGCACCAGAAAAGTGGTTGACGGATGGGTGACCTCGGGCAACATATTGGAGACCTCTCCTCTACAAAGTAATTTTGACGGACCCTTCTGGGACACTAAGAGTTAAACTAAAGGCAGTGGATGCGAAAGCATTCCTAGGTATAAGTCCAGCTTGCTTACCATCTCGCCACCACCCACCCCATCCTTTGCAAGAAACCAATTCAATAAAAGCAACAGGTGGGCTGAGAAACCTTCATCCGTACAAGATAATGAGCTGCCCCGAGCAGACAAACCCGACACATGACCATTAGACAGGAGGGAATTCACCCAGGGGAGCAGCCCAACAGTAATTCATATATCTCATCAGGTAGCCCCTTGCCAGCGTCTCCGCCCAAGTTTCCTTTTAGCAGTGAACTGTGCCCACCACCTGTTTGTTACACCAAAGCCAAACTGCACAGCTGCTCTGACAAGAGGGTCTACTGCAGACAGCTGAAAGAAAAGCGTCCTCCTGAACGGCACTCAAAACAGCAACATCCACGACAATTCCCAAAAAGTTTTAAAATGTCAATGTGTTTGCTAACACCATCATTGTTCGTTCCCTGTTCAGACAAAATTCAGGGCTGTTATATTCTGCAGGGAGTGCAGAAAAGTCAGAAAGACTCAGATCTACTGGAGTGTTTCCAGAGCTGGAGGGATTTCAGCCCATGTAATGTGTGACTTTCTTTCTGCTCCCTTCCTTTGGCAGCCCAAAATGCCACCAAGAGGGCTCCCTGTCCCCTGTGACCTACGTTCTGGGCTACGCTGGGTGAAGGAAGCCATAAAAAAAACTGTGCAGAATTCTCTCAGTGACAACATTCTGACGGATCCAAGCAGAACTCAGTATTGGCTGCAGAACTCCACTACGTAACAATCTCAAAGTTCATTTTAATTTTAATAAGACAAGTTTCTAGTCCTTCAGGTTCAGAGCACAGTATGGTTAAATCTCAGAAGCCAGTCAAGTAAAAGGACAAGTAAAAGCCACCTGAAGCTTATCTAGAGAACAGCTTGTGCACTCCAACACACACCAGCTGGGTGACCCTGGGCTAATCACAGTTCTTGAGCTCTCTCAGTCCCACCCACCTCATAGGGTGTAGGGGAGGGAAAGGAGATTGTAAGCCCCTTTGAGTCTCCTTACAGGAGAGAAAGGGGGATATAAATCCAAACTCTTCTAAGTTCAGGGAGCTTTTCCTATTCCACTACACCATGAAGTTGCATAGCTTGACTTCAAACCTAAAGGGGTCAGTACGGACAAGAGCTCACCTGTCCCTCTTGGGAAACGAACCAGGTGTGCCAGCAAAAATATGTATATCCCTGGCTTACAGTCAAAGTCTCAAAAGGGGTGGGTGGGGGATAAGCATACTTACCAGGAGCAATCGTCTCTAACGTCCCCGCCGTGACCTTCCTGGTGCTTGTACAGTGTTGGATAGCAGACCCAGTAAACACAAGATAAAAAACTACATCGTCACCTTCCACGCTGTCGTCTTTGGTGAGCAATACAGAGATCAAGCAGTCACCCTAGAGGAGAGAACAGCAAAAGAATTTGATCCTCAGACCTGGCACTTTAACGAATAAAAGCGAACATTATTACAGAAAAAGTGGTGTGTAGAGCCAATAAAGTTTTGGGATGGGAACACCAGACTAGGAGCTCAGAGAACAGTATTCAACCTTTTCCCCAATCCCCATTTACTATGGGAGCTTGCTGGGTGATCGTGGGCCAGTTGCACACTCTCAGTCTAACCTACCTCACAGGGTTGTTGTTAGGACAAAATGAAGATGCAGAAAGCTGCTTATGAGCTCCTCGGAGGGAGGGCGAGATAAAAAAACGTTGACAGGTGAAAGGAATCAGATAGGGCTCAAATCCGTCTATTCCCCCTGCCCCACTCACCCACACAAAATAAACCCTGTCGCTAATATAAATTCACAATCGTGGCGGCAGGATCCTGGCTTTAAACAACTCCAGAATTAACACAAACGCAGACGACTTCTTGCAAGCGAGGCCTTCTGCAGAGCCGCCCTTCTCCTCCCGGAGAGAGACGTTTTAATTCAAGTGTGTTTACCTTTCCCTGCGTATTATTGCCCAAATACTGTCATCTGTTTGAGATCACCGCCGCACAAGGTGGTTATTATAACCCCCTTCATTTTAAGCAGCGAACAAATGGAAAAGCTGGCTGCCAGACCCCATTTGGAGAAAGTCACGGGAGATCAAAGTCGCTTCCCTGGCAGAGGCAGGCAAACACAGGATAACTTAATTTTGTACCTAGCTTGGACTGACTCAAGTTTATTCGGTAAGGAGCCCACTGCCAATGAAAACATGCCGTTTTCCCTTGTTCAAGGCACAAAAAAAGGTCACCTTTATTTTCAAGCAATGACCCTTTTTAAGAGGTGCTGAAAATTTCTATGCAGTGCAGTCGGCCTGGGACCAGACCTGTGGGAACACATTCTGCCATACAGACTGGCCCGGGTGCTAAGGTCATGCAGCTGGGAGGCCATGCCGTGCTGGAGTCCCTTCACTCTCTGAGGTGAGAGGGGTGGGGACTGTGTGGAGGGCTTTCTCTGCAATAGCCCCCACTTTATTTGTTTGTTTATTAGTTATTCAGCTTATGTGCCGCTTTTCCGAATCGGCTCAGAGCAGCTCACAACATTCATATAAAATATACAATTCCGTCCAAATGCCAACCGCTAACTCCAGAAAACTACTATTAAGCAACCGTGCACACAATAAAACCGACTAAAAACACACGATAGAAATCCTCACATACTCCCACCCTCCTAGGAGAGTCTGGCGACAGTACAGATGACAAAATTGATGGAAGTGGGGAGGCTGGCCTCAACTAAATGCCTGGTGAAGGCATTTAGTTGAAGGCATTTAGCGAAGGCACACGCATGCCCCGAGCGCAGTTCCCCTCGCTCTGGCCCTGCTCCAAGGGACCAGGGACCACCAGGAGGTATGCCACCAAAGAATGGAGGGTCCAGTTTGGGCAATACAGGAAGATGCAGTTCCTAAGATATAAAAGAATGCCTTCCCAACTGGCGCCAACATTATACACCTCCCAGTGTTGGGTGATTCATTTTCACCCCAGCTGCCATCTACTCCCAAGAGAACTGGGATTTCTTTGAAACTTGCCTCCCATCTGCACCTGGGAAGGTGAGGGAGGGGGTGGGGTTTTGGACCTTGGTTCATTGTTTTAGGTATGTTTTTAAGTATTTTTATCTATATATGATGCTGTTTTTATTGTAATGTGGGAGGCATTTTTAGATTGCTGTAACCCACGCGGGGATGTATTTAAAGGGTGGGAGAGAAACCAACCAAACAAACAAACAAATAAAGAGTTCATGCCCCACTACTGGAGACCCAAAGTGACTTACAGGATTTTCCTCATCTCTATTTTATCCTTCCAAAAACTCTGCAAGGTGGGTTAGGTCCTACCTCAAGGTCCCTTGCTTGAAGAGAATAGTCTGTTAAAATCCAAATGTTGATTAATAAAATCCTGGCATCTAAAAGCAAAGATTCAACAACACATGACAAAGGAGGTCCCAGAAGAGGAAAAGAAAGAGAAAAAAACAGCCAAAATAACCAAAAATCCAGTAAAGTCCAAATAAGCTGCAGCAACGTGTTCTGAGAATGTGTCCACATCTGGGTGGTCTTTTATTTGTTTGTTTATTGGATTTCATAGACCGCCTCATCCCCGAAGGGCTCTAGGCGGTTTACAACAACAACATCCATAATCAATAATTAAAAAACAATTAAAACCCTTAAAATTCAGTAGCAGCGTACCAATCTCTAAAACAGAGACAGCTTAAAAATCCCATGGTAGTGGCGCCCTTTCCTAAGGTTGGGAGGGGGCAGCAGTGCCAAAAGATGAAAAAGGCATTGCTGAAGATGGTGAAATATGGCAGGGGCCTCACAAGGGGGCAGCCAATCTGCAGCCAGCCTCTCCAAAGGCCCGGTGGAACAACTCAGTTTTTTTACAGAGCTATCGGAACTCACCTGCTAAGCGTCCCGTGAGGGTGCCTCAGAGGACACAGCTGGTGGGAGAGTGTTTCACCAGGCAGGAGCCAGGGCTGTAAAGGCCCTGGCCCAGGTAGAGGCCAACCACATCACTGAGGGGCCCGGGACTTCCAGTAACTCTGCAGCCACAGAGCCCAGCGGCCTGTTTGGGACATATGGAGTAAGATATGGTATGAGGGCCCCAAGCCGTGAAGGGCCTTAAAGGTTAATACCAGCACCTTGGAGAGATCGACCCTGAGATTTGGCACCAGGAAGCCAGTGCAGATGGCACAAATACAGGAGGTAATAAGTGATCTCCTTGAGAAGAGGAACCCCGTGGAGCAACTGAGCTACCTTGGCATTCTGGACCAGTTTCAACTTCCGAATCAACTTCAAGGGAAGGCCCGCGTAGAGCGAGTTACAGTAGTCCAGTCTCAAGGTGACCGTCACATGGATCACAGTGGCCAGGTCAGCCTGCGAGAGGTAGGGGGCCAGCCGCTGAGCCTGACAGAGATGGAAAAAAGCTACCTGGGTAGCATGGGCCACCTGGCCCTCCATAGAAAGGGAGGAGTCCAGGCGGACCCCCAGGTTTCAAGCCAGGGAGGTTGGGGCCAATGTGACCCCTTCCAAAACCGGTGGCTGAAAATCCCCGGCCCTCTCACCACAACCCAGCCAAAGGGCGTCCGTCTTCAATGGACTGAGTTTTAACCTGCTCTGCCTCAACCAACCAGCAACCGACTCCAAACAATGCTGTAGAGCCACAGGGGCAGAGGCCAGCCTGCTACCATCAACAGAATGACCTGGGTGACATTAGCATATTGGTGACAACCCAGCCCAAAGCTCCGCACCAGCTGAGCAAGGGGTCGTATGTAGATATTAAATAAGAGCGGGGATAGCAAGGCCCCCTGGGGTACCCCGCAACGAAGCGGGCACCTTTGGGAGGCCTGGTCCCTGCATCACACCTGCTAACCCATCCTGGAAAAACGAGGCAATCCACTGAAGGACAGTGCCCCATACCTCGGAAACAGCCAGGCAGTGGGTCAAAAGGTCGTGGTCAACCACATCAAACACTGCAGTAAGATTGAGCAATACTAGCAGCGCCGATCTGCCTTGGTCAAGCTGCACGCGGAGCATATCTGTGATAGCAACGAGAACGGTCTCTGTCCCATGCCCAGCATGGAAGCCGGACTGGAAGGGATTGAGTGCCGATGTGTCCTCCAGAAAGCCCTGAAGCTGCTCCAACACCACTCTCTCAACTACCTTCCCCAGAAACGAAAGAGTCGAGAAGGGGCGGTAATTGGCCAGATCACCAGGATCTAAAGATGGTCTTTTCAAGAGTGGGCAGACCACCGCCTCCTTCAACCCGCCCGGACACACTCCTTGCTCAAGGGAGCCATTGATGATATTCAACGGGTGGGGTCGCAACTCCTCCCGGCATGCCAGGAGGGGCACGGATCCAGAGGACAGGTAGTAGGTCTAACAGTAGCCAGGGCTCTGTCAACATCGGACTCAGCGAGCAGGGAAAACTGGTCCATACAAGGACCTGAAGACGCCAATGGAGCCTCGAGTTCGCTAATTGTATCAAAAGTGGAAGGTCCCGGCGGAGCGACACGACTTTATCTGCAATGTTTTATGTTCTTCCTGTTGCTGCCACAAATGGAGAGGCATTCGAGTTAGCAATGGAGTGTCCACACAGTAGTTCTGCAGATTTATTTTTTTAAGAATCCGTAACTGACATCTTGCTGTAAGTTACAATGATGTGGTCAATTACCACTTTTAAGCTATTCCAATGGACCAGTTTAGCTTTGTTTTTGTTTTAAGCCTGAAAAAATCCCCTGGTAAACCAAGATGGGTAAATGGCAGTCATGAAAACAGTGCCAACGTGATCAGGCCCTGCAAAAAATGGGTACTTTCCAGCCCATACAATGTACCAAGGTGCTTCAACTACAAATCAGGTCACAGCAAAGAAACAAAGAAGATGATGTCGTTTAGAAAGTAACAAAAAAAACATAAACACTCCATTTCAGATACAAAACTGGAGCAAGTCTGTTTGGAAACAGCCTTAAAAGTCAACCGTTTCATGAGAGAAAGAAAAACTGCCCCTCTTCTGCCAAATCCCTCAAAAAGAGGCATGCTTGAGTTGCAAGTTTGGGGGAGCTCCCCCCCCCCAGTTCAGAGTTGAACAGACCCCAAAATCCTACAGCTAAACTTTTTTCAGGGTATAAAGATGACACCAGATTTGAGAATTCATCCACCATTTCCTGAACCATCTTTGTTCCAGAATGCCCTGTTTGGATCCTGGTGCCTTCCTCATTCTGTCCCCAAGGCACTAGGACCCAAGTGGAACATTATAGGACAGAGACAGTCAAGGAAGATTTATACCACATCTTTCTCTCCTGAAAGGAGACTCAAGGTGGCCTACAAGCTCCTTTCCCTTCCTCTCGCCATAACAGATACCTTGTGAGATAGGTGGGGCTGAGAGAGTTGGGAGAGAGCTGTGACTAGCCCAAGGTCACCCAGCAGGAATGTAGGAGTGTGGAAACACATCTGGTTCACCAGATAAGCCTCTGCGAACTCAGGAGGAGGAGTGGGGAATCAAATCTGGTTCTCCAGATTAGAATCCACCTGTTCTTCACCACCACACCATGCTGGCACCACGATGGAGGATTCTCAAATCTGGTGTCATTTTTATCCTGAAAAGGGTATAGTGAACGAACCCGCTACTAGCAGACACAACAAAATTGAAAAGCAGTGTTTTCATTAAATGCAGAATGAATGCCAAAGGGAACACAACTTTTCAACACTTGATAACAACATGCCCACTACATGAGATTAGTTATACGAAGGAGTGAAGCAACTTGTGGTGACAGTTCATATTGAGATATTTAGGGCAGGTTGATAGGACACAAAACCAGGGCCACAGATGGTCAGAGATGATTTCCCAAGAGAGTGTGAGTGAAAACGCTCTGGCGCCTTTCATCGGGTTTTGTTGCAAAGAGCCGTCAGGCAGGAAAGGATTTGCTGCTTCATTAAAGTGCTCTACTAGGTGTATAGATTAGGAGTGAGATTAATATGGCCCATTAACATGTCTAGCTCTTTGCAAGAAAAAAAATAGTTAGGTGGGCAAGACCCATCCCTGGGGTCATGTGACAACTATTTTACCTGCCCCTTGGAGCCAGTTTGGTGTAGTGGTTAGAGTTGAATTGGAAGATCCAGGTCTGATTCTCCAGTCTGGCACAAAAAGTTTGCAGAGTGACTTTGGGTTGGTCACACACTGTCAAAATTCCCTTATCACCTGATTGTTGTGAGGGTAAAAAGGGAGGAGGAGGAGAGGAGGAGGTGGTGGTGGTGGTGGCGGCAGCATTTGGATGTATATCCCACCTTTCTCACCAGTAAGGAGATTCAAAATGGCTCAGAAGCTCCTTTCTCTTCTTCTCCCCGCAACAGACACCTTGTGAGGGAGGTGGGGCTGAGAGAGGTCCAGAGAACTGTGACTAACCCAAGGTCAACCAGCAGGAATGTAGGAATGGGAATCAAACCCAGTTCTCCAGATTAGAATCCACCTGCTCTTAACTACTACACCACGCTGGCTCTCAACTGTAGAAGAAGGGAAGAATAATGTAAGCAGTTTTGGGAATCCAATTGGAAACAAAAGTGAAGCATAAATGAAGTAAATAAATAATAGTTAGCAATTATTTTTCTTAGAACATTCCCTTTGAGGTAAACACAAAACATGACCCCTGTATATTGAACCATTTTAGCAAGTATGGTATATTTATTAAGAGCAGGTGAACTCTAATCTAGAGAGCTGGGTTTGATTCCCCACTCTTCTATAATGAAGTTTGTTGGGTGACCTTGGGCTAGTCACAGTTCTTCAGGACTCATTCAGCCCCCACCTCTCTCACAAGGTGTCTATTATGAGGACAGAAAGGGAAAGGAGTTTGTAAGTCGCTTTGAGACTCCTTACAATTGAGAAAAGCAGGGTTTAAATTCAAACTCCTTCTCCTTCTTTAAGGGCAATTCAAACCCCATTCTACTACAGAGCTTATTTGGATGGCTTTGGGTTAGTATTCATTAAATAGTCGCATATCCTCAACTTCATTTTAGCACTAAGAATGATGTTGATGGGGTTTTCAGGTCATTTGCATCAAGGAATTTTGCCAGCTTCAACATTTATCATCAGCCATAACCCAGAAAGCAGCTCCTAAAAAACTAACCACAAACACATCAAAAACTACATTGGTCAAGAACACCGATCATTCCAATAAGGTGTGCTCATATTACAAAGCATGTTATGAAGCTCCAGAGATACCACCTGTTTGTGCATCAGGGATTTAAAAAAACCCAGCCTCTTGTACAAGCAACGACCTGGGTCAGGCACGCAGGAGAGAAAGACTCATGTCATTTGTTGGCTGGTTTACAGCTTTCTACAGATAATGCCTCTAAGCAAAAACATTCCAGAAATAAGTGGGAAGGAACATTGCCATATCGGAGGGAGTGGAGGGGAAAGAGAAGGGAGGCTGGGCTGCTTTTCATCCTACAGGGGAGGAGAGGCCAAGCCTGCTTCCAGAATATTTACTGGTGAACCACCAGTCCTCTGAGCACAGAGGGCAGGGCTGCTGCCAGGTTTTGAGGGGCACTGGGCAGAGTTCTCAGTTTCCCACCCTCTACCAGTCCACATGCCCTCTTGTGCCAGCGTGGTGTAGTAGTTAAGAGCAGGTGGATTCTAATCTAGAGAACCGGGTTTGATTCCCCACTCCTTCACCTGAGTGGCAGAGGCTTATCTGGTGAACCAGATGTATTTTCGCACTCCTACATTCCTGCTGGGTAACCTTGGGTTAGTCACAGCTCTCTCCCAACTCTCTCAGCCCCACCTTCCTCACAAGGTGTCTGTTGTAAGGAGAGGAAGGGAAAGGAGCTCGTAAGCCACCTTGAGTCTTTTTTCAGGAGAGAAAGGTATGGTATAAATCCAAACTCCTTCTCCTCTTCTTCTCCTTCTCCTTCCTTCTTCTCTTTTCCTCCCACTGACTTAACAAGCTTCACACCTGCCTTACATTCTTCCCTGACCCACCTGTGAGCTGTATGCTCACCACTGCTTCCAGCTCTTTCCCCAGGTAGGGGCACTTGGCATTATTTCTAGCTGGGAGCATGATGGAGTTGTGGCAAATAAATTGCCGGGGAGGGATACATCAGAAGCCTTTGGTCCCTACTTCAGGGGATGCTGATGGCCAGAATTATCCAGTATTCCTTCTCTGTTCCTTCACTTCCTCCAACTTCAGAAACTCCAAGAAAGTTCATTCCTGGGATCACAGAATTAATACAGAATAGCAGACAGGTTGTTTGGAGTGGGAAAGGAAGATGGGATAAAACTGACTTCTTTACTCAGCACAGTGGCAACGGTGGACAAGAGGAGACGGATGATTTCTTCCTCTTCTGCTTCCACATTCCAGCCTCCCAAAGCCCCCCACAGAAGTCTCTCCACAAGGGTCCCAAAAGCCTCAAATTATATTTCTAAAGGACTGAAAGAAACTGCAAGAACAGACAGAATTGCAGGAAAATTGTCCTAATTCCATAGACTGTAGGATCCATGCCACTAAAATTCTCTCTCGGGCATAGAACAAGGCAATGTGAAGAATTCATAGCTTTCCTATCAAAACTCCTGCCTGACAAGGTTATTTGTTAAAAAACGTTGGCCACTGCTCCCCACAAAGACATCAGAACAGAATGACAGGATTTTACCGGTCAGCATAAGAATCATAAGTATATATAAATGGTTTAACAGACAAGGGGACTCCAGTCTGCCTACATTAGAGCGACCACCAACAGTTTCCAGGATGAACAGAGATCTAATTGTCTCAGCTGCAGAAGCAAAGGGAGACTAGAAGTTATACATCTGTCATCATTTGAAAAGAGCCCATCATTTTTTTTCCCATAATTATCTAAGCTCACATAGTTATTTAGAAAGGGAGACAGAAATCTAGTACTTGGTGGCCTCTATAATTGGCAACAAGGGAGATTTGCAAATGATAAAGCACCAACATTTTCCAAAGTTTAATATGTCTGTGTGTGTATACATATACATGTATATATACACACAAACACCCATGCATATAGACACATGCATCTACATTATCTTGTTTACCTATCTTGTTTGCCAACTGGCAATTTCAGATTTTAAGACTAACATTAGGGCCAATTCACACAGAGAAGATCTACAGGGGTTTTTAAAGTGTAAACCAGTAATCCATGTCGCAACTTTCCCCAATGCAGTTTTGATAGATCACGGGCAGGCGTAAGAAAGTAAATTGGAATTTTTTGGATTTGTGGATTCAGCAGCAGCCACGGGGTGGCAGCACACAGTGAAACAAAACCTTGCTACCTGTTTCAGGCCATGCAAAAAGAAAGAGAGAAAGAGAGAGAGAGAAAGAGAAAGAAAGAGAGAAAGAGGGAGAGAGAGATAGAAAGAGAAAGAAAGAAGTAGGGAGGGAGAGAGAGAGATAGAAAGAGGAAGAAAGAGAGAAAGAAGTAGGGAGGGAGAGAGAGAGATAGAAAGAAAGAAAGAAAGAAAGAAAGAAAGAAAGAAAGAAAGAAAGAAAGAAAGAAAGAAAGAAAGAAAGAAAGAAAGAAAGAAAGAAAGAAAGAATATGGCTGTACAAAGAATGAATATGAAGGGGTGTATATGCAGCTGATTTCAGAGCGGGCTGCTTTGAGAAGAGTAAAGTAAATATCTAAATAAATGCATGTTATAATTATTACGACAGCCCTGTATAATAGCTCAGTTTCATTTTCCCCGTGTAGCTTAAGGCAGAGTAACAGAGGGCTGAAAGAAAATAGCTAGAACTGGACATGTCCAAGACACAAGTGAGATTGCGCTCTGATTCTCTGCCTCAGCTGTTAAGGAGATCAGCAGAAAAAGCCAGGTTGGGTTGCAGAGAAACAGAGTGGTTTTCTCATCAAGGAACGTCTATTACCTCCAAAACAACCCCAAGGTTCTTTCACCGTTTCACGTCAGCCGATACAGAGTTACTCCCAAATCCTTCTCATGTACATGTCTCTTGCTCCCAAGCATTTTGTCCCCGTCTCCCCCAACTAAGACCCTATTCTAAATTCAAACTATTCACTCCAAATGTTTTACGCAAAATGTACGAGCACAAGTGCCAAAGAAATAGGTCTGTTTGCACAGTGATGTAATCCAAACGGCCTTTCTTTCTTTGTTTCCTTCAAACACACAACAAAAGGATTTATCGCACTTCCTTTTTTGGCAGGTCTTTTTAATGTTGGAGCACCGCAAATACCTGGATGGAAACACCGGATGAAAAGCACGAGACCACTTGGGGGATTCCAAGGGAGCATCCACGGGTGTTCCACAACCACATACCAATACAAGGACCACATGAAAAGGCAATACGAATTGGAGTGGCCGCAGGCTGCTGCCTCGCCACGAGATAAATCATACTTAAAATAACATTCTAGTTGAAGGAATCCCTTTCACTAGGTCCTATAACAGGAAGTGCACATACAGCTAAATAGCAATAGAAGCCCCTGGAATCCTTCCCTTGATTCAGAAGGAGGAACTGGAGGGAGCAGGGAAGGGCCACAAAATCCCCACAGCCTAGCATCTAATTCTGTGTCCAAGGTACCTACCTCTCCTGTTTCCTTCTACTGTATTCTCACAAGAACCATGTCAGGTAGGCTAGGACGAGTGGAAAAAATGGCCCAAGGTCATGCAATAAATTGTATGCCTCAGCACAGATTCTGAACACAAGTTTGCTCAATCTGTATCCACTCTGTGTTGCGTCCATTTTCATTTCAGGGGCAGGAAAACGGACTTCCAACCAGATTGCCTGCCTTCCCCTTTTCATCAATAACAATATTTAATCTAATACAAAGAGTTCAATTATTCAATTATTCACCAGATTGTCTTTTAAAGGCCTCACTTCTGAGAACACACACTTCGTTTTTAAGAACCTCAAAGTCTGGGGAAAAGCAGGGAGAAAATAATTTTACTCACATACAACGGAGCTTGCTGGGGATTAAGTTTCATGACCCAGAATGCTGAAACAGAAGAGAAAAGTATAATTAGGAACACTGTTCAACGTCCACAGTAAAACAAGCAATTTGGGTGGTGGGTGGGGACAACATGAACAAATATCCACAGTATCACCCATGGTTGTATGCAGAGATTGGAAATAAGCATTTATTTATGTTCTGCAACACTAAAATACACTGCAGCAAATCACCAAAGCTTCTCAAACGAATGATGTTGTTTGCAAAGTTCTGACATTTCAAGAAAAGAACACACATGAATACATGAAGCCATCTTATGCTGGATCCAACCATTGGTCCTTCATAGCCAAATTGGTCTACTCATATTGGCAGCAGTTCTCCAGGCCATCAGGTTGAAGTCTTTTACATTAACTCCAACCTGACGCTTTTAGCTGGGGATGCCAAGAATTTAACCTGGAATCACTGAGGGAGGGTCTCAGATTCTAAATGGAAATGATGGGAATTGAAACTGGGAACTTCTGAATAGCTCCCCAGTGCTGATAAGTCTGTTGCTTTACGGCCTGATTCTACAAAAAAAGACCAACATATCCTACCATGCCCTATGAGGAGAGACTTAGGGAGCTGGGGATGTTTAGTTTGGGGAAGAGAAGGTTAAGAGGTGGCATGATAGCCATATTTAAATATTTGAAGGGATGTTATGTTGGTGAGGGAGCAAGCTTGTTTTCTGCTGCTCCAGAGACTAGGACCAGGAGTAATGGGTTCCAGGTGAAGGAAAAGAGATTCCACCTAAATATCAGGAAAAACTTCCTGACAGTAAGGGCTGTTTGACAGTGGAATGCACAACCTCAGAATGTGATGGAGTCTCCTTCTTTGGAGGTTTTTCAACAGAGGCTGGATGGCCATCTGTCAGGAGTGCTTTGACTGTGTGTTCCTGCATTGCAGGGGGTTGGACTTGATTGCCCTTCTGGTCTCTTCCAATTCTATGATTCTACCTGTGTTGAACTGATATAAACATGTATCATGCTCTCCATTTCCATAATCTGTATGCACCCTGCCAAGTTCATGGGCAAAGATTCAGGAACACACAAAAGGAAACACCCCACTCAGAGCGATATACATATACTCATCTGACAAAAGTTTTGGTGATGTCCACTAAGTTCGATGAGAAACCAGAACTGGGATTTATTCGCAGAAACTTGGGGACGGTTAATAACCTTTCTAAAATCAAGATCTCCTTCTATACTATACCAACCTGAGGTTTTGAACTGTAGGCAGTATGTGGATAATCCAGTTAGGAATTATGTTTTGTACAGCTTGAATAAGCAATACTTCAATATAAGTTTGGTTTTTTTGTGTTTCCTGTGCTTTGTATTTTAGTATGATTGCTTGCTTTTCTGTTCTTTTTTCCTCATTTGGAATTTTCAATATTTGGAAAGAGTGAGTTTCTTTCTGGTAACTATTTTTCTCTGTGATTCATGAGCTGTTTACTGAATGAATTGTTTTCAGGCAAAGGTTGGGAGAGCTTGTTATTGAAGAGCAAAAGTGTACAATTGTAGACCTTGTTAATGTGTACTGGTGGATATGTAATGGACGATTTTGTTTTTCCTTTGCATTTAATAAAGATGTTTTAAAAAATAAAATAAATGGCATATAAAATGGATGATTAAAAAGGAGTAGTGGACAGTGCTATACGCCACTCGGGGTGCTCACTAGGGGGGAAAAGTGGGATATAAGAGAAGTAAAAAATCAAACCAAGGTCCAGAGGCTATTTATTTCAACACAAGCAACCATGAATCAGAGCTAATTTTTATCAGAATATAGTTACCTTTCAAAGGAAATTCGACAAATTCACACCTATCAACTTCTATCGACCATAAGGATTACATAGAACCTCCATGTTCATGGGCAGAAACCCTGTGAAAATCAGTGGCGAGGGGGAAAGGAAGGCTTTGGCCAACACCCCTTGCTTGTAGGACATCTGGTTGGTAAGAAACAGGATGCTGGACTCGATGGACCTCTGGTTGGATCCAGCACGACTACTCCTAGGTTACTACCCTTTGTTCGTGCTACATACACCTTGCTGATGTGCTTACTCATCCCCACCCCACAGGTGGAATCAGTGGCACATGGGAAACTGGGACAATGCACATGCCTGTTAGATGGGGAGGGCTTAAAGCATTCCATCCAAGTCCAAACTTTGGGCACAGCAAAATAGAGTCAAAGCTGAATTTAGCTGATACCTTAAAAGTCCGCCCAACCCAGGGATGCTTTAAAGTTTGAAAGCATCGCCATACTTGGTTCCCTTTCATGAGAACTGTTATTAACTGTTCTTTAAATGTTTTCAAAATCTGATTGAACTTCTCCATGTATGGCATTAGTATTACTGAGTTATACACTTGCTTATTATAAGATTCTCTCGTTTCCATCTGCCAGATAGACTCCACAGACAATTGGCTCCTGGTACATTTAACAAGACAAATTCTTTACCCCCAAGACAACATTTCTTTTCTTTTTTTTGCTACAGAAACAGGATATGGAAGCGCCAGGGCATTGCAGGTTTTTTTTTAAGCATTCCATTAAATGCCTTAAAGGATATTTTTAGAAAAGGTTACATGACGGTGCTCAATAATTTTCCCCCTTTCAAACTGAACTCAAGAAAACATGAGAAACCACAGGGGCTAGTCCAGCGTGGTGTAGTGGATAAGATCAGGTGGATTCTAATCTGGAGAACCAGGTTTCATTCCCCACTGCTCCACCTGAGTGGCAGAAGCTTATCTGGTGAACCAGATGTGCTTCCACACTCCTACATTCCTGCTAGGTGACCTTGGGCTAGTCACAGTTCTTTCCCAACTCTCTCAGCCCCACCTGCCTCACAAGGTGTCTGTTGTGGCAAGAGGAAGGGAAAGGAGCTTGTAGGCTACCTGGAGTCCCCTTACAGGAGAGAAAGATGGGGTATAAATCCAAACTCTTCTTCTTCTTCTCTAGCTCCACAGCATACCTGTAGTACCATTCAAAATGGTTTGTTCATCATCTGGTGTCCTGAAGAAATGTTGTTTTGGGGGTAGCAGCCAGGACAGTAGCTTTTAAAACATTAGATGGATTCATGGAGATGTTTATCAACGGCTTCGCGCCATATTGACTATAAAGAGAACCTCTAAATCTCAATGCTAGGAGACAACATCTGGGAAAGGCCTTGGCCTCTATACTCTTGTTTATTTGCCCCCTCCAGAGCAACTGATTGGCTGCTGTGTGAGACAGGATGTTGGACTAGATGGACCACCATTCTTATCTAGCAAGGTTTTTGTTATGTTCTTGAAGACTAGGAAAATCTCAGTATCCCTGCCAAACAGCCGTGCTCATTTTATTTACTGAATTAGTAAAAGTTCCATCCCATCTTGCTACTTTAGAAAGATATCTGAGGTGTCTTACAAAGAGGTTTGCTTCATATGTACACATGTATCTAGTTTTAAACCTGGCCACAGAGTGTGGATCAAAAAATCACCACAATAGAGCTTGAGACAGAAGGGGATTTCTCAAGAAGGCTAAAAAAAAAGCCCCCATTTTGCAGAAAATTCTGAAATTAAAAAAAAAATACATGGAGAGGTTAAAAATCTCCAAAATAATAAAAACAATATGTTTATCTTTAAGGAAAGAATGCCCATTGAAACTACATTCCGAGAGCTCAGGGCTATCTTGGGAGTTGCTAGGCAACTGTAATAATATTGCCCAACTTTCCAAGCCTTGGTTTCGATAAAGCAAAGCCATGGCCAGGGGAAACCACTACAATCTCACTGTCCCTGAAACTCAGATGGGCCCAGTGGCTGCTATACAACACAGCCAGGCTTTTCCACAAGAGAGGCAGCCAGAGGGGGGAAAGGAAGAATAGGTGAAGATAAAAGGGGCAGGGGAGATAGAAGTGTTTACTGTTGGGTGAGAAGGAGAGCAGGAAGAGAAGCATACACACACCTAAGAGTAGTTTCGCCGATTACAGCAAAACTATCTCCAAATGCAATAGCCACAGCAGTCTCCTCAATAAGTGAAATGGGTGCCACCCATGTGAGCAGTGGAGTCATGACTAGTGAACCGGGTTTGTTTCCCTACTCCTCCACATGAAGCCTGCTGGGTGGCTTTTGGCTGAGTCATAGTTCTCTCTGGATTCTCTCTGCCCCACCTACCTCACAAGGTGTCTGTTGTGGAAAGAGAAAGGGAAGGAGCTTGTAAGCCGCCTTACGGGTTGAGAAAAGCAGGATATAAATCCAAACTCTTCTTCTTATACATGGGTTTTTTCTGGTTTGGGTCAGTATGAGAGCCAGCATGGTGTAGTGGTTAAGAGCAGGCAGATTCTAATCTGGAGAACCGGGTTTGATTCCCCACTCCTCCACTTGAGTGGCAGAGGCTTGTCTGGTCAACCAGATATGTTTCTGCACTCCTAGTCACAGTTCTTGGGCTAGTCACAGTTCTCTCAGAACTCTCTCAGCCCCACCTACCACACAAGGTGTCTGTTATGGGAAGAGGAAGGGAAAGGAGCTTGTAAGCCACTTTGAGTCTCCTTACAGGAGAGAAAGGTGGAGTATAAATCCAAACTACTCCTCCTCCTCCTTCAGTATGCCGTAATAAATAGTTCAAACAACTCAAATAAAATAAATACAGAAAAGACAAGTTTTTTTAAACTGGCTGGACGCCCAGCACAGCGTCATCGTGACCTTCATCTCCTCTCAGGAGGAAGAGCTCTGCTTGTGCCTGCCAGTGTTCAAAATAAAAGCATTCCACTTTCTTGTGCGAGTTGAGTCGTCTACTCTTCACAAGCCCGACACAAAAGAGCTTCCGCGTAGCAGTGCGATTTGTTTGCCAGCTGCATCCTGTCCGAGGCAAAGGGAGCCACATGCAGCCCCCAGGATGTGAGCAGCACAGCTGCGGCAGGGCCTTATTCGGGCCGGGTACGGGTTGATGTGCATTTATAAATACAGAAAAGACAGGTGCCCCCCAAAAGCCCTCCGTCCCATGCTCTGTTCCCACTGACACGGGCATTTATGGTCTGTGGGATGGTGGAACATGGCAAGTACAAAACAAAAAAGAAATCAAAATTTAATTTTGTCCAGATCCTTCTAACTATGAAGAAGGATCACTTTTCAAATAACCAAGAAAACATTGCTAGAATTGTAAGTAGAGAAGGGAAGTATCATTGAGCTGAAGTCCATTGATGGTGACTCAGCAGAGTTTTCAAGGCCAGAGACCAAGAAGAAGAAGAGGAAGAATTTGGATTTATATCCCCCCTTTCTCTCCTGTAGGAGACTCAAAGGGGCTTTCAATCTCCTTGCCCTTCCCCCCTCACAACAAACACTCTGGCCGTTTCCACACGGGCAATGAATGGCGACCTGGAGACGGTAAAAACGCCGTCTCCAGGCTTCGCTAACCGCATACTTGCAGCTGCAACGCAGCAGCGCCCGTCCAGATCGCTACGCCGCCCTGCCGAAACCTGAAGCGGCATTTCCCCAGAAGGCGCTTCCCAGCGCATCTTTTTGGGGAAACGCCGCCGTGAAAGCCGCTTGCTGAAGCGAACGGCAGCAGCTTCACGCGCGCCTCCCCCACCCGGCACACTTGACCCCGGGCCTCCGAACGGTAGCGCAGAGGCCAGAGGGGCGTGGTCCCTGTGGCCTCGGCAATGCGCCGGAGGCCCGGGGACATGCCGGGTCGGCCAGGCGCCAGCACTCCGTGGCGCCAGCTGCCCGGCTGTTCCCAGGACCGTCCATGCGGATGGTCCCAGCGTCATCGGGTCAGCGTCATAAACGCCGACCCGGCCGTTTCCGCCTTCGTGCGGAAACAGCCTCTGTGAGATAGGTGGGGTTGAGAGAGCTCTGAAAAGCTGTGACTAGCCCAAGGTCACCCAGCTGGTGTGTGTGGGAGTGCACAGGCTAATCTGAATTCCCCAGATAAACCTCCACAACTCAGGCAACAGAGCGGTTCCTCCAAATTAGAATGCACCTGCTCTTGACCACTATGCCACTGCTGCTCAAACCAAGAGAGGTGGTTTGCCATTGCCTGCCTCGGCATAGTCCCTGAGGGACCTTAGTGAGTTCCGTAGGGCCTGTAAAACAGAGCTGTTACAACTACTACAACAACAACAACAACAACAACAACAACAACAACAGCTGGCTGACTGGCACCTATTTGACGCTTTGCAGCATAATTAAGAAATAGGTTCTAGAGCATTGCCAGACATTTTTGAAATAAAAATCAAGAGTACATTCAAAGCGCAGACAGGAAGACTGTATATAGCAGTATACATTACTTAGAAAGTTCTGTCACTTGTAAAAGAAATTTTGCTACTTTTTCCAAGAGCATGACATCTGTGTTGTTTAACAGAAGCTCCACAACAGAGCAGTCAGAGTCATTTTCAGATTTGTGTAGGGCCAGCCTAATGCCCACATATCTCAGACAGTCAAGAATAATGTGAGCAAGAGTCTCCACTTGATTTTTACAGTGTGGACAAACCCGATCCTGGAGAGGGATGGATAAGTAACGAATTCACTTTGTAAATGGCAACCCAACGATGGGAAGGTGCATTGGATCTGGCCCTTGTGATAATCCATCTCTGTTGGGGTTCAGCTAATAATTCAAGATATTTGGCTATGTGCCCCTGTTCCGGTATTATTCCGACAGAGAGGGGTGAGCATGATTTATTTGCTTGCCCCAACAAGATATGATATTCCTGTTCTAGAAGTCTACTTTTCAAGGTTTGGAAAATCTCTCTGGGTGTCAGCATACAGAGATCTGTTCTGCCAGGCGTTTCCATCTTGCCAACTGGGCAAGCCCGCAAGTTCCTTCTACAGCCTCCAGTGGGTCTATAGGAAGTCGCCATCTTGGTTTTAAAGTCTTACTGAACTGTTGTGTTGTTTTACCGGTTTTAAATAATTTACAGATTGAATGTTTTTATTGTAACCTTACTATGTTTGATTGTACCCTCTAGGAAATGGGCGGCCTAAAAGTCCAATAATATATATTTTTTTAAAATAGCAGCCCTGGACTTGTTTGAGTGATCTCTCATCCAAATACTAATCAAAGCTGACTATGCTTAGCTCCCAAGATCCAACAAGATCTGACCATCCAAATCAGGGCAACATCATAGGTAGGAAACCTTTAAAAACACATTTCAAAAAATAGTATTTTTTAACTCAACTTTTTGCCAATGTTTTATTTCAGAACCTACAAAACACAAAATCAATCAACCGTGGCTAGCTCTTGACATGAAGTGAAGTGAAGCAGTGGAATAGACTACCACTGCAGGTCACAGGGGACAGGTCACATCACACCTTTCACACTTCCTATAGATTAATAACTAACGGGCCTGGCCACGCATTGCTGTGGCTGAGTCTGGTGAAGTGGAAAAAAAAGAAAAGGGGAAGCGAACGGTTCGAACATGTGTCATTGCACAATGCTTGCAAGGGAGGGGAGGGGCAAGGGGCCCCTCGCTCCCCTCCCTCTCTCTCGTTCCCTTGCATGGCAACCTGGCCGGTCCCTCCCTAACGTTCCCCTTCCTCTGCTAGGGTGGGTGGGCCATGTGCAGGTGGCTGGTCCTGTCCCTTTCACTCCCTTCCCTTGCAGGCGAATTATCTAGCGTAAAAAACGCTGGGAGGCATGAGCTACGTTGTGTTCAAATTTCAGAGCGTTTGGTCCAGCAAACCCCCGGACCCTCCCTCACCTTCCCCTTCCTCTGCTAGGGTGGGTGGGTCATGACCAGATGGCTGGCTCCATTCCTTTCACTCAATAAGGCAGTGGTTTTCAAGGAAGGCATGGTTGGTTCCCTTGTATCAGAGGGTGTTGCTTTGACGGCCAGCAGATGGCGCTGTTGCGGAACAGAACTGTGGTTCCAACTGTCACAGGTGTGGCATGTACACAATAACTGGCACAGTTGTGACATGAACACAACAGGACGTGTGGAAACAGTATGGAAACCTGGCCGCACACAAATTCGACGTTGTGTGAAAATTTCAAAGCAATCGGTCCAGTAGTTTGGGAGATTACCTGTCAGCAGAAAAACACACAGATAGATTTTTATAGCGAGGGGGAACTGCGCCCAGGACACACGTGCACCCTGCGCCCGTCACACCTCTGCTCATCCCCGCCACGGCACAGGCACGGTGCGTGACGCACCCTCCCGCCTACTTGGCAATACATCCCTGCCTGAAGGTTGTCAAACAGCTGCCTCCACACAGAAGATACTGGATTCAGGGGAAAAGTTTTCAAGAGAACCACTTTGAGAAACACAAAATTACACAAAACATTCCACACTTTTAAAAACCCTGCTGCCAACCAGCAAGAACTTCGAAGCGCTCACCCTTCTCAATCAGTTGCACTCCGTGCCAACTAAATGGCAGTATTGTTGATGCAGGAGCAGCTGTGTATAAAAAGGGGGGATTAATCAGCTGGCTCTAATAATACAGGTTGATCCCAGCCTTGTAGTAAGCTTCTTTTCCTTGTCTGGAATCGGAAACACAATGTGGGGTGTTTTGACACAGGTGTAAGGTACAGAGAGCGGAATGGAGAATGCACAATCACTCAGTCCACATGACTCATTGTGTCTAGAGAGCAGCATGTTACTAATGAAGTCACTAAACAATAACATAACTGGATTTCTATTTTTAGGTTTCCAGCTTTAAAAAAAATTCTTACTGCATTGAATACAATCCAGCAGACCAATCATATTCACACAAGCAAGTATGTAAACTTTCTGTAATGTTGATGACGTCAAGATGGGATGTGGAGACACAAAACTGGTGGCTTCCATAGTGTCAAAGACCAGACCAGGGCACTGATGATTCCTCACCAAGCCAGAGTGGTGCAGTGGTTAAAAGCAGGTGGATTCTAATCTGGAGAACCAGGTTTGATTCCCCCACTCCTCCACCTGAGTGGCGGAGGCTTATCTGGTGAACCAGATGTGTTTCCACACTCCTACGTTACTGCTGGGTGACCCTGAGCTAGTCACAGTTCTTCGGGGCTTTCTCAGCCCCACCTACCTCACAAGGTGTGGGAGAGGAAGGGAAAGGAGCTTGTAAGCCACCTTAAGTCTCTTTAATAAGAAAGAAAGGTGGGGTATAAATCCAAACTACTACTACTACTACTACTACTACTACTACTACTACTACTACCACTACTACTACTACTACTACTACCACTACTCCTCTTCCTCTTCCTCTTCCTCTTCCTCCTCCTCCTCCTCCTTTGAAGTTGAAGATTCAGGTGCTCTTATGACCCCAGAAAGAAGCATCCAAGTCACCACCCA
This sequence comes from Sphaerodactylus townsendi, assembly GCF_021028975.2. NCBI lineage: Eukaryota > Metazoa > Chordata > Lepidosauria > Squamata > Sphaerodactylidae > Sphaerodactylus > Sphaerodactylus townsendi. The sequence continues at coordinate 21,520,976 of NC_059441.1, read as the reverse complement.
AAGCTATCTCCGACATGTGGGAGGAGGCCCGAGACACTGGGTCAGCTCTTGCATCTTGGAAAACCATCTTTCCTTCATCCTCAGACTTTCAAATGCATTGACACTTCCAGCCACCAAACACTTTACCAATGTAGTGGCCTGTGGCCATGCTGCAGGGCAATAATGTGAGTTGAAGCCAGGTGGGCACAGATCCTCTAGCAGGACCTACAGGAGAGCACAGGGACTGGTCCAGACTCTGCGCTCAAATTTCTGTATTTTGCAATAGGTTCTATTAATGCCTTGCAGCTTGGTACATTCCAGATTAACATATACAGGCACACTTAATTAACATAGCTATACTGCACTTTAAGGTAGTTTGTTTAGGTTAAGCAATTAGAGTGAATTTAGTCCAGGATTTAGTCATAATAGTCAAGGTCATCAGTTTAAGCTATCTGGTACAGGTTAAGTAATTATTCTAAATCTAATTCAAGTCACTGTGGTAATTGTTAACACATTTATAGATACCATATATACTCGCATATAAGTCGACTTTTTCAGCACATTTTTTGTGCTGAACAAGCCCCCCTCGACTTATAAGCGAGTGAGGTGTATTTAAAAATATTTTAGGGTTTTTATTTTGTCGGCCACCAGGGGACGCAGTTTTTAAGCTAGCTGCACCAAAAGTTCAGGGATTTTTCAAGAGACTCTCCTGATGATACCACCCAAGTTTGGTAAAGTTTGGTTCAGAGGGTCTAAAGTTATGGACCCCAAAGTGGGTGCTCCCATCCCCCATTGTGTCCAATGGAAGCTAATAGTAGATGGGACTACTCTTTTGAGGGTCCATAACTTTGGACCCCCTGAACCAAACTTCACCAAACTGGCTGGTATCATCAGGAGGGTCTCCTAAAGATACTCTGAAAGGTTGGTACTGCTAACATAAACATTCCTCTCCTGACCAAACATCCAGTTTTGAAGGATTTTAACTCTTGTGTTTTAGCTTGGTTGCTGATTGAGCTAAGGTTTTTGTACTTTTAAAGTTATTGTTGAGACCATATTGTTTTTGTTGACCCTCTTTTCCACTTACAGAGCTAGTTTACTGCAGTGGCGTAACTAGGCAAACTTGAGCCCTGGGCAAAACCTGAGTTTGATGCCCCCCCCAGGCGCGTGCCCAATGCAAAGCGCACCCCCCCCCCCCTTGTAGCTATGCCCACTGGCGTATCTAGGCAAACTGGAGTTTGGCGCCACCCATGGGCAGCCACCCTCCCCCACTGTGACCAAGCAATGATTTTTTACACCAGGTTGTTTCAAAGTCACCATCACATTATAGAACATGCCCCAACTCACAAATCTGAACACAGCAATAAGCCATGCCACACAGCAGAAATAAATTTTTGAAAACATTTTCAAAATGCTTTCAAAATGTTTTATTACTGCTATGAAAACATTTTATGGTGTTGTATCCAGTCCCCCCGATTGAGGGAAACAGCATCACTTTCATTGTTTCAAAGTGATGCTATTTTGGGGTTGATTCTCCCCCACCCTGAAACAGCATCACTTTCAATGTTTAAACTGAGGACCTCAGATTCTCCCTTTAAATCCATGTCAAAGGCGGGGGGATTTAAAAGGAAAATCTGGGGAAATTTGGGAGGTGCCTGCTGTCAGGGGTGCAATTGTTAAGCTAGCAGCACCAAACTTTCAGGGTATATTTAGGAGACTCTCCTAATGATACCACCCAGGTTTGGTGAAGTTTGGTTCAGGGGATCCAAAGTTATGGACCCTAAAAGGTGTAGCCCCCATCTTCTGTTAGCTCCCATTGGAAACAATGGATGATGGGGCACCCCCTTTGGGAGTCCATAGCTTTGGACCCCCTGGACCAAACTTCACAAAACCTGGGTGGTATCAGTAAGAGACTCTCCTGATGATACCTTCCAGGTTTGGTGAAGTTTGGTTCAGGGGGTCCAAAGTTATCGACCCTCAAAGGTGTAGCCTTATCTCCTATTAGCTCCCATTGGAAACAATGGGGGATGGGGCACCCCCTTTGGGAGTCCATAACTTTGGACTCCCAGAACCAAACCTCACCAAACCTGGGTGATAGCATCAGGAGAGTCTTCCGAAACATCCCTGAAATTTTGGTGCTGCTAGCCTAAAAACTGCGCCCTCTGCAGGCCAAAGAAAAACACTGAAAATACAAAAAATCCCACGAACGAACCTGCAGTTTTTGCGCCCCCCACAGGGCTGCGCCCAGGGCAACTGCCCACTTTGCCCTATGGGAGGAACGCCTCTGGTTTACTGTTTTTCTTTGAAATAAATATTCAAAAACATTTAAGCTACTGATGCCTCAATTAATGTAATTTTATTGGTATCTAATTTTATTTTTGAAATTTACCAGTAGCTACATTTCCCACCCTCGACTTATACGCGAGTCAATAAGCTTTTCCAGTTTTTTGTGGTAAGATTAGGTGCCTCGACTTATATGCGAGTTGACTTATACACGAGTAAATACGGTAAGTGGTTTTTATATATTTAATTAGTTGTTCCACTAGCTATGGCAAGGAGAAAGTGGGCCAATATACCTCTTGAGGAAGAGTATGCAATTTTATCCATGGAAAAAGATTAGAATTCACTTTCTCCCAGAATTTCCAAAGTTTGCGACCCATATACTTTCTAAGTTTGATGAGTCTAGACTTGAAATTGACAATAAAATTGAGCTTTTGAGTAAAAGGGTGCAATTTAATGAGGAAAAACAGAAATGTTTTAAAATATCCAAGACATAAAGAAGCGAAACTGAGTCTTTCATAGCTTAAAGGCAGGGCAGAAATCATGGAACAAACTGTAAAATCTAATGAAATACTGTTGAGTGAAATTGATGGTAAAATACAACTGGACGAAAAGCTAGAAGGGCTGGACAACAGCAGAAAAACCACCACAAAAATAAGCGGTCTTAAAGAAAAAAGGTAAAGACTTGAAACAACATTGCAAAGATATATTTCAGAAGTACAAGGCTCAGATTATACAAAACCAATAACAATAGATAAGGCCTTTAGAGTAAATTCTGAAATTGAAAGAAGGTGGCAGATTTGTAGAGATATAATGGTTATGTTTGATCATGAACAATCAATGGGCCCATTACCGCTGTGACAGCTTTCAACAATACAAGGATGAGCCGTTTGTTAATTTAAAGGAGCCATCCAAAATGGATGAAAAGATTACGGGATATATCCTGATAGCTCTCCACTGGCACCTCAAAAGCACAGACATTTAAAATACTTTACTGAAAGGCTGCAAGCTAAGAAAATTAACTATCAATGTGGGACTTCTAGACTATTCTTTAGATCTGAGAGGAAATCTTAGACAACAGAACAGGCTAAAGAATTATTCAATACCCTGTTTAAAAATAATTATGGATAAAAATAAGGCACTGGCATTAATTCTGTTTCATTGAAACAATTATCTACTTGAGTAAAGATACTGAATTAAAAATTATCACTCAGCATGTCGACAGGTTGATTAAACCCTGCAAAAGATGGAATTTTACATTCTTTTTTTAAAAAAAGCTGACACCCTTGAAAGAAACTTAACAGAAACTTTTTTCAAAAACATGTTTTCTTAAAATTAGATTTTCACACTCAGATCATTATATGCCCAGATTCATATATAATTGTTTTTTAAAATGGGTGGAAGAAACTTTGCTTATTTTTCCTGAAAGTTAAGTTGATTTGAAGGGGGGGGGGGGGGCAACTTCAATGTAGTAGGCAATGAAGCCCTAGATATTGAAAGGATACAAAAATATGTTGCTCATGAAGCAAAAATATTGGCCCTGGGAGACACAGTGGGAAGTTTCTGACAGCTGAGCGAACAGCAAAAAAGTGAAATGAAACATTTCTGATGTAAGGAAACAAACTCCGCTACTCCCAGTCACAAAACACTGCAAGAATTTGTGACAATTTTCACTGATTTGCATTCTTCTGATTCTCCAGACCGGAAGTTGATAGTCTTTTGCACAAAAAATTAAGTTCCCTTGGATACAGTACAAGGATATGTCTACATTAGATTAACCTGCTATAATCGGTGGAGTAGCTAATGCAATTATGAGTCTTAAACAAGAAACCAGGATTGGGTGATTTTACAGATGAATATTATAAAAGTTTTTGGAGAAAAGGACTGTTTCTTAAAGTAATGCAGTAAATAAGATCGATAAACAAAAGGCACTCCCCAGGGCTTGGTCAAGTGGTAAGATTATTCATGCCCATAAAAAAGATAAAAGAAATAGAAATGAGTTCTTATTGCCCCATTACATTACTTAATTATGATTATAAACAAACAACTATTATTGCCACCAGATTAAAATGCTGTAGATGCTAGGTATATTAATTGTGATCGGACAGGATTTATTACTGGACAGAAATCTTTAGGAAATATTTGAACAGTTTTCAGTTGAATTAAATACACTAAATCAAATTGATTACAAAGTACTTTGGGTTTTTTGGATGCCAAAAAGCCTTTGACAGGCTGGAGAGTGACTCAAGCAAGTGCCGTGACCACAAACTGAAGGGAACCCACAACTCACAAGTGGACAGCACGTAACGCAAACAACGGAAAACTGGAAAACTGAGGGCTATGACTTCCTTCACTCAATCAATTCATCTCATGTGGGGTCTTCCTCTTTTCTTCCTGCCTCCATTTTTTCCAAGCATTATTGTCTTTTCCAGTGATTCTCATCTTCTCACAATGTGACCAAAGTTTGGCAGCCTCAGTTCATCTTGAATCTTGATTTATTGATTATAGTCAAGCAGCAAACGAAGGGTACGAACCAATGCCAGAACTTCATCCTTTGCAAAAACAATTAAAAGGTCTCAGCACTCACGGCCCCTCAAAACAATTGGGCCACGCAGCTCTTCCAGAGTCTACAGTGAATTAAATAAGTCGGAGTGACCAAAACTATTTCCACATTATATCATGTTGCATTCGACAAAAGCATCCCAGCAGCCCAGTGCCAAGCAAGGAAAGGGGGTGAGAGTCAAAGATAAATTTCTGCCTAGGAGGGCAGAGAAGAAAATACTAGGATAGAGAGGCCCAGGTGAAGGAATGGCAAGGGGGAAAGGGGGCAAAAGAGCTCTGTAGAACCAGCAAAACTCAAAAAATAATCGCAGCTGCAAAGGACAAGCAGCTGACAGCATGCAGTTTCCAGAGAAAGAGAAGAAAGGGAAAACAGAAAAAAACCAAAAGACAAAGGAAACACCACTTCCCCATTTTCTTCCCCCTGAGCGGAAGCACTAAGGGCAGTTTCAATAACAGCAGAAAACTCTGCATGAAAATGGTTCGACTTGTAAATATGTACACTTGTATCAAAAGTCTGTCTAGTTAAGTATTTCATTTCCTACAGTGGCCAACCTATTACCTCTGGGAAGCACCAAGCCAGGTGTGAAGGCAAGAGGGCTTTTGTGGTTGACCCTCCCCTGCCAGCAATTGGCATTCAGAAGAAGAAGAAGAGTTTGGATTTATATCCCCCCTTTCTCTCCTGTAGAAGACTCAAAGGGGCTTACAATCTCCTTCCCCTCCCCGCCCAACAAACACCCTGTAAGGTGGGTGGGGCTGAGAGAGCTCCGAAGAACTAGCCCAAGGCCACCCAGCTGGCATGTGTTGGAGTGCACAAGCTAATCTGGTTCCCTAGATAAGCCTCCACAGCTCATGTGGGAGAGCGGGGAATCAAACCCAGTTCACCAGGTTAGAGAGCCCCTGCTCTTAACCACTACACCACACTGGCGCTCTACAGAGATATAAGGTCTCTAAACATGGAAGTTCATATGAATGCCCATAAAGCATTGAATCAGACTCTCAGTCTACCAAGGTCAGGACTGTCTAATCCAGTGTTGGCGAACCTATGGCACGGGTGCCAGAGGTGGCACTCAGAGCCCTCTCTGTGGGCACGTGCAAACAGAGTTCATCGTGTGGGGGGGAAATAGCCCCCCCACACACACACACAAACATATCTAGGCTGGCCTGAGCCACTGAACTCGATTATTAGAATTAAACCTAAGACCTAGTTTTGGGGAAGCAGTGTAGGTAACCCTATTAAGCACTGTTAAACCCCACTGATTTTCATGTGAAGAACTGAAGTGTGATCCTTTACCTAGGAGTAAGCTCGATTGCTGGCAATGGGGCTTGCTTCTGAGTAAACCCTCCAAGGGTCGTGATTCACCCGTTGGAAGAGTTGCACGGTTGCTTCAAAGCAAAGCCGCAGACTACCACCAAACTTACTCTCAAGTAATGCACGCCTTGGAGCCAACCATTTTTTCTAAATTAAAACCTCAGTATTCAGGTTAAATTGCTGTGTTGGCACTTTGCGATAAATAAGTGGTTTTTGGGTTGCAATTTGGGCACTCGGTCTCAAAAAAGGTTCACTATCACTGGTCTAATCAAACTGTCAGCATCTCTCCAATATCTGAGGTCTTTCACATCACCTTTTAACTGTAATGCTGCCAATCAAACCTAGGATATTTTGCATGCCAAACCCTACCAGTCATCCCTCTATAATAGTGCCTGCTGTCATCTTTTCTGGTATGCACCAAGAGATTTAGGTGGGGCCTTTATTTAAAATGTTGTTTTGGACATAGCGGCCACCACAGCACAAAGACCTACTCTGTCTCACTGAAGTTAAGCTGTGGCGATCATTTTGTGGGTGGCTCCACCTTCTGAGACAGCCATTTTGTGGCAGCCATTTGGTTGCTGCACTCACCATGGCATGTCAGAATTCCAAATTAATTCATCAGATCGCCATAAATTGGAAGCGACTTGACAGCATATTACTGGCACACAATGTTTTTCCATGGGCAACCTTGAGTCAGCCACCCTCTCTCAGCCTAATTAACCTCACGGATTTGTTGTTGCAAGGCAAGGATGAGAGGAAAATGGTGTTGTAAGACACTTCTGGGTGTCCAATGGGGGAGAAAAGCAAAGTGTAGGTGTTCACGCACGCTCCCATGTGCTCAGAGCCACGTGTCCAAAAAGACTTACAGAAGGAAACCCAATAAATGCAACTGAGGGCAGAGCACAAAACAAGGAGCCAAGAAGGAGAGAATCTGCACCTGTTCCTTTGGAACACACAAGTTGAAACAACACACGACTCAAGCTTATGCAACACAGCCAGGTCAGAACCAAAAGCCCCAAAACAGGTGTTAAGTGCCAAACTGGGAAAAAGGGGGTTATACCTTCTGGGAGAGATTGCAACCTCTCTTCCCCACGGCACAGAACTGCCTTGCCTAAAACTCACAAGAGAACGGAGCTGGAAATGAGATTTGGAAGGTCGTGTCAAAGCAAGCCCAGAGAGTGTTGCCTTATAACCGCAGGGCCAGGTGGGACATTTGCCATGGAAGCACTCAACTGCCTCCCACAACACTTGCTTGTGTGGGGCCAACTCTTCTCCCAAGCTCCAGGTAAATAAAGCCCTCTTGCCTCATAAGCAACAGAGAAGGCTGTGAAGCTTCCAAGCTGGAAAACCACCTGTGCAATTACTATCCATTGGGTGGCCTGCTTTGTGAGAAGTAGCATTCAATTGCAAGCAATGGTTTTAGGGGAAGAAACCCTTCGCCTTCCTTTAGTCAGCATTCAGGGTGAATGAGAACACAGAGGGGGGCAAAAATAGGAACCCCAGTCCGCCTCAAAATCTGGGGCTTTATAGCTCAGAATATGGCAAGTGAGGAAATATCATAACCGACATCTACACCAGGGTATTGTGGGTTTTCCAGGTTGTATGGCTGTGTTCCAGTAGCATTTTCTCCTGACGTTTCGCATGCATCTGTGGTTGGCAGCTTCAGAGGATCTGACGGTAATAAAGCAAAAGGCTACTGGAACACGGCCATAAAACCCGGAAAACCCACAACACCCTAGAGATTCCGGCCATGAAAGCCTTCGACAATACATTAGACATCTACACCCTTTTCCGCTAACAGACCGAAGTGCGGCCGTGTGTGCCACGGCAGCAGTTACAGTAGCATGTTTCCGCATTTTAAAGCAGTGCAGATTTAAAGCAGTGCAGCATCTAACTATCTTATTTAAGCACCACCTTTATCAACATCATTATTCCCTGCACTATTAAGCATAATAATTGGAAAAAAGAGCATTTCTATTGCCCGGGATGGCTATTAGCAAGACTGACCTTCTTCTATAGTTGCACCCACCATTTTCTTTCCCGCGGCAGCACAGAGTCTACTGAACAGGAAAGAAAATGGCGGGCACAACTATAGAAAAAGGTCAGTCTTGCTGATAACCGCCTGGGGCAATAAAAATGCTCCCTTTCCCCCAAAGTACCATGTTTAAAAGTGCACGGAATGACAATTTTGACGAACATCACATTTAAGTAAGATTGTTAGGCATTGAAAGAACTGGAGGGAGAGGCAGGCACTAGGACTTAGTGAAGCTTTCTACCATAAAGAAGATCCAGGAAGATGGGGCAGATTAATTCACACATCTCCTGAGTTCTTTTGGTGGAAAAGGGTATTCAAAACTATGCATGGGGTAGGAAAAGCGGACAAAAGATTTTTGCCCTCTTTCCCATTAAAAAAACAATCAGCAAAGAATAGTGCCTAGAGTGTCCGGCTGAGACCCAGGGGAGGGGGAAGGCAAGCACTGGATCATTACTGACCCATGGGATGATGTCACATCCCAATGTTTACTAGGCAGACAATGTTTACAGACTGGTTTGCCACTGCCTTCCCCAGTCTCAGCCTAACCTACAGGATTGCTGTGAATGTAAAACTGGAGGAGAGAATAACTTGTGAATGTTATAGTCCCCATTGGGAAAAAAGTAATAAATCAATTTATTTTTCAGCAACAGTTTTACCAAGATAGACTGAAACTAGCCTAGCTGAGAGACTGTGCTTTGCTAACCTGATGGTCAGCAAAGGGCTGGAAAAACCACCCTTCACAAGTCTGAGCATTAGTTTTTAACTAATTCTTGAGTATTTGTCCCTCTGCTCTGAGACAGCAAACTATACCAGGCCTAGACGTACACACAGTGCCAAGATGTTCAGCAGCTTTAGGAAGAAGAAGAAGAAGAAGAAGAAGAAGAAGAAGAAGAAGAAGAAGAAGAAGAAGAAGAAGAAGAAGAAGAAGAAGAAGAAGAAGAAGAAGAAGAAGAAGAGGAGGAGGAGGAGGAGGAGGAGGAGGAGGAGGAGGAGTTTGGATTTATATCCCCCCTTTCTCTCCTGCAGGAGACTCAAAGGGGCAGGACACTCAAAGGGGCTTACAATCTCCTTGCCCTTCCCCTCTCACAACAAACACCCTGTGAGGTAGGTGGGGCTGAGAGAGCTCTGAGAAGCTTTGACTAGCCCAAGGTCACCCAGCTGGCGTGTGTGGGAGTGTACAGGCTAATCTGAATTCCACAGATAAGCCTCCGCAGCTCAGGCGGCAGAGCTGGGAATCAAACCCAGTTCCTCCAGATTAGTTACATGAGCTCTTAACCTCCTACGCCACTGAAAGCTACGAAGAGCTATAGGAATGGAAGCAAATCCAGCCCATCCTCCCGAATCGAAGGCACAATCTGTGGAAGCCAAGTCATACTTTTGAAGAAGTCTCTCATTAGCAGATAACTGCTCAGTTTTCCGGGGAAACCTTGGTTTCAGGATTGTTAGCGTAGCATTCCTCAGTGCGGGCAGCTCATTCTATCAAAATGCCAGCTGACCCAACACAATTCTTTCAAGCAAATGTTGAGCATAAGCAAAAGGCACCAGGGACACAGAGTTGGCTGGGAGAGTTCACAGGAATCTGAGGAAAAGCACAAACACACTTTCTCTCACACAAACACACACACACAAAACTTCAGCATACAACAGCCTCACTTCTCACTTCACAAGAACCTGGAATGCTTTCAGATTTCTTTTCCCCCCCTAATTCTGAATTTTTTTTTCATAAAATTAAAATTGGTCACAGCAACTTCTATAGCATGTGAAGTCTGCTTACAGCTACTATCTCATTTTATAACATCTTATATTCCAATGGCAGTTTTTAAGATTCATGTTCAACAGTTTATCCGTATCCATGTAATCCTTATTGCCTCTAATTACTCAAATCACTGGCTTTTACAATCCAAAAGTCTTATTTCTGGGATTTATCAGCAGAGGCATAACATCCAAATCAGCCAGACAAACACTCATCTGGGACTCTCTAGACTGATCCTGAATTGAGCAGGTGGTTAGACTGAATGGTCCCTTCCAATTCTATGATTGTGTGATACCCTGAGAAGTGAGGTGTTATGGGGTTTCCAGGTTGTATGGCCATTTTCCAGTAGCATTTTCTCTTGATGTTTCGCCTGCATCTGTGGCTGGCATCTTCAGAGGATCTGATGGTAGGTAACACGTGGAGTATATATACCTGTGGAATGTCCAGGGTGGGAAAAAGAACCATTTGCATTGGTTAACAAGTTTTAAGGGTACAATTTGCATGTGTTGAGTAGAATCCACCCATTTTAGCATATGTAAGGCAGTTTCCGCACAGGCATTAAATGGCGGCCTGGAGACGGTAAAAACGCCGTCTCCAGGCCGCCATTCGCACGGGGGGCGCAGCTGCAACGCAGCCGCGCCGCCCTCGCGCCGCCCGCCTGGCCTGAAGCCAGCGTTTCCTCAGAGCGCTTCCCAGCGCTCTTTTAGGGGAAACGCCGCCGTGAAGCCGCTGCCGAGCGAACGGCAGCAGCTTCTCCCGCGAAGGCCTCCGGCGGCGTCGCCGAGAACCTGGGGACCGCATGCCCTGCGCGCCCGCTGGGCAAGCAGCGCAGGGCAGAAGCGTGTTCCCAGGCCTCGGCGATGCCTGAAACCGAAGGCTATCTCCAGGTCGGCTGAGCGCCGGCGCTCTGTGGCGCCGGCTGCCCGGCTGTTCCCAGGACTGTCCGTGCGGACGGTCCCAGCGTCGTCGGGTCGGCGTCGTAAACGCCGACCCGGCCGTTTCCGCCTTCGTGCGGAAACGGCCTAAGTAACAATGAAGTTGCATAATCAATTAGTGAGGGCATTTAAATCCATTTGATTGCTTCCTGCCTGGAGACATCCTATGTCTGGGTGGTGTTCACTAACTACTGTCTTGATTCTAGTGTTTTTAAGCACTGGTAGCCAATTTTTGTTCATTTTCATGGTTTCTTCCTTTCTGTTGAAATTGTCCATGTGCTTGTGGATTTAAGTGTGTGGTGTGACGTAGTGAGAAGGGTCAACTATATACCAAAAATGTCAATTTTCTCATTGTTGACTATTCTGTTAGCTTGTTCATCCATTCCAAAAGGTCTGGGTGGTGGTCTGCCTTCCATCTTGTTGCAAATACAGTTCTAGCCACTGTTGCCAAATATTTAAACCATTCATTATACACTTTTGGTATGTTATTAGGCAAGATATTTAGTACCATACACTTAGGATCTAATATTAACTTGACTTTCAATATCTTTCACTTTTCAGGTTTCCACATGGTACCAAAAGTAGAGTTCATACACAATGCAAAATTGCAAGCCTGCTTGAAAAGATGAAGGACACAGACCTGCCATCTGGTTGCCTGGGGCAAGATCAGATTCATCCTATCCAAGTAAGTGGCAATTGATTGCCAATTCCCCTTCCTCCCATCTTGCTGCTTCTGATAATTCATTCCATAATTCTTTCAAGCTGTCCTGGGTTGACAGATGATTCATGAAGGGCCACCTACCTCTCAAAGTGTCTGTTGTGTAGAGGTGAAGGGAGGCGATTGTAAACTGCCTTGATACTGCACAAAGGTTGAGAAAAGTGGGGCATAAAAACTCTTCTTGTACTGCTCTTCTCCCGTGCATCCCCCAACCACATCTAAAACATTTCATGGCACCCACGATCAACATACCTGCAAGCTGAGTGCCACAAATGCAACTGGGCCCTTTTTAAAAAGAGTGGACAACCAGACACATGCAAGGCACTATCCATGCTGATCATTCTACAGTCAGGAGGAGGAAAAGAAAAGCTCCAGGTTCATTCTCACTCTACATATCCAGCAAATGTATTGGGGCTATGTGTAAACCAGCCTCAAAGTAAAAGCTGTTCCTCAAAATCCCTGGATAGTGGAGTATGTGACTCTCTATACATGGGTCAAGGTAGTGTGGTATAATGGTTAAGAGAGGCAGATTCTAATTTGGAAAACTGGATTCGAGTCCCAGCTCCTCTACATGAGTGGAGGAGTCTAAATCGTCTTCAAGGTGTTGGTGTTGACCTTTAAGGCCCTTCACGGCCTGGGGCCCTCATACCTTTGAGACTGCCTTACCCCATATGCCCCAGTTCGGCCTCTGTGCTCTGCAGAGGCAAAATGAGGACTGAAAGCTGGCACAACAAAGCACTGCACGGCCAATTTCTGGAGAAAATCAAGGACATGGTATATAACTAAAAGACCTGGCTGTGATTAACAACTGGAACTTTGAAAAAGGAAACTGAATCCCTGATTTTAGCTGCCATTAGAACAAATTCGAGCAAGCCATTAGAACAAATTCGATCAAGGCCAAAATCGAAAAATCCTCGGATGATGCAAAATGCAGGTTGTGCAAAGAAGCCGATGAAACTGTAGATCATGTCCTCAGCTGCTGCAAAAAGATTGCCCAGACTGAGTACAAACAGAGACACAATTCAGTGGCCAAGATGATCCACTGGAAGTTCTCCAAGAATTACAACATAAGTACAGCTAAGAACTGGTGGGAACATTGTCCAGAGAAAGTAATGGAAAATGAGAAGGTCAACATCCTGTGGGACTTTCGAATCCAAACGGACAAAGTGTTGAAACACAATACACCAGACATCACCGTGATCGAGGACAAGAAAGTGACCATCAACATAGCAGTCCCCAGTGACAGCAGGGTCATTGAAAAAGAACAGGAGAGGGTCACTAGATGCCATGATTTGAAAATCGAGCTTCAGCGTCTATGGCACAAACCAGCTGAGGTCGTCCCAGTGGTAATCGACACGCTGGGCACCATCCCGAAAACACTAGGGCAGCACTTGAAACATCTTCGAATTGACAAAATTAACATCTGTCAAATTCAGAAGGCAGCCCTGCTGGGATCCGCACAAATACTACGCTGATACATTACAACTTCCTAGGCCTCTGGGTGAGGCTCGAATTGTAATGAAGGCCAACAACCAGCTAAAGATCTGGCAGCTGTGAAATCTACAACAACAACAACAATAATAATGATAATAACAATAACCCTGACCTACCTGGGCCAGGCTAGCCCAATCTTATCAGATCTCAGAAGCTAAGCAGAGTCAGTCCCGGCTAGTATTTGGGTGGGAGACTACTAAGGAAGTCCAGGGTGGCTATGCAGGGAATGGCAAGCCCCTGTTTGTCCCTCGCTTTGAAAATTCTTCTGGGTTGCCATGAATTGGCTGTGACTTGACAGCACAGAGACAGGTAATACTGTGCTCTTACAATTTGGTTCATCAAACTAACATACAAACTACACAACCAGAGGGTATGACTGGGAAAGGGTCTTCCTCGTCCTGACAAGCCCAGCATCCCAGCCCATATCACGTTTCAATTAGTTCAAAGCACAGCTGACATAAGCGGGCTGATCAAAATCTCCGCATTATCCATGCCTGAATGAAAGGCTCATCAGAGAACCAGCCAAATTACCCGATCTTTTGACCCGCTTTGCCTGGCAAAAGGATGACTTGATCAAAGGCCAGGCTGAAACCAAGGGATAGAGTCTCTCGTTGGCAAGACGCACCTGCAATCAATTGCTCTTCCAACTTGGGAGAACATAAGTCTAGTGCTCCTGTTAGAGAAGAACAATCACACCAGAGAATCTCCGCAACAGGGGACATTGTCAGATCTACTTCCACTTGTCCAGGCCTGGCTGGTTTTGTGTGTCACAATACAGAAACATTTCGCTGTGTAAGACTGAAAAGAGACTGCTGAGAAACATTGTGCATTGGCTCCCAATATTATCCATTTGATAGCAAAGGAGAATGTTGCCCTCTACCAGAGAAAGACGTTCAGAGGAAAAATATGTTCCAGCATTTAAGTGCCTGTTCACTAGCAGCTAATGCATGCTATTATTAAACCCGTAATGGAGATTCTTTTCAGTTTTGAGGATATGCAGTGCTTTGAATCTATGCTACTGAAATACAGGCTTCCCTAGAAAAATAAAGAATTGTAGGTGCAGATATAGAATGCCTGTGCATAGTCTAAAAACATAAGAACAAGCCTGCTGGATCAGACCAGAGTCCATCTAGTCCAGCACTCTGCTACTCGCAGTGGCCCACCAGGTGCCTTTGGGAGCTCACATGCAGGATGCGAAAGCAATGGCCTTCTGCTGCTGCTGCTGCTCCTGAGCATCTGGTCTGCTAAGGCATTTGCAATCTCAGATCAAGGAGGATCAAAATTGGTAGCCATAGATCAACTTCTCCATAAATCTGTCCAAGCCTTTTTTAAAGCTATCCAGGTGAGTGGCCATCACCACCTCCTGTGGCAGCATATTCCAAACACCAATCACACGTTGCGTGGAAAAAATGTTTCCTTTTATTAGTCCTTATTCTTCCCCCCAGCATTTTCAATGAATGCCCCCTGGTTCTAGTATTGTGAGAAAGAGAAAAATTTCTCTCTGTCAACATTTTCTACCCCATGCATAATTTTATAGACTTCAATCATATCCCCCCTCAGACGTCTCCTCTCCAAACTAAAAAGTCCCAAACGCTGCAGCCTCTCCTCATAAGGAAGGTGCTCCAATCCCTCAATCATCCTCGTTGCCCTTCTCTGCACTTTTTCTATCTCTTCAATATCCTTCTTGAGATGTGGCGACCAGAACTGAACACAGTACTCCAAATGCAGTCGCACCACGGCTTTATGTAAGGGCATGACAAGGTCTATGAACATCTCTGAATTCCCTTCATCATCTAAAGGGAAATAAAAGCAGGGTTCTGAGGGAACTAACATTAGACATGGAATCTCACCCAAATTTTATAAACATCTGAACAGAGTCAAAGTTTACAATCCCAATGCATAAACTGCAGGGATAAGCAGAGTTGTTATTTTTTCTAAGTTAAAGATTTAAAAGCTTTTTAAAATAAAGGTTTTACAGAGGAACTGCAAAGGCGCTATGCGATATAAAAAGCCAACAATACAATATTATTACAGCTTCAGGCTTTTTTTAAAAAACTTCTTTTTCTGTATAACAGTAGATTAGAACAAAAAATCCTCCTTTTTTAACTTAATATATTTGTCGCATTTCTCAATAAGCAGCTTTTAACAATAATGAACACAATCAAAACACAGCACCAACGCAACATATGATCTAACTGAAACCAAGCAACTGTAACTTGGGCCAGTCAAACTACCAAGATAGTTAGCAGAGTAAAAACAACAAAGCGAAATGGTAACTTCCTTGAGAAGCCAAACTTGCAAACAGCGATTAGTCCGTTCACTGCTGGCAGAGAAAAAGCTGCCTCCCGAGGATCAGAAACGATGAACAGGGTAGAAAAGATTGGTTGTAGTCCCTTGGTGCAAAGTATAAGCTGCAGTGCTGCCGACGAAGCTCTGCTTACAACCTGAGTTCAATCCCAACAGAAGCTGGCTTCAGGTAGACAGCTAAAAACAGACTCAGCCTTTCATCTTTTCGAGGTCAGTAAAATAACCACAGTGAAAATGAATGGGGAAGCAATGGCAAAACACCCCCAAAACATAGACTGCCTAGTAAATGTCTTGATGTGATGTCACTCTGTAAGCAGTGGTGGGATTCAAATAATTTAACAACTGGTTGTTTACCAGCACCATGTTCACAACCGGTTCTGCCGAAGTGGTGCGAACCTGCTGAATCCCACCACTGCCTGTAAGTGACGACTATCTTTGCCTTCACAGCTCTCCCAGTGTTGCCATAATAATTCACAGGTAGCTGCAGACCTGCATACTTCTCAACAGTTGTGTGCTGCTCAGTCCTATAAGGCTTTTCCCATCAAGCAGCTAGAGAGCCCTGCATACTTTCAAGCTCTTTTTGCCAAGTGGGTCAGACAGAGGAAATGTCTCAGCACACTTGCGTGCCAGAACAGATGGCGGACTGAATGAATGAACACTCGGGAAGCAACTGAAAGAGAAGACGGCCTCTCTCCAGCCCCGCTTGCTTTGAAAGTGGTTCAGCTTTCCATATCTTGTTACCAGTCAAGAAAGGGGAAGGTTCAGGCCAAAGCATGAACTTAAACCAAACCTCGGGAAGATAAAAAAGAGGGAGGGAAATCAATGATTAATCTGCGCTGGATTTATTCAGTCAATCACATTAGTCGGTATACATTCTAGTTACAGTCTCTGTTCAAAAGCTAACGCTGCAATCCTAAACAGAGTTATACGCTTCCAAACCCACTGAAGTCAACAGACTCGGAAAAGCATAACTCTCAATGGATTCAATGGACAGAATACTTAGATAAAAATATAAGACACATAATAGAGTATTTAAAGTACAATAATTTTTTATTTTAATGTTACTAAGTACAGTTAGTATGCATTTACGGAAGTCAATCCTCAAAAGTAATGTTGGATATTTAAAGAAGAAATGTTGTGGGGGGGGTTTCTTTTTACTAAAAGAATGGATTATCATATAACTGATGCACTTTTTTCTTCTCCCTTCTCATCTTTTTCTCCTCACTTACACTTTCTATATTTTCCTTTTCTTCTCACTGTAAAGAGGTAATAATGTAATGTGTCTAAATATGAATATACTGCTAATGTATTGGAGAAATGTTGTATTATAAGTCATATTATAAAATAAAATATATATATAAAAAAAGGAAAAGCATAACTCTGCTTTGAATTGCACTGTAAACTTAATATGAACATTGTACAGCCCACTGTTATTTTAAGCACAACCTATAGGCTCCTCTCAGACTTATACTATTAAAAACCTACTTTTTTAATGAAAAAGGATGAACCTCAAGGAGAGATGGCACAATTTTGAGGCCACATATTCTACATATTACATAGACACATAACTGTGTTTGTGATTACTGGATCTCTGTTGGATCCAGAGGCTAGTAATCACCGCTGGTGCTGAGATATCTAGGACACGAAATCCAGCAGAAGTCGAGTGCTTTCACATGTATGTTTGCTTTATGCCTTCCAAATTGCAGCTCTGCTCTGTGCATTTTCCAAATGGCAAATCTAATAACCACAACAGTTTGCATTTGCATTACACTTTTGGCATCTAAAGTACTGAAGCCCTGTTAAGTAAACTAGCTTAATTACCAGAACAGGAGCCCAGTATTTGTGGCTTGCTTAAGAGCTATCCAGTGAGAGATCTCAACGAGGACCCACCTGTTAGCTCATTTTCTAAAGTGTTAATGGATGCAAATGCTGGTTAATCTACCAGGTGTAAACATCAATGCCCAGTATATGCACCAGCCTCAATATGCCTACTTCCCACAATTTCCAAAAAAAGAAATGGGATTCAATGTAGTGAAGTGTATTAATTAGAGAGCCAGACTAGGATCAGGAAAACCCAGGTTCTACTCCCCATTATGTTCTGGGTTACTCTGGGCCAGTCACATACTCTCAGCCTACCCTACCTCACAGGGTTGTTGCGAGGATGAAACTGAGGAGGAGAGAACAGCGGGAGCTGTTTTGGGTCCAAATCAGGGGAAGAGGTAAGGTATAAATGAAGTCAGTAAAATAAATGAGATCTAGTGTGGTATAGTGGTTAATTAAGAGCGACAAACTCTAATAAGGAGAACCGGGTGTGATTCCCCACTCCTCCACATGAGCAACAGACTCTAATCTGGTATACTGGATTTGTTCCCCTGCTCCTCCACATGAAGCCTGCTGGGTGACCTTGGGCTAGTCTCAGTTCTCTCAGAACTCTCTCAGTTCCACCTAGCTCACAAGGTGTCTGTAGTGGGGTGGGAAAGGAGTTTGCATTCCACTTTGAGACTCCTTACGGTTGAGAAAAGCAGGTATGAATCTAAGCAAATCTTCTAAAAATAACAACCATGGCCACCTCTGTGTCCCCAGAGACACAAAGAACGAAACAACCTCTGAATTCAGATACCACAATAAACTCCAATCAGTACAAAGCGTGGTTTTTTAAACGACAGCCATATACTCCAGTTTCAAGTCCCAATTTAAGAACATAAGAACATAAGAACTAGCCTGCTGGATCAGACCAGAGTCCATCTAGTCCAGCATTCTGCTACTCGCAGTGGCCCACCACGTGCCTTTGGGAGCTCACATGCAGGATGTGAAAGCAATGGCCTTCTGCTGCTGCTGCTGCTCCTGAGCACCTGGTCTGCTAAGGCATTTGCAATCTCAGTTCAAGGAGGATCAAGATTGGTAGCCATAGATCGACTTCTCCTCCATAAATCTGTCCAAGCCCTTTTTAAAGCTATCCAGGTTAGTGGCCATCACCACCGCCTGTGGCAGCATATTCCAAACACCAATCACAATTTGGTACCACCCCACCAACTTCGGAGTCTTGAGTCATTTGAATTTGGCCGTCACAACTGTACAGCCACAGTTCATAAACCACAGGTTGTTCCGATGTCCAAATGACAGTTTTTTCAGCAATTCTGATGCTCATTTTATCAAAAGGGAGTGGGGAAGGCATAGGCCGGAAGCAGGAGTTGAAAGACAGTGGCTTGCCGATTTAAAAGCATGAGTTAACGATCAAGGTGTGACCTGAACTGAAGGAAACGGTTGACAGAGAACTTCCACTCACACTTAACCACTGAACTACACAAGCCCAAAGTTGAAAATAGCTTGCTCTTCAGAAAAACAACAGAGAGTTATTAGCTTCCAGGTAGGGCCTGGACATCTCCCAGAATCCTTCCCCTCCCCAAACACCAGCTTCTAAATCTCCAGAAATGTTCCATCCTAAAGTTGGCAGTCCTCAGCAATCTGAACATTCTTTTGTTTTTCTTCATTTTTTAACCCGTGTTACTCAACCAAAAAACGATGTGGACACAGGCGCGTACCTCTGTCACTCTTCTGAATTAAAATTGGAAACGTTCTTCATTCTCACATCTGAAAAGGTTTATTTTTGAAATGTGAAAGCATAAAATAGGGGAAGACACTGGGTCTGTTTGACCCAGGTCATTTGTTCTCATTCTGCTCCCTGAATATGAAAGGCAGGGGCCCTGAGCAGTAACTCATAAAGAGATACATCAGGCAATAGGAGCGTTTCTGCCTTTTCTCTACATCAAGGACAAGTGAATGATTCTAAACACATTCAGAGCGGTTCAGTAGGCTTTCCCTACATTGTGTGTGTAGAGAGGGGGTAAATCAAAGGAAAAACCAAAGGACTGATTCATGCAGAGATGCAGTAGTCAGCCTCTTTTGTGAAAGAGTACTTACAACCACTCTTTACACAATTTTTTCCTTACTGAATGTAATTTGTCCTTTTCCAAACAAAGCAGTACTGGATAAACTTTGAAAAACAATGTATCTGGTAATGGTCCAACCGCCATGTTTGTGTGGGAATTCAAGCAAAATATCTGAAGAGAACAGAGAAAGAACCTACACTAGATTTACACTCTTGAAAACAAATGTGAAAATGTTAGAGAGTTAAATACCACCCCAACTTCCAAATTAAGCAACGCTTTATTGGGTCACCCCATTGTCAGGAGATTTATAATTAGTCCAAGAAGGAACTACTTCTTTTTTAATTTGTACGTATCAGTGACAGCCACAAGCTCTGGATACGGTGAGCTGCTCTGATACATTTCACAGAGACAATTTTGGCCCTTTCCTCCTCCCCTGTGTTAAACAATCTGCCCTTCCCTCTCTTGCCTTCTTCTTGCACAGACAGCCCATTATCAGAAGTTCCTGCTATTCACTCTGCTTCCTCTTTGGCAGTGAAAGACCCTTTTGATATCTCCCCCCTCCCCTCGTCTGTTAAGTACTTTTAGTGGTCTTAAGTCTGATTCAGCAGGAAGGGACCGTTACACTGAATAGTTACAGCTAGAAAAATAAAGCCTCAGACCGTGGAAGATAAAGAACCGAACATTTTCGTCTGTGCCAGAAGGGCTGGAATCGGAACTGCAGATGTGATGGAACTGATCACACTGATGTTCTTGGAGATCTTTGCAGCAGCTGGCTAGAATCACAAGCTAAGGAGCATGTGAATCTGCTTGGTAGGAAGAACATTTTGGCCACACAGGAGACACACAAAGCTACCCTGTTCCAAATCAGAATGAGAAGCACATTTCTCCTACACCTCAAAAATGCCTCTCCTTTCCATATCCATTGTTGCCCTGTGCTTCTGCAATAAGCGTGGATTTTGAACATGCCTCTCGACCAGAAAGTGGTAAGCCATAGGTTAGAGCTCACACAGAGATCCAATGGAAAGCCTCCTTTGAAGACACCTACTTCTACTTTACCTCTGAGAAGGAAACAAACACATACAGTATGTAATAGAGACAGAGCGGTATATCATGCAAAGACACCGTGGGCAGCCTCTGTGGGCATCACACTGTTCTTTTACGGCACACTCGAGTTCCCAAGTACACAGCTGGGGAATTCCTGTTGAAAGAGCCTAAGAAGTTATCTTGTTGTATGCCAGATCAACACTCTGTTGTCTTGGACAGCTCCTCAACCAGGCATGAAAAAAGAGCTCCATCCCAAACCAAAGACCACAGGGCCCTGCTTGCAAGGAATAGGGCTCCAATTAATCCATCATTCAAGGTGGGGGACAGAACAGTAAATGAAAAAAAAAATGGCCTCCACATAGTGAAACTCTAGAAATGTTCCCTAGTCTCTATGGTAACTACAAGAGACCGACTAAATCATCTCCCGGAAGTGACATCACATCCTACTCAAACTCCACCCTCCCTAGGCATTGCCCCTGCCACAAATCTCCTAGAATTTGCCAAAGTAGTGTCGGGAACTCTATGTACAAAACGTGGTCTCTCTTCCCAAGTTTCACTTCAATGCCTTTCAAGAATGCTTTAAAACAAGTGCACACAGTACAATTCAAGTTGTGTATTAGGCTACGTACATCTTGGCAAAATCCCACACCAGAAAAATGGTGGTGAAATCCCACCCCAGAAGTTTTTCAGAACAGCAAGCAATGAAGAGAAACAGGCCACGATCATTCTTGTCATATCTGCAGCAGAAGAACTGATATGTCGTAGAAAATCGAGAGTAAATAATTCAGCGGGATCTATAGCCCAGCAGAACCCATCCTTGCCAGTAAGCACCGTCTATGAAGAAATGCCTTTGCAGACATTTCGTGGCATGAGGGATGCCCTTTTGGAGAGCTTTGGTAATCACACAAAAGGGTTGCAGGGCAGGACTGTAGGCCAGGCAGCACAAACAGCCCCATTCAAAGTTATCCTAGACCATTCTGTTTGTTTCAAACATCCTTTCACATCAAGCGCACCTAAGTCGGGTCTTCTTGTCCACAAAAATGTATTCTGAAATGAAACTTTGTTAACATTAAAGGTGCCGTCAGACTCCCGGGCCTCTTTCAACCCACTTTTATAATCCGTGTGAGCAGCTGGTTGCTAATGGGCGTTTGTGTCATTTCAGACACAGCCATGTTGGCTCCTGGCTGCTAACAGATTTCTTTTTAAACCATAGAGTGCCCAGCAGGTCCTAAAGCTACCCATTGTCACTTCCAAATTGTACCAGGAAGTGACTACCCAGAGGACAATCGACTCTTGTTTTATTTTCCTTCCACTGCCAATTGGTCATGCTGACAGGGGCTGATGGGAATTGTAGTCCATGAACATCTGGAGTGCCATAGGTTCGGCACCACGGCCCTAGGATAACCAAGGCAACTGATCTCCACGGGAGATGGGCGCAATCCACCACCACTTGCCTGGGAAAATACTTGTCAGCTTTACATGAAAAGCCTAAGGCCATCTGGAATCTCAATTTAAAGATGGGGGGGGGGGAGCGGGAGGAGAAGACTGAAGAACTCTTCCTCTTCGATGGAGTAAAACCAGATGGACTTGGGGTGTTCTAATGCAGCCTTATTTTGTTGGATCTTTTTTAAAAAACAAAATTAAAAACTAAAATGCCCACACCCCTTCATCAAATACAGCTAGGGAACGTAACAGGATGTTGAGACGTAAAGGACTCTGAAGTTTTTGGATAGAGAAGGATAAAGGGAGGGGGCTTTCGGAGGAGTAAAGAAGAAAGATTTCCTAAATACAGAAAAAAATGACCTTTACATTAAGACGCCAGATGTTCAGCCCTACTCGTGATTTTGACTCCACCCAACCGATGGATCCTGGAGCCGTTCACAAAAAGAAAGTTAAAGCACAGAAGACAGAAACGGCACTTGTGCCTTCGCAAGATGACAACAGTTATAAATACCGCTGCTTTGGCATCGTAGAACAGCCAAAGCAAACCAGGATTGCGCATGCACATTTGTGGATATGCACACGCATAATCCCATAAGAGGGCAGAAAAGCTGCAGAATTCTTAACCAGCTGCAGAATTCAGCTCATTGCTTTCATTTAAAAAAAGCTCTAAGCATCATGGGTTTTATTTTGTGTATCAAAGTTGCCTTAAAGTGCATCCTACATGGAGCTACAGTGAAATGGTTACGAGAAGGGACTCTTCTGGTGAACCAGATTTGTTTCCCCTCTCCTACATTCCTGCTGAGTGACCTGGGGCTAGTCACAGTTCTCTCAGGACTTTCAGTCCACCTACCTCACAAAGTGTCCTTGTGGAGCGAGGAAGGGAAGGAGCAGGGACGTAGGTATAGATTTTTTATGGGGGGGGTTGGGGGGTTAAGTGGGGCAACACCCCCACCCATCCCTGGGGCATGGCCATGCCTCCCTAAGCCCCGCCCCCTAGCCTCAGTGCATATAAAAGCAGCTCTCCGAGGTCAGGGGCAGCAGACTCCCCTCCCCTGCCCCCCCCCCACTGGCTGGGCTCCCAGCCAGCAGTTCCTTCTGCCCTCCGGGCAGAGACGTAGCTAGGGAAAATGGAGCCCGGTGCAAAATCTGAGTTTTGTGCCCCTGCCCCCCCAATGGGTGGCCGCTGTGATGCTGAATCCACCCCCAAACAGCATCACTTTCAATGGTGTTTCAACTAGGGAGCCTAGATTCTCCTTTTAAATCACCCTAAAGGGAGAATCTGGGGTCCCCAGTTAAAACAAAATTTAAAGTGATGCTGTTTTGGGGTGGATTATCGCCCACCCTTAAACAGCATTACTTTCAATGCTTAAACTGGGGACCTCAGATTTTCCCTTTAAATCCTTGCCAAAGGGGGTGGGTTTAAAAGAAGAATCTGGGGAAATTTAGGGGGTGTGCCTGCTGTTAGGGGTGCAATTATTAAGCTAGCAGCACCAACAGTTCAGGGTATCTTTAGGAGACCCTCCTGCTTATACCACCCAGGTTTGGTGAAGTTTGGTTCATGGGGGCCAAAGTTATGGACCCTCAAATGTGTAGCCCTCATCTCCTATTAGCTCCCATTGGAAACAATGGGGAATGAGGGCACCCCCTTTGGGAGTCCATAGCTTTGGACCCCCTTGACCAAACTTCACAAAACCTGAGTGGTATCAGTAGGAGACTCTCTTGATGATACCACCCAGGTTTGGAGAAGTTTGGTTCATGGGAGCCAAAGTTATGGACCCTCAGGCCTTCTTAACTGTCAAGCTCTTTCTAAGATCGTGATAATAAATCCCAGCTAGAGTCTGAACCAATGGATGGAGAGATAGTGGTGGGATTTTAAAACATATTTATTTCATTTCTGCCCCGCCTTCCTTCCCAAAGGAGCCCCAAAGTGGCTTACTTCATTCTCCTCCATTTTATCTCACAACAACCCTGAGATGTAGGAGGGGCTGAGAGTGGGTAACTGGCCCAAAGTCATCCGTCAAGCTTCCATGGCACAGCAGGGATTCAAACCTAGCTCATCCACACCCTAATCTGATACTCTAACCAACACACCATGTCGGCTTTCAGCCAACCAGATCCCAAATTGACACCCACATATTAACCAATGTTGTGATTGAATTGAGGTGCTGTTGATTACGTGACGCATTATGTAATAGCAGGCACACAAGGGGCAAGCTCAGCTATTCATTCCCCAGCCTGTGAGCCAAAGAAACTTCCAGTCCAACCTGTACACTAAAGTCTCGAGCTAAGTTGCACATGAACCTCACAAAAGCATGATTCAGAAATACAACTTCTAACTGTTTAGGATAAGAAGGAACCCTTTTCAGGGAATGGGCACCATAATATCGCAACAGGGAAGACTTAATGGGAAAACCATATTGTGGAGGATAGGTCAAGTTGCAATGCAAACCAGCCTCCCCCCTCCCTCTCCTTCTGTGTGTTTACAAGAGAGTTGACACGCAACGTGGGCGTTGCCTCTCTCTGGGTATGGGCATGGATGTATTTTAGGATCTACCTGAACACATGCACACCCCATTGGGTGTTGCCTGGATTCCAAGCGTTGTAATGTTTTTGTAGTGCACAGGTTGCTTATTCTGCAATGGAGTCGGTTCTTCCGATCTCTCTCAGGCTGCCCTACCACACAGGGTTGTTGTTGTGAGGATTCAGTGCTGGAGAGACCTGCTTTGGGCACCCACTGGGGAGAAAAACACCATTATTCACTCCTTTCCATCTACAAGATTTTCCTTACAGCTTACCACACATAATTGGCTCTTGTGCAACTATACTCCGTTCCACATAAAGATGATAGCAGATTGTATATTCCTCCACTACAAAACAAAGCATGCCAAGCCTTCTTGGTTGTAGAAAGCTCCACCTGGGTCCTAGTGCCTACTGAGCCCTGCTCCCCACATCCGTTTGAAAGTAAAAATACATTTTGGCATAAATGCTCTTGTATCAAAGTACCATGTTCAATAATGCACAAAATAATGCTTTTGACAAAGGTAGCATGTAAAAACGAATGATAATTCTCACATTCGTTCAGGATTATATTCCAGTGCAGAAGAATACAACTTTCTCAACTGCTGCACCTCAACTGACCAAATAACCATCTTTCTGTGGAACAGAGTATAGAAGCTTTTCCCAGAAGACATTTATAGTCATAAACGGATAGTATGTGCCAGAGGGTCAGCTATAAGCTGAGGACAAGTACATTGCATGCACAGGTAATTGCACTAAGGACAAACTAATGCCAAATTGATCCCAGAAAAGTCAGAACTTCCTTGGCATTGCCACATTCACAGCATTCACAAAAATCATTTCAGGAAGATTGTTCGTTTTGTTTTGTTTTTAAATATCTATTAAAACATAAACAAGAAACTAATACCACCAAAAATTAAGACACAAGCTACAGAACTATCATAAAACATCAAATATACACACTTAAAGTTAATTTATCATACTAGATAGGAAAGAATTCCATTTTCTGAATTTATCAGACATTTGGCCGCAGGGTAGACAAGCTAGTTTACACAGATGAATACATTGTATTAATTTCTCTAGCCAATCTTTCTCCTTCGGGGTTATGTTCTTCTTCCAATTCTGAGCAAAAATTAGCATTGCAGATGTTATATCATTAAGCACAAATTCACAAAGATCTTTAGAAGAGAGATCTACATAATTTAACCAAAAAAACCTTAGAAATAGCTGCGCTGATTATATCCCAAAACTTGTTTGCTCTCTTAAACTTCCACCAGATGTGTATAAAACTGGTGGTGGTAGGGCCACATACCCAACAACTCCTATTAGACTCTTGATAATTTTTTGCTAATTTATATAGAGATAGGTGTCACTATAGCATTTTTATTAAATTTTCTTTGGCAGGGAGGAAGACATTTTTAAAAAATCTGTCTTTTTAGAAGCCACCTAACAAATTTGAACCAACTTTCCCACTTCCCTGGCATGTCAAATAAGCCTGCCCCTTAAACATCACAAGCATTAATAATCTGCTGATAAGAGAACTCTGTTTCCTTTGAAGACCAAGCCCAAAAGATTCAACAATAACAGCACTGGCAAAACCCGAGCCGTGCCGAAGTTCAGCCGAAGTGTGGGAAAAATAAGAGTTCTCTCTGGGACTTAGCCACTGCGTTAATTAAAAGCACATCAAGCCAAGAAATTGGACACACACACATACGTACACACCACAATCCAGGGGAGCGGAAAGGAAGGCGTTAATTCGCATCCCCTGACATTGTTAGCTGACTTTTAATATTAACTTTCTAAATGGCCAAAGCGTGCCTTTCTCTGGCAACCCAGCGTGCCTTTCTCTGGCAGCACACGGCAAAAAAGCCACCAGGCAAGAACTGGGTGATATAACATCATTCATCACATTTCCTTTTGTGTTTCAGCAGAAAATCAGCTCCCAAAACAGACTGTGAGAACTTATAACATGCACACACAAAACAAGAGAGATGCAGGAGGGTACTGTACTTAACAGTTGTTGGTCTAGGTGGATCTGAGAAGTCTGGGTTCGAATCTCCTTTCTTACATAGAAGCTCACTGGGTGACTGTGGGCCAGTCAGACTTAGTGTAAGTACCAAGTATTAACTTTTTGTGTGTGTTTGGTTGATAACTGTCTTCAGCTGAGAGAAAGGGGATATCTAAACAGTGGAAATAAAAGAGATCGACCCATTGGACACTTACCGTGAAGGGGTCTTCTCCTGGGTGGTAGGAGTCCATCTTGTTGGGGTGTTCCCCACACTCGATCAGAGAGGCAGGAAAGATACTTTGGTCCCTTCCTGTCTGGTGTTGGCGCTAAAACTCCCCAGTATCTGTACTAGCCAAGGAAGAAGAAACTAGACACAACAAGTGTTGAGACAAACACACCAAACAGTAACATTGGAACAAACAAAAAACGGGAGGAACAAACAGCCTCCTAACTGTAAAATTCAGATATATCAACAATAATTAAGACCAAAGTATCTAAATAGTAGGCTCTGAGATAAAATTTTGATTATGATTTTGAAGAACATGAATTATTGGTCAAAAATGCTACGTAGGGAGGGCCAAGATGGACTCCTACCACCCAGGAGAAGACCCCTTCACAGTAAGTATCCAATGGGTCGTTCTCCTTGTTGGAGGAGTCCATCTTGTTGGGGTCTCCCAGAGCAGTTTGACCCAATAGGCCGGGTAGCATCAATCCCCGATAACATGTTCCAGGATCCTTCTGCCAAAGGAAGCCTGATTAGCGGCTAAGGAAGACAACCTATAATGTCTCACAAAAGAAGATGGATTTGCCCACGTAGCGGCCCTACAAATCTCCTCTATTGAGAAGTGTTTCAGCAAGGCTGCATTTGCGGCTGTACTTCGAGTGGAGTGAGCAGTGAGTCCTGATGGGACGGGAACCCCTTTAGCCCGGTGAGCTTCCGAAATACAGTCTTTGATGTTTGAGCTAATGGAAGCAACTGACATGGGATCCTCCAGCCTAGGTGGTGCAATGTTAATGAACAATGACTCCGATTTTCTAAAGCTTTCTGTACGGATGAGGAAGGCTTTGAGAGATGGGCGGACAGCCAAGTGGTGCCACAACCGTTCTCTCGAGTGAGTAGGGTTGGGGCAGAAATTTGGTAGAATCACCTGGATTTGGATGGTAAATGGGACCTTGAGATAAGAGATCTGTCGCGACTGGAAGATGGAATGGAGGTCTTGTGGACATTTCTTGTAATACTGAGAACCAAGGTCTCCTATCCCAAAACGGTGCTACCAGAATTACTTATGACGCTCTTGCTGTACCCAGTGAAGAAACCTCTGCAGGTGAGGAAAGGGAGGGAATGCATAGAGAAGTCCGTCTGGCCACTGGGCTGAGAGGGCATCTGTCACCCAAGCTAGATGATGATGGAATCTGGTGTAGAAGATAGGAAGCTGCGCATTGGTTGGCGAGGCAAACAGGTCTGCAGTTGGTATCCCAAATAGCTTGGTAATGTCCCGAAATATCTGTGGTTTCAATTGCCACTCTACCTCCCTCAGAGTAGACCTGCTGAGCCAATCCGCTTCCTTGTTGAATGAGCCCTTGATGTGTTCAGCTTGAAGAGAAGCCAGATGCAACTCTGCCCACTTCAGAAGTTTGAAGGCTTCCTGGCTCAGTCGAGAGGATCTCGATCCGCCCTGGTGGTTGATTTCACTGACATGTTGTCCATGTGAACTACTACATGCTTTAGATGAACCTGAGATTTTAAATACATCAGACCTAGTCGGATTGCTTTCAACTCCAACACATTGATGGGATAGTGAGTTTGTACAGGTGACCAGGTGCCCTGGGTCCACAGTTGACACAACATTGCCCCCCAGCCTGTCAGGCTGGCATTTGTGAAGAGATGAATTGGATGTTGCATGACAAAAACTTTTCCCTTGTCTAGGTTGTGTGGGATCGTCCACCACTTCAGACTGAGACGTACAGAATGTGAAAGTGTCAGGGGTTGATCTCTCTTTAGAATAATCTGGCGTGCCAAGGGTCTTAGCAGCATTTGTAGTGGTCTTGTATGGGCCTGACCCCATTGAATTAGGTCCATGGTTGACAGCAGGAGCCCGAGGAGACTGGCAAGTTGTAGAAGGGTCAAGGTTTTTTGAGTAATGACCTTGCTGGTGACTTCCAGGATCTTGGTGATTTTGTGCGTAGGGATGAAAAGAGTACAATTGGTGGTGTCTGTGGTGGCCCCCAGGTGTTCCATCCATTGACATGGTACCATGGAACTCTTTGCTTCGTTGACAATGAAGCTGTGCTGAGTGAGAACCTGGTGCACCCTCTGTACATCGCAGTATGCTTGTGCCTTGGATCTCGACAGGATGAGTATGTTGTTGAGATAAGGATAGAGGTGGATCCCCTCTCTGCGAAGAAGGGCTATAGGCGCAATCAGAACTTTGGTGAAAATCCCGTGGGGCAGTTGCAAGTCCAAATGGGAGAGCCACGAATTGGAAGTGACTTGGACTGAGGGCAAAACGGAGAAATCGGTAGTGGAACGGATGGATGGGAATATGGAGATAAGCTTCTGACAGGTCTAAAGAGGTCAGGAAGTCCCCCTGTTGAAGAGTCCCCCTGTCTCCATCTTGAATCTGTGTAAGGAACCTCAAAAGGACTTGAAACAAAGCAACTGAGTTCAGTTCGTTTATTTCATAAACTTCGATGATCACAATACACGCGATGCGGATTCTGACCTTCCCAGACTCAACGTGTCGCTTTTATGGACACAGCGGCCCCCCTCCCAGAACTCCCAAGCACAGTTCCCACAATAGAGCAAAACAAGCTTCAAACACACAAGCTAAAATCACACATGATAAACGTAGCAATGTTAAAGGCAGTAACCATCCTGGGCGCACAGCCCAGAGTGAGAAATGTGCCAAGGTCAGGATGGTGGAGTAGACACACACATCAACCACCATCCTTACACTCCGCCTCTCCCACGAAAGCTCCCTCCCCACCTGGTTTGTGAGGGAACGTTTTATGGAAAGCAGAGATCAAGGGGGGGGGGCGTCAATATTCTCAACAAACACCCATTGATTATGCCCCGAGGGATAGCCCACCCAAGAAACCAGATATTGCAAACGTTTGCGAACATCGCGGGAGTCCAGAATAGCATCTATTTCATAATGTTTATGGCCGTCAACGATCACCGGCGGGGGAACCTCCGTTGGGTCGTGCCAGGCATCTGAATCTGGAGCCCGCTTGAGTAAGCTAGAATGAAACACAGGATGAATGTTACTGAGTGAATTGGGTAATTCTAAACAAGCAGTCACCCCATTGATCACCTGTGTGATCCGAAAGGGACCTATGAACTTCTTGCCTAATTTGGAATATTTATGCACATCCCTAAGGTTTCTGGTGGACAAATAAACCCATGCCCCCACTTGCAGAGGAAAATCCACTCTACGTTTGTCCGCTTGGATTTTCTGTGCCTCCTGCACCTGCGAAAGCGAGGAGGAAACAGTTTTCCAACCTTCGGCCAGGGACTGGATCCAGTCATTAACATACGGGGGTTGGAGTGCGTGATCGGGGAGTTGGGGTAACGGGGGAAACGACCGGCCTGACACCACCTCGAACGGAGTTTTGTTGGTGCTACTATGAACCGCGTTGTTATAGGCGTACTCAGCAAAGGGAAGCAGGTCAGCCCAATTAACTTGATGATAGTTGGTGTAGCAACGTAGGTACTGCTCTAGCGTTCTGTTGGTCCGTTCGGTCTGGCCGTCACTTTGCACGTGGTACGGGGCAGCGACCGCCGAGGCGGTTCCCAACATTTCCAGGAACGCTTTCCAGAACTTAGATATGAATTGTGGGCTGCGGTCGAAGATCACTTTCTCCGGGGACGAGTGAAAACGGTAGACATGTTGAATAAACAGTTTGGCTAACTTGGGTGCTGAGGGGATGATAGGACATGGAACAAAGTGCGCCTGCTTGGAGAAGAGATCCACCACTACCCATAGAACTGTATTCCCGTGGCTCTCGGGGAGATCTGTGATAAAATCCATGGATATCACTTGCCAAGGTTTTGCTGCCGGGGGGATGGGCTGTAGTAGTCCGTGGGGCTTACCAGGGATGGCCTTAGCCTCTGCGCAAATCGGGCACCCTTTTATGTACGCTTCAATGTCCTTGCGCATGGTGCGCCACCAAAACTGTCTCCGGAGCAAGTGGAGCGTTTTTAAAAACCCAAAATGTCCCGCTTGTCGAGCGTCATGGCCTGCCAGGAGAACCTGCTTGCGTAGAGCCGGGGGGACGCACCAGCAGTCACCCCGCCGCCAGACTCCTCCTTGCAATTGCAGGAGGGGGTCGGATTCCTCCTTTGGAACCTCCTGTTGTCCCGCCTCCTCCAAATGGCGTAGAAACGGGG
This sequence comes from Sphaerodactylus townsendi, assembly GCF_021028975.2. NCBI lineage: Eukaryota > Metazoa > Chordata > Lepidosauria > Squamata > Sphaerodactylidae > Sphaerodactylus > Sphaerodactylus townsendi. Next base: position 21,490,315 of record NC_059441.1, on the reverse strand, counting down.
ATACTACGTCCGGAACAGTCGTGGGGGGGGGGGCGTTGGGGACGCAGCTGTCTGGGATCGAGTTACCGCCAAGCCCAATTGTGCTGGCGTTAAGATGGTGCGAGGCATGGTGCGTAGAGAGGTATCCGCCCCTTTTGGCAAGCGCGATAAGGCATCAGCCAGCTTGTTACTATTACCGGGGGGAAAATGTACAGTGAAGTTGAATCTGGAAAAGAAATCAGCCCATCTCAATTGTTTGGCCGACATTTTGAGCGGAGTGGACAAGGCTGCTAGATTTTTATGGTCTGACCAAACTTGGAAGGGACGAGCTGCCCCTTCCAGCCAATGTCGCCATGTACTTAGGGCCTCCTTGATCGCAGCCATTTCTTTATCACCAACCATCCAGTTAAGTTCAGGACCCAACAGCTTTTTGGATAAATAAGCACACGGTACAAGTTTATTGTTTTTATTTCTCTGCAGTAGGGCCGCTCCCAAGGCTTTGTCCGAAGCGTCAACGTGAGCGATGAAGGGCAAGGCTGGATCCGGATGTATCAAAATGGGTTCTGTAGTGAAGGCAGATTTAAGGGCTTGAAAGGAATTTTGGCACTCTGGGGACCAGGAGAGGGAAGCCCCAGGTTTGGATGCCTGAGGTCCTTTTCCCTTGGTGCGCAACAAGTCAGTGAGCGGTAGGGCAATGTTGGCAAATTGGGGAATGACATCTCGATAGAAATTGGCAAACCCTAAAAAGGATTGAAGTTCCTTGCGGGTAGTGGGAACGGGCCAATTCGCCACTGCTGCTACTTTGGCTGGATCCATTTCCAGACCTTCTGGAGAGATCCGATAGCCAAGATAATCCATGGAGGTCTGATGGAAGGCACATTTGGACAGTTTTGCAAACAGGGGGTTATCGAGTAGGCGTTGCAAAACGGCCCTGACCAGCCGCTCATGCTCTTCCACAGTTTGGGAATAAATCAGGACATCATCTAAATAAACCACCACCCCTTTGAACAGAAAGTCTTGTAGGACGTCGTTTATAAGTGACATGAAAGCCCCTGGGGCTCCGGATAATCCGAAGGGCATTACATTGTATTCATATTGACCAAATTTTGTATTGAAGGCTGTTAAGTGTTCAAACCCTTCAGCTATCCGTACCCGGTAATAAGCTTCCCTCAGATCCAACTTTGTGAAGATACGTCCCTTCCCCAACGCATCGAGTAGGTCTTTGATCAAGGGCAAGGGGTACTTATTCGAGAGAGAAACAGCGTTTAAACCTCGGTAATCAGTGCAGAGTCGGAGAGTCCCATCTTTCTTTTTCACAAACAGAACAGGGGCAGCATGGGTGCTCTTGGTGGCCCAGCGAATAAAACCGCAAGCCAGGTTTTTATCGAGAAAGGCACGAAGCTCCTTCTCCTCGGCTGGGCTCATCCGGTATATTCTACCTTTAGGAAGTTGCGCTCCTGGGACCAAGAGGATTTTACAGTCTGTGTCCCTATGGGGGGGGGGAGTTGATCGCATTCCTGTTCTTCGAAGACTTTAGCTAGATCCCAGTATTGTTTGGGAACTCCGACCAGCTCTGGGCTTGGGGCGATGGCAAGTGACATTTGATGGAGCTCATTGGAGTTTTCGTCAGACTCTGCCGGTGGTTCCCCCTCGTGCATATGACCCCCACAAGGAGGACTGGTGAAACGGACTATGCGTTGTCCCCAGAAGATGGTGGGTTCATGGGAAAGAAGCCAGGGCATCCCCAGCACGATGGGATGTTTGGCGACTGGAGCCAGGATGAAGCTACGTCTTTCCCAGTGTTCAGCGCATCGCAGGAGCACTGGTTGGGTTTTGAAACGGGCCGGGCCATCAGTGCCTAGGGGACTACCATCCATTTGGGTGAAGGGGATGGGTTTGGCCAATGCTATACGTTCAAGCCCTAGTTGCTCTGCCACCTGAGGTTTCATAAGGCAATGGGAGCAACCCGAATCCACGAGCGCTCGTGCTAAAATATGGGTATGCTTGGACGTATTGGTCAGAGTGGCCATAATAGTTATGGGGCTCCCCCTTCACTCACCGCATCAGGTGCCGGAATCTCGTCCGCAGGGCCGGATGAGAGGCTCACCCCGTCAGGTTCGAAGTCCTCGGTCTCTCCGGGCTCATCCTCACAGGCGGCTTGCGCGGCTCCTTGGGGTCCCCGTTGTCCTGGCTTACGTGGGGTTCGTGCCGTTGACTTGCGAGGAGCGGGGGTAGGCGCCTTTTGTTTTTTAGGGCAATTGGCCACCATGTGGCCCGGGCCTCCACAATATAGGCATAATCCGAGGCGGCGGCGGTGGTCAGAGGTGGATTCGGCCGCTTGTGGTCCCGCACTCGCCTTCTTCGGCGGGGCGATGGTCGCTGCTGCCGGTTTGGCGGGGGGCTTGCTGGTTGCGGTTTTCCCCATCTTAGAACGGGTAAGTCGGGTTGCAATCAGGTTGCCGGTTGTAATCCATTCTGCAATGGTTTGTGGTTCGCGCACCATGCAGGCCCAGGTGCAAATTTCTGAATCGACCGCATCGTGGAAGTATTCACACTTCATGCGTTCGGGCCAGTCCAGGAGTTTGCTTGCGGCCAGTCGGAATTCTCGAGCAAATTCCGCAAAGGTTTTATTGCCCTGCTTGAGTGTTTTAATAGTCTTTATGGCTTTGTTCACCTCCTCAGGATCCTGAAAACGTAGTCGCAGTCCTTGGAGCAAGGCCGCTACGTTTTGAAGTTCAGGGGCCCCTTCTAATTCATGTAACTCCACAAACCATTCAGCCGCCTCCCCATCCAGCACGGATCCGATGTCTCGCACTTTCTCAGCCTCGGATCTATAGAGATCATTAAATTCGACCATATGTGCGTCTAGTTGTAAGATAAAATATGGTAATCGGGTAGCCGTCCCATCGAAACGTGCGGGGATGTGAGGGCGCGGATAGCCCCTTCCAGCCAGCGGCGCCCCCTGTGGAGCCGGGGCCGGTCCCTGTCCGGGGGCCGGTGGGGCCACTGGAGGCGGAGGCTGCACTGGTAGTAGGACTCTTCGTGGCGGCAAAGGACCCGCTGGTTGCTGAGCAGTGCGATCAGGGATGATGGGCGGGCGAGCGGCAGCGCCGGTGTTGGGTAGGGTCGCTTGAGTTGCTCCCAGATCCCTCTGGAGCAACACTTCCCTTGTCGCCAGCTCCCTTTCCCGACGGGTGAGAGCCTCCCGGTCACGTTGTAGTCTTTCGCGGTCCCTGCGTTGCATTGCCGCTTTGACTTGACTTTGATTTTCCAGTGCTTTAAGGCACTCACGTTGGCGCTGGAGTTCTAATCTGGAGTGTTCCAGGACATGATCACGGGAGGTAAGGTCTCTGAGGAATTGGTCTTTAAGAACTCCCTTCTCTCGTGACAATTCCACTTCCACGGCTCGGTGTTGTTGTTCGTGTTCCCGTTCGAAAGCCAACCGTTCATTCTCAAAGGCTTCACGCTCTTGCTCCCGTTCCAGTTCCATGGCCTCGTGTTCCCTCTCGAGGGCCTCCCGTTCCTGTTCCCAGTCGCGTTTGGTCCTCTCGAGGGCTTCGAGTTGCTCCCAGAGATCTGGCTCCGATATGGGGGGGGTGTTTCATGGCAGACAGAGTAGTAGTCCCCCCCAAATTCATGCCGACCCGAAGCAAGTTGGGCGCTGGCACTCTCAAGGGGCTGGGCAGTAGCCCCCTCGAGATCTGCTAAGTCCGGGGGTTCACGGGCGCGGGCATCCTCCGCGAAAGTGAGCCTGACTCTGGAACTTTTAGGTATTTCAACCACATCTTCCTCAGTTTCCAGGGGTGTTAGAGGACGTGAGCCCTTTGGGCGCGCACCGGTGCTCTGCCAGTGATCCTCGGGAGGTGGGTCTTCGAGGTATTGGTCCAGAAATCTTGCCAAGGATTCCTGGGTATCTCCATGGATGGTGGAAACCCCGAATTCTTCCTCCACTCTACACATCACCAGTTTGTAATCCATATGGTGGCGGGTGGTGAAGTGCCGCTCCAGGGGGGCACGATCCATCGACACCCCGCCACCAGGGTCGTAGAAATCCTGACGTACCTCCAAGCGTCCGGCCGAAACCGTGCGCCGAGCCATCAGGGGAACTACTTCCACTTGCTCTTGCAGTTGGAGGAAGGCTAAGCTCCGGCTAAGCCGGGGCTTGGAGAGAGTCACCAGGGAGACTGGTTCCGCTGGCTCCTCCAGAGAGGCCATCGTATGGAAGGAAGACAGGGAACCCTCTTTGGGGGCTACTACTGTCTTTTCGCCCTCCAGTTGCGACGAACCCTCCGGGTTCAATCCCTGCATGTTGGTAGACACCAGGGATCCACAAAACGGATGAAGGATGGTACTTGACCAGGCTTAGTCCGAAGATAGATTTAGGAGAATCCGCATAATGTAAGGAACCTCAAAAGGACTTGAAACAAAGCAACTGAGTTCAGTTCGTTTATTTCATAAACTTCGATGATCACAATACATGCGATGCGGATTCTGACCTTCCCAGACTCAACGTGTCACTTTTATGGACACAGCGGCCCCCCTCCCAGAACTCCCAAGCACAGTTCCCACAATAGAGCAAAACAAGCTTCAAACACACAAGCTAAAATCACACATGATAAACGTAGCAATGTTAAAGGCAGTAACCATCCTGGGCGCACAACCCAGAGTGAGGAATGTGCCAAGGTCAGGATGGTGGAGTAGACACACACATCAACCACCATCCTTACACTCTGAATTTCCGAAGATGATGATTGGTAAAGCAAAGGTTTAGAATTGCTCAGACATCCCAGTTTTTCTTGGGGATGGTGAAAAAATGGGAGTACACTCCCTTGAAGTGTTCCTCCTCTGGAACTGGTTCAATTGTGTGAATGGAGATCAGATGACTGAGGGTCAAGAGAAGATTGGATTTTTTCTCTCTGTTGTGACTGATGGGAGAAGGAATGAGCAGATCCCTTGGCCAATTCCTGAGTACCCATAACAAACAATTTCCCTGGTCCAACATCCACGTGTGGTCCCTTCCATTGTTGTGCAAAAGCCAGTAGTCACCACCACCACCCCACGGGAAGGGATGCAGAGTCATGCCTTGGTGTTGTTGATATTGTTGTTGGTCTTGAAGGACTTGCCTTTGGCTTGTCCTCAAAAGTCTGATCGTCCACGAAAGGAATTGTTGGTTTGCCAACCCGCCTTCCTCGAGTCCTGGTTGGGACGAAAGGAGGACCAGAAAACACGAAAATTAGCCTTAGGTGTATACTTCGGTTTGTCAAGAAGGACAGATCGGGGCATGGTTCGTTGATTGTCCTCTGTCTCGACCAAAATAGAGTCCAGTTCAGAACCAAACAGAGTGCCCCACTGGTAATCAAAATTGGCCACAACGATTTTTGAATTATTTTCGGCTTGCCAAGGTTTCAGCCAAATAATGCATCATGCTACAGCAGCCGTGGCCATGTTTCAGGATGAGGTGATAAAGGCATCCAGGGTGGCGTCCACGGGAAGAAAAACAACGACCCAGAACAAATGCGACAAGGAAGGGAAAGTGGAGGGGACACGAGGCCAGTGGTGGGATCCAAAAATTTTAATAACAGGTTTCGATGGTGGTGGGATTCAAACAGTGGCGCCGCTGCACACACGCACCTCCAGTCCCTATTGGGCAGGGAGGTTGCTTTAGTAACCCCTTCTCGGCACTCAGAAAAAATTAGTAACCACTTCTAGAGAAGTGGTGAGAACTGGTTGGATCCCACCTCTGCACGAGGCCTCACAACCCCACAGACAATGATAGGACACAAAAGGGCAAAGAATTACAAGGTAGACAGTTTAAAAGGTAGAAGAAATAGAAGCAGAGCAGAGCCTACAGAATTTGCTGCACCCTCTGACGAGGCAGGAAAGATACTGGGGAATTTAGGCGCCAACACCAGACAGGAAGTGACCAAAGTATCTTTCCTGCCTCTCGGATCGAGCGTGGGGAACACCCCAACAAGATGGACTCCTCCATCCAGGAGAAAGTTGTTCTTCTGGCTGACTCTTAAGAGATGACATTCCAAACATGTTGCACATTTTTGGGAGGAGACAAACTATGATGGTTTTAGAGATCTCCGCTTGCACACAAAGAGTCCCAAGTTCAATTTCCAGCATCTTTATCTGCAGGGTTTTATGCGGCAAGCGTGGTGAAAAGTTAATTCTCTCACCAAGACCCTTGGGAGCAGTTGCCAGCCAGAGGAACCAACACTGAGCTAGAGGAATCAATGTTCATACCGCCTGCCCTAACCCTGGGTGTCAAAGGTATACATATTTTGCTAACAGAGGCACATGGTATGGGCCTACAGTTATCCCTTCCACATTGTTGGGGTTAAGGGCATGGTGCCCCGCTGATCTAGAAATCCGTGGAAAAAAATTTGGCCCTTCCTTTGCGCCAGAGAAGAAGTCTGATTTTTTTTCTTGTTTTTTAAATTTTAACTTCAAAAAAAAGAAATTGTTTATATTTATGATATTAAAAGATAAAATAAGTTGATATTATACAATACCATACATCCAGGTTATGCATTTCTGAGTTTCTAAACTTTTTCTACATCACTTGCTGACCATCACGTGTCATCTGGACATCTGCTAAACTCCCCCAAAATGTCCAATTTAATTTCTTATGCCAACCCGCAATATCTCATAACCCCAAGCCCATGACAAAAAGGCAATAATGATTTAAAAAATAAATAAGGCACACTCGTGCAGTTTGCGGTCTTTTTAGACCTGCTGTTTGTTTTGAACATCTGCAAGGGAAGAGGAGGAGCCAGCAGCCCAAACTCTTCATGCGCCAAGAGGCGTTCCAAATCCTGTGCTGCTTGCAGAGATACCCCCACTGAAACTGAACGTTGTACAAGCACAAAGAAAACCAAGGAGGAAACAGACAGATGTTTCAGTTCAAGGCAGGGGCCAGAAGGCCCTGGGCAAACACATCTTGCTGTCTCATTGTTGAGCTGCATTTCTCAATGTCTGATCACCGCAGAGCCAAAATCAGGTCAAACGGGGAAGAGGAACTTACTTTCCGCTGCTGTTCCAAACGACTACCAGCTTTCCGCCACTAGCCTGCAAGCACAAAAACAGTCCCAGAAGCTTATCTTTTAAGCAGCAGTTTCACAGGCTGAGACATTTGCATAGGTGTGTCTGCTCCCCACAAGCAGCAGCAAGAACTATTTATATACTGCATCGAAAGGAGGCACACATTAGCAGCAAAGAATACCGTATACACAGACATGGAAGACCCTAGCTATACCTACAATTGAATAATGGTGGGTGAAGGCATTAGAGATGGCCAAGTTAACGTTATTTAAAGAACAGAACTTAACTAAGTTCACGGACAGTTTGAAGCCCTTGATAGAATCATAGAGTTGGAAGAGACCTCAAGGGCCATCGAGTCCAACCCCCTGCAAAGCAGGAACACATAATCAAAGCACTGCTGACAGATGGCCAATTGCAGAGTTTAAAAAACTCCAAAGGAGACTCCACCACACTGTGAAGTAGTGCATTCCACTGTCTGACAGGCTTGACTGTCAGGAAGTTTTTCCTCATATTTAGGTGGAATCTCTTTTCCTTCACCTTGAACCCATTATTCCTGATCCTAGTCTCTGGAGCAGCAGAAAACAAGCTTGTTCCCACACCAACATGACATTTCTTTCAATATCTAAGCATGGCTATCCTGTCACCTCTTAACCTTCTCTTCACCAAACTAAACATCTCCAGCTCCCTAATTCTCTCCTCGTAGGACATGGATTCCAAACCTTTGACCATTTTGAGAGTATATCTGGACAAAACGGGGCGGGGGGGGGGATAAGTAATAGTGGTTTGGAAGGTTAAGAACTATAGTAACAAGATTCAATAGAGAAAAGTGAGATTGTTTTGATCAATGACGATGTTAAAGATTTAAATGCATTTTGATGTTTAATGGTCAAGGGTTAAAAGTTTTAGGGTTTAAGAGTTAATATCCATTGCAGAAGAAACTGGAAGTCTCTGCGAAATAAGTGCTTTATAATTGGGTCAACTTTTGAATTTCAATTTTTAAAGTATAAAATTAAAAAAAGGAAGCAGGAGAAAAAGGAAGCAGGCACCCACAACTCATTATTTGTGAACAGGCAGGTAAGGCTTATTTCCAGGAAGGAATGGCAAAAGCCGAGCATCAAGGAAGAGAACACCAATTCATTTGTGAACAGGCAAGGATGACTCAGGGAAAGGTGCAGGGCTCACTAGGATCCCCCTCAAGAGCCAGTGATCCCAAGCAGGAAACAGTACACCCCTGCAGCCAGCTTTCCATAATGAGAAGCCAAGTGGTTACCAATCACAGCATCTGGAAGAGAAGAAAGAAACTCCCCCCCCCCCCCCCCCCCCCCCAGCAATACAGCAAAACAAAGCTAGGGGCTTTCCCCACTGCTTTTTATCAATCCGTGCATGCCAACAAAAGACACAGTTCAGCGACAGAGTATCCCAGGTTCAATTCCAGATGTCTCCAGCTAAAAGGACCAGGCAGTAGAAGACGTGAAAGCAGTGGCGGGATTCAAATAATGTAACAACTGGTTGTTTACAAGCACCATTTTAACAACCAGTTCTGCCAAAGTGATGTGAACCAGTTGAATCCCGCCTCTGCGTAAAAGGTCTCCTCTTGAGAATTGGGAGAGCGGCTGCCAGCCTGAGCGGACAATATTGACCTTTATGAACCAAAGTTCTGATTCATTCATGAAATTAAATTAGAAGGCAGCTCCGTGTGCTTATACATATAAGCCACCTGTGATAACATGTTAACTACAAATGCACACATTTGTGAACAGCAGACAATATGAAGAGAGACCACTTACAGCTTTCACACAAGTTAACTTGCAGGCACTTCATGGGTGCACCCAATGTCAGAAAACAGCTATTAGCCTCAAAATAGTTTCGCTCTTTTGCGTCAGAGGAACCTGGCCACAAAAGCATACTGAGAACCCATTCAGTTCTTGAGGCCAGATAAGCCAAGAGTCTGTGTGTTTGTTTTCCAATAATGAATCCTTGACAACTAGGTTCTTCGCACTGCTCTACAGCGCAGATGCAGATCCGCTGGCTCGATCCAGGCTCTCCATTTTACTTAGCAACTGCCAGATCCGCTTTCACCCAGGGCTTTAATTATGCATCCTTCTCCAAGCCGCCATGCACTTTGGAGGGGTTGTTTTTGTTTTGTAACCAAAAAATAAATTCCAGCGGAAAGCTAACCCATTTGGCAGGTTTTGACAAAACCTGACACTTGGGGAAAGGAGTTAGATAAGAGTCACCAAATTATCTGCAGCAGTAACCACAATATATATTTTTAAAATATATATACGGGTGTATACCACTGCTGGTATTTGCATGGCATTTCTGCATGCTCAAAGCCCTTCGCATCATTTCTGGAATGAGAACGCATACTAGCACGCCGTTCCAGAATTAAATGAACACACTCTTTGCAGAACTAAACTTCTGGTGGCTCAAAAGCGTAATCAAGAACTTCTAGGCATGTACCCCATATTATGGGCCATATGCACAATTATTATGTGAGCAGACTTCTGTATAAACTTTATTAACTATAGTTGTAGACCAGCAGAAAACACTTAAATACAAGCACAGTAATAAGGTAAAAGTAGTTGAGCAATTTCACAGGACAGCAGTGTGGTGTAGTGGTTAAGAACAGTGGATTCTAATCTGGAGAATGCAGGAGAGAATGGCAGGGTATAAATTCAAATGCTGCTGCTTCTTCTAGCAATGCAACAAAACTTAGACACTGCATATGAAATGGTGGCGCATTTACCTTCTAGTAAAACTTAACAAGTAAGTTACCACCCCGATTTTCACCCATTTGTGACATAACAGCAGCAACAAAGAGTGACGGGAAGATCCCTCCACCTCAAATTAGTCAAAGCTTGATCACCTGGATGAAATTCTGGCTCGCCACAGGTGACTGCAGACTTGGCTATTCACATAGATTGATTAGGAACTACTGATCTACACAGCATCCCCATATTGATGGTCATCATGTTACAAATTTAAACTCGTATCATATTTTAATTCACTGAACATCAAGATCCGTTTTATGGTTATTTTGTTTGTTATTTGGTTGATGTTTTTTCTACAATTTTCCATTTCCATGTATGGTTTGATGTGAATAAAAATTAATTTTTTAAAAGTCATCACGCATGACGGAGGACCCACCCACAAGCCAGCCAGTCTTCAAAACCAGGTGCTCAGCCTGTCTGACCATAAATTAACACGACACCGGCAAACTCGCTTACCTCGCAGAGTTTTATTATGTCTGAACAAGCTTTCTGGAAGAGGAGCAGCGGCACCAGTGCATGGGCAGGGACAGCCATTGGAGCTGCAATTAACACACAGCCAACTGGAACGGGAAAAAGCTTACAGACGCAGGGCACAGGATGTGAGCAAAATCATGCAGACACAAGCAAAATGTAGAGCTGGAGGAACTGAGAAACACAGTCTGTGCAAAGAACACACCCTGGGTTTTATTACTGCTAAGAAAGGGCAAAGTGGTCCTCCAAATAGCCAGCCCTGATTTTGACTACTGTGAGTCAATCAGGGAAATGGTGCTGAGGAAGCCAATGTGCATTTTCATCTATGGGAAGGCCATTCAACCAAAAAGGGAAGGTTTTAGCCTCCGGGCCCTGTTGGCTGGCACTCCACAACAACAGATTGCCCCTGGGAGGGACAGAATGCTGGATTGTCACTCAGTGGTAGACCCCAGGGGGGCACACAGAAGGTCCTAGGTTCAAATTCCAGTGATACACTCTATCTCAGAAAAAGATGTTAGTACAGTCAGTTGAGATGCAGCAGCTGAGAAAGTTGTATGCTTCCGCACTGCAATATAGTCCCGAACGAATATAATTCATTTTTACAGGCTACCTTTGACAAAAGCATTATTTTGTGCATTACTGAATATGGGACTTTGACACATTGAACGATTATCATCAATATTTGCCGGGCAAGGGGGCAGGGCTAAGTAGGCACTAGGACGCAGGCAGAGCATTCTACAACAAGAAGGTCTGGCATGCTGAATCCTGTGGCAGAGGAATATACAACCCTACTAATATCTTCTTCTGAGACAGACTATAGTCAGTGCTACAAAAGGCCCCCACTAAACCTTGGAGAGCCGCTGCCAATCTGAGAAGGGTCAGATTCAGGACATGGCATTTTCCTGGGACTGGATCGACCCCAGATCTGATGCAGCTGGGCTCTGCTTCCGTCCTTACAATTCAAAAAGCCGAGAGTGAATTTCAACAGGTTTGGTCCTTGGACCAGGATGAAACAGCCTCTCAACATTCTAAGCGGATTCCACTTTGGCAGGCTGGAGTAAACATTAACCCAGGTAAGTACGGTTGCTAAGCGCTTGTCCTCAAAACCTTGTCAAAGGGCACCAGCGAGGGGGAAGGGGCAAATTAGTCACACGGAGGCTTCCAACATCAGAAGGAAAGCATTTTTGGGGAACAAAAAGACAGCCTGGATCCACTTCTGGGGAAACTTGCTAGCCAAGATTCCTACAGCTGGCAAAGAGAAAGAAGCGGACAGTCTTAAGGACAGACAGATTTCAGGATGCAGTTAAGCTCTTTCGCTGGCTGGCATGTGAAACAGGGGGCTGGAATAATGCATCTCTGGTCTGTTCCATCAGGGACGTTCTTATGTTTAGTATTACCTACCCAAGTCAACAGATGCCACTGGTCCACAAAGGTGCTGGCAAAAAAAGTATGAAGTACGCATCTTGGGTGCAGAGTCCAGCTTCCTTCGAAAATTTCAGCTTTCAATACAACTGAGCAAGCTTCTAGCTCTCAAGGAGGCATATGCTTATGTAACTTACTTATCCTTGGCCACATCAATCTCCATTGGAGACCTATGTAATATATGACAGCACCCTGTGGCTTGACAAACAAATATGAAATTACTTGAACAAATGAACAAACCTTTAATTTAAACACAACTTTCTATCATTTAAGGATAAATGACGGCCCCAGGATCAACTGGGCCGTAATTGCGAGAGGGGGCAGCGCACATGGTGAGCTCAAGAGCAGCGAGCATGCGTGCCCTGGGCCGGCAGTGTGGCTGAGCCACACCCGGCAGGATCGTGTGATGCACATGAATGTTAGGGGTGGAGCACGCTCCCTATATATGAGGCAGCACACGGTTGCTCTGGCCTTCTTCGACGCCTGGAGCAAACTGAAAGTGTGCTGGTTTGCTAGGCGGGGAACTAGGCTAAGAAGGGGTTGAGGTTTCGGAGTTGGTTGTGGCTGCGACTTAGGGGTTTGGGTTTATCCCTCCCCCCTCCCCCCTCCCTCCCCCTTCGGTTTTTGGTTTAGAAGAGGTGTTGGCCGTTGCGAAGGCATCCGCCCCCCTCCCACTTTAATTTATACGGCGGGAGCAGTTTGCTCAACTATGGCAGCGAGGAATGCAATGGGGGGCGCTTGGCAAACCAGGTTGCATGTGAGTTAGCCTCGGTGGGAATAGAGAGAGAAGCCTTGGCCACGTGGCCTGGGGGGAGGTCCCGGTCCTGGCTTGGGTGGCAGTTTTCAGGGCGCGGAGTTCTGCCAGCCCTGGACCCCTCCTCTGCTGTTTATGGGGAGGTAGCTTCAGATATGGAGAGCCGGGAACACAGAGAGAGGTCCCCCGCTGTGGCTTCCTCTTCCCCCTCGCCAGCTTTGGTGCCACTGCCCCCTAGCTTTACGACCCCGCCGTTGGCGGCGACATGGCGGTACTGTGGTACACCTGCAGACACGGTGCAGTCCTCAATTAGCTTGGACCCGGCCTCTGCAGGCCAACCTGCTCTGTTGAGTGGCCTTTTCCCCTATTTTATACCCTGGACCAGGGCTTCAGGTGGAGATACGGCAACGCCCAGGGTTTCAGAGGTCCCGTCCTCAGAACCCATGCCTCATGGCCTTCCTAGTCCTGTATTGGTAACGACGTGGCTTGGCCAGACTGAGGTTGCTGCCAGCCTTCCTGGGGCAATACCCCATGTGGGAATGCCAGCTCCCGGGTGGGCGATTAAGGCGTTGGCCCCATCAGCGGAGATATCTTGTCGGCCAATGGAGTGGGACCTTGGCAGACGCCGTTCGCCCAGTCGGGTTGGCGTGAGTTACCAGTTTCCCAGTTCGTCTCCTCCCGGAGAGTCTTTTGGTCAACGATCTGTGCATGTGTTAGGCACTCCTGGTCCGGGTTGGGGTTCCTGCTCAAAAAGGGACAGGCCCCTTTTGGTCAGAGTACCACCTAGAGGGTTGCGCAGGTTGTTAGCTGGGTCTTGTGCCCCGTCCTGCCAGGGGTTCCTGAAGTCATAATGGGATAGTAGTTTCTTAAACAGCTGGAAGTTGGGCCATGCAAGTAACTCAGGTCTGTATGGAGAAGCCACTTGGGTTATCTGTCTTTTGCAGTTTGGACTGGGCGTGGCTATGAGTCTGTATGCCGTTTTCTCCACATGGGTTTGCGTGGCGGGGGGTACCCCCCATCTGCAGCATTTTCTGACCTGGGGGTACACTGTCCCGCTCGCCGCCCCCCTTCCTTCATTATTTTATGGGGCATCGCAGGCTGCGCCGCCAGCCATGCAGCAGTGCTCCACGACGCAGGCTTCACGGCTTCTCTGCCGACATAAGGGGTGCAGCCCTCGACCCTAATGTACAGGCGGGTCAAGTTCCCCGGGTGGATCTTGGCCAAGAGGTGTGGGGCAGGTCCCAATACGGGTACTGATTGGAAGTAGAAGCAGCCTTGGTTGTAGCTGGATCAGCCGTGTTCCTTGTTTTTGGTAATGGCTGGGTTCAGCTCTTCTTCGGCAGCGTGACTCCTTCCCCTCCTTCGAACTTTACGATTACACCAGTTCGCCCCCCCCCTTTTTTTCCAACTTTCTCGGAGGTGGGGTTGTTGGTGGCTACCCCCTCCTTGTAGAATCGGACAGGAGTTCTCAATTGGACTCTTGTATCCTTTGGTGGACAGTCGTTTGGCTGGTGCGTCCGATTAGCACACAAACTATTGGTCACTTGGCACGGCCGCGGAAAGGCCGTGAAGCAGGAGTTTGGACATTTGACTGCGTGCCTTGCGGCAGGTGCACTTGGACTGGTTGGAAGGCTAGCGAAGCTGTAGCGGGAGCTGAATGCTCAGCTCGGTGGCGGTTTGGGCAGAGGAGCGCATCTTTAGGGGGAGGCCGAGCTTGCACACCAGTCCTCCCTGTGGTTGGGGGCCTCCATAAGAGGCTTGGGGTGGGGCGGGCTCATGGCGCATCCCACGGAGGCCTCTGCAATTCGAGCCTGACACCCCAGCAGGAAGGGGGCCACAGTGGGCAGGCGCCCAGGTGGCCCAGTACCTCCTTCCTCCCCAATATGGATTGGTTTGTGGTGCTGGGGTCAGCCAGGGGTGCTGACCCGGCCACAATATGGATGCACTCCTCTTGCTTGCCCAGCTTCTTCCTCAATAAAGGGCTGCGGCCCAATTTAATTCCAAGACGTGTCCTGTGGTTATTCACCAGACAGAACCTCTACACATCTGGGCGCAATTAATAGTGAATATATATATATGTATGTATATATAGCACAACTCAATTGTACAAAATCATCCGTGCTTTTTAAGAAAAAACCTTTACTAACAGTGCCCAACATGGGGCTCTTGCAATTAGTAATAAGCAAGCTTATCAACTGCACATGCTTAGTGAGCTCTTATCCCCTGGGTCCTAAGATCCCAACAAAGCACAAATACTAAAATGGCATGGGTTACACTTGAAAATACGTAGGTGTTGCCTGGTAAATCTCAGGAGTCAGAGGAGTTGCCAAATAAGATTTCCATTCATTCAGGTGAAACCTCAAAGCCTTCCATAGCTCCTTGCCCTTCCCCATAGCTAACAAAGACAATAAATAACAATTGCAAAACATATTCATATCAGATGATCTAATTCGGCTAACTGATCTTTAAATTGCATTACAGCTCCAAGTCACGGAGTTCAGCTGGTCTTAATGCAGGTTTTGAACTGCGTGAACCCCAAACCCCAATGCCTACCCCAACATCTATCACATGCATTTTCAAAACAATATTGAACAAAAATGTTGAAAGACACGTCCCAGAAAGAAACTGAGGAAAGGTTAAATTGTTTATTATTCATGTGTTAATTTATACCCCACTTTTCTCCCCAGTAGAGACCAAAGTGACTGACATAATTTGCCTCTCCTTCATTTTATCTTCAGGACTGCCCTGCAAGGTAGGCTAGACCAGGCCAAGGTCACCCTGCAGGATTCTGTGGTAAAATAGGGATTTGAGTCTGGGCCTCCCAGATGCTAGTCTGACACTCTAACTCAGGGGTCTTCAAACTATGGCCCTCCAGATGTTCATGGACTACAATTCCCATCAGCCCCTGCCAGCATGGCCAAGTGGTAGGGCTCATGGGAATTGTAGTCTATGAACATCTGGAGGGCCATAGTTTGAAGACCCCTGCTCTAACTACATGGCAGGTTGGATCAGGGTGGGTGCCAGGTGTAAAAATTCACTTTTGAACAACCCTGATCTTTTACCATTCAGCTGAAAGGAAGACTAGGGTTTTTTGCTCACCCATATCCACAAGAGAGGGGGCACCTTAAATCAGTGTACAAGTTACAGGTATATAAAATAACAGATTATTCTAAGAATAATCTTTTTGAGGGGGACTTTGTTGCAACCTCCTTTTATGTAAATACAGTACTTAGGTGGAAACTCGGCAAAAAGAACATGGTTTGGCTGTTGTGAGTTTTCTGGGCTGCGTGGCCGTGATCTGGTAGTCTTGGGGAGAATGGCCATGGGGCCATGCAAAACTCCCAACAGCCAGTTGATTAAAGTCGTGAAAGCTTTCGACAATACCTATAATGTGGCACCTCAATATGATTCTTGTCCTTATTACCATTTTTTCCAGCAACAGGAAGTGATCCTTTAATGTTGCTCTCTACACGAAAGGTGCTCTGAGGTTCCTAACAGCAAGTTCTGTCCTCCAGGTAGCAAAGGTACGGCATCACCTTCCCTTGACAAATACGCTTGTCCTGGAACACAGCCAGGGCCATTCTTATCACTAACTAAAGGAACACTCTTGTGATCTTTACAGCCTCTTAAAGCAACATAAAGGTTAACCGAAGGGGAGAAACCAGGCTAAAGAAAAAGGCATTAACTTTATTAACATTGTCTACTCAAAAAGGTGGAGGCTGAAGTTCAGAGAGGCTGTTGAGAAGACTTTATTGCTGCAGCTAGGTGCATAAAGTTCTGATTAAAAAATTCAAAAGTGTCCACCGGAGAAAACAGGAGCTGAGTGGTTAGCCTGGTACTGACAGGTCTCCAGGAGGGTGGGATCCTCTAAAATTATGACATCAACTAAAGGAAAAACTGGGGTAAATTTCTTTAAAAGTGGTGACAGCCATCTCCATTGTTTCCTTCTCTCATATAACCTCTTCTTATTAGGCACCAGGGAACAGACACAGGTATGTCCAGGCAGGAACGTTAGTCAAATTCTGACTGTGGAAAATGCCGCCAAGTCACAGTCAACCAATCTAATAATTTCTATAAACTTAGGTCTGGTTTAAACATGACTCCAGGTGTGTTAAAAAAATAAATTTACCTGCATGAGGTTCCACCTGTGTAAACCAGATTGTTCCCAGCAAACCTTACAATTCACGCACTCCTGACTCACCAACTACACCTGATCCTCCGCAGATAGAACCTCACACAGATACTTTCTAAAACACACACAAACACAGCCCCAAATACAGGGACACATAAACACAGACAGTTGCTTTACATGGTCACAGGGCTGAACCCAAACTCCATTAAGCACCATGTTGGGCTTAAACAAAGACCCCAAAGCAGGAGAAAATAGCCAAGACACCTTTCAGTTACTCAAAATGCCACAGATTCCTCAAGGTTTGATTAGGGCAGAAATACTGCCTGCTAAAGGACTCTTTTTTTTTCCCAACACCCCTAGACCAGAGAGCAACCGGAAGAGGTGTTTAAGAGTCGGGACAGCTGTTGCCATCTGGTTTGGAAAAGCCCAAAAGAACAAGCCATTGCCAGGATCCAGGGGCATGACAAATGTTTTGGGGCTGTGGAGACAATCAGGAAGCAGGGGAGAGAGACGTGGGGACAGCTACCAGGTTCAAGTCCCTTCAGTTTCAGCCTGCGCTGCACAAGGAAGGAATCACGCCATGGGCCGTCATCCTCAGACACAATAAAGTCTGGCTGCGAACAGAGCATGGGAGCTTGTTGTGTTGAGTGTCGACAGGCAGCCAATAACTGGAACTCGCACGCACTTTGGGGGCTGTGAGAAAGGGTAGCGGGGCTGCCACAACATGGCTGCCACAGGGGTGGGCCAATCACAGCGTGTCGGCGGGTCCCATGCCCAACAAACTACCTGCAAAGAAGGCAGCTTTGATAGGCGGAAATGTTCTTACCTAAAGCCTAAACTTTGACAGGGAGCACAAGGGGCATATGACTATGGCGAAGGCATTCAAAAAACTGGGTACCACCACCAAGAAAACCCTATTTCTTGCAGGCCCTACCTTACAACATCACCTCAGAAACCAATTTAAAAGCCTCAGACCCCATTCAGGCCACACGTTGCTTTTTAAGTCAATTACATTTGGTAACTGACATATCACTACATCTTCTATTTGGTAATTGACATCTTGCACCATCACCTTAAATACCAACAAGATTTGGAGAGTATAGCTTTTAAGAGTCCAAGCTCCCAATGACTTATGACAATATTGCTCCAGCTTAAGGTGATATATCTAGTAAGGGTGAGATATCAATTATTGGTTGATTATGCCAACTACTGATTTTTTTAAAGGTTGGGAAAATTCTCACTTGGTAGAGGAAACCGGAGAAAAAGAAGAAGAGTTTGGATTTATATCCCACCTTTCTCTCCTGTAAGAAGACTCAGTGGCTTACAAGCTCCTTTCCCTTCCTCTCCCCACAACAGACCCCTTGTGAGGCAGGTGGGGCTGAGAGAGTTCTGAGAGATTCTGATTTTATAGCCTTTAGGATCCCCTGCGTGTGTATTATTCATTGTTTTGTTGTTGTTATTTATAATATGTATACTTTCTTGTTGACTAAGAGTTATGGTTCTGTTATATAAATGTTTTAATTATTTTCATTAAAAATAGAAGATTTAAGTTCGCACTAGAGCCAGACAGGTTCTTTTCCCTTCTGTAAAATTAGATACTGTCTCTGGCTCATTCTATATATTTTTTATTTGTCCAAGGTCACCCAACAGGAATGTAGGAGTGCAGAAACACATCTGGTTCACCAGATAAGCCTCTGTCACTCAGGTGGAGGAGTGGGGAATCAAACCCAATTCTCCAGATTAGAATCCACCTGCTCTTAACCACAACATCATGCTGTAAGCAACCAAAGTGGGGCTGATGTGCTCAGCACTTGCAAAAACGGAACATATCCTTTGTCCAAACTGTATTTGAAGGTGTTTTGTCTGTGATCTTTCCCAAAACCAGAATTAGGAACACTTATTTATTGTTGAAATATTTATATCCCACTTCTCTAGGCTCGGTGGCTTACAGATCATAATGAAAACATTATAAATTAAAACCAAATAAAAATTAAAAAAACACAAACAAGTCCCACACACACACTACCCCTGATAAACTCTAGCAATCAAACAAGTCTTGTAGCATCTCCTGACAGTTTCCAATGAGAAATCTCCCACCACCTTTGAAGGGAGTCTGTTTCACATAGAGGAAGCCACTGTGGAAAACCACCAGTTCTGGCCTGCTCTTCCTCAATTCAGAGGCAAAAGATGTATGGAAATCTCAGTGTATATATAGCAACAGGACAGGTAGTTGAAGTTGAAGTAGTTTTCAGGACAGAGAGTTAAGTACTGACACACCTCCATTTGCTGCCTTTTGAAAAAAATGGACTACCAGCAAAATTAGTTGCTGACGTAAGCAATAAAGCAATAACGCATGTAAGCAATAACGCAAACAAACCAGACTATACAAAACTAAAATTAACAGGAACAGACCAGTTTCCATTACAAGGAAAAGCTGTAAATAGAAACAATACGTTTATTGTGGACTTTTGGAAGGTATGAATACCTCTAAATCCCAGCACTCAAGACCTTCAACAAGGAGAAGCGAAGAACAGTTTATAATCCACATGACTTAAGCCAAACGTATTTTTTAAATTCATGATTAGAGAGAGGGTGGGATTGCAAGCAGTCAACACAAACTTATTATTGTTCATGCCATATTGTAAGAAACTGGTTTAGCAAGTCAAGATTTGGGCATGTCAACAGTTATACGATACAATGAAATTAATACGGTATTTGCAGACAACGCAAAAGCTGGTGCACATCTTAGAAGACTCCTAAGTGGGAGGGACCGGAGAGATATTGCCAAGGTCACCCAAATCCCTTTCTGCCAGTCCCAGCTCTCTGGTAGAATCCTTTAGGGATAACAGATCAGATTAATACACTTTGACAGTTCCAGTGCAAAGAAATGTCCAAAGAATTCTACAGACTCCCTTTCATTCAACTCCAGAGAGACCCAACAGATTCAACTACAGAGGCGAAGAGATTAACTTAAACACAAGAGGGCCCCAGTACCCCTGGTTATTAATAGGATTCTGGTTAGCAGCCAAGGGTAGGTAAGACCTTTGCCAGAAAGCCACTCCCAGCCAAAACAGGTGAAGCAATGCTTTGGGCAGGAAGTAAAATAGCTTTTTACATTAGGCAGTTCAAATTGCCTTCCTCTGCATAGCAACCCTACCCTTCCTTGGTGGTCTTTCATCCAAGCATGGATCATGGCTGACCCCTGCCTAGAAGTTTTTGTGGAGCTCACTTGACCAGAGAGTTCAAAAAAGACAGAAATAACTTCTTATGCCAACTTGCATCAGCACGGTTACAAGCAGATGAAACATGTGCCATTCGCACAGCACCCCGTCCAGCAGAAAACACAACTGTCTACCTTACTCAGCCATTTACATGATCATCCAAACTGTCCCAGACCCCCAAGTCCTGCCGAAACAAATGGGGTCCTACCAATTCAGCCTGTTTGCAAAGTTAATGCAAGTTTGGCTTTTTTTTAAAATGTCATTAGCGTCCTGCTTTTAATTTAAATTCCAAACAAATGTAAATCAGAGATACGCTTGTGGTAAACCAACAAAGAAAAGAAGAAGAAAAGATTTCCAACAACCCCCAAGAAAGAATAGAAGGAAACGGCACCACATCAGCTATGCGCTCTCAGTTATGCTCCGGATGACTGATCATATGCTTTGCTGTAAACAAAAACAGCAACACTATTGAAAAGCAAATTCCAGTATTCTGTTGAGAGGCTCTGTCACAATATTGGCACTCATGTTCTCCGTGTGGGGAAAAGGGGGGGGGCGCTTTCTGCTAGAAAGCTTTGCCCCATGAAACCTTATACTATTTAGAGAAAGGGTTTTTTTAAGCTTCTCTGCTCCAAAATAGCTGTTTAACAATTAAAAGGACTTTAGCAGCGTTCAGCTAAGGAAATAAATGAGAATGTCAACCAGAACCCCAGGCAGAAATGGCAGAAATGTTCACAAAGCGTGCCAGGGCGGGGGGTATTTTTTAAAAAAAACTTTTCTGGCTGTACATTGCTCAAGTTATGGGGGAGATGGTAGAAGGGTCCCCATTCCCCACCCACAACAAAGTGTTGAATTTAAAAAAGCTTCCCCCCTTATAATTCAACCACCACTTGTGCTGCTGAAAACAATGTTGAATGTTAAATTAAACCCTTAAGGTCCAGATGTTATAAAACAGGGCGGTTTGGAGGAGGGAGGCCAGCCATTGGGGAGGGGGAAGCAAAGAAGGGTGACAGGGATTCTATAGGATGTGCCCCAGAAAAAGTAGAGAGGGGGTCTTTAGGTATCCTGGAAGAGAATCCCCTTCTTTTAAGACTCCGCCACTCCACAGAATCCAGTGCGCTCCCTCCATGCGGTGGCAATTCTGCAGACATATATCTGAATGCTCCCCCCTTCTGAAAAAGGAAACCTACCCCCCCCCCTCCCTCAGAAGAGGCCTGCCCCCAGAACCAGCACGCTCTTCAGACCCAGGAGTCCAAACACAAACCACAGGGCAGGGACCCGATCTCAAGACTCATGGAGCTCCCCAACATACAGCTGCGCAAGAAAAAAAAGGGGTTTTAAAACCAGCTCCCTTTGGAGGGGGGGTTCCAGGATCTGGGAAGAGCCGAGCAAAGGAAAGGAAGCCCCCAGTGTTAAGGCGGGACACTGAGGGTGCTTCAAGACCCTTCCCCACAACTTTGGAGTAGAAGGGGCACTGGACAACCAACCCTCTGGCTCACTTGCTGGGGACTCCAGCTCCCCTAGACAAGAGATGGGGCTCCTCAGACATGGGAGGGGCAGACCTCTTGCCCCCCCCCCCCCGTGCTGTAGCCAGGATTCTTTCCAAGCAAGGGGTCTCCTCCTCCTCTTTCTCTCCCCACACCCCTGCAACGGCAGTCCTCCAGGGACCGTCTATAAAGTGTCACTCTTCCTAAAGACTGCATTTCTTAAAAGACTGCATTTCGCACCCCCCTCCCCAAAAAAAGCTTTAAACAAGGGGCTCCTGGCTGACATCTTATGGACTGCATTTTGCACACACACTGTCCAAAAAAAAAAAAAACACCTTTAAGCATATGGGGTTCCTGGCTAACAGCTTAAAGGCTGCATTTAGTCCCCCCCCCCCCCAAAAAAAGACGCTTTAAACAAGGGGTTCCTGGCTCTCTTCATAAAAGATTGTTTTGCACTTCCCAGAAAAAAGACACCCTTAAACCCCCCCCCTTAAACAAGGTGGGTTCCCTGGTTCTACATCTCCCCTTGCGTGTACAGGTCTCCCCTCCCCCCCCTAATACTGCAAAAAGGAAAAGAAAACTCATGCACACAATGGGAGAAGAAAAGTTGGAGTAGGGAGGAGGGAATCCCCTCTGGGAAAGTGCATGCGTCAGCCCAGGCTGACTCAAGAGTAAGCTCGCCAACCACCGCGTCCCAGATCTGCCCCCCCCCCACGAGCGACAGCCGCCAAAAGCACTCATCTGACTTTACTCGCGAGTAGCCCGCGATCCCCTTCCACGCCCCTCCCCTCCCCGCTCTCCAAAGAATCCAAACTAGGGGAAGCTCCCACCGTGTCTTTGGAAAGCCTGGGCGCCGACGGGACGGATTGCAGCGTCGGCGGAGGTCTCCTCGGGAGTAAGATCCTGCTCATCCACCCACCCTGCAAACTTTGCAAAAGTTTCCCTACCTCCCGGGGGAGCGATGGCCGGGACCGCTGCGCGCTTGGCGAGGCTGCGCCTGGCTCGGGCCGGGTTCGGTGCGCTCTGCGCGGCTCTGCTCCCTCCCCAAGCCCGAAAGCAGGCGGGCCGACGGGCTCCCCTTCGGCAGAGAGCGCCTGCGTGGAGCAGCCCCGTAGCGAGGGAACTAGGCGGCCAGGAAAGCCCAAGAAAGCCAGCCCCAGAACTCCCCTTTCCACGCCTAGGCGCCTTAAGGGCATCCATCACCACCCCCTGCTGGCCTAAACGCAGAATTGCCAGCTCCAGGCGGAGAAATACCTGGAAGGGGGGGGGGGGTGAGGGGACCCCAGCAGGGTGCAAGGCCAGAGAGACCCTCTCCACAGCAGCCCTTTTCTCTAGGGGAACTGGTGAGATAAATGTAAGATACTAGACTTATGCAGGAAAAATGAAATGCACAGATATAGGACGGGTGATACCTGGCTTGACAACACTGCATGCCAAAGGGATCTGGAGTCTTATTAGACCACAAACTGAAAATGAGTCAGCAGTGTGCTGTGGCGGCAAAGAAAGCCAGTGCGATTCTGGGCTGTATCAATAGGAGTATGGTGTCTAGATCAAGGGATGTGATTGTACCTTTCTATTCTGCATTGGTTAGACCTCACCTGGAATATTGTGTACAGTTCTGGGCACGGTAATTAAGAAGGATATTGACAAGCTGGAACGGGTAAAGGGGAGGCCAGCCAAAATGGTCAAAGGTCTGTAATTACGAGAGCTAGGGAGCTGGGGATGTTTAGTTTCGTGAAGAGAAGGTTAAGAGGTGACAGGATAGCCATGTTAAGTTATCGGAAGGGATGTCATGTTGGTGAGGGAGCAAGCTTGTTTTCTGCTACTCCAAAGACTAGGACCAGGAGTAATGGGTTCAACGTGAAGTAAAAGAGATTCCATCTAATCAGGAAAAACTGCCTGACACTAAGGGCAGTGGAATGCACTACCTTGGAGTGTGGTGGAGTCTCCTTCTTTGGAGGTTTTTAAACAGAGGCTGGGTGGCCATCTGTGAGAAGTGCTTTGATTATGTGTTCTTGCATTGCAGGGGGTTGGACTTGATGGCCCTTGGGGTCTCTTCCAACTCTATGATTTTATGATTCTATGGCCTTGGTTGTCTGCCAAAGCTCATGCCGACAAATAAAACTGGGTTGCTCATAAAGTGCCAACTGGACTCAAATTTATTATTGGAGATCAGTTGTAATAGCAGGAGATCTCCAGGTGGTTAGCATTCTCCTGGCTGCTTTCCTAAGACTCTGATCTGGAGATCTCCTCCACATGTGCCTGCTGTTTACCTGCTCCTCAACATGAAGCCTGCTGTTTACCTGCTCCTCCACATGAAGCCTGCTGTTTCCCTGCTCCTCCACATGAGGCCTGCTGTTTCCCTGCTCCTCCACATGAGGCCTGCTGTTTCCCTGCTCCTCCACATGAGGCCTGCTGTTTCCCTGCTCCTCCACATGAGGCCTGCTGTTTCCCTGCTCCTCCACATGAAGCCTGCTGTTTCCCTGCTCCTCCACATGAGGCCTGCTGTTTCCCTGCTCCTCCACATGAAACCTTGAGCCAGTCACAGTTCTCACCAAGCTCTTTTAGCTCCACCTAGCTCACAAGATGTCTGCTGAGAGGGGAAGGAAGCAGTTTGTGAGGCACTTTGGGACTCCTGAAGATGAAGAAAAGTAGGGCAGAAAAGCCAACTCTTCTTCTGTATGTTTCATATTTTTACTCCTCCAGCCTTCCAGCTTTAAAAAAAATAAAACTCCAGCCATTTCAGCTTTGTCCTTTTTTCATGTTATTTTATTTTTTTGTTCCCTTTCAATCATTCTGTCTTCCATTTTCTTCACAACATCCCTGGGGTGTAGACGAGACTAAGAGCACATGACTGACCCCAGATCACCCAGACGCGAGTTTTCACATTAGAGTCCTGATTCGAACTTGAGTTTCCTAGTCACTCTAACCACTGTACAACATGAGCTGCCTTTGTATTTTGATGGTGATTTTATAAAGGCATTTGACTTGAAGAATTCTCTACCATGAGATGTGGTGATCAATGGCTTAAAAGAGAATCGGAGAGATTTTCAGAGGATAGATTTATTGGCCAATAGCCATGATAGAAGAAGAAAAGGAGTTTGGATTTATACCCTACTTTCTCTACCTTTCAGGTGTGAGACCACAGTCCCAGAATAAAGCGACCTGTAGTTTTCTTTAAAAAAACGTAAGACTTTATTGAGGACTGATGAATGCGAGGGATAGACGAATTCTGAGGAATATAGAACGAACCAAACCTTAAATCCCAGCTGCCCTTGGCCCGCCCCTAGCCGGGTCCAAGAGCCGCAGTTACAGTAAAATAACAAAGGAAAGAATACCAACATTCAGATACAAGGTTAACAGAACAAAAGACAGGGCTTGGCCACACATTGGAGAACTGTGGCTGCATTTTAGCTTTTGTTTCCTGGAAGGGGGAGGGGGGATGAGCCAAGGGGCCCATCCTGACATTCTGCCCCCCCAAAGGCCTCCCTCACGGATGAGGGAGTTCTGGGTATGCTCTATGGAACGCCCGTACTAAGCGTGGGGCGCTCACAGCATCCAGCGTCCACCCCCTCGTTCATCCCCTCCAGGAAATGGGTCTGTGCTACCAAGTACTGCAGTTTCTTCCGGTAGATGTGGGAGTCCAAGATGCAGCGCACCTCCTGGCGTAGTTCCCCTCCCACCCGTTCCGGCGATGGAGCCTTGTCTCATGCGTGCCATTGGTCCAGAGGAGGCGCTGCCTTCAGCAGGCTGCTATGAAATACTGGGTGCACCCCCCGAAACTTTTGTCGTTCCCTCGCTTCATGTCGGCCCTACGCCGGAAGTTTGAGGACACTTTTCAGGAGGAGAGGGCTTGGCGGAAGTTGCAGAACCTCCGGCAGGGAACACGCTCGGTGGCGGACTTCACGTCGGAATTTTGCCAGCTGGCCGGGCAGATCCGAGACTGGCCTGAGCCAGTCCTGATCCACTTCTATAAGGAGGCACTGGATCCGGAGATTGCGCAGTGGGGTACGATGGGCAGCGACCCCCCAATGCTGGCGGGATGGTACCTGAGGGCGGGGGAAACTGAGATCCATTTGATCAAGGCACAGAGCTACCGCCGCCGGTCCAGCCCCAGGAGGCGTTCCCCACCCGCACCGACCAGATGGAGTAGCACCCCAGCAAAATTCCCTACTGTTCCTCTCAAGCCGTAGGAGCCGGGTGGGGCAATCTCGGAAGAGCTCAAGCCAGTGCATGCCCAAGCAGGACGATTGGGACTTTGCCTGTCTTGCGGGGGCGAGGGCCATATTGCTGCTGTGTGTCCTGGGTACAGGGGAGGTTCAGGAGGACTCTCGAAGCAGGGGGGGTACCAAGCAAGGGGGTAGGCCAACTCCTAAGTCCTCACCCAAACAGAGTAAGGCTGAGAGGGGTATGGGAATGCATCTGGGGGAGTTGGGCCCAGAGGAGTCAGGCAACTCCGATGCCAGTTCACAGCCGGGTGAGAGCCAGACATCGACCTGGTAAAAGAACGCCTGCCTGCAGGGCCAGGCCCCCATGCAGGGCTGGGCGCGTCCACACAGCCGGGCCATTAGGCAGCTCTCGCTGCCAAGTCTCGTCTCTAAGCGTACTATTATCCTAAGCAACCACAGGAGTAGAGTTACGGTTAAGGTGAAAGCACTGGTAGATTCAGGGTGTACCTGCTGCCTAATGCACCCCTCCCTGGTGGGCTCCAGCTCAGTGGCTCTTGAAACCTCTACATGCGGCCTTCCAGCATTGAGGTTTTAGCGGGAACAGAAGGATGGGAGGGTGTTAGGGGGGCCCCCCACAACCCACAAGATAGAACCAGTGTTGTTGCAATGTGGGGAGCACTGGGAGAAATGCTCCTTCGTGATCGTGCCCATGGCAAAATACACGGTTGTACTGGGAGTCCCGTGGCTACGGGATCATGAGCCGCAAATTGACTGGGGAGCAGGGACCATAACGTTCCGAGATCTCCCATGTGGGGCCCATATGGCAGGGGCACCACTGCAAGATCTGGGCCCCTCCCAGGAAATGGCCGGGTCGGTAGAGACAGTGGAACTGATCCCCCCAGAGTACCAGGACTTGGCTAGGGTTTTCGAGGAGGGGGAGTGCGATCAGCTTCCCCCACACCGGAGCACAGACTGTAAAATCAAGCTGAAACCAGGAGCACAGCTGCCTAAGAGTCGCCTCTACCTAATGAGTCCAGCCGAAGCGGTGATGCTCCGGGAGTTCCTAGACAAAAACCTCTGCAGGGGGTTCATCCGGCACTGCACTAGCGAGTTTGCAGCCCCGGTCCTGTTCGTAAAGAAGAAGGATGGGACGTTGAGACTATGCACAAACTACCGAGGCTTGAATGCGGCCTCCGCTTGCAACAAGTACCCCTTGCCCCTAATCTAGGACTTGTTGGCTTGTTTGGGAGGGGGGCGAATTTTCACCAAACTAGACCTATGGGAAGCCTACGATCAGGTGCAAATCACCGAGGGGATGGAGCACCGCACGACTTTCAACACGAGGTTAGGTCAGTTTGAATATTGTGTGATGCCATTCGGGTTGTTCATGTCTCTCATAAATGAGGTACTGCAGGAGTTCCTTTTTAAGGGGGTGGTTGTGTACCTAGATGATGTTTTGATTTATTCTGACTCGCTGGAGGAACATGTGAAACTAGTGAGAGCCGTGCTAAAACGGCTGCTGGACAATGAGCTATTTGTGAAACTGTCCAAATGCGAGTTCCACAAAACAAAGTTGGACTTTCTGGGGTTCCGGATCTCCCGGGACGGCCTGGAGATGGACTCCTGCCAAGAAGTCAGTAACAAAAAACGTCCACCTGCAATGGAAGGCCCCCCGAACTCAAGTGCAAACAACTGGGAATCCTTTCTGGGATCTCTACATGGCAAATTTTACTGGGACTTCATCATGGGCGGATTCTTTTGCTCCCAACTTGCTCCTCCCCCTCACCTCAACTCTGCTAAGGAGCCTAAGGGACAAGAGGGTAGGGGGCTGTAAAGAGACCAGCCTTTGGACTGGTCTCCGGATTATGAGGGTAGCTGCTTCTGCGGCACTGGAAAGCGTTACATTTACTGCCAGAGCCTGTGCTCTGGCATGATGACCCCTCAAGCGTCCGCTTCGTCACATGTTCCACGTGGACGCCTCAGAATTTTTCCTGCCAAGGCTAAGTGGGGGCTGGGCTCTACTTACAAATAGGGGGAGGGATGGACGGTTGTACCCCACTGCGCCTATTTTGTCTCCTTTCAGCAGTAAGTAAAGTTTTCTGACGTGGAGTTAAACTGGACAGTAGGGGACAAGGAAACGGGGGCAATTAAGCTGGCTCTGAGCGCTTGGCACCACTTGCTGGAGGGGGCTCAATTCCTGTTCAAAGTATGGACGAACCATAAGAACTTAGCGGCCTTAAAAGCACCAGGGAAGTTGTCCGCCGAGCAACTCAGCTGGGCCGACTTTTTCTCCCATTTCGATTTCACGCTGCATTTCTTCCCAGGAAAAACAAATGTTTTGGCGGATGCCTTGTTGCCTCCCCCACACGGGGGTCGAGGCACCGCCCGCCCACGGAGCCGTATTCTCCCCCGCCCAGCTGGGTTTGGCGGTGTCAACCCAGAGCCAGACTTGCGCCAAGGCAACCCCACCTCCTGACTCGAACAAAAGTTTGGGCGCCCTCCCTTCGTAAAGCCCCATGGACCAGGCCGCTGCGTCTCCTTCCAAGCAGCCCCCGACCTCGTGGATCTGCTCGATTTCATCCTTGTAGGACTCGCCATAGTGTTGCCCGTGCGCCTCCACTTGCACCAGGAAGTAGGGGAGGGATTCAACTTTGCCATCAAACTGGGCCTTCATGTCCCTGTGTCATGGTGGTGGTCCATTGCCCATGCGGCTTGCCGGGGGGTTCCCAAGGACGGTGGCGTCTGAGCAGTCGTGGAGTCTGTCACCTGCCCCAGGATCCCCAAGTCCATCACTGTCTGTTGTTGCACCCGCAGGCACTCTATCTCTCGGCGAAGGGTTAAAGCGACCTGTAGTTTTCTTTCAAAAACGTAAGACTTTATTGAGGACTGATGCATGTGAGGGATAGACGAATTCTGAGGAATATAGAAAGAACCAAACCTTAAATCCCAGCTGTCCTTGGCCCACCCCTAGCCGGGTCCAAGAGCCGCAGTTACAGTAAAATAACAAAGGAAAGAATACAAACATTCAGATACAAAGTTACCATTACAAAAGGCAGGGGCTTGGCTACACCTTGGAGAGCTGTGGCTGCATTTTAGCTTTTGTTTCCTGGAAGGGTAGCAGGGTGAGGGGGGATGAGCCAAGGGGCCCATCCTGACATCAGGAGTCTCAAAACCGCTTACAAACTCCTTCTCTTCCTTTTCCCACAACAGACATCTTATGAGGCAGTTGGGGCTGAGAGAATTCAGAGAGAATTGTGACTAGCCCAAAGTCACCCAGCAGGCTTCATGTGGAAGAGTGGGGGGGGGGGAGGGGGGACCTAAATCAGAGTTTTCTGTTATATGTGGAAGAGTGGGAAAGCAAGTCTGGTTCTCCAGATTAGAGTCCACCTGCTCTTAACCACTACACCACACTGGCTGAATGAAAGGCTCTTCCTCATAGGGCCACTTTGTGGGCTTCCCCAGAAACAAGGTGCTTGGTTGGATGGACTATGGTTGCAAACTTGTGATCCAGAAGGGCGGCTTTTATGTTCTCATGCGGTCCTCTGAGTAATAAGCAATAGAGCATCACCCTCTTGTGGTTCAGAATAACACTGCGAGTAGTAAATGAAAAATCAGCAAAAAATTTAGAAGAGTTTGGATTTATATCTCCCCTTTCTCTCCTGTAAGGAGACTCAAAGGGGCTTATAATCTCTTTCCCTCCTCCCCCCCCCCCACAACAAACACCCTGTGAGGTAGGTGGGGCTGAGAGAGCTCCGAAGAACTGTGATGAGCCCAAGGTCACCCAGCTGGCATGTGTTGGAGTGCACAAGCTAATGTTGTTCCCCAGATAAGCCTCCACAGCTCAAGTGACAGAGTGGGGAATCAAACCCGGTTCTCCAGATTAGAGTGCACCTGCTCTTAACCACTACACCACTAACAGCTCTCTGTTATATGAAATCCAAAGATTCAGGGTGGCGACTGACTTGGAAAATATGAGTAATGCTACTCTGAAGGGAACATGTATAAAGAATCACATGTGCATTCACAGACCCTTTTTGCAAATACTGCAATATTTCACAAATGGAAACAGGGACACGGTTGAATATACAGGAAGGATTGAAGCGAAGGGTGCCAACTGGCCCAGAAAAAAAGTTCTGTCCCTTTCATAGAGGTTTGGCCAGTTGGAGGCCATGGTGAAGTGGCTGAAACAGAACAGGCTGAAACTAAATCGAACATTGAACATGGAGGAGGTCCAGAGGCTGGGTCGGGGAGACTTGGGGACTGGCCACAATCCAGCTCTTGGCAGGGTGCAGCTAACAACTTCGCTGAACGTCACGAGCTTGGGTATGGCACCTGATGCCTCCTTATCTATGGCTTTATGGCCGTGGTGGCGAACCTTTGGCACTCCAGATGTTATGGACTACAATTCCCATCAGCCCCTTCCAGCATGGCCAATTGGCCATGCTGGAAGCGGCTGATGGGAATTGTACTCCATAACATCTGGAGTGCCAAAGGTTCACCACCACTGCTCTATGGTGATTCCTGGCCTGAAAGACATCTGGCTGACCTCAACCAGGTCCAGAACCTTTTTGGGTCCTGGCTCTGACCTGGAGAAACTATGGCCCCTTCCAAACATGCAGAACAATGCACTTTCAATCCACTTTCCATGCACTTTGCAGCTGGATTTTACTGTGAGGAATAGCAAAATCCACTTTCGAACAATTGTGAAAGTGGATTGAAAGTGATTTATTCTGCATGTGCAGAAGGGGCCTCTCTGTCAAGTGAGACTCAGGCCCCGCAGGACCTATTGCAATTCCACCAGGCCTCCAATTGAGGGCAGCAAAGGCATTCCATCCTAACTGGTCTCCCTTCCCCCTTCTCTTTCCTCTTTCCTCTTTCTTTCCCCCTTTCCTTTAATTCATCCTTTTCAACAAGAGATTTTATGGCACCTTAAAGTTGTACACTTTAATCCTTTAGTTTGTTGTTGTATGCCTCCCTGAGCCCATCGAGCAGTGGTGTGCCTGCAGAAAATGGTGCCCAGGGCAAGCACTGAATTGCGCCCTCCCTGCAAAATTGTACCCCTGGGGAAGGGCGGAAGGAAAGGGTGCCCTCAACCTCATGTCTTCCTCTCCAGTGGATAGGTGGCAAGCAGGCGAGCAGTGGACGGGTAGTGTATGGGCAGAGGCTGGTGGATGGGGTGCAGGAGAAGGAGAAGGCAGGCAGCGCAAAGCACCTCTTATGCAAGGAAAGCATGGCCGAATGCGCCTCCCACGTGACACTCGCAGGAGGCACCTGGGACATCTGCCCCCGCTGTACCCCTGCCAGGTACACCACTGCCATCAAGGAGCACTCCATCTTTTAATAATTTATTTTGGAAATTTTCAAACTGTATTGCAGGTGGAGCTGTTGAAACAGATAGACTAAGTCCCACCTGAACCAAGCTTGTTTTTAATGGGGATTTTTAGGTGAACTGTAAATTGTGTCAACACCTTTTGAAGTTTGTTAGTGTGAACTACAGGACTGGTCTATTTCAGATATTGTTACTGTCATCGTAGTAGTAGTAATAGTCTTTATTTACGGTCAATGACCAAATACAATACAATTCTCCAATACAGCAAATATTGTTGCTGGTTTTATGTTATGTGACTATCATGTTGGTAGCTGCCCCAAGCCTGAAAGGGGAAAGGTGGTTTAGAAATGTAATAAATAAATAAATAAGAAGAAATCCAAGTATAAACACATAAATATGATTTGACAACAAAAAAACAAAAACAAAGCCACTACGTGCCAATCAGATCCCAGCAATCTGAGCTCCAGGGCCCTTGAGCAGTCCGCACCAGTCCTGGTAGATGTCTGTGCAGATGCTCTCAAGACAGTGTTGGATTTAGTTGAAGAGAAGGCCCTTCATAATCCCTGACCCTCCCATCCAGAAAATGGACTTCATTTCAGTTAAGTCCTAAAAGGACAACATCAATGCAGAAATCAATGCTAATGTCGAGCTATCGGCTTAAGACAGTATTTTTCTGAAATGGAGTTCTAGTAAAATTTCTGAAGGGTTTGGAGACTGCAGGGCATCACGACGGCGTGTGTAAGAAAGGCCTATGACCGTGTCAAAAATATTATACAGCTTGGTCAGAGCCCCCCCCGCCCCCCCATTTTGAGGCCCTAGGCTTCGACCTCCCAAGCCTACAGGGAAATCCAGAGCAGTGAGACTCACACATTTTTCCAGTGTAGCACTACCATTTGCCCAGTATTTTAGGAAAGTTGGCAAGGCTCTTGCCCAGTAGTGCTTGGGTTTGAGACCTGCTGCGAGCAAACCTGGTAAGCTACATTCTTGCTTGAGATGGGGGCTTTATGGCAAGAATCAGACATGGGGCTGTGGCTCAGTGGTAGAACATCTGCTTGGAATTCAGAAGGCCCCAGGTTCAATTCCCAGCAACTCCCATTAAAAGGATCGGGTGATGTAATTGGGAAGTAATTGTACCACTCTACTCTGCATTAGTCAGACCTCACCTAGAGTACTGTGTTCAGTTCTGGGCACCACAATTTGAGAAGGATATTGACAAGCTGGAACGGGTCCAGGGGAGGCCAGCCAAAATGGTCAAAGGGCTGGAATCCATGCCCTACAAAGAGAGGCTTAGGGAGCTGGGGATGTTTAGTTTGGTGAAGAGAAGGTTAAGAGGTGACAGGATAGCCAGGTTTAGATATTTGAAGGGATGTCCTGTTGGTGGGGGAGCAAGTGTGAGACTGCAGTCCCAAAATAAAGCAAACTGTACTTTTTCTTTAAAAAAACATAAGACTTTATTGAGAACTGAAGCATGCGAGAGATAGACAATTTCTGAGGAATATAGAAAGAACCAAACCTTAAATCCCTGCTGCCCTTGGCCCGCCCGTTGCCGGGCCCAAGAGCCGCAGGAACAGTAAGATAACAAAGGAAAGAATATCAATATTCAAATACAGAGTTAACATTACAAAAGACAGGGGCTTGGCCACACCTTGGAGACCTGTGGCTGCATTTTAGCTTTTGTTTCCTGGAAGGCTAGAAGGGGGAGGGGGGATGAGCCAAGGGGCCCATCCTGACATTCCGCCACCCTCGCGGATGCGGGCATTCTGGGTATGCTTTACGGAATGCCCGTACTAAGCGTGGTGTGCAACCATGTCTGGCGTCCACCCACTTGTTCATTCCCTCTGGGAAATGGGTCCAGGCCACCAAGTACTGCAGTCTCTTCCAGTAGACTCGGGAGTCTAGGATGCTGTGCACCTCCTGGTGTAGTTCCCCTCTTACCCATTCTGGCAGAGGAGCCTCTTCTCATGCGTGCCATTGGTCCAGAGGAGGCGCTGCCTTCAGCAGGCTACTATGGAATACCAGGTGCACCCCCCGAAATCTCTTGGGCAACTCCAACTCAGCCATTACCGAATTAATCACTTTAATCACCTGGTATGGCCCCAAAAACTTCTGTCCCAGCTTCCGGCAAGCCTGAAGCCCCCGGAGGTTCTTTGTGGAGAGGTACACTCAATCTCCGATAGCCAGGGGGAGGGGGCGCCGCTTCTTGTCGGCCTGCTCCTTATAGGCCCGTTTCTCTTTGTCCAGTGCCTTCTGCATGGGGCCCCAAGCCTCCCGGATAAACTGCACCCATCCCTGGAGCTCCACTGGCGCTCCCGACGTATCTGACAAAAAGGGGAAGGGCTTAGGCACTACTCCAAAGGGGGTTTTCTGCTGCTCCAGAGACTGGGACGAGGAGCAGTGGGTTCAAGGTGAAGGAAAAGAGATTCCACCTAAACATCAGGAAGAACTTCCTGACAGTAAGGGCTGTTTGGCAATAGAATGGGGATGTTCTGACTGCCCTCCCTGTACTGCCTCCCAGTCCCGATGTCGTTCTGGCCTTGGTTTTGTTATTTGCTGTGGTGGGTTTTCAGGTTTTCCACGTTCTGACTTCACCTGCTCAGTTCGCTATGTTGTATCTGAGCTATTGCATCCAAAGGGGGTAGAAGGCTTGGACCACTCCCAAACGGGATGCAACACCTCAGATACAACTTCCAGAAACTCAGAAAGGTTTGAGGTCAAACCAAGAAGCCTTGCCCATGGAACAAGGAACATGAATTGATGCCGTAGTCTCTGGGCATGCGCAATGTCCAAACCTCAGGTCCCCAGATAACCCTGGAAAGGGGGTACAAGAGCGAGATTACTGTAGCAAAACTCCCTCCAACCTGAGTACTGAGCACGGTGACAGATTCCCTGTTGCGCTGGCCTTCTCATTTCAGCCATCATGCTGCTGTAATGGTGACAACCCTACACCCCCTGCTTTTCCAACAAAAGTTCCGCTGCGTTGCGGACCCCAAGACACAGTTCTGTGCGGGCGGGTGATACTCCATTGTGCCGGGAACTGGATATGGGCGTGGGCGTGGGATGTTTTTCCCTTCCTTTTTTTTTACAACCAAAGGTGGGAGGACCTAATATTGGGCAGGTCCTCCCTGGAACTAGAAACAATAATGAAAGTAATTCCGCGAAATCTGGCCTGGAATATAACTATAAACAATAATGAAAAGAAAATTGACTAAATTGGGCTATTTGGTTTATGGTTGCCCAGTGCCTGGGAGCTGGCTGAGACTGCCCTTAAGGAGCAGTCTCAGGCCAGAGCCATCCTGAGATATCCAGCTCTCGTTGCACAATCTGAGTGTCCCCACTGGACCCCCTTCTCAGTTATGATGGGTAGAGAGTCACTTCAGCCTAACCCTCCCCCTTGTTTTGCTCCATAATATAACTGCACTGGCTGGCCTTTGCTCAGATGAAAATGTCTGGGGTTCAGCACAAATAACCCCCTTGTGCAGAATTGTTCTACAAATTAAGTATGCATACTCACAGTTCCTGGAAGCCCACCCACCACAGAGGCTAGGCCCAATTTATCAGCATCTGCCACTGACGCCACTGATGCCAGCCCACCATGTTACCGCTTGCCCTTTTGCCCACACCAACTCCGTCCTGGAATTTAGGCTTTCTATGCTCGCCCCTTATTGCTTCTATTGTTTGTATTCTCACTCCTAGTTTAAAAACTGCTGTGCTTTTTTTATTATCACTCTCAGCTTGTATGAGGTAGTCCAGGTGCTCTGTCCCCTCTTGTAAAAGTGCACAACGATGGGTGCTCTAGGCCCTGCTTTCGCCTGACTGTACTCCAAAGGACCTGATGTCATCAGACTCTGATTGAAGCCATGCAGGAAAATCTCCTTGAGATGGCTGCGAGCTGACGACAGAAAATGACTTTTCCAAGGTCCCCGCTTGTGATCCGATCCTGCAGAACTACCTGAAGAACTTTCAGTGCCGCTGCACCTGACTATTTCCCTGATGACTGAACTCCGAAAGGCGCTAATGAAGCCGGTGCAAATGGGACCCTGTTTTATTCCACCCAGTATGATGTGTAATGTCGCGAAAGGACTACGCCTCGCCTTGGGTTGGAGAAGCGTAAAAGGGGGGAGCTGGTGCCACAGATGCCTGAAGCGCGACACCCAGCTGACAGATGGCTGACAGTCCCGCGCCTAGACAGCGGACACCGACCTGCCGGCTCACTCGGACTCCTCTGGCTGGACTCTTGCGCTTTGCCAACATGAGTGTTTTGCTGGCCAGCAGATGACCACCTCCACACCTCCACCTTTTCCATCTGCTTCAGCTCCCCACCCAAGTTCCTGTTGGATTAGTATTCACTCTGCCTCATCCTCTTCTCTGGATCTCCTAAGTCTTGCAATCTTCCCCAGCCTCAGAGCACCCCGACTAACACCCCAACTTTGATCCCCAGAGATCGAGTCAAATAAAAGCGCCTTGCCTACCTCCCTCCTTTTGTCACAGAGCCGATCGATAATTTTGTTTAAACTATTGCCTATTAATGTACGTATTGCATCTCTCCTGTGTTTGCTTGAAAGTCCAGACCCTACTCGTATTGGTCCTGGAAATCCAGGCCCTGGATGCATCCATGGCCTGAATGCCCAGAAAAGGGGGGACTGTTGCCGCCGGGAAAATATGAAAAATATTTTCCTAAGCCTATCACTAAAATACATTGGCTAAGGACCAGAGCAAAGAGACCAGTGTTGTCCAAAAGTCTCCATAAGGCCTGGAAAGGACGTGTATGTGCTAATGTTTCACATGGGTTTCCTTCTTGCTTTTATCCCTTTTAAGATTTAATGTAAGCCCCTCAGTGTTGGATTTATGGTTTGCCCAATGTTTAGGCTTATGTCCTAACTAGGTTTCCCAGTTGATTTAAGGTTTATTAATACAGTTAAGTAGGGATATTCTTGTTTATATATATATAGTGTTTTTTTTACTGTATTGTAAGTCCTGTAGGATTGCATCTAATGTTTAGAAATGTTATTTTAGAAATTTGTATCTGTTAGTAAAAGCAATAGCTTGTAGCAGCTGATATTAAGACCCAAGGAAGTTAATCTTGGAATTCAGTTTGGGCCAACACCCGGTAGATCTCTTTAGCAAGAACAAAGACCCATTTTGGATTACAAATTGATTCTGATGACGGCACCCCAGAGGTCCCAGCCATTGAGGGATGAACTAAGATCACCATTTGAACTTTCTTTTGTTGCGGGACTGAGGTGCGGGAGCCTCAGAATATAATTCAAGGAAGCAGCCCATCTGATAACCAGATACCTGGGTGCTTTAACAGCCTCACCCAGTTTTATGAATGGACACTCTTCGCCCATGTTCCGGACCTGTTGAAAAGTCTCACGGAAAGATACCTGACAGCGAGATCTCATGGTCCCATTCACAAAGTTGTAATTGTACCTTTCTTTTTATGTGTTGATGTTTTCTTTATTGTTGCAAGGTAAGGGACCTGCCCCCTTACCTGCCCCCTTGCCCTCTTTTGATCTGTGTGTATAAGTTGCTGTGCTTGGCTACGAGGGAGCGATTCCCCTGCCTGAGTTGT
The DNA here is from genome assembly GCF_021028975.2 of Sphaerodactylus townsendi. NCBI lineage: Eukaryota > Metazoa > Chordata > Lepidosauria > Squamata > Sphaerodactylidae > Sphaerodactylus > Sphaerodactylus townsendi. Next base: position 21,453,961 of record NC_059441.1, on the reverse strand, counting down.
AGCCACCACTTTAGGATAAAATATTCTGTTTTGAAGAAAACTGGCTTCCTGCGCCTCGCTGCATTGCCTGAGCTGAAATCACTTAATGTTACCCAAGCAGCAGCGGTAACACTCACAGCAACTGTGAACACAGCTCTCCGCCAGCCACAGAGCTAGTGTCACTGGGTTAGAACATCAACTTTGCACACAGATCACATGATGTAAGAGACCGTTCTCTGCATGAGATTTGGGAGAAAACAGGAAGCAGGTGGCAGATTCAGCTCCGCGTTTACCATACGTTTCGACAATCTGTTTGCATGAATGTACACATTGGGTTGCCACAAACAAACATCTGCCCATTTGTTTGTGTTACACGGCACCATCTACGCAACCCACCTTCCGCCTCCTCAAAAGAGCTTACGAAGAGGCACAGAAAACAGCAGGATTCCATTCTTGTACTTTTAATAGCAATGGATGAAGTAAACCAGGAAGTGGGATCCTAGACCTCTCAGCATTAGTCTGTCTGGTCTCCTGTCCCTGAGGAGTACGTTTAGACTTTTTGCAGCTAGAGAAAGAGATTCCTATATGGATGCAAAAACTGGAGTGGAAATTCTTTTACAACAAAATCAAGAGGAAGTCAGGGAAGCTGGAAGCTTGCAGTTTGCAAGATATGCTTTAAGTACATTTTGCACCGCAAATATTCACTTCCTCTTTTGCAGACTTTCAGTATGAATCCTGACGTTGACTGCAGGCATTGAGGTCAGGTGGGGAAAGACCAGAGCCTTTTGCTTCCCATTTGAAAGCTGCCATTTTAGGCCTGTGGAGCAGATAAACCTTCCTTCTAGGTCGATGTATTTAATTCTCAATGCTGCCAGTTTGGGGGATACTTAAATCTGGGGACTGAAGCCACATCAAGACACAGCTTACATTTCCTGCAAGCCCCAGGTTTGCAGAAACATCTGAAATCCAAAAATAAATAAAATAGAAGGTGCCCCTGTGGTTTTAAGGAATGAATGCACTCTGTGGATGTTGCTGGGAAACCGAAACAATATTGCTGGTTGAAGCTTTGGTTTCTGTCAGTGAGAGCTAGGGGCAGGGGCTTTTTTTGGCCCACATGGTTCACAGAAACCACCGAATGAGTTGCTGCCACCCAATTTGCATGACTCACCCCAGCCTGGCAGCTCACTACTGTTCAACTGCAGTTATTCCCCCAAAGCCAATGTGCTGTAGTCAGGGGCATAGCTAGGGAAAATGGACTCAGGGGCAGACTCTGAGTTTTCCGCATCTCCATGGGGCCCTGTGCCCTGCTCCCCACTTACCTTAGCCAGCGGCGGGGCAGGGCTGGGCAGGGGTGTCTGGCAGCGGCCTCTGTCAGCCTGGCTGGGTGGATGGGGTGAAGGGGGAAGGAGGAGAGGTGTAGGGCAATTTTCTGCCCCCCCCCACATGACCCCAACAGCATTGCCCAGGGCGCTTGTCCCCACCCTGTCCTGTGGTAGCTACGCCACTGGCTGTAGTGATTACAGTTTCAGGCCAGGATTTGGGAGTTAAAACGTGAAAGTAGTCCCCTGGGCAAGCCCCAGGTCATTACAGACCCATGGGGTGAGGTCACATCACAACATTTACTAGGCAGACTTTGTTTATGGAGTGCTTTGCCACTGCCTTCCCCAGTCGTCTATACTTGACCCCCAGCAAGCTATCAACCTCGGAAGGATGGAAGGCTGAGTCAGCTTTGAACCGGCTACCTGAAACTGACTTCTGTTGGGATCCAACTCAGCAGGGGTTTGGCTGCAGGACTGCAGCTTACCACTCTGTGCCCTGGGGCTCCTAGGCCCAAGTTCGAATCCCTACTCTACCATTGAATCTTGCTAGGAGACCTTGAGCTAACCGAGCCCACAAGGTTGCGGTTGAGGATAACATGGAAGAGGTTGAGGATCAAATAGAAGAGAATTGGGAAATACCAGAAGATTTGGGAGGTGGAGCCTGAGGAGAGTGGGAGGGGCTTCAATGGGATATAACGCTATAGAGTCCGCCTTCCAAAGCCACCATTTTTTTCAAGTGAACCGATCTCTGTCACCTGCAAATCTCCACCCACCACCCAGCCATAGATTAACATTATACCACACAGTCTATGTCAGGGGTAGGGAACCTGCGGCTCTCCAGATGTTCAGGAACTACAATTCCCATCAGCCTCTGTCAGCATGGCCAATTGGCCATGCTGGTAGGGGCTGATGGGAATTGTAGTTCCTGAACATCTGGAGAGCCGCAGGTTCCCTACCCCTGGTCTATGTTTTACCCTGAATGTTTTCAAACCCTGACAACCCTGTTCAGTTCCGACCATCCCTCAACCACATGGTGAGTTTTGCGACAGCTCTCCCTCTGAGCATTAATCAGCTGCAAAAATAGTTCACACACAAAGAGACGGCCTTTCGGAAGCCTTGGAAACCCAAGCCCGTCGTCCACTCTGAACCAAATTTCCGTTCTGGCCACAGGGTCGAGGAGATAAATGATGTATTTTTAAAGCTATGTTTATTTATGGGCTGTATTTTAAGTTATAGCCACACAATCCCACCCCCAATCCCGAGTCTGGTTTCCTCTTCCGTTGAAAGCAGTGTTGATCTTGGCTTGGAATCTTGTGCTGTTGCAGACACCACACACATCGGCTTGGACACAGGATCTGATCTCTGTAGGCTGGAGATCAATTGTAATTCTGGGAGATCTATGGTGGGCAACCTTATTTAAAGCAAAATCCTTCTGCCTCAAAAGGTCACCTTTTAAAACAAAGAGAAATAGAGTCTGGATTTGGAAATACCTGGAGATTTGAAGAAGAGTTTGGATTTATATCCCACCTTTCTCTCCTGTAAGGAGACTCCAGGTGGCTTGCAATCTCCTTTCCCTTCCTCTCCCCACAACAGACACCTTGTGAGATAAGTGGAGTTGAGAGAGCTCCAAAGAACTGTGACTAGCCCAGGGGTCTGCAACCCGCGGCTCTGGAGCTGCATGTGGCTCTTTTGTCCTTGCGCTGCGGCTCTGAGTGGCTTGGATCCTCTCAGCCTCCTTTGGAGAGTCACCCTAAGGGTTAATGGGAAAGAGTCCCCGTTCCAAGAGAGGCACAGCCTGAGACGCCTATCCCAAGCCCACTTCTGGCTTCCCTGTCCCAGCTGCATGGTTGGCTGTTGATGGTGGTGTGGCGTGGGGCAGGGGTAGAGCACAGCTGGTGGATCCTCTTGAACAGATGAGCGGTGAAGGGTGGGAAACGGGAGGGAGTTGCAGGAGCACAGATTTTCAGTGCAATTCTAATCTCAGTCTGCCCCCCTTGAATGGGGGGTCAGGGGGTCGACCCTGCTTTGGGTGGCCTCATCCCCCCTCCCGGGTCCTTCTTAGGGTGCGGGACCACATGGGGGACCCCAGCAGCACCACCTTGGGTTGCAGACCTCCCAGCAGCCCCACTGAGCTCAGGGGCTTTCCTGGCGGATGGCAGCCTGACTGAGTCCAGGTGGGAAAGACAATGTCAGGTTTTAAAGGAGTTATTACCTGCAGCCCTGCAAGGTTGCACTTGTCAGGGCTGTTTGATGGGGAGGTGGGTGTGGGTGGGAATTGTTTGCTTCTGCATTGCCAAGGACGGCAGGAACGCATGGGGAAAGCCTTGCACGTGGATCTTGGAAGGTTTACTTCGGAGTAAGCCAGTGGAGGGTAAGCTTGTAGATCATTGAAGGGAGGAAGGCTGGTATCATCCTCAGCCATGGTTGTCGTGGGTTGCCAACTCCTGGTGGGCAAATTCCAGGACATTTGGGGGTAGATTCTCAGAAGCTGTGGCTTTTGGGACCAGGGCGGGGGCCATGCTCAGTGAGGAATATGGCTGTCTAGTCCACCCTCCATGGCAGATATTTTCTCGGGGGGGGGGGAGAAAAGTTCACACCCCCGTCTGGAAGTTGACAACCCCATTAATTTTGACCCACCATCCAAGTGGAATTTGAGGGGGTTCTTTGGGGGGGGGGCATAATCAGTGTCTTTCAACAGAAGAAAAGAGAAATGTGTGAAACAGGGGTTCTATTTTTGGTCATTTGAATCATGTACAAAACAGGCTTTTTACCCTCACCCCCTTTTAGCTTTGATGGGTAAAAATAGGCCCCAAAGAAGGGAACTTCTCTCTGCATGAGAATATATACAGTGTTATCTTCATTTTAGATGTCAAAAAGTATTTGCGGCTCCAAGTGTTTTCTTAGGTTGCTGACCCCTGGACTAGCCCAAGGTCACCCAGTAGGAATGTAGGAGTGTGGAAACAGATCTGGTTCACCAGATAAGCCTGTGCCACTCAGGTGGAGGAGTGGGGAATCATCAAACCCAGTTCTCCAGATTAGAATCCACCTGTTCTTAACCACTACACCACGCTGAGAGTGGACTCTGAGTGAATGGGATTTAAGTAAAGGTTATGACTTGCAGTTCACCTTCCCAAGGAGCCATTTTCTCCAGAAGTGGAAGAAATGCTTCAAACAAATCATAAATAAGCTGTCGATGTAGTCTGGAGATCAGCTGTCATGCTAAGTCTCCAGGTCTCACCTGGAGGCTGGCCACCCTAGGTTGAAACCCTGCAGCTTAGAAATGAAGCTACCTTCTGGTTCTGGCCTGGGCATTTTACAGGGCGCATGAGAAACGCTGCTTCCTTATAAGGGAAAACTCTCTACTGCTGGTTTGTGGCTTGACTATGGACTGGCTGGGGGGATTTCATTTCTTTGCTAAAGTGCATTGCAAGGCAATCCTCCCCCTCTGGGTCAGCAACTCTAAGAAATTACGGAGAGAGGTGTGGGTGGAACAAGAACCCGATGTGAATTTGTGGGAAAAAAACCCAGCACAGAACCTTCAAGTGATGCAAACAGCCCGCTGCACACGCTCATTTCCAAAGCAAGCTGTGTGAATTTTGCCATCAGGCAGAGTTTCCCTGAGTCTCTCTCTCTAAAGCAGTAGAGATAGCCAGAGTGATGTAGTGGTTAAGAGCAGGGGCACTCTAATCTGAAGAACCGGGTTTGATTCCCCATTCAGCCACTTGAGCTGTGGAGGCTTATCTGGTGAACTTGATTAGCTTGTGCACTCCAACACATGCCAGCTGGGTGACCTTGGGCTAGTCACAGTTCTTTGGAGCTCTCTCAGCCCCACCTACCTCACAGGGTGGTTGTTGTGAGGGGGGAAAGGGAAAGGAGTTTGTAAGCCCCTTTGAGCAGGAGAGAAAGGGGGGATATAAATCCAACTCTTCTTCTTCTTCTTTAAAGATGGTTTGCTGGAATCAGTGGCGGAGTGCCAAGGGGATGGGGGGTGCATCGTGCGCCGGGTGCACACCTGGGGGCGGGGAAATCGCTCCCAGGCCCCTCCCCTTTCCCCCACTCCCTCCACAGCCCCCGCGGTGCCCCCCCACGGCACACACACACCTCGCCCCCCTTTCCACACTTACCTACGTTCCTTTTCTTTTTAAAGTACTTTTTGAGGCTGAAAAAAGCGGCCTATTTATAGTTCAGACTAAAAACTGCCTGAGGAACTACAGGGAGAGGGTGCACACCATGATTATTGCCTACCCATACTCATATCAAACAGCTTGGCAATCAAACGTGTGTGCCCCCTCCCTCCCCAACACCTGGCCGGGTAAAACATACAAAGTTATAGTCAAATGTAGCAGGGTGAATTACTAAACATTTTGTACAATGTTTGTGGCATCCCTTATTTACATCTAGCTGAGAGACGCATCCAGAGAATGCCACTGAACACCTTTCTCTGTGGCTGTGCACCACTTCTCTCGTCAGAGTTTGCCCTTCTCAAGGACTAGGTCAGGTGTCCTCCACCTTTTGGAGCCCTGTGGACACCTTTTGAAATTCTGGTCGAATCCCCACTACTGTCTTAGCCAGGTTTCAGAACACAAACTAACCAGGTTTGAGGGACGACCTCCCCATTGCTTGCGTGGCAGATTCCGTTTCTGGCCCTTGTTCCCCCCGTTAATCCGTGTTCCGGGAGGACCTGGTTGCAAGTGGCACAGACCCCATTAAAACGGTTCAGAGCTGATCCGAGGGGAGGGATGAGGGTTGAAACTCTGACTCGTTTCCCACCCTGGTGTGATGCAGAATTTGGGCAACCAATCAGCACTGCAATGCATGCACAGCCTTTCCTTGGTTTCATTTCCGCTTTTGTGATTGGCCAGCAGAGGGGGATGCAGACGTTAAACAGTCAAACGCGTAACTTTGAATTGTTAATGGTTTACACAGTTTACATGCTGGTTTTTTTTATCATGCCCCTACAATGTACGTTTCCGCAGTGGGGAAAGGTCCCGCCCCATCAAGGCACGCCAGCCAATCAGGGGAGACCAGTGAAGCAAGCTCGCCTGGTAGTGGGGATTGCTAAGAGTTCTGCAACCGGGTGTGTCTGCTGTGTGCTCGCTGCGGTGGGGAGGGAGAAACTCCAATGAAGAGGACACAGTTTCACAATGAACAGGTTTGGATCTGCGTGCAAATTTCAAGTGGGGATTCGACCAGATATAGAAGGATGGGTTCAAGCACAAAATGACTGCCAAAGTAGGTGGAGTCAACCACAAACGGCTGCCAAGGCAGGTAGAACCAACCACAAAATGTCACGGAATGTGGTAGGATGTCATTCTAATAATCTCTTTGACATTTCAAGCCAAACTTCTATTTAACTGGGCACCTTTACAAATGAACATATTGTTTAAAAATATTTCCCTGTATACACACAGCTTACAATCAATCAATTGCTTAGGGAAGATCCTTGTGCTATGGTGGCCGATTCCTAAGCAACTTTTTTCCAAAATCAGCACAGCAGATCAAATCTCCAATCGCCAATCAGAAGCCCTGCTGTCAGAGGCATAGCAAGGGGAGAAGCGCCCGGTGCACCAGTGTGTCCTCTGCCCCACTCTGGGATGCCCCCGTCCTGCTCTGGAACGCCCCCAGAACGCTCTTGCCACACCCCCACAGGGGCATGCGCCCAGTGTGTCCCCCCTGCCTCTGCCTGCTGTGTAAAAGTCGCACCTGGTTTGCACACTTTAAGAAAACACTTGGTAGTAAGAAGGGTATAAGTGGCTCCATGGTTCTTATGGATATCACGTTTTTACACATGGCCTAGGACATAGGTGTCAAACTTGCGGCCCTCCAGATGTTGTGGACTACAGTTCCCATCATCCCCTGCCAGCATGATGCTGGCAGGAGATGATGGGAACTGTAGTCCATAACATTTCTCAGAAGAAAAACAGAACTTCTAACACCAAAGAACAAAGGCACACAGAAAATCTTGTTTAAAATAATTTTTAATGTTTCTCAGGATTTTAAGGGTCAGGCCGTACATATTCAACATCTGGGCCAAAGACAGAGGCCTTACAAAGCTGTCTGAACCAATGATTTGGACACTCTGGCTCTTTGGCACCTGGCGATTCAACCTACCAGCTCTCACTGGGGAAAACAAAGGTTAAGGTATAACCCATTGCAGAAAAGATATTTAAGTTATTCTTATTCTAAAATATTCATCACTCTAGTTTGAACATCAACAGTGAAAAATTCAACTCCTTCCTTATTAGAGGTCTGAAAGTGGTTGTAACAAAAAGACCAACAATTCCTCCAGTGTAATAACCACATCCTTCTATGCTGAAAGCAGCATGAACAGTTATTTCCTCCTGTGCTTGGCTAACTATGTAAGGGCCAGTTCACACATGACGTGCCCAGGATCCTTATTTTGCAACATGCTACGTGGGACAGAGAAATACGATTGATCCCTGACAAGTGAGTCTACATGGTTTGGGTTAAACTCGGACACATTCAAAACTTGGCTGACATGCAACCAAGGCACATACAACCAAGGCTGGCATACAACCAGTACAAAGGCACAGGCGTATCTAGGGGGGCGGGGGGTCACTTCACCCAGGCACCATTCGCCTGGGTCATATGGTGGCACATTTTGTCCCGGCCCGCTCCCCCCCATGCCCAGCCACCAGTCAAAGTCCCCCATGAGTCACATGGTCAGAACTCAGCCCAAAGCATGCCAAGTGCTTACAAAATTGAAGAGGAAAAAATATGAACCTGAGCAGACAGGATGGGATTGCTAGTGGTTTAGGAAAAGCTTTCCCAGTTCTTTCGGGAGCGTTCATGATGATTCAGAAGAGGCATTAAAGGAGGTACGGGCCACAGCTGCCAGATTGGGGGTGCCCTGGAGTCCCCGTGCAGCAAACATTAAGACTAGATTCCACCTTGAGGAAAAATCATCATTGCCACATTTCCCTGGGGAAAGAGTTATGCTGGCAGGTCGGAAGCTGAGAACTGCCTGCATCACATCCACCCAATCATTCCATGATGCTCTGTTCAATGTGCAAACTGACCTCACTGAAAAGCACAGTCTTGAAGGAGATGCACGAGAACTTGGGGTGGGAGGTGGGTAATCTCTTCCAGCTAGTTCACATGTGTAAATGGGGTTGCCGGTCCTGCCCGTGCTGGGAGGTTTGCGGGGGGGGGAGCAAGGCTTAGGGTAGAACAGAGTTTTGGGGGGATGCAATGTCACTTCCAGGTGGTGCTCTAGGAGTTTCACCAATATCCATGCTTTTTACCAAAGAGACTGGGGAAATTCCAAGAGCAGCGCAGAGGATGTGACATCACAAAGTGTTACCACTGGCACCTTTCTCCCCTCCATTTTAATCTCCCACTCCTCAAATAGCTGAAGGTGGGGGACAGTGCCACCAAATGCTGGAAGATTTGGGGGAGGAACAAGATTTAAGGTAGGTCAGAGTTTTTTGGGGGATGCAATGACACTTTCAGATGGTGCTCTAGGAATTTCACCAATATCCATGCGAAGAAGAAGAAGAAGAAGAAGAAGAAGAAGAAGAAGAAGAAGAAGAAGAAGAAGAAGAAGAAGAAGAAGAAGAAGAAGAAGAAGAAGAAGAAGAAGAAGAGACTCAAAGGGGCTTACAATCTCCTTGCCCTTCCCCCCTCACAACAAACACCCTGTGAGGTAGGTGGGGCTGAGAGCACTCCGAAGAACTGTGACTAGCCCAAGGTCACCCAGCTGGCGTGTGTGGGAGTGCACAGGCTAATCTGAATTCCCCAGATAAGCCTCCACAGCTCAGGCAGCAGAGCTGGGAATTGAACCCGGTTCCTCCAGATTAGATACATGAGCTCTTAACCTCCTACGCCACTGCTTTACCATAGAGACTGGAGAAATTCCTAGAGCAGCACAGTGGATGTGACATCACAGAGTGTTACCACTGGCACCTTTCCCCCCTCCATTTTAATCTCCCCAAATAGCTGAAGGTGGGACACAGAGAAAGAAAAATGACAGATTGGACATGGCAACCAAACAAATTGTAAGCAAAATGGCAAATTGCTTATCATTCTTAGATGGTCTTCAAGTGTAGAGCAGGCATTCTGGGAACCTGCCTGGAGGACCTTTGTTCACATACAACACCCAGATTGTGCTGTGACACAGGAAAGGAAGCACTCAGCTCTTCCACCGGCACCCCACAGAGATGGCAACCCCTTCCCAGGCTATTTTGCACGGCTCCTCTTACTTATCAATTTGGCCTCAGTAAGAATGGAGGGATTTCTGGGTGTCTTGTTTAAAACTACCGTGGTCTTTTAAAATACCCATTAAGATTATGAGTCCACAAAAGAGTTTACCAGCTCACCTAGACACACATACCTGGATTGGCAGCACACTGACAACCTGCAAAGGGCCCAGGAGGAAGGGGAGAGAATCAACTCCTTTCTAGTTCACAAACTTCTCTGGCTGGTGGCTGGCAAACAATTCTCATTTGCCACAGGTTGCCAGAAGAAGGGTTATTTTCAAGCTTATTTCAGACATTCATATTATCATCAGAGTCAGTTAAGCTAAGAGAGTTAGATTATCTGTGCAAAGCAAGCAAGGGCAGGAGCAGGCGAGCTGCAGTCCCGAGGCACTTGAGCCAGAATCTTCACAATTCCAGTTTCCACCGAAAGCGAGAAAGGAGGCGGGAAGACCAGAATGTACCACCACCCCATCTCTTTTGTGACAGGGCTGGTTTAAATAGATTATTTCATTTTCTTCCTTTTGTTCTTTGTCAAGCGACCATGCCGATCAACTTGGCAAGAGCCCAGCAAAACTATATCAAACAAAGCCCTGGGGACAAATTGGGACCGCTGAGAATAGTGTGCTCAGTGGCTTCCCCTTAATCTGCCGGCGCAAGGGCCAAAATACATAGTACGTGAAAATAAACTAATGTGATCATTGGCGGGGGCACATCTTAGGTACCCACTCACAATCCTTCACTCCTATTTCCAAGGGGGACTCCAGAACATCAGTTACCCCATCGGAGTAGTTGGTCTTTCACACCAGCTGTGGATCTGTAAATGTCTATATCTGATTTTTTTTCATCACAACTGACTTATGGCGCCCCCTGGTGGGGCTTTCAAGGCAAGAGATGTTCAGAGGTAGTTTGCCATTGCATGCCTCCATGTCATAACCCTGGTATTGCCCGGAGGTCTGTCATTCAAATACTTGCCAGGGTCAGTCCTGCTTAGCTTCTGAGATCTGGAAGCCTGAAATTACCAGAGCCACTTCCGACAGCATGTAAACTGGGATGGATGGGCAAATAATACGTAGTGCAGATGTAGCACATCCAGCATGGCACAGCAGTTAAGGTCTCGGACAAGGATCTGGGAAACACAGGTTCGAATTGCCACTCTGCCATAGAAACTTACTGAGGTCGATTCCGCACTGGCGTTATCGACCTAAGTTCGAGCTGCATTCGACCTAAGTGCTCCGCACAACCACTGGGATCGACGTGGTTTTGTACCAGCTTCACCCCGTGTAACGGTCAAATTTCCGACTCCAGTTGGGAACTACTACTTTTTCAGGGAACCACGCTCGAACTCAGCTCGATTCCAGTAAAGTGCGGAATCTCTGGTGCCAGGAGCCCCATTCAGCCAATCACAGCTGAGTACAGCTGGCCAATCAAAAAACGCCACCTTTGTCCCTCCATTCCTGTGGCAGTTTTTTTAATAACGTGTGTGGGGATAGACAGAACATGGCCGTAGAACAGTAGCCAATCGGAACGGAGCGGTGAAGAGGCACAGGATGATTCCGCCCTCCGAGCTGGGATCAAGCTGGTTGCAGTGGGGAACAACAATGGCTTCGACCTAGGTCAGTATCCTTCTCAGGGAACTGGGTCAAACCTATTTTACTCGTGTGCGGAATCGCCCTCACCTTGGGCCAGTCACACACTCTTAGCCTCGACCTTGGCATGTAATTGGGTAGGAGGCCTCCAAGGAATACAGAGTCATGATGCAGAGGCAAGCAATGGCAAACCACCTCCGTTATTCTCTTGCCTCCAAAACCTTACATGGTTGCCAGAAGTCAGCTGCAGCTCTACCACAAAACACACATAGCACATTCAGGGTTCCACACACTTCCCAGATACGGTCTGTTAATTCTCAGAGCCACCTTGTAAGGTGGGTCAGCATTGTTATCCCCTCACAAGGGCTGGAAGGAGGAAAGACCTCTCGAAGAGTGGGAAGGCAGACGCACTCACACACAAAGTTGCCTTCCAGAATCAACTGATCACATGCACACACACTCACACAAATCCCTGCACTGTTGATCTCCCAGCACATGACCCCACCGGGGGTGTCTGGTTCACAGCTCACAAATAGGGTTGCAAGCTCTGAGCTGGAAAATACTTGGATTTGGGGATGGAGTCTGAGGAAGGTGTGGTTTGGGGAGGGGAAGGACCTCAATGGCGCTCCTGGAGTGAGGCGGGCATGGCCTCCGCTCCGATGGAGGTGGGGGCGACAGCATCAGGCACTGGGTCCGAGCAACTTGGGTAAGTGGGGCATGGGGAGGGGGGCACTGGAGCAGGTGTTGCCCCGGGCACCATTTCCCCCGGTATGCCTCTTCGGTAGCATTGTAGAACTCTTATGTTTCCAGATAAATTAGGGAACTACAATTCCCATCGAATGCAATTGTGCCAGTATGGGCCAATTGGCCAAGCGCTGGACAGAGGGGCTTTGATGGGAATTGTAGTTCCTGAACATCTGGAGAGCCGCAGGTTCCCTACCCCTGCTCTAGTACAAAGCCACAGTCCTTCCAAAGCGGTCATTTTCTCCAGCCAAATTGATCTCTGTTGCCTGGAGATCTATTGCAATAGCAGGAGACCTGCAGCCACCACCGGGAGACCGCAATCCTACCCAAGAGGCAAGCTCACATCATGGGCAGCAAAAAAACAATGGTAATTTTCAGCTGGGGGCAAACAGCAAAACACCTCCCTCCTCCCTGCATTTGCAAAAACACTGGCGTAGTCGTGCGGTCTCAGGTGACAGCGTGAGGCCCTGGAAAGGAGAAGGCATGGAAAGGAGAGGATCTTCCCAGTTCAGGGCACACTTCTCCTATAAAGAGTCGCTAGGTCCTTCGGCACGCTGCTGCCCTTCTCCCAAAGTTCCTTCCTCGATTCTTCTGAGGCTTTGCTTTCTTGCAAGACCTGTGTGGCTTGCCGTAGCCGCTCCACTGCCACACTGAGAAGCGCTTCTCGGTTTGTCGGCGGTCCGTTGCCTGTGCCGGGCTGCTCGCTCAGCACCTGCTGCAGCAACTTTTCTGTTCTCTCCCGTTCATAGGCAACCTTCTTTTCTACCTGGGTGATCTGGAGGGCCGCTCCCCACGGGAGACCCTGCCCCAGGAAAGACTTCTCGCTTGGTTCTGTCAGCAGGTCCCCCACAGAGGATGACCGAGTCTTCGAAGAAGCCTTTCCCACAGACTCCAACAACAGCAAGGGATCCTTAGCCGGAAGGCTCGAGTTCTCCTCATTAGCTTCTCGGGATGAGGAATTTTCTCTCGGCTCTTGAAAGAGCATCTCCTCTTTGCTGGGTCCAAAGACTGCCTCCTGGGAAGGCAATGCTGCAACCCCTTCACCATTCATTCCATTCACAGGGAGATTTGAGTCATCCGGTCTCTGGTCAGCTCCGGAAGTGTTGACATTCAAATCCCCCCCCTGGGAATTTGTGCTGGCTTTCAACTTCTCCGATAGAATTTTAGGAGGAGGGTTTGGCGGTTTAGCCCCCTCCTTGGCATCTTCACGGAGGTTTTCTTTGCTGCCGGCTGTGGGCGGATTCCCGTTACTGACCACTGGCAATTTAGAAGCTGGATCATCCCATGTCACCATCTTAACAGATAAGGCTTCAGGAGGAGGGAGAGGAGCTTTGACATCATCAGCCTCCGCCAAATTCTTTACCTCTGGGACAACGTTGGATTCTTCAGGATTGTCAACTTGAACACCCCGGTCACATTCCGAGCTCAAACAGTTGCTGGGTTCTTCTGTTTCCTTGATGCTCTTAGAAGGAGGCATTGGAGGGTCCTTGACTTCCGGATTCTCAGGCATTGAATTTTGATTCGGCTTCTCGGCAGGCGGTTTTACTGGAGGCATGAGCACCTTGATTGGCTCCTTAGTAGGGGCTACATTAGCAGTGTCATTTGTTACCAAGGTGGCATTTGGAGGGCTGCTGTCTGGGACATCCAAGTCAAGTCTCAGGATTCCATCGGATGTGGCATTGGCAACCTAGGCAAGGAAGGGAAAGGTCTTTACATCAGTTCCATGAGTAAACTCAGAAATAACTGACTAGAAACATCTAATCTCCAACAAGAACAGAACCAACTCTTGAAACCAACTATAGAGAAATGAAACCAATCTGGAGAAATTCCAGCAGCATCTCGTGTTTCCAAGCAAAGGAGAAGGAGAGACTCTTTACGTAGACAAGGATGAGCCACCTGGTCTTGTGACTTTTGAAGAGAAGAGAATGTGAGCACAGCTCTGAAAGTCCCTCTTCTAACACCTGCATTGCTACAGCAGGTGAGTTCCCAATACCTTTGTCCTCAGTGCCTGTCCCTGATCGGATAGGTACCCATGAAACAGTTTTCAGCCAGTTTATTCAATCCTCTCCAACGAATTCAGAACTTTACTGGGCAGCATGTAGTTGAACCAGGGGAATACTGCCCACTGGGACAGGGAGCGGGGTCAAATGACCCCAGGCGCAATGGTGGAGGGGGGGGTGCAAAATCGCCCCCATCCCCTTCCTCCACCCTGCCGACCCAGCTTGGAAGAGCTGGGTCGGCATGAGGGAGGCGCCTAAAGACAGTCATGGCGCCTATCCAAGCCACCCCCACCCCCAGGCGCAGTGTGTGTGTGTGTGCCTGGACCAGGTGTTGTCCCCAAGCACCATCCCCCCCCCAATATGCCTCTTTTCAACTACCACCGATTTAACTAAGCTTCCTTAAATCATCTGGTTTACCCACAGTCCTAGCAAATAGCAGTGAAAGTCTCAGGAGTGGACCTCGGATCTGGGCCACGAAAAAGAATTGTGAGCCCCTTTGAGTCTCCTGCAGGAGAGAAAGGGGGGATATAAATCCAAACTCTTCTTCTAATATAGTTATATTTTGGTGTTTAAAAAATTTAGCACATGGAGGGCCTTATGTTTTTACTGACTTGTAGACGTATGAATATTTAATACATGCAGGGCCTTTTTGGTCACGGCTCCAAAACCTCTCCAAAGAGATTCATCTGACTCCCTCTGTTATTATCTTCTGCCAGTGGGTGAAGACTATTTCATTTTGTTTGGCATTCATTTACTGCCCCTGCTTCCTGTTATGTTTTTAACTGTTGTCATATATAGAGTCAGAGAATGGTGCAGCGGATGTTAGACTAGGACCTGGAAGACCAAAGTTCGAATCTCCGTTTTGCTGGGGAAGCTTTCTGGGTAACTGTGGGTCAGCCATATACTCTCAGCCAAGCCTACCAGAAGATAAAACAGATGAAAACAAGAATTTGGATCCCACTTTGCTCAGAAAGGCAATATATAAATGACACTTACAATAGCAATGATAATGATAATACGACTTTTAACTTTTTCCAACTGTTTGGTGGCATAGCAGGATAAAATATTTTAAGCAAATAAATAAAGCTGCTGCTGCCCATTAAGTCTGATAATTGGTTTACCTCAAGTACCTAGGCATTATTTCACACTTTATGGCTCTATGTGCCATGAAGAATGTTGTGCAGCTTGGAAGCGTATTCTCTTTAGACACCTCCCGCACATCGACCTGGCACACAAACAACTAAACACATGATTGCCTGCCAAGAGAGAACAGACAGGCCCCTTCCGCACATGCAGAATAATGCACTTTCAATCCACTTCCACTGTAAGGCTGAACACCACTCAAAGTCAGCTTTAAAAGGAGAACTTTATTGATTTGGTTCACCCTAGCTACAGGGGCTGGAACTGAGGATTCTTGTCCTCAGTTCCAGTATTTATTTTATTTTCAAAACAGACAACAACCAATCAGCCCTTTCCCTCTGCCTGAACCTTGATCTCTCATTGGTTCTGACAGAGCTACTTAGTTTCAATCTGGTATAGCTCCCTGGTTTGTTTTCCCCGCTCTGCTGCAAAAAAAGGCGGGAACTGGTGGTTGCTGGGAATTGCAGTCCTGACATCCACAATTGTTTGCAAGTGGATTTTGCTGTTCTTCACAGTAAAATCCAGCTGCTAGGTGTCAAATACTGAGTGTGTAGTTGTGTGCTGTGTGTATTTGACCTTGGTTCCCACCAGTGGTGGGATCCAAAAATTTTAAGAACAGGTTCCGATGGTGGTGGGATTCAAACAGTGGTGTCACCGCACACATGCACCTCCAGTCCCTATTGGGCTGGGAGGTTGCTTTAGTAACCCCTTTTAGTAACCCCTTCTCGGCACTCAGAAAAAATTAGTAACCACTTCTGGAGAAGTGGTGAGAACTGGTTGGATCCCACCCCTGGTTCCCACTCGTATGCGTGCCTAAACCTTCTGTTGGTTGGACGCCTGGAGTTCGGGCTGAGGCATATTATTCATGTCTGTGTGTCATCTTCTCTTTGAAATTCCTTCTGTGAGAATACTCTTTGTTTATGTTATCTGGGGAGAGGTGGGATGCTGAACAGATTTTGCTGGAACTATTGCTGGAACTCTGAAGTCTCAGAGTTCTCCTGCCTGTTGGTTTCGAATCTATCTTGGCCAGTGAATAAAGAACTGTTTGTGGTTACTTTGCCTGGACTCAGTCTGTTCATTACACTAGGTGTATTGAAAGTGGATTGAAAGTGCATTATTCTGCATGTGCAGAAGGGGCCAGAGAGAAGTTTTGCTGTCCTGCAAGGTACCCATGCCCTGCAATCCAAGTTATAAGATACCAGTCAATGCAAAATATTTCTATGTCTTCTACCGGTATATTTATTCTAGGAGCAGCATCTAGATTACAGTGGCACAAAAAACAATGCTTCTTCCTCTCCTCGGTCGTAATCATTACCTCTTTTAGGTGGCTTCTGGTTGGGGGGCGACGCCCTTGGCCCATCTTGGCTCTGCTTCGGGTCACGTGCTCCAGAGAGAGACTTTCGTCTACTTTCACCTTTAAGCAGTGGAGAAAAGAGGGGCAGAAATCAACTCCTTGGCTCACGGATGGATGGAGATCAAGTCATTTAACCTGGGAGGATGGACTGCTTCACAAGAACCCTGACCAGGATGGCCTGGTCTTGCCAGATCTCAGATGGAAGACCAGTAAGGAAGCATAGGATAGATATGCAGAGGCGGGCAATGACAAACCACCTCTTGCCTTGAAACCCCATGAGCAGTCACTGAAATTGGCTGCATTTTGATGTCTCTTTCCGCCATTTCTCTCACTCACTCAATCCACCTTTAGTGGCTTATTATACAAAGCAAGAAAAGAAGAAGAAATATTCATAAAACATACTCAAGGACAGCCTATACCCAACCACTGTTTATACATGCACCTTGATAACGTATGATAAGAATTTGGTCATTATCTCAGTTACGCCAGAGGCGTATCAGGGGAAAATGGTGCTCAGGGACAACAACACCTCCGGGCACCCCTCTTCCCCCGCCCCCTGTGCTTGGAGGCATGGCTCGGGGGTGGGGGCAGCTTGGATGGGCACCACAGTGGCAGGCCGGCTCCTGGCAGAGGGCTGGCTGTCTTTAGATGCCTCCTGCATGCTTACCCAGCTCTTCCAAGCCAGGTCAGCGTGGGGAAGGAGGAGATGTGGCGATTTTACACCCCCTGTTGTGCCCAGGGTCATAGGCTCCCCCGCCCCCATGGGCGGTACGTCCCTGATTACAGCTATAAATATTCAGCAAATATAAAAAAAATTGTGGGCCCAAACAGCCTTTTTTTGCTGTCTAATATAGGAGATAATGACTTCGTTCTAAGAATCATGTAACTGGGACAACGCAACAGAATATGATCAAGTGACTCTAGACTATTCATGCTGCAAGCACAGACTCTTTCTTGATATGGAATTTTTAGCAGTCGCCCTTAAAGAATGGTTGATGGTCGTACATTACATCTAGCATGGGTGCTGGCTGGGCTCTGTTAATTGGATTAAGTACTTAGCCATACAGCTAATATCAAGGGAGATTCAGAGATATAAGGAAGAACAGAACTTTCTGGCTTTGTGGTTTACTAAGTAGACTATATTTAAGAGGCAGACCATGTTTACGGGGTGGTTTGCTGTTGCCTTCCCCAGTCGCCTGCACTTTATCCCCAGCAAGCTCAGAAGGACTTCCATTGGGATCAAACGCATGTCATGAGCAGAGCTTTGAACTGAGGTACTGCAGCTAACCACTCTGCGCCACGAGGCTCTCCCTCCTCCTTAAAGGACCGAATTCCCACTGAAAATTTAATCCAGATACAACCAAGTTTCAAAAGAATCGGCACCTTTTCATCTAGGTTCCAACATCCTCACTGCAGTATGTTTCTAGTGAAGACTTCTAGGCCTGGCCCTTGGGGGGGGAGTGCCTGCTGTCAGGGGTGCAATTGTTAAGCTAGCAGCACCAACATTTCAGAGTATCTTTAGGAGACCCTCCTGATGACACCACCCAGGTTTTGTGAAGTTTGGTTCATGGGGGCCAAAGATGTGGACCCTCAAATGTGTAGGCCCCATTGGAAACAATGGGGGCACCCCCTTTGGGAGTCTATAGCTTTGGACCCCCTGGACCAAACTTCACAAAGCCTGGACGGTATCTGTAGGTATCTGGACGGTATCTGTACCACCCAGGTTTGGTGACATTTGGTTCATGGGAGCCAAAGTTATGGACCCTCAAATGTGTAGCCCCCATCTCCTATTAGCTCCCATTGGAGTGGGGGTTTTCCCCCAAAAAGGTGCATATACAAGCAGGTCCAGGAAAATCCCGTAAAAAGGCGGGGGGGGGGGCACCAGAAACGAGACTGATCTGTGTCCCATGGTTTGGCAGTGGGGAGATCATGAGGAAACCTGGATATTTCCGGTGACTATCCCAGTGGGAAATCGCCCAAGGATGGTAATAAGCCCTGTGCGAGGCAGCCCTGATTGGAAACAGTGGGGAGGAGGGGGAGGAGGGGAGGGGGAGGAAGGGGGAGGGGGAAGAGGGGGATTTATATCCCCCTTTCTCTCCTATAGGAGACTCAAAGGGGCTTACAAACTCCTTCCCCCCTCACAACAAACATCCTGTGAGATAGGTAGGGCTGAGAGAGCTCTGAAGAACTGTGACCAGCCCAAGGTCACCCAGCTGGCATGTGTGGGAGTGCACAGGCTAATCTGAATCCCTCAGATAAGCCTCCACAGCTCAAGCAGCAGAGTGGGGAATCAAACCGGTTCCTCCAGATTAGAATGCATCTGCTCTTAACCACTATGCCACTGCTGCTCCTTTGGAGTTTCCTTTCTCATATATAGGGTTTTTCTTTAGGGAACTGGCCCATTAAAAGTTTTGCAGGCCTTTCCATTCAGGTAGCAGTTGACGGAGTTCACTACGTTAGTTTGCATTGCCACAGAAAAACAATATGTCCAGACTTTGCACCGTGCCAACTCCAGGCATGCACAGCCGCTCCTGGCAGGGGCTCCTTAGATACAGCAGTGGCTGCCAGCATCACCCGGAATGACATCACATCTCCAAATTCTTCAGCCTGCGAAACAGGAGATGGGAATGGCTTCAACGCAGCCTCCCCTTCTCCTTCCTCCTTGGTTTGTAAGGGAAACTAATTCGTTGGCCCGTTCCCAGCCCGCTCCATTGCACAGTTCAGTCGTACAGTGGGTTTAGTTGGGGGAGTATGCAGCCCCCAATAATCTGACACTCACAAACAATTTGATTTCTCCAGGGAGGGCAAAGCCGCACCTCATCCTGTGTCTGCTGTTGGGAAAGACACCCACCCGCCGGGGTTGCGCTTATGAAACCGTTTCCTTCCCGCCGCACAAATCCCGACCCCATGCCGCTTCTCCGAATCTCCTTTTGGCTTTGGCCCGAGAGAGAGAGAGAGAGAGAGAGAACGAACCAGACTCAAGAAGTTCATTCAGAGTTTACATTCCATTTGTGGATGCAGGCCTTTCTAAGGGATAGGAGACCAATTTTTCCATTCTGGGCTCCAGCCAAACTATGTTTTTTCCTCTCAATGCTCCTGAACAGTTTAGCTAAGCACTAAATGGAATGTCTGTTTTTCCGCCTTGAGCAGAGCTCTCAAGAGGCAGTATTGGAAAATGTTGCCTATACGACATCATTGTACGCTTTGGCAGCCAAGAAAATTTGCACCAAACTCTTGTTCTGATGTTTTATGAGTTGAAATCTAGGCAGAGGTATATCGGGGGGGGGGGTACCTGGGGGCAACACCTTCTCTGGGCACCCTCCCCAGCTCAGCACCCCCCCTTGGGGCACCCAGAGTGGTGAGGGAGCCCCCTCCCTATGGCATACTGCCGCCCACCCCCCCACCTCTATTGGAGGCCAGCAAAAGTTGGCACCAGGCCGGGAGCCTTCCACAAGCCCGCTGGGCACCCCTTGAGTGAATTGGCCTCAAACTCGGGTCCTGTCTGAGGAGACTCCCAGATCAAATTTCTCACACTTTGACAAGTGAAAATCCTAAACTAATCTCTGGACCCTCCCAACTCCAGACTTTACCTCATCAAAGACCCGGTTTTTGCCTCGGTTGATGCCTTCATTAAGAGCTTTCATCCACGATTCCTTTTCTTCCTTACGACATGCCTGAAATTTGATATCGTGCACCTGGTTAGGGAAAGAAAAGGCAGGTGGTAGCAGTAAGCACTTTGTCCCGAGAAATACAATTTGGCTTCACATTTTCTCTTTTTATCTCAAAACCAGTGCGTCACATGCTGCAGGGTTTTGAACCAGAAATCCTTTTACCTTTGGCCCATTGCTGTGTTGCTTAGCCTACGAGAACATAAATGATTCTTCATAGCTGATCTTGAGAGCTAGGAACATACCTCCTTTCCACCTCCCAATGGAAACTCAATTGCTCCACAGACTTTTAGACACCAATGTACAGTGCACAATAGTAGGAAAAATAATGATGGAAACTATATCTTTCTTAACCTAAAGACTATAACTTAAAGATGTGTGTGTGTATCAGTGGCGTAGTGTCCAGGGGGCGGGGTGGGACACCTTACCCCAGGTTCACGCTGGTACAGGGGCATGGCATGGGTGGGGGGGCATTCTGGGGCAGGAACAGGTGGAGGCGTGGCAGGGACACAGCACACATCCGGGCGCTGTTCCCCCTCACTCCACCCCTGGTGTGTATGTATGTGTATTCATACTTCTATGAAAGAAAATATTACTGTGCATATTCGCACTCTAAATTTATTATCATTATCATCATCATCATCATCATTATTATTATTATTATTATTATTATTATTATTAATTCTATTTGATAAACCGCCCTACCCCTGTTTAGTCTTCTAAACCACAAAGGTTAAACAAGAGGATTCTTCCAGCTCAAGGATTTATTCAGTTAAATTTGTTTATGGACTGATGAATTTTTAATATTTGAGCTTATTGTTAGATTTTATAGAGCACCTTGTATACGGCTGGGTTATTGTTTGGTTAGTAATTTGAACAGTTTAGGGAGTGTGAACATGCACCACATTTAACCTTTATGCGGGGGAGCCATGGTTTAGGGACTGGGGGCAATTCAGTGGAGTGTAGTACCAGAGACTCCTAAAGCAGCCATTTTCTCCAGCGTAACTGATCCTTGTAGTGTGGAAACCAGCTTTAATTCTTCAGGAGATCTTCTCCTGAGGGCAGAGGGAAGAGGGTTTCCTCCACTGGCAGCAGGCCAATAGAAACAGAGCTAAAAGGGAGCTCAAGGGACATCTAGTCCAACCCCCTACAGAACGCAGGGAATTCATAACTACTCTCCCACGCTCCCCAGTGGCCCCTGCTCTATGCCCAGAGGAAGGCAGAAAACCTCCAGGATCCCTGGCCAATCTGGCCTGAAGGAAAATTCCCTCCTGACCCCAAAGCGGTGATCGGCATTACCCTGGGCTAGTAAGAAACAGCCACAAGAGCTGAGCACTGACTCATCACTTCCTGCCATCCCTTTCACGAGCTGTCTAATTTCATTGAATCAGCCTTGCTATCAGATAGCCATCCAAAAATTTTAGTAACAGGTTCCCATGGTGGTGGGATTCAAACTGTGGCGTAGCGCCAGTGGGGCTGGGCAGGGCACGACAGGGGCGGGGCATTCCTGGGCGGGGCTGTGGAAAGAACTCAGCCGCTGCGCCAGTCCTTGGGCAGGAAATGAATGCATGCAGGCGCAGGATGCCACACACGCCTCCTGCCAGACTGCTTCAAGTTCTGTGCGCTACTGCTGAGAGGAGGGGCGTAACTAAGGCAAAAATCACATGACAAAATCACCAATTAGTAACTCCCTCTCAGCACACACAAATAATTAGTAACCTACTCTCGGGAACCTGTAAGAACCTGCTGGATCCCACCTCTAATCTAGCCTCTGCTTCAAAACCTCCAAGAAGGAGAGCCCACCACCTCCACAGGAACCCTGTTCAACCACAGAACCGCTCTCACTGGCAGAAAGTTCTTCCTGACATTTTGCTGAAAACTCTTGCAATGTAACACCAGCCTTTATTGGGGGAGATCTAAAAACGGGGATGCCCAGCAACCCCACATCTTTGGCCAACATCTACTTCTGGCTGAAGAGCCTCTTCAAATCCAATTCTTTCCTGTTGACGTATTAGCCACGACACTGCACCTGCCTCTCTGCTCAATTACTGACAACTTGTGAGGGTTCACGTCAGGCAAACAGGGCCAGAAGAAACCACAGAGCAGATGGCTGCAGCCTGGATTCCTTCTCTGCTGCAAGGTAAGAACTTTCAGCAGCCCGAACAGAGAACGGGGACCGGGCTGCGCTCCTCCCAACAGCTGAGCCAGACCAGCTGAGACTGAGTCACCGGTATAAACAAAGTCCCGGGAGCGCCAGGAAAAAGCCTTTCTGGCAAAACACGGCACAATAGCAGGCTGAGCAACGCCTTCGACGTGAGATGATTCCAAGCAGAGACTCCCCCAACTGGATCCTAAAGGCCTGGCTGCAACCACCAACCTGAAGGGGGCAAGACCCCCAGTTCTCTCTCAACAGCGACAGACATCTCTTGATACCCTCCCATGTCAATATGATCTTTCCATGATGTCACAGCCGCATCTCTGTAGCCAAGGATCAATGCAACTGAGCCTGCCGGATTCCTATCCATCCCCTGGCTTGTCCTCGCCGCCGACCCAGAAGGGTTATGTCATCGATTCCTTTCGACTGTTGCGACCCACAATTAGATTATTTGCTCTCGGCTGCTCGGAACAAATGCGGTTACACAATCCAGGCCACGACCCCACTAACTGAAATGCTACTTCGGATGACAGTGTAAGATTGTTGTGGAAGTGGGGTTGAGATTCCAGCAGCTGTCAGGCACATCTCTAGCACGACCATCCTCCAAGGATCCAGGGCTGAATGAAACACATTGAGGCCCTAATCCAGGGGCAGGTTGTCAATCAAACTAATTGGCAAAACTCCCAAAGTTAGGTATGAGTGCCTTCAAGCTTGCTATACCTTCTTTGCTGTCTGCTCCATTGAGG
The DNA here is from genome assembly GCF_021028975.2 of Sphaerodactylus townsendi. Taxonomy (NCBI): domain Eukaryota; kingdom Metazoa; phylum Chordata; class Lepidosauria; order Squamata; family Sphaerodactylidae; genus Sphaerodactylus; species Sphaerodactylus townsendi. Next base: position 21,431,051 of record NC_059441.1, on the reverse strand, counting down.
GGGTGGCTTTTTGTGGGTAATTTGCCCCCCACCCAGCCCTAAAGGTAAAAAACCCTGTGCAAGGGTTGGGCCATTACTGACCCAGGGAATGATATCACATTTGCTAGGTAAACTACTTTTACAGCATGGTTTACCAATGCCTTCCCCAGTGGCTGACGATTTACCCCCAGTATGCTGGGTACTCATTTTACTCCCCTCAGAAGGATGAAAAGCTGAGTCAACTTCGAGCCAGCTACCTGAAATTGACTTCTGTCTGGATCGAACTTGGGTCACGAGCAGAGCTTTGACTATGGTACTGCAGCTTACTGCTCTGTGCCACCCCTGTCCTAAACAAGGTCAGATCCACATGGCCCCATAGCATTATCCCTCCCAACAAAGGTAATTTAGTTTCCTCCCCTAATATTTAGAGTCCCTTATAATCTGAGGTCCCAAACTATAATCTGTTTAGTTTTGTAAAAATCCCGTTCTGCAGAGGCCTCATCAGAGGCCTTAAAATCTACCCTCCAAAGTTGCTGTTTTGTCCTGGAGAGCTGATCTTTGTCATCTGGAGATCAGTAGTAATTCTGGGAGAGCTCCAGCCTGCCCCTTGGAGGCTGGCAACCTACATTTCAGTTCAGCCATGCAGGCTTGTGGCGAAAATAAAACTGGGTAGACCCACACTTTCCCTTACCAAGTGGACATGGCCCAGTGATGAAGGGAGAGGGAACTGCACCAGGGCATTAACTGCCCGGGCGTGCCCTTGCTCCCAACATGCTCTGCCCTGCCTCTGACATGCCCCCATGTGACTGCAATAGTGGCGCCCGGGACAAGCTGCCTCAGTTGTCCCCATTGCAGCTATGCCTCTGCACGGCTCCTTAGTTTCATGGATGAAAAAGAACAATATAACAGATAAATAGTCTGGGGGGTATCATGTGCTTCCCACACACAAACTCCGCCACCTCTTACAAAACTCCACACCATCTGAAATAACCTTTTGTGCAAAAAGGATTTTTTTTCATCCTGCTGATTATCAGAGGGGAAAAGCAACTTGAATCCAGGCGTGGGGGCTGGGAGTGTTGCAGGTAAAAGAGGCAGATTCGTTCGCCTGCTGCAACAGTCATTTTCAAATAGTCCCAAAGGGCCTGGACATCCACCAGCTCACAGAAGCCTGTTGGAACAGCTGTAAACATCTGCTGCTTTTCCACAGCTTCACACAGTGAAAGACAGGAAGAGATGATGAACGTTAAACTTTTCAGCCAAAGAAGCATCCCTTCCCCCTTTCCCTCTTCCGTTCGCCTCCTCTTTTGTCCCTTAATGAGGTGGGAGGAAGAAACGAGAGTGTCTACAGCCAAGGGACTTCTGCAAAGAAAACACCCCAAGTGCAGGGCCTGGACAGCCTGCAGAGCAAGCTTAGAACATGTTCATAAAATGCACTGCTAAGGCACAATTGGGTTTGGTGCACCAAAATGGAATCAACTCAGCATATACAGTATACTCAGCTGCAAAGCCCAAGCCACGCACAATAGCAGAAACCCCATTCTTCCCCACATGTGGCAAGCAGGGGATGAGAAGGAATACAATTTAAAAGATCTTAAAGTGGGCAAGGCTACAATGGGGCTGAACCCCCCCCCCCCACATCAGCACCATGAAAAGCATTTTGAGGAATGCATTGGTGGGTAAAATGGTGCACACAGAAAGAATAGCATTCTCTAAGCTCTGGCTTTTTCGACTACATGCCCCATTAGTGTCTCCCCCTTTAAATGGGTTAGACCCACATGTCCCTCACCATTAAATCAAGGATATCTGCCTGCCATCTTCTCACAGTCAGACTCAGCACTCTTGAAACACTGTTATCTGGTCTTCAGCAACCATCCTACAATGGTTGGAGCCATTCAGGTAGTAAACATAAGAGGCCTGTCGGTTTATGTTTAAAGGAATCCCCAAACTGAGGGTTACCATCAGAATGCCCCCAAGCAACATAGTGCTTTTTATCTTGAGAGCCAGTGTGGTGTAGTGGTTAAGAGTAGGTTTGATTCCCTGCTCTGCCCCTTAAGCTGTGGAGGCTTATCTGGGGAACTAGATTAGCTTGTGCACTTCAACATATGCCAGCTGGGTGACCTTGGGCTAGTCACAGTTCTTCAGAGCACTCTTAGCCCCACTTACCTCACAGTGTTTGTTATGGGGAGAGGAAGGGAAAGGAATTTGTAAGCCCTTTTGAGTCTCCTTACAGAAGAGAAAGGGGGGGGGACATAAGTCCATCTCTTTTTCTTCTTCTTGTAAGTTTAAGGTTCTGCTGTCAGTGATCATCTGGGGGGTTTAAAAAAAAATCCCATATTCGGATAGGCTCTGTCCCTGTAAGAAGACCTGTGTAGAATCTGTAGCACATCTTTTCTTGTCTTGTCCCTTATATATAACCATTTGGACCAACCTACTAAAGCCTCTTTTAGCCAACGAGATAAATGTCCCGGATTCTCTAATGATATCCTTCCTTCTGCTCAATGGTGATTCAGAAACAGCTGAAATTGTTGCAAAATTTTTATATTTCATTTCCTTATTCGATTTATAACCCACCCTCCCCCGTAGGGCTCAGGGCGACAAACAACAATAATATAAACAACAAACATCATGAGTCTTAGTCAATCAGCCAAACATCAATAGGCTAGAAGAACATCAATAAACATAAGCAATATAAGCAATAAAAGCAATAAGCATAAGCAATATAAGCAGTAAATAACAGCAATCATAGCATTTCACATGGTAAAAATATAATAAGCATAACATCACCAATTAAAACATCAATAAACATAGCATACTAGCCTGAAATGTGACAGTATAAACAACAAGGTAACAATAGTCATAACAGTACACCTGGCAAAGGATATCACTAAATGTCACATAACAGCATAATAATACCATCATTTTCAAAAACATCCAATAACCATAACCTAATAACCTAACATCAAGCCGAAAGGTTGCATTCACATATGGATGTGACATGAACGATCAGGTACCTCTGCCCCTTTGCTGCTTTATTATTTTATTTTTATTATCTGCTCTTCTTCTACTCTTCTTTTTTAACTGACTTGGTTTATCTGTAATGTTTCATCACTTTATTCTTTTATGCTGTTAGTCTTTGCTCTTCTTTTTTTACTCAATACGACTCCTTTTTAACTATCTTGTTTTATCTGCGGGTTTTTTTTTTTACTTTATTCTTTTGTTTTGTTAGTCTTGGGTTGTCTGCTCCTGCTGCTTCTTTTACTTAATACTGTTCCCTTTTAACTGCCTTGTGTACCTGCTTGCAAACTTCCTAAATTTTAACAGAACAGTTTGACACCCAAAGGAAAAAAGTTTTAAAAGAATGAGCAAGTGAGAGAACTCCTTTCTCTTTTCTCCAGGATGAGGACTAGAAACCTGTTTTTTTAAATGTAATCTAAGGTTCTCAATATTCTGCAAATATCACCACACCGAACCAGACCATGGTAATTATCTCTACATCTGACCCCTGATCCTTATCAAGCACACCGCTCTGGGCCAAGCTTTTTCAGATTTGGAGGGGCGCTCGCCAAATATAGGGTTAACTCCCTCCTCTTGCTGGGTCAGTAGAGACACAATGCGAAGAAATTCCTTTGCTTCCTGGTACCCGCCCCCCTGAAGAAATGGATTTATGGACAAAAAGAAAGATCTCTTTACCTTGTAACCTGGAGAGCGAATTAAAATGAAGCGATGCTTCCTGTTCAAGAGAGCGCGCAACTCTTGGCATTTCTCATAGTTTTCCAACTCCACGGTTTCCACGTACTTCTGTTCATCCTACAGTAACAGAGTGGGGGGGGGGGAGGAAATTGCACCTGATTTCCTAGTAATAGATAGTGTCACAGTTAACGTCAGTGAAAGTTTAAGGATAAGGTTGCCAATCTCCTGGCGCGGCCTGGAACTCTCCCACAATCTCTCCACACAATGTCATGGAGAGAAACCATCTCACCGTGACCCGTCTCTGAAGATGCCAGCCATAAATGCCGGAAAAATGTTAGGAGCTAATACCCTACAACTTTTGACACCTCCTTGGAATCAGAGCACACTCACGAGTATGTCATTGTGAAGATAAAAATGAAGCATCAGCCTCTACAGGCAATCCTAAACACCCTCCCTTAGCAATGCAGACATAGATTCAAGCCAAATCCATTCCCTCAGATACTTAAACACACTTCAACAGAGTTCTCAGAAAAACAGAATGTAGCTGGGCCATAAGTGCATCAATAAACTAATCTTCCTTTTAGGTAAATACAGGACTAAGGAAACGGGGATTCTTCAGGCCAAACCCTTGACATTTACTTCACCAATAGCCATAATTTCAAGGAAAAGGGAGGAGGAAAATATCATTTAATGCAATATCAACCAGGACTAGATGGTGGCTGGAGACCTCTTGGAATTACAATTTTCCCAGCAACAGAGGTCAGTTCACCTGAAGAAAAGGTCTGCTGAAGAAGAAGAAGGAGAAGAGAGAAGAAGAGAGAAGAAGAAGAAGAAGAAGAAGAAGAAGAAGAGTTGGATTTATATCCCCCCTTTCTCTCCTGTAAGGAGACTCAAAGGGGCTTACAAACCCCCCCCCCCCCCCCCCCCGTGAGGAAGGTAGACTCTATGGCTTTATAGTCAAGTCCCGCCCCTCCTCAGGCTCCACCCCCAGAATCTCCAGTTATTTCCCAATTCAGACCTAAATACTCTACTTAGGGCTTATAAATACTCTACCCAGGGTTTGACCGCTCTACCTTGAGGGCTCTTTCCGCACTAACCTTACCTCATCTTCATACATCAAGAGCTGACTTTTGCAAAGCAGAATGTAACGCTCTTTCCAAAGTCCCAGGAAGCCTCCGCTGCACTTTTTGACCCAGCCCACTTTGTCTGCAGTAGAGGCACATTTCGTTTTTTCAGTAGAATCACATTTTGGTTTGTCGGGAAGCTCCTCCTTCACACCCTAGAGCAGTACCAAGAGAAAAGAAATCGGGAAGTTAGTCGTTCAAAACTCAAATTCCAGCTGCAAGGTCCATTGTACAAAGTCTTCCTTGCTTTGCTTTGCACAAACCAACAGGAGCTGTACTGATGGGAGCTTTCTGAAATGCTCCAAAGAAGAGCATAGAATCATAAGAGTTGGGAGAGACCCCATCAAGTCCAACCCCCTGCCATGCAGGAATACACAATCAAAGCACTCCCGACAGATGATCATCCAGCCTCTGTTTAAAAACCTCCAAAGAAAAATACTCCACCACTCTCCAAGGCAGTGAATTCCACTGTTGAACAGCCCTGACAGGTCAGAAAGTTCTTCCTGATATTTAGGTGGAATCTCTTTTCCTGCACCTTGAATCCATTACTCCTTGTCCTAGTCTCTGAGGCAGCAGAAAACAAGCTTGCTCCCTGTTCAACAGGACATCCCTTCAAATATCTAAGTGTGGCAATCATGTCACCTCTTAACCTTCTCTTCACCAAACTAAACATCTCCAGCTCCCTAAGCCTCTCTACATAGGGCATGGATTCCAGACCTTTTACCATTTTGGTTGCCCTCCTCTGGACATGTTCCAGCATCAGGACTCTGAGACCTGCAAACTGGAAATCAGGCTCCTGAGCTGAGAAGGCCCCTTCCACACAGCAGAAATAAAATATCCTGCAGATGTTCTTAAAAGATCCATTTTGATTTTTTCTGTTTGCTCTGTGGGAGATCACGAGCGTTGCCAGCAAAATGGTCCCCCCCCCCCCCGCCTGGCCAACAGAGCTCTTGTCAGTTTCATAGTTGTGCCCGCCATTTTGTGTGCTGCTGCGGAGATTCTCCTGCCTCACCGGACAGAGTGTTCCACCAGGTTGGGGCCAGGGCCAAAAAAGCCTAGCCCTAGTCGAGGCCAGTCAGACATCTTTGGGGCCAGGGACCACCAGTAGACTGTTACTCGATAGACCTAGGTGGCCACTTCCACACATGCAGAATAATGCACTTTCAATCCACTTTCAATGCACTTTGAAGCTGGGTTTTACTGGATTTTACTGGAATAGCAAAATCCAAATAATTGTGAAAGTGGACTGAATGTGCAGAAGGGGCCAGAGAGATAGATATCAGAGGAATAATAAACCCACTAAAATAATCTGAGGCATCTTTAAACTCTGGAAAGCTCAATTAAAAACAAACAGCAAGAAACTATTCTGTTATTATTGGGTGGTTTTTTATTAGGGTCCTAGCAGGGCGATACAGGGACATGTGGTCCCTCAAGTAATCAGGTCCAAGGCTGTTCATAGCCTTAAAGGCTAAGACCAGCACCTTGAACATTATCCGGAACTCGATGGGCAGCCAATGAAGATGGCACAGGACCGGAGTAATCCGGTCCTGGCTTGACATCCCCGTAAGGAGTCTGACTGCCACATGTTGGATGAGCTTAAGTTTCCGGATCATGGCCAAAGGCAGGCCAGCATAAAGCGAGTTGCAATAATCAAGTCTGGAGGTGACCATTGCATGGATAACTGTGGCCAAGTCTGCGCAGGAGAGATATGGGGCCAGAGGTGGTTTGCCATTCCCTTTCTCTGCATAGCAGCCCCACTCCCGATAGTCTCCCATTCAAGTCTTCCTACCCAGATCCAGCCCAGCGTAGCTTCTGAGATCTGAAGAGATCGGGCTAGCCTGGACCATCCAGGTCACGGCAAGAGAGAAACAGTCACAGCTTATTGGCAACCTCAGAGGGTTTTGAAGTCATGAGACATTCAGAGGTGGTTTGCCATTGCCTGCCTCTGCTTTGCAACCCTGGACTTCCTCAGTAGCCTCCCATGCAAATGTTAACCGGGGCTGACCCTGCTTAAGCGTCAGAGTTTTAATGAGCTCTCAGGTTCTAATAATACATTAATGCAGAATTCTAAATCCCTTCTTCAAGGGACTCTCAAGAGGCAATCTGTCCCAGCTTTGGCCACCTCTTAACAGAGCTGAAAATATTCACAATTTAAACTTCCTTCAGTTCAAACCATTTCTGGGAAGGAAGCAAAAAAAGTTCTCCACCAGCTTAAAAACAAAATCTATAGTCGACTTCAGAAAGTATCGGGAAGTGGAGTCTTACTAAATTTGACACTTCCTGCGGATTTCGGCTCTCAGACAAATATAGCCGATAGTCAGATGAAGACCGCCTCTGATGTGCCTTCCTGAATTCTAGCGATGCCCTCTTTTGTGCAGTCGTAATCAAAGGCCATAGCCTTTGGGGTTTCCCAAGCATGGCCTCTTTCTTTGCCAGCCCAGCTCTGTGGGGTGGTTACAACTCAGAAACGTGCTGGTGAAAGGAGTTAAACAATCCCCTCAGTGTAAATCTGCATGAGGCCTCATGCAGATTTACAAAGAAAAAAATGCAGGGGCACTGTAAGTGTCTAACATGACCTTTATCGAGGAAACTTTTTTGGGGGGGAAACAGCTTTGCCTTCCACTGCATATTCATCTCCAAAGAAGCCACACATTTTTAAATGGCTGTCAATAGCAGCCTGCAGTACCATTAAAAATGGCTGCTTCCAGTTGTTGAAAAATCCACCGTCTCTGTTCATACCAGATCCTCTCAGTATAGAAGAAGAAGAGTTTGGATTTATATCCCCCCTCTCTCCCTTGTAGGAGACTCAAAGGGGCTTACAATCTCCTTGCCCTCCTCCCCCCCCCAACAAACATCCTGTGAGGTGGGTGGGGCTGAGAGAGCTCCAAAGAACTGTGATTAGCCCAAGGTCACCCAACGCCAGCATGTGTCGGAGTGCACAAGCTAATCTGGTTCACCAGATAATCCTCCACAAGTAGCAGAGTGGGGAATCCAACCTGGTTCTCCAGAATATAGTACACTGCTCTTAACCACTACACCACACACGCAGAGTAGTGAAACAGAGAACAGAGTTATGGGTAGTGAAACTAACCCTTGGTTGAGAAATTTCTGGCAAGATTTGGGGGGGATCCTGGGGATGAACCACAGCAGGATATAATACTGAATAGGAGGAGGAGGAGGAGGAAGAGGAGGAGGAAGAAGAAGAATTTGGATTTATATCTTCTTTTCAAAGGTATGATAATCTCTTTCTCTCTTCATTAACAAACACACCCTGTGAGGTGGGTGGGGCTGAGACTAGACTGTGACTAGCCTGAGCTGGCATGGGTTGCACAGGTTTATCTAGTTCCCTAAAGCCTCCACAGCTCAAGTGACAGAGCGGGGAATCAAGCCTGGTTCTTCAGATTAGAGTGCACCTGCTCTGAAACACTACACCACTGCAGCCCCCCTCCCCCATAGAAAACTTGGGGATATCAGCATTATAATGAAGAGAGACTGCCTGTAATGCACACCAAAGAGTCTCATCAATGGCTACTAACCAGCAAGGCTCTTGAATTTGCTTCACAAGACCCTTTGAATTAATTCTGTGGGATTGGGGGGGCGGGGGGAGAGACAGTCACTCACTTCTGATACTTGAGAGCCAGCGTGGTGCAGTGTGGTTAAGAGCAGGTGCACTCTAATCTGAAAAACCAGGTTTGATTCTCCGCTCTGCCACTTGAGCTGTGGAGGCTTACCTGGTGAACTAGATTAGCTTGTGCACTCCAGCACATGCCAGCTGGGTGACCTTGGGCTAGTAACAGTTCTTCAGAGCTCTCTCAGCCTCACCCACCTTACAGGGTGTTTGTTGTGGGAGCGGGAAGGGAAAGGAGATTATAAGCCCCTTTGAGTCTCCTATAAATCCAAAACTCCTCTCTTTGTCTCTCTCTTTAGCAATGGCCTCCAGACAACCAAGCTGGGGGTTTTTTTAATGTTGGGTTGGGTGTTTTTTTAACCCACAAATGAACAAAATGCTTACCTAGGTAGCTAAGCTAGACAGAATTTTAAAAAAATACGTTGTAAGATTTACTTCCAAGGTTGAATTTTTCTGGGTTTTCTGCAGAGAGTAAAAAATCGAGCGTGGTGTAGTGGTTAAGAGTCTAATCTGGAGACTTGGGTTTGTTTCTCTGCTCCCACACATGAAGCCTGCTGGGTGACCTTGGGCTGGTCACAGTTTTTTCCAAACTCTCTCAGTCTGACAAGGTGAGAAGAGGGAAAGGAGTCTGTGTGCCGCTTTGAGGCTCCTTACAGTTCGCCAAAGCAGGTTGTCAATCCAAACTCTTCTTCTTCTGATGTGGCCAGAAGTACCAAACCTCCCAACAGGGCTGATCAAGCGATTAAACTTTAAGGTTGGTGCTCAGTTCATGTCCAGTAGCCAGCTAAAAACCAACAAGATTTCCAGGGAACAACCCTTTGACAGGCAAAGCTCCCTTGGTCGGATATTCTGAAAATCTAAAGTGCTACGGGACTCAGATCTTGCTCTTCTACTACTGACCAACCCTTCTGTACACCTGAAAAGTTAAGAGTGTGGGTTACCAAGCCCCCAAAAGACCACAAGCCTCCAGAGCTAGCACATCCCACACCGTTCTGCCACAAAGTTACGTCAGCAGTGCATTTCCGGCTGGCAACTGCTGTTTCCCCAGTTCCCATTTCTGTGAATTTCCAACCTAATCCTTCCTAATTTGCATCTTGCAAAAAGGGCTTCTTTTTTTCTAGAGCCATTCAGGATAAGGCCAAAAGCTGCCTGTCGGAAATAGCAGTGCATCGTCTCTGCCTGCCTCCTGCAATGAAACCAAGAGAGGCTGCCAACTTTTTTTTTAAAAAAATGGGGCTCCTCTGCTTTCACAGTTGTCCAGAAGTGTGTTCTTTCTCCCTCTCTGGCCCCTTCCACACATACAGAATAATGCACTTTCAATCCAGTTTCAATGCATTTTGAAGCTGGATTTTCCTGTGCGGAACAGCAAAATCCACTTGCAAACAGTTGTGAAAGTGGATTGAAAGTGCATTATTCTGCATGTGTGGAAGGGTCTCTCTCTCCTCTCACCATTTAACCATCATGCTGGGAAACACAGCTGACCTGCTAAAATATCAGCTGGGAAAGGCGCAAGAACATTTCGCTTGTTTTTTTAAAAAGTTGGCAAGTTTACAAGTTACTGACAGAATTAAGGGAGCATTTCCCAAAGAGAACTCCGGAGCAAATTCTCCTTTCCCTTCCCTTATTGGCCGCTCTCAACTACCAGCAGCAAAACAAGACAAGGTCTCACCCCCACCCCGCCCCTTGCCAAAAGAAAAGCAAATTGGGATGGGGGAGAGACCTTCAAGCCAGGGCTCCCTGAGCAGCACTCAAGGCAGGCAAAGCGGGGGGTGGGGGGGAGATTTTCATATTGGGCCACACGCACATCTCGCTTTTCTTCCTTCTTTCCGATGCGAAACTTCAAGAACGCCGCCCTGTGCGTGGCTGAGCCAATTCTGGATGCGCAAACAAGGGCTTGTGCGCAAAGGACTGGATACTTGGTTTCCGATCACCAAGAAAAAGAGGACGAACTTCTCTCTCTCTCTCTCGAGCCCCCTTCCTTCACCCTGCAAAAACTTTTGAAACTTCTACTCACATTTTCCATAGCTGGGAGGGGGCCCCGGGGGCTCCGCGCCCCTCCTGCTGGCTTTCTCTCCCCCCCCCCCCCAAATCGCGTCTTCTTCTTCCCGGGGAGGTCGCCTCTCCTTCTTTGGGGCTCCCTTTTCAAGCGCCGCCGGACTGCCGCCCGCGCTCCGCCTCTCCTCTCCTGGAGGCTCCGGCCAGGGGCTCCGACATGCCGCTTTGGGATGCTCCGCAGCGGCGCAAACTCGTCCCGCCGGGCGCACGGCAGCAGTGCCGTGGCCGCGGGCGCCAGGGCGGGCGCAGCGCTCCAAAACAACTTCGCAGCAGACCAGAGAATCGGCAGCGGCGCAAAGAGGTTTGGTTTCCGGTCCAGGAGGAGGAGGAAAAAGCCGCCCGCTGAGAAGGGGAAGCCAGCCCCCTCCCCCCCCTTCCTTCCGCAGCCAAAACGGTTGGGATAAAGATCTGGGTTGCAGACCGTAGCACCAGATTGCCCTGACGCTGCACCTTTACGCTTAGTTCTGTCCCGGCTACTAGTCTAGGAATTCAAAGGGGTTTACTCCAGAGGAAGTAGCCCCGGCTCCGACCTGCGTGGTGCAGGATCGCTTGATCTTGTAAGATCGCAGAAGTTAAGCAGGCTTGCATGGGAGACCCCCAAGGAATGCCAGGGTTGTTGTGCAGAGGCAGGGAATGGCAAACCACCTCCGTTAGTCTCTCGCTTTGAAAAACCTATGGGGGTTTAGGAACTCACAGGGAAAGGGTATGGAACTCACTGGCGGTTCGCGGGCCCCTTGCTCTTCCTTTTGGTCTCATTTGCCTTGCAGGGTTGTTGTGAAAATAAACATGGAAGAATCCCAAGCATCTTGCTGCAGTCTACCTCACAAGACTGTTGGGAGGGTTAAATGGGAAAGGGGAACACCAAAATACTTGCTGGGTGAACTCGACCCAATAGTTCTCTTTCTCTCTCGGACTGGCCTACCCCTTAGGGTTGTTGTTGTGAAGATAAAGTGGAGGATGTATATGCCCCCCTGAACTCCCAGAGTAGGATAAAACTGTGCTCAATAAAAATAACTTGCTGGAATTAATTGCATGGCAGGCAGAGATTCAACTAGTCATGCTTCCATCACATGGTTGCAAATTCCAGAGAGGAATCAAGCATGGTGTATTGATTAGTGTCAGACTATGATCTAGGAGACTCCAGTTCGAATCCCCTTTCCACCATGGCTGACCGTGGGCTGGTCTCCCTCTGGGTGAGATCCACACCTGTTGTGAGGTTCTAGTCCAGCGCTCTAACCACTACACCGCACTGTCTCTGTGTTACTAAGCGACGTGTACTCCTTTTACACACAATTCAGTTCAATGTGTTAAGGCTCTTGTGTGGGTGGGGGGGGGGGAGGTTGAGCCAAGAGGCTTGATACAATAAGAGGATTCTGAAAAGTTTGCTCAACTAGTGGAAGGCGTTCTTGTCCCGTGATCGGGGAAAACCAAAATGGTCACGGGGTTGGAGCTCCTTGTGTGGCAAGACTAAAGCTTCTGAGGATTTTTGGACTTTGGACAAAAAACTCCAACCATCGGGTGATGTGGTAAGAGGTTCTACAGGAATGATGCACGGGGCAGGAGAAAGTGGGCAGCCAACATTTTTATCCTCCTCCCATTTTGCTAGAGCTTGGGGTTATGCTGGGAAAAAAAGATGCCCAGTAGTTTCAAGACAGAATAAAGGAAGTTCTGCTTCACACAGCCCAGTGCATGGCATGTGGGACTCATGGCCCCATGACAGAGCACCCGTTGGCTTGTGTATGTGGAAAGTGCTGCCAAATCACAGCCAATTTATGGTGTCTCCCATAGGGTGTACGAGGCACAAGACTTCCAGAAGTAACCATTGCCTGCCTCTGCAGAGCAGCCCTGGATTTCCTTGTCGGTATTCCACCCAAGCAGTAACCAGAACTGATCCTTAGCTTCGGAGACTGGATGAGATTGGGCTAACTTTGGTCATCCATGCCCAGGCGAGAGTCAAATAGAGGTAGCTTGCCATTGCCTGCTCCTGCATGATGACTCTAGTATTCCTCAGCAGTATCTCATCCAAGAACTAACCAGGATTAACCCTGCTAAGCTTCAAGCCATCAATTTATTTATATGGCCCTAGGCCAGAATTTTTAAAAATTACATCCGCATAACATCACAATGCATATACCAAGGAAAAATAATTACAAAATGTTATACTGTTAAAATGACAGTATTAAGACAGATAAAACCTCAGCTGTTAAATACCTAAACAATGCTTTACCCAAAGACTGCGATCTTTCCATGCAATTGCACAGAATTTCACTACAACGTGTGTACTATTGAGGTCTCTATCCTCAAGCAAGGAATCCACATATGCAAGGAATCCATTTCGACCGCACCTGTATGTGTGAACCAGGTTAACAAAGGAGAAATTAGAGAGGACCTTTCCCCTCTGTAAAATTCGCAATGGAGAAGGTGGTAGAATCATAGGCCATTTCCGCACAGCCACGCTGGGGGTTGGGTCGGCATACATGACTCCAACCCAACCCCCCCGGGACCGTTCGCACGAACGGTCCCGGTAACGAAAGGGAAGACGGCGCCGCAGAGCGCCGTCGTCCAATCGACCTACCTTCTCTGCGACCGTCCGGCACATCGCCGAAACCAGGGGACATGCCCCCTGCCGTGCACGACCGCTCTGGAGTTGCAGGGCAGGGGGGGGGGCGTGTCCCCAGGCCTTGGCAATGCACCAGAGGGTCGCAGAGAAGGTAGGTCGATTGGGCAAAGGGTGGAGGGATGGCGCCTTCCAGCCGCTGCCGTTCGCACGGCAGTGGCTAGAAGCCGCCGTTTCCCCATAATCTTGCTTGGGAAGTGAGGTGGGAAAACGGCGGCTTCGCGCCGCTTGGGAGGAGTGAGGGTGGCGCGGCTGCGAAGCAGCTACTCCCTAAAACAGCTTCCTGGGGACAACGTTTTTGCCGTCCCCATGGCGCTGTATTCGGCCCGTGCGGAAAGGGCCATAGAATCACAGAGTTGGAAGAGGCCCCAAGGGCCATCAAGTCCAACCCCCCGCCATGCTGGAACACACCATCAAAGCACTCCTGACAGGTGGCCATCCAGCCTCTCTTTAAACACCTCCAAAGAAGGAAACCCCACCAGAAGGATGCGTGCAACAGACTCCGCATCCTCTGAATTGCAGTTTCAACTTCTTAATTCATGTGGGATTTTATAAAACTACCCACTTTGCCTAACTTCCAAGATCTGACAAGACTGGGCCGGCCTAGGCTATCCAGACCATTGACTTAGATGGACTGAGAAGAGAGGCGGACAAATTTTTGCCAGATGGGAGAATCATTGGCTATGAGCCATCGTAGCTGAATGAGGGCTTCGGGTTCACAGATCTCTCCATCAGACGCTGAACAGTCAGCCAAGCAGGCCTTTCATGAGCTTCCTTGGGCATCTGGCCACAGTGAGAAACAGGATTCTGGCCTAAACAGACCATTCATATAAAGGCCTTGAAACTTACCATTTCCTTTTTCTTTCAGACCAAAATTAGGGTCCTGGTTGCCTGAACATGTGGTTGGCCAGGGTCTATCCAAACAGGATCTGATTTGCTGATACACTGCCATCGTTCCACATGATTTCTTAACATGGCCTGAATCGTAGCAGTCCTACAGCATGGGGAAGGTTGTGGCTCAGCAAAAGAGTATCTGCTAATCAATGGCATATCTGCCAGAAGTATGTGGGTGGTCACATGTCCCTGGGTGCCACCCATGAGGGACGCAAAATTGCCCCCCACAGCCCTCCCACGGTGAGCATGAAGGAGCAGCCTGGCCAGGCTGGGAGCTTGCCATGGGCCCACCAGGCCCCCTAGGCCCAGCCCCACCAGAGCTAGTCACAGTTCTCTCAAAACTCTCTCAGTCCCACCAATCTCACAAGGTGTTCGTTATGGGGAGAGGAAGGGACAGGAGTTTGTAAGCCACCTTGAGACCCCTCATGGTTGAGAAACACAGAGTATACATCCAAATTCTTCTTCTTCTCTTCTTCACACCTTGCTCTCCCCAGCTCCGCCTCACAATCTCCAGGAATCTCCCATCCCTAATGGAAACCACTGCTGGCAACATATTATGATTCTGCAGCCACCTCACACTCTCTGTTAAAGTCTCTTGCCCCCAACATTTACCTCACTTTTACCCCACAAGTTCCCTCAAGCCCACCTACCTCCATTCTTCTTGGTCTTCTGCTTCACACAATGAATCAAGACCTCCTTTCTGTCGACCGCCAAATGGATTCCTGATCAGCTCCAGGGGGCGGGAAAGGCCCCCGACGCCAAGCCCAGCTGGTGGTGTGGACACTTTTCCTGCTTCAGTTTTTCATGGCTTTATTTATGGAAGCAGAATCCAAATTGGTTTCCATTTGGGGAAGCGCTCCGTCGCTCATCCTCACATGACTTCCGTGATCTATCTGGCGTAATAACAAACATGAAGATGCTGCTGATTGACTGTGATATTTAAGACCTTTGGTGGGGGAGAGATAAGGGAGGAAAACCTGCAGAGACGATGCACAACCTCTCCCCTCTTAAAAAAAAAACACACCAAAATACAGAAGCCTATTTTTGTCCAGGAAGCTTCGAGCCTTATTTTCCTGTGAACGAGACAGGCTTC
The DNA here is from genome assembly GCF_021028975.2 of Sphaerodactylus townsendi. Lineage (NCBI taxonomy): Eukaryota > Metazoa > Chordata > Lepidosauria > Squamata > Sphaerodactylidae > Sphaerodactylus > Sphaerodactylus townsendi. The sequence continues at coordinate 21,415,971 of NC_059441.1, read as the reverse complement.
CTTCGTTCAACATCATACAGAAGTATGTGCGTTAATCTAAATCAGTGCCGGGCTGTTTTCCAGGGCAAGCCCATTGGTGCAACTCAAAAACCCACACCATGCAAAACGCTGTATTATTCCAGCATGAACATAATCCTCATCTGCATCAGGGTTCTCAAATTCCCAGTCTGAGTCTCCCTTCTGCTCTGTGTAGGCACCCAAACGACATGCAACGTGACTAAGCAGGAAACCACGACAAAAATTGCACAGTTATTTTGCAGCAGCATGTCCTCTACGTGCTTATTACAATCAGACGCTATTTTAGCTTATTCATTTAATTGGGTATTCATAGCACCCCTCCCCTTTCAGGCTCAGGACAGTTTCCAAACATAGACAATTAATACAAGTAGAATCAAGCGTAAATAATCTGTGCAATAAATGCCATAAGATCAACGATTCAAACTGTATAAAGTTCTAGGTAAATCCTGGTGGTGCCAACACAACCAGTAAATAATGCTGGTCAGAGGGACAGAGGATCAGAGAGGTCAGGGGTGATACGTGAGGTGGTCCGAGGAGGGGGGAGGCCCAGATGTGTAGTGTAGTGCCAATTTTTTCATAAAGTAGACAATCTGGGCCCCAGAACCAGTGAGACATAGCGGTTAGAGTGTCAGATGACAGGTGGTTTTTCATATCTCATAGATGCCAGGGATCATTAGCTCTCTGCCAGCATGGCCAATTGGCCATGCTGGCAGGGGCTGATGGGAATTGTAGTCCATAACATCTGGAGTGCCAAAGGTTCGCCACCACGGGACTAGGATATCCCTAGGACTGATCCGCTCTGCCTTGAAAGCCTGCTGGGTGACCTTGGACCTGTCACATGCTGTCCCTTTCCTCACAAACATTTTAAAACATTTTGAAGCAGGAAATGCAACCTTTCCTCCATGGAGTTCTGCATTGTTTTTACCCACTTTGACCCCCAAAATGTTTGATTTGGGGCCTCAAAACGTTTTCAGTGGATCCCCTTTTAAAATAGTTCTTGAGCTGAAACATTTTCAAAATGGCTTCACTGAGCTGTGCAATCTCTTTAAGACAACTCCCTTGCCTCTCTGCTCTCCCCGGACTTTCTCCTCCACTAACTCCTTGTCCCTCATCTGTTTATTTCCTTGTTTCTGCTTGTTTTTTTATTTTGAGGGGTGCTGATCTTTGAAGAATCAACTATGCATAGTGTAGGGAAAAGAAGCACGAGGTTGTGAAACTTTGAAGCAACAACAAACTCAAAAAAGGGGGAAATATCACAAAATGATGGCCAAGAATTATTTCGAGGGGGTGAGTGTGGATATACATTGTAACACCTTACAAAAGTGTTAGGGGATTTGTGTGGAAAGGGCCAGTATAGCTCTACATGTTTCTACAAGGCCTGTCAGCAATCGCCACAAAACTTGTTCCAACACTCATTTAAATATATTATCTGCTAAAAAATAACAGATTTTGAAGTGCTGCTTAAAAACAAGCAATAGTGTACAATTAAAATGTTTTTTAAAATTGGAGAGCCCTGCGCACTGATAGTAATAAAATGATAACAACCAACATAAAAGATAATCAGGCAGCAATAAAACTCTCAAAAGCACTAATGATATAATAAACTTGAGACAGTAAAAGCATATAGATGCATATATGAGATTGGGATGTGGGAACCGATGCCATGGCAAATATGCACAAAATCCAGGGAAAGGGGATTCATTCATCGTGGGCAAGCTGCCATTTTTAATTGGGTCAGCCAAGCTGCGTCACTTTCACAACACTCAGGTAAGAAAGAGTCTAGAAAGGGGTTGCAGGAATGGCCTGGTGCCTGCACAGAGGACTAAGTTTACCATTTAAAGGTATTTTTAATCTCCAGATTGGAAAATTGAAGGTGAGCAAATAGGGCCACCTTGTAAATTTTTCATCAAGGGAAGGATGTTAGCTGGGAAAGTCCCAGCTTTTCACCACTAGACCACACTATGCCAGTTTTTGAGAGATTAGGTTTTCTTAGGAGCAGCAGTGGTGTAGTGGTTGACAGCAGGTGCATTCTAATATGGAGAACCGGGTTTGATTTGCCGCTCTGCCGCTTGAGCTGTGGAGGCTTATTTGGGAAATTCAGATAAGCCTGTGCACTCCAACACGTGCCAGCTGGGTGACCTTGGGCTAGTCACGGTTCTTTGGAGCTCTCTCAGCCCCACCCACCAAACAGGGTGTTTGTTATGGGGGGAGGGGAAGCGAAAGGAGATGGTAAGCCCCTTTGAGTCTCCTTACAGGAGAGAAAGGGGGGCACAAATCCAAACTCCTCCTCCTCCTCCTCCTCCTCCTCCTCCTCCTCCTCCTCTTCTTCTTCTTCTTCTTCTTCTTCTTCTTCTTGTGGATTTTCAGGGTCAAGGTTGCACAGAACCTCCTGGACACCTTGCCCCCTAGCTACTGCTGAGGATGCAAGTAGACAAGGTGGTAACTTTTTTTTGGCAGCTCCCGATAGGGTTGCCAGCTCTTAATTGGGAAACACCTGGAGATTTTGGGGGTGGAGCCTGAGGAGGTGGGGTCTGGTAGGGGAGGGGCTTCAATGGGGTATAATTCTAAAGGAGCCACTTTCTGAAACAGCCCTTTTCTCCAGAGGAACTTATCTCTGTTGCCTGGAGATCAGTCGAAATCTCAGAAGATCTCCAGCCACCAGGAAGTTGGCAATCCTAGCTCTGGAGTTGGCTCTCTAATTTTATTGGATCGGCAGCTTCCAAGAAATGAAAGCTCAGTTTACTAGACAACCACACATGCCAGAAAGGCCTGTCTGTGCAGCAGAAAAGTTTGGGGACAGGAGCACATAGTATGCCTACAATGTTCCAGCACCATTTTCGGTGGCCCTACCAGAGGAAGTGCGCCTGTTACAACATTTAAGGATGTGGGGCCCTGACGTTGCTTCTGCCCCCCTCCAAACATACAGTCACATGCAATGCAAGCACAACTTCCACATTCCAGCTTCGATGGTTTTGTGCAGCAGTTTCGAAATAAGTTGGCTGACCTCTGGACAGAGGCGTATCTATGGTGGGACAGCCAGAGTGCGTGCCCTGAGTGCTACCTAAAGGGGGCGCCCTCAGTCACCGGGCCCCTTCTCCAGTAAGAACTGTGCTCCAGTTGCATCCAGGCTCCGCCCCCACAGCCCATGTGGAACTCTGGGTTGACCCAGCAGGGATCTCTGGTGAGGGTCTTGGTTTTTAGGAGTTGTGGCTCATTAACTAAAAAAGTAAAAAATCAACTGTAACAGACTAGCATCCCTTAGCTTCTGAGCCTTCTGTTCCTCTTACTTCGTAGCCTACACGTACAGTAGGAAAAGGGAGTGTTTGCGCTAAGTCATGTTCTCAGAGGAAGTGTGGTGACACCAAAGGCTTACTAGTGTCCCACGTTTATTTATTTTAGACATCTCAACATTTTTTTGCTGAACTCAGTGCAACCCACAAAGTATTCCTAGGCTGCCTCCGCCCCGTTTCCCACCAGACTCAGATGTGAAGCTGAGTTGCCTCTGACCAGGACCTAGAACAGAATGTCCACCACCCAACCTGTGTGACGATAACGCAAGCATTCGTAGTATCATAGAGTTGGAAGAGACCCCAAGGGCCGTCAAGTCCAACCCCCTGCAGTGCAGATACACACAATCAAAGCACTCCTGACAGATGGCCATCCAGCCTCTCTTCAAAAACCTCCAAAGGAGACTCCACCGCACTCCGAGGCGGTGCATTCCACTGTCCTTACTGTCAGGAAGTTTTTCCTGATGTTTAGGTGGAATCTCGTTTCCTTTACCTTGAACCCATGACTCCTGGTTCTAGTCTCTGGAGCAGTAGAAACAAACTTGCTCCCTCACCAACATGACATCCCTTCAAAATTTGGTTATTGTTGTTGCATATTTTGTTATTAAACATTACATAGAAGATAGAGTTGGAAGGGGCCTTCAAGGCCACCTAGTCCAACCCCGGGCTTAATGCAGGTTCGACCTTCAAGTGTCCCTGGCATCCATCCAGCTGCTGCTTAAAGTCCTGGTGGATAGACCTAGCCAACCACGTTTAGACAATCAGACAAACAAAATTGTTTGTTTAAATGGTGGTCCAGTTTTGTGTGATGTCTGAACTCCAGTGTGAACTCTCTAATTTTATTTGCCTCTGACTACTCTGCATTGCAGGGGGTTGGACTTGATGGCCCTTGGGGTCTCTTCCAACGCTATGATGCTATGATTCTACTAGAGTGGGGGCATTTGGTCGGAGCAGTGGGCCTTACACTGATCCAGAAGTCCGCATTTCGCACCCACGTCACTCTGGGGAGTTGGCCACGCTGCAGAATAGAGTGGGCTTTCATACCAGACATTCGGGGATTTCTCAAGCACACAAATCCATCCAGAAAAGATTCCATACATTTTTGCAAAACAGTGACCAGCATGAAAACCCCGCTGTTTCCGGGGAGAAAGGCATGTCTATAAATGGTTTGAAATAAAGGAAAAGAAAAAAAAATCATGAATGTCCCTACTAGCAGCCCCGGGGGGAATTCAAATCCAGATGATTCTCTGGTCCAAAAGATGGCAAGGACCACTTTTTCTTTCCACTGTTCATGATTTAAATGGACCTGTAATATCACCTCCGGTCTGATCCATTATATTCTCATATTCAGCATTTGATCTCCTGCTTCAGCCGGAGACGGGCGGCTGTCGGGTGGGAACAGCAACCTCCATTGCCTGAGACCAAAGCGCTCACTTTTCCAAGAGAAAACAAATTTCTACATTAGCTACCGGAGAGACGTCCTTTCCTAGTCAGATTAAGCTAATTTCATAACAGGCATTTGCAATTCCGCAAAATAGATTTTACATCTCCCCAGTTGGCTGTACGTTTCTTTTTCATTTCCTCTTGGAACAAGCATCCATCCAGGCTATGCATCCGTGTCCATATTTAGCAAGGCTAAATCACTAACGGTTATAAAGAACCAGGACTTGTCACAGGTAGCTCAAGGTAGCAAACATTGAGTTTCCTCCTTTTTATCCTCAGGCTGAGCAAGAATGTATTCATGGACAATCTGCCTTTCAGCCCAATGCGGACCAAATGCAACTCAGGGCATTCTGCATTCCTCCATTTTATCATGACAACAACAACCCTGCGAGGTGGGTTAGAATAGTCTGTGACTGGCCCAAGGCCAACCAGTGCACTTGCATGATTTAGTGGGGACTTCAACTCAGATCTCCCACATTCTAGTCCAGCTAACCACTACCCCACATTGGTGTCCTGCATTATTATCTTGTTTTCACTGCATAAGTTTCTAAGATCTGTGATACAATTTTTGCATTGTTTGGGCATTTGTTGCCACAGTATAAGAGAATAAGACGAAGATTTTGACTTTATATCCCCCCTTTCTCTCCTGTAAAGAGACTCAAAGGGGCTTAAAATCTCCTTTCCCTATCCCCTCCCCACACAACAAACACCCTGTGAGGTGGGTGGGACTGAGAGAGCTCTGAAGAACTGTGACTAACCCAAGGTCACCCAGCTGGCATGTGTTGGAGTGCACAAGCTAATCTGGTCCACCAGATAAGCCTCCACAGCTCAAATGGCAGAGTGGGGAATCAAACCTGGTTCTCCAGATTACTGTGCACCTGTTCTTAACCACTACACTAGAGCTTATTGCATTATTATCTTGGTTTTACAGCATGGGATTCTAATGTACGTGATACAATTTTGGCATTGCTTTTGGCATGTGATCGCCACAGTATAAGAGAGGTCTTAACATAAACAACACAAAAGCAATATTATAAAAAAATGACATTTAAAAAATTGTGATGTCCTCTCTGCTCAGTTCATGGGTTTCTGATGTTTTAATGTTTTTGCCTCCTCCTAGATGAATATCTGCCAGCTGAGAACTTCCCAATCCCCATTTTCTGTGTCCACCCTGCAGGGGGGAGGTTGGTGATAACCAAAGGCAGGGCTTTTTTAGCGGTGGTCCCTTTGGAACTCTTCTCAAGGCTTACCTGGTGCCTGCTTTCCTTCAGCAAGAGGCTGAAATATTTCTCTTTACCCAAGATTTAAAATCAGGTATTTCCTCTTTAAAAAAAAAAAAAAGATTTACAACCTGTTCCTAGACTGAGATCTATTTCATCAATATGACTTCAGGCAGCTTTGTTTTGTGTACTGTTTTTACTGTTTATTGACCTTTTTATTTGCTTGTTTTGATTTCTGTTATCAACGAGGATTGTTTTATTGATATGCTTTGCTTTGACAGCCCATCTGCTTGGGTTTTGTCAGCGTGGTGTAGTGGTTAAGAGCAGGTGCACTCTAATCTGGACAACCAGGTTTGATTCTCTGCTCTGCCACTTGAGCTGTGGAGGCTTATCTGATGGACCAGATTAGCTTGTGCACTCCAACACATGCCAGCTGGGTGACCTGTGGAGGCCTATACTGTGGCGATCACATGCCAAAAGCAATGCCAAAATTGTATCACAGACATTAGAATCCCATGCTGTAAAACCAGGATAATAATGCAATAAGCTCTAGTGTAGTGGTTAAGAACAGGTGCACAGTAATCTGGAGAACCAGGTTTGATTCCCCACTCTGCCATTTGAGCTGAGAAGGCTTATCTGGTGGACCAGATTAGCTTGTGCACTCCAACACATGCCAGCTGGGTGACCTTGGGTTAGTCACAGTTCTTCAGAGCTCTCTCAGCCCCACCCACCTCTGCACCTCACAGGGTGTTTGTTGTGGGGGGGATGGAAAGGAGATTGTAAGCCCCTATGAGTCTACTGATAGGAGAGAGAGGGAGGATGTTAATCCAAAATACTCCTCCTCCTCCTCCTCTTCTTCTTCTTGGAAGTTCCTTGAGCAGACCTGGAAAAGCAGTGTACAAATTATCTGAACAAATTAGAGAAGGTTTTGCCAGAAATGCAACTCTGTTCAGTCAGTAGCCAGCTGTTATTTTATCAAAAGGAAGCAGAAGCCAAAAGAAGCTGGAAATAGGAAACAGAGACAGATTTCACAATCGAATCGCACTATGTACGCACTTTTCTGTAGGAACCTCCAGAGCTGTTAACTTACACAAAACATTCTCCATTAACTACAGAAGAATCATGGTTTTGCTGTGCTCACAATGTGACGTATGGTTCAAGTCCTGGAATCTCCCCACCTTTCCAAGCATACCAGAAATACTTCTTTTTAAAAAACAAAACAAAACTGTGCTCTTTAGGGGTCCAGGTATTATTTTTTTAAAAAAAATCAGTTCCCTGACCCAATGAGGCAGACTCAGAAGTAGTTCTCAAATGCACAGCAGGTTCATAGATGTCCGCTTACCACAGCCGGTCTTGGTCAGATGCAAGAAATAAATAGGTTAGGATAAAAGTGGATTATGCCTGATTTGCACAGCACCACCAAAAACCTTTCACATGAGCTTCTTGCCTTGCATGTGGGTGGAAAAATATCTTTAACAAAGAGCACATGGTTTCCAAGAAAAGAACACAATTGTAATACACACTACACATGAACACCAAACTGTGAAACTGCCTCCCTGCAGAAATTCGCCAGGCACCAACATTTTATGGCAGTCGCGTAGCTATAATGGGGCTGGGGGGTGGGGACGGTGGAGGCTTATATGAATACTTAAAACAATCTATAAAATCATTAATAAAACCAATGTCGTCAACATTTAGTTAAAATTCAGATGGCAAACAACAATCTAACCGATGAAAATTATCCAGCATATTCCCAGTTCAGGCTTCTAATTTCTGAGCATGAGAAAAATATTTTTTTTCACTCTTTATAGTCTTAGTCTCCCTTTTATACATGTGAAGAGTAGAAAGTAGTAGAATGCTGAGCAAGTTACAGCAAAGAGGATACAATACCAGACTAGGACAGTGGTGGACCTGTGTTCGAATCTGTACTTCCACCATGGAAGTTCACTGAGTAACATGGGGCTCGCTCACTACAAACTCTCAGTCTGACCTCCCTCATAAGGTTGTGGCTGGGAGAAAATGAAGGAGGGCACAGCAATTCCTACGTTGCTTTGAGTCCCAGGAGGGGAGAAAAACAAGATATAAATAAATGCAAAGTGTGCGTACAGTTCCCCTTAAGGTTTGGGTACAACTTCTTTTCACAATCTCCTCGGTTGTAGGATGAAATGTAAACTCTCTTTGAAAAACGGGGCCATTTCCACAGTTTCAAAACTTCTGGCTGGTGACTTGTTTGTCCCCTGAAAAATTCAACGGCAGCCAGACTTGGGAGTGAGGAAGAAGACTATAATATAGACAAAACAGAGGTGGTTTCCACACAGGCCAAATATAACGTCTGCAGGGTGTTATAAAATCATGGGGCGGGGGGCTTGGCACAAGTCCCCCTCCCAAAATTAGTTTGGCCCATTTTATTCCCCTCAACCTGGGATTTTGGAAAATCACTAAACCAGCGATCCTTTTGCACAATCCTGGTTTGGAGGCAGCCCCGTGCGAACACAACAGGCAGGAGACGCTGTATTTCCCTCTCTCCCACCCATTTACTTTAGGTTCCATGCTGTCTACTGCACTGGCGTAATACCCATTGGGCAAGGTGGGCAGCTGCTCAGGGCATCACCTTGTGGGGGGCATCAAAATGCTGGGTTCGTTTTTGGGTATTTTAGTGGTTTTCCATTTTTGGCCTGCAGGGGGCGCAGTTTTTAGGCCAGCGGCACCAAAATTTCAGCATATCATCAGGAGACTGTCCTTATGCTACCCCCCAAGTTTGGTGAGGTTTGGTTCAGGGAGTCCAAAGTTATGGACTCCCAAAGGGGGTGCCCCTATCCCCCATTGTTTCCAATGGAAGCTAATAGGAGATGGGGGCTACAGTTTTGAGGGTCCATAACTTTGGACTCCTTAAACCAAACCTCACCAAACTTGGGGAGTAGCATAAGGACAGTCTCCTGATGATAGGCTGAAACTTTGGTGCTGATATGTGTAAAAATGCACCCCCTTTAGGCACCAATGTCCTGGTGCAAAAAAAAAAATTGGTCGTGGTGGAGTGGCCGCCCATGGGGGGGCGGGGGCATCCAACTCAAGTTTTGCCCAGGGCTAAAGTTTGCCCAGGGCTGCCTCGTTACGCCCCTGGTCTACTGTCAGGGAGAATCCGCCCACCATTCTTTGCACATCAGCCAGCACATTATGGGCAGATTTTCTGAATGCCCGACAGTGTTCAAAGTCCCCCAAGCATGTTTTTTTACCCCCACGGCAGCAAGTAGGGCCACCATACAGATCTACAACAACGCATTCATTATTGCCAGACCGCTGCAGGGAAGTCCCTTTTTCATTATTATTTTTTTACAAATTTTGTGTGTTGCACAAGTGCCACTACACATGTGTAGCAAATCAGATTGTGGGACAATCAGCATCGCTGGGAGGGAGTTCCTTTCTGTATGCCTGCACAGCTATGCATGTGTTGCAGGAAATTTAAAAGATAGAGTAGAGTCTCTGTGCAACGGTGCAAAAGTAACCCAGATTGTTTTCATGGGCTCCAGTTGCTGCCTGGATGGGTGAAGGCCACACATTCGAACAGGAAAAAGGAAAATGGGTTCCTTTATAATGACTGCAACCTGTTCTGCATATCTTATACAGAATCCACCCATGTCAAGCCCAAAGAATGTTGTTGTTGTAGTTGTTTTAATGCTGTGAATTATTTTTTTAAAAAAAAAAATACAAATATCAGCATTCCTGCCTCCTTGGTATTGCCCCTTGGGCCACCCATCTATTAAGGGATCCCTGCCCCCCCAATTATGATTTGTATCTCAGGCAAGAGAGCAAACGTCTGCACAGAGTTACAAGGAAACAGCCTCATCTTTGCAAGCCTCTTAGTCACTAATGCCTGTGGGCTGGCGGAAGCCTTGCCTTTTACCGGATGCCTTTAATAAATCCTCTGCTCTAGGTGAAGGGCTCATTTCCTGTTTCCTCTGCTGCCTGGCTACAGGCGTGCAAATACAGCCTGCAGCCCTTCCACTCATTCTGGTTCATTTTCTTGGCAAGTCAAGAGCTTGAAGGGTCAAGATATCCACAAAGTCAGACTGTTCGGAGTGGGGAGGGAAGGAAGGTTGCCACTCCGGGGCCTCTTCCGCACATGCAGAATGATGCACTTACAATCTTCTTTCACCATTGTTTACAAGTAGATTTTGCTGTTCCGCACAGTAAAATCCAGCTGCAAAGTGCATTGAAAGTGGATTGAAAGTGCATTATTCTGCATGTGCAGAAGGGGCCTAAGTTAGGAAATTCCTGAAGATTTCAGGGTCAGGGAGGGATGCTTAGGGAAGTAGTTTTGTAACTCGTATTTAATTCCAAGAGGGACATCAAAGAAATATTGTTTTCAGTTAGGAACTGACAGAGTTCATGTATTTATTTATTTGTTTGTTTGTTTGTTTATCCATGCCTAATAAAGGTAATGAATGAATGTGTTTGTTTGTTTGTTTGTTTAGTCACATTTTTATTCCACCCTATCCAAAAAGGCGCAGGGTGGGTTACAACAATTAGACACAATAAAACATTTAAATACAATATTATCATTAAAATTGTAACATGCCTATTAAAACAGTTAAAACAGTAGATTAATAAATAATGTCTAGAAATAGATGGCATCTTAAGAGTTTCAGACCGTCTCATTCCCCACTCTCCCTTCCCCCGCCCCAGACCGAGAGGAGCTGTTGTTGCTGGCTAACTAGCTAGCCGGGAAAGGTTTTGCCCCTTTGACTGTGTGACCCCACTTTTAAGAATCCAAGGCCCCTTCGGCACACGCAAAATAATGCGTTTTCAAACCACTTTCACAACTGTTTGCAAGTGGATTTTGCCATTCCGCACAGCTTCAAAGAGGACTGAAAGCAGTTTGAAAGTGCATTATTCGGCATGTGCGGAAGAATCCAAATACCTTTTATTGGCATTATAAAAAGCTTATTATGCAAAACGATACATAATATAGTAACAAAACTAATAACATTGTACTATCTAAAACACAGTGTTGTCTCAGCGTGATTTGAACCAAGAACACACATCAGGCTCTTGTATTTTATTGTGAATGTTGTTTCATAACAAAACACAAGAACCTTGCGGCCTTTTCAGTGACAACAGAAGGCTCGTTATTTAGTAACAGGCAGATTTTCTGTTGGTCCGTAAATCCTTCTTTGCTGACCAAAAAGGGGTCAAAAGGAATGTCCAATTGTGCTGTAAAAAGGACAATAGAAAAGTATGTGACCAACAGTTTCTACATGATTTGCATTGCAAGCACATGTTCTTTCCTGATAGGGAATTTTTGAACATCTCCCTAGCATAACTGCTGATGGTAAAACATTACTTCTTGCAAGGAACAATGCTCTGCAGCTGTTGGGCAGAGTTAATTGGTGTAAGTATTTGGCCATGCAAGTTGCACTAAGGGCAATTCCTAAGAAGAGCCAGACCTGTTGGCCGCACTAATTAGATTCTGATATTCCTGATTGTATAGTCTCAACTTTAGGGTTCGGAGAATTTCTTTGGCAGGCAACGTAACCAAAGATTCAAATGAGAAGCCCAAAGGTAATATTTTTTTCTCTATCTGAGTCTGAAGCTTGCCTTCACATTCCTGGAAACAACAGTAAACAGACTTCAGATTTGGTTGTGGTGGGTTTTCTGGGCTGTGTGGCTGTGGTCTGGTGGATCTTGTTCCTAATGTTTCACCTCCATCTGTGGCTGGCATCTTCAGAGGTGTATCACAGAGGGAAGTCTGTTACACACTGTGTCCAGAGAGAAGGGAATGTTTGGGGTATATGTTGTCCATGTCTCGGGATGGGGAACCAATCAGTAAGTGTTTGGGTAGAACTTGTTATGCAAAGATGTGATTGATAGTATTGTATTGCAGTGGGGCTTATCAGTCCAGTGAGTTATTCACCTTTTCATGTCCTGCAGCAGCAGCAGTATTGGTGAATGCAAATCCTGTGTTTGGGTGGAGTCCATTGTTCATGAACTTAGCATGCCCTTGAGGTTTGCTTTTGGTGTTTTTAAGTACTGGTAGCCAAGCTTCGCTAATTCTCAGAGTCTCTTCTTTCCTGTTGAAGTTGTCTTGCTGTTTGTGAATTTCAGTGACCTCCCTGTGCAGTCTGACAAAGTAACCTTCTGAATTGTCCAGAATTTCAGTGTTTTCAAATAAAATGTTATGTCCAGTTTTGTTTAAGACATGTTCTGCAATTGCAGATTTTTCAGGATGGTTAAGCCGACAGTGACTTTGATGCTCCTTAATACGAGTCTGAATGCTGCATTTTGTGGTTTCTATGTAGACCTTTCCACAGCTGCAGGGTATGCAATAGACTCCTGCAGAAGTGAGGGGGTCTCTCTTTGCTGAGCATAGCATCTGCTGTATTTTCCTGGTAGGTTTGAAGATGGTTTGTAGGTTATGTTTCTTCATCAGTTTCCCTATTTGATCAGTGATTCCCTTCATGTATGGTAGAAATATTTTTCCTGTGGTGGGCTGTTTCTGGGTTTCTCTTGGTCTTAAAGCTCTTCTGATTCCTGTTGTGGAGTAGCCATTAGCCTGCAGAGCCCAGTCTGGATGATTGATTTCATCAGGGAGGGGGTGAGGTTCACAAATTCATTTTGCATGATCTTTCAGAGTTTTGATTATTCCCCTTTTCTGTTGTGGATGGTGGTTGGAGTTTTTAAGTAGTCTGTGTGAGTTGGTTTTCTGTATACTGTGTGGCCCAGTTGATGGTTGGGTCTGCAAAAGACCAAGACATCTAAGAAAGGCAGTTTTTCTTCTTTTTCAGCTCTCATGGTAAATGGGATGTTAAGGTGGTCCAGAAAATTCAGCAGTTCCTCCTCGCCATGGCTCCAGATTGTAAAAGTGTCATCCACAAATTGGAACCAAGTTGCGGGTTTCCTGGGTGCTGTTTTGAGGGCTTGTTTCTCAAAATGTTCCATGTAAAAATTGGTTGTCACCGGGCTGAGGGGGCTTCCCATGGCTACCCCATCTGTCTGTTCATAGTAATCGTCCCATTGGAAGTAGCTGGTTGATAGGCAGTGTTGAAACAAAGCTGTGATGTCATCGGCCAGATTTTCCCTCTGAAGATGTCAGTCACAGATGCAGGCGAAACATTAGGAACAAGATCCACCAGACCACGGCCCGGTAAACCCACCAGAACCAGTTGAATCCAACTGTGAAAGCCTTAGACTTCAAACTTGTTCTTCCCTCTTGTCATAAGAAATAATATATAAAACAACCATCAAATAGATCAAATGATAATTAACATATAGCAGTTCAGGTCTGTTAAGCTGAAGCAAACCAGGGTCTCGGTTGTTTTGAATCTCTATCTAGCCAGTCAAAAGAACATAAGAACATAAGAACAAGCCAGCTGGATCAGACCAGAGTCCATCTAGTCCAGCTCTCTACTACTCGCACTGGCCCACCAGGTGCCTTTGGGAGCTCACATGCAGGATGTGAAAGCAATGGCCTTCTGCTGCTGCTGCTGCTCCTGAGCACCTGGTCTGTTAAGGGATTTGCAATCTCAGATCAAGGAGGATCAAGATTGGTAGCCAGAGATCGACTTCTCCTCCATAAATCTGTCCAAGCCTCTTTTTAAAGCTATCCAGGTTAGTGGCCATCACCACCTCCTGTGGCAGCATATTCCAAACACCAATGTAAGGAATTCCATAGAGCAGAAATAAAAGGCTTTGTTGGTTGAAAGACCGTTTATTCAGACATCTGAGAAAGCTCACGTACACGGCGTGGCAGGAATGAAGTCTTCCCGCCAGACCCACAGGTTATAACTTTCTCCGTCCCATCCCCCTCCCGGTTTCCCCAGTCCCATTCTCATGGGAACGGCATGCTCATCTCTCTCCGTGAGATAAGGCCTCTGCCAGAGAAATCGCAGCCGATTCTGGCCCATCGCCCGAGCCCTGGAATCTACTCAAGGCCAAGCGGCTGTGCTGAGAATCAACACCATTGAAACTTACACTCTGCTTCCCCTAAGAAACACTTCTCCCCTGGTTTGTGTGGGAAGGTACGATGGAAAGCAGAAATAAGGGAGGGGCGCTAATATTTTCTGAATACACCCATTGATTATAACCAGAGGCATACCCCACCCAGGAAACCAAGTATTGCAAGCGCTTGGTTAAAACGAGAGTCCAGGATGGCGCCAATTTCATAATGCTTGTGGCCATCAATTATAGTCGGCGGGGGGGTATCTCCGAGGGTCGTGCCAGGCATCGGAAGCGGAGCCTCCTTGAGCAAACTGGAATGAAAGACAGGATGGATATTACTTAAAGAATTAGGCAGATCTAACCGGCAGTAACATCATTAATCACCTTCGTAATTCTAAAAGGTCCCACGAATTTTTTTTGCCCAGTTTTGAAAAATTTATGCACGTCTCTGGAGATTTTTTAGTAGACAAGTAGACCCAAGCCCCAACACGCCAAGGGAAGTCAGACCGATGTTTATCTGCCTGGAACTTTTGGGAATCTTTAGCTTGCTGCAAGGCAGTCTGAACCATTTTCCACCCCTCAGCCAGAGATGAAATCCACTGCTGGAATTCTGGAGGATGCAGCGCCTCCGCGGGTAGTTGGGGCAACGGTGGGAAGGAGCTGACCAGACACAATTTCAAAGGGGTTTTTTTGCACTGCTATGAACGGCATTGTTATAGGCATATTCGGCAAACGGAATTAAATCGCACCAGTTGTCTTGGGGATAGTTGGTGTAACAACGTAAATACTGTTCAAGGGTTCTGTTCGTCTTTTCTGAGTCACCGTCACTGTGAACGTGGCAGAGGCGGCAACTGCCGGGTAGCCCCCCAACAAACCCAGGAAAGCTTTCCAAAATTTTGAAATGAATTGGGGCCCGCGGTCGACACCACCTTGAGGGGAGGAGTGTAGACGGTATATATGTTGAATGAACAACCGCCAATTTAGGAGCCGGAAGGAATGGAGGTGCAGGGGATGGAATGGGCTTGTTTGGAAAACAGGTCCACCACCACCCACAAGACTGTGTTTCCCTGGCTCTCCGGTAAATCGTAATAAAATCCATTGAGATGACTTCCCAGGGCGGAGGCAACCGGGAGAGGTTTTAACAGTCCATGGGGCTTTCCCGGGATGGATTTGGCCTCCGCATAAAACAGAGCACCCTTGATATAAGCCTCAATGTCTTTGTGCATGGCGCGCCACCAGAATTGACGGCGGGCTAAGTGCAGTGTCTTGAGAAAGCCAAAATGTCCAGCTGAGCGGGCATCATGGCAGGCTTCGAGAACCTGCTTGCGAAGGGGCACGTACCAACAATTTCCCCGCTTCCAAACACCACTCACTAAGCGCAGCTGGGAGTCACCTTCCTCCGCCGGCAGCTCATGAAGACCCGCCTCCTCGAGTTCCCGCAGGAAGGGGAGACAAGGCTGGGAACGGGCGTTGGAGGAGGAGCGGATGTCTGGGATCGAGTGGACGGCCAACCCAGTTGGGAGGGAGAGGACAGTGCGGGATGTCTCGTGAGGCAGCTCCACCCCCCCCCCCAGGAAGGCGCGACAGCGCATCAGCCAGTTTGTTGGTTTTTCCGGGGAAAAAATGGACAGTGAAGGAAAACGGGAAAAGAAATCGGCCCAACGTAGTTGTTTTGCAGACATTTTGAGGGGGGGTAGAGAGAGCAGCTAAGTTCTTGTGATCCGACCAAACCTGGAAGGGGTGTTTAGCCCCTTCAAGCCAGTGACGCCAAGTGGAAAGCGCTGCCTTGATGGCAGCAGTCTCTTTATCCCCTACGGTCCAGTTGAGTTCTGCGCCGGAGAATTTTTTTGGATAAATAAGCACACGGAACAAGCCTACCATTTTTATTTCTCTGCAATAGGGCTGCGCCAAGCGCCTTGTCCGAAGCATCCACGTGAACCACGAAGGGAAGGTCTGGGTCGGGGTGTTTTAAGACAGGCTCGGTAGTGAAAGCCGATTTCAAAAGCTGGAAGGCTGTTTGACATTCTTGAGACCAAGGGAGGGGAGCCCCGGGCTTGGCAGCTTGGGAGTCTTTACCTTTAGTGCGTAATAGGTCTGTGAGTGGAAGGGTCAGTTCAGCAAAACGGGGTATAAAGTCACGATAAAAATTAGCAAACCCTAGGAAAGATTGTAGCTCTTTCCGGTTGGTGGGGGCTGGCCATTGCTGGACTGCTTCAACCTTTGCAGGATCCATTTTTTAAACCTTCGGATGAGATCCTGTAGCCCAAATAGTCTATGGAGGGTTGATGAAAGCAGCACTTAGACAGTTTTGCGAAGAGGGAGTTGTCGAGCAAGCGTTGTAATACTTCCCGAACCAAAGCCTCATGCTCCTCCACGGTTTGTGAGTAAATTAAAACATCATCTAAGTACACAACTACTCCTTTGTATAATAAATCATGCAAAACTTCATTGATGAGGGCCATGAATGCGCCGGGTGCCCCAGCTAACCCGAATGGCATAATTAAGTATTCATATTGTCCGAATTTAGTGTTAAATGCTGTCAAATGCTCGTAGCCTTCTGCAATTCTGACTCTGTAGTATGCTTCTCTCAAATCCAACTTAGTAAAAATCCGTCCCTTGCCCAATGCATCTAAAAGGTCCTTGATTAAGGGCAAGGGGTATTTATTGGACATGGAAACAGCATTTAATCCTCGTAATCAGTACTAAAGTCTTAAAGACCCGTCCTTCTTCTTTACAAACAGGACAGGAGCTGCGTGCGTATGTTTGGTAGCCCGTCGTATGAATCCGCTGAGCAAGGTTTTTATCTAAGAAGGCACGGAGTTCTTCTCTCCTCGTTGGGGCTCATGCGATAAATTCTACCTTTGGGTAGTTGAGCCCCGGGCTGTAATATGATTTTGCAGTCAGTGTCTCTATGGGGGGGCAATTGGTCACATTCCTGTTCTTGAAACACTCTGGCTAAGTCCTGGTAAGCTGGAGGGATGCCTGTGGAATTGAGAGCCATTGGGATGTGCACCGCTGAAGAAACCAAGGGATTTATATCATTGGATGGGGGGTTCTCCCTCCAATTCATATGCTCTCCACAGGGGGGATCAGTGAATTCTAGAAACCGTTCCTTCCAAATAATATTTGGTTCATGTAGCAATAACCATGGCATGCCCAGGACAATGGAATGTTTGGCCACCGGAGCAAGTATGAAACTAATCTTCTCCCAATGGTCAGCGTTTTGAATCGAGCCGGGCCCTCGGCTCCGAGTGGGCTGCTGTCCATTTGTGTGAACGGTATGGGCTTTGCTAGAGGAACTCGGTCTAAACCGAGCTCTTCAGCCACTTGGGGCCGCATTAAGCAATGGGAGCAACCAGAATCTACGAGGGCCGAGGCTAAAATACGTGTATGCTTAGCAGGGTTGGCCAGAATCGCTTGAACAGTAATGGGGGCGCTGCCTTCACTCACCGCATCTGGAGTAGGATCCACATCCATGGGCGCCGATGAGAGGCAAACTGCCACTTCCCCCTCCTCGGTGTCACCCTCGGTAACAGCTTTAGACGAGCTCGTTGGAGGAGGGCCGGATCTCCGTGGTGGCTTGGCAGAGGTGGTGCGTGGGGTCGGTGCGGTGGGCTTCTGTTTTTTCGGGCAGTTGGCAGCCAGATGGCCTGGTCCCTCGCAATAAAGGCACAATCCTAAACGCCGACGGCGTTCAGAGGTGGTTTCGGTAGAGACGGCTGGGCTTGGCTTGCGAGTTGTAGAGGTGGTCGTAGTGGCGGGTTTCGGGCGCTGGTCAGCCCCCAAGCGAAAGCGTAGTCCAAACGAGCCGCTACTTGCGATCCCAAGTCGATCCACTCAGCGATAGTGCGCTGGATACGGATGAGAAACACCCGCTCTCGACGTCTGACGTTGTTGGCATCAGAGAAGAATTCACATTTCATGCGTTCAGGCCACTACCTCGAGGAAGTCGAGCAGCCGCTGCCCGAACTCCACGAAAGCAAATTCGCAAAAGAACAGTTGCCCTGTTGAATAGATTTTATGGTACGGATGGCTTCATTTTCAGCGTCTGGATCTTGAAGCGGGCTCTTAGGGCTTGAAGAAATGCAGCCACTGTCGCGGTATCATCCGCCTGCAGCTCAAAAGGGTCAGCAAACCAGTCAGCAGCCACCCCGCCCAGGACAGACCCGGATGTCCCGTATTTTTTCACGCTCAGATCGATATAAGTCATCATATTCCTCCATATGTGCATCGAAGTTGCAAGATGAAGTAGGGGAGTTTAGAAGCGGTCCCATCGAAACGGGCAGGGATCGGGGGCCTGTAGTATCCTCTCTCCACGGCCCTTGGAACCCGCTGGGGCTGCGGTTGCACAGGTTGGGGTGGTGGAGCAGGAGGAGCAGGAATCGGGAGGCATGGGGCCTGGCGCCGCTGGTCCCCGTTGAGTAGCAGGACCTTGGGAGGCGGCAGGAGCTGGCGAGTAGCAGGACCCAGAAGCGTCGCCCCGATAGGACGGGCAATGGTGTCGGGCGCCGGGTAACAGTGTAGGCGCCAACTCGGGTCATCCTGTCCCGCTGCTTCTTCAGCTCCTGTTCTAAGGCAGCTAACTCCCTCTCTTTATGAGTCAAGGCATCTTGATGCGCGTGCAAAGCTGCCTTCTCCCACTCCAGTTTGTCAAGTTCGTCCGCTGAATAGCTGCAGTCAATTCACCTTGGCGTCCGGATGGCCTTAATACCTCGCTGACGTTCCAGGTCCATCCTAGAGTGCTCTAGGACCTTATTGTGGATCGATAAATCTTGCATATATTGCCGTTGCAACGCTGCCTTTGGCTCGGTCTAATTCAAGTTGGACGCCTTTGCGCTGTTGTTCACGATCTTTTGCAGGTTTTCACGCTCCTTTTGCAGCTGTTCTCGTTCCTCCTCCCATAGTTGGCGTTCACGGGCCCACGCTGCTTGGGCATCTCGCGAGTCGGGCCACTTACCTCGCCCCTAAATTTTCTTTGGACGGGAGGGGAAACAATCTGATGGGGAGGCAGACTTTCCTCGATTCCTCCTCATCGGAAAGTAGCACCTCAAGTCCATTCGACGGCTTCGCTGGGCTTCTTTGTGCATCAAAGCTACCCTTTAATACCGTCCGGGATCTTGATGGGCCATTAGATTGGGTGTCGGCACGGAGCTCCCTCCCCAATCATCAAACCCGCATCTCAACAAAGACCCGGGTGTTAACTGCAGTTTTAGGACTGGGCTCCCGTGCTATGCCACTGTGGGATTCTTGGGAGTATCATCGAATATACGAGTCCAGGAATCGCTCTATTGATTCCTGGGTTGCCGCGATGAAAAGTGGTCAGGCCCATCTCCTCCGGTGACAGGGTATGCATCTGAGGTTTGTAATCCACACGAAAACGGGTAGAGATCCGGATCCACAGGCGACGGCATCCATAGACAGCGCTCCAAACGCCTTCTTCATGCCACTCCGCGATGATCACTTCCGCCCCTCATCCCAACGGGCGTAAGCGGAAGCACTCGTCGTCGAGGCGCAGGATCGGAGAGAGTTGACTCAGCTGCAGACCTCGCTCCCGCCGCTGGTTTCTCCAAGTCAGGATAGGGAAGGCTCGAAACCCTCTATGTGGGGCTACCGAAGCCTCTCAGTTTCTCAGGAATATTCAACCTTCTGCATGCCGAACACCCAGAGGTCCAACTGATTTGTAGAAGTAAAATGAGGATTTCACGCATTCCTGCCACAATGTAAGGAATTCCATAGAGCAGAAATAAAAGGCTTTGTTGGTTGAAAGACCGTTTATTCAGACATCTTAGAAAGCTCACGTACACGGCGTGGCAGGAATGAAGTCTTCCCGCCAGACCCACAGGTTATAACTTTCTCCGTCCCATCCCCCTCCCGGTTTCCCCAGTCCCATTCTCATGGGAACGGCATGCTCATCTCTCTCCGTGAGATAAGGCCTCTGCCAGAGAAATCGCAGCCGATTCTGGCCCATCGCCCGAGCCCTGGAATCTACTCAAGGCCAAGCGGCTGTGCTGAGAATCAACACCATTGAAACCTTTACACCAATCACACGTTGCGTGAAGAAGTGTTTCCTTTTATTAATCCTAATTCTTCCCCCCCAGCATTTTCAATGGATGCCCCCTGGTTCTAGTATTGAGAGAAAGGTGAATAGATGCACCACTCTGCTCAGCCTTGGTGAGTCATTTGGGAAAGGGCAGTTTAGAAATTAAATGAATTAATGAATAAACATCCAGTTTGTAGCTCCCACTGTTACAGCTGATCTCCAGGTGATAGAGAGCAGTTCAGGAGAAAATGGCCTCTTTGGAAGTAGCGTTGCCAGTTACAGGTTGGGAAATACCTGGAGGCTTTGAGGGTGGGGCCTGAGGAGGGCGGGGTTTGGGAAGGGGAGGGGCAGAAATGGGATATAATGCCATAGACTCCGCCCTCCAAAGCAGCCATTTACTTCAAGGGAATGAGATACTGGAAAATCTCCAGCCTCCACTTGGCCATCGTACAGCTACCCAAATGTAAAATTATGACCCCTTTTCTTTTAGGGGACATGAAAATAACAGCAACCTTAATCCTAACAATGAAATAAATCACAAAACGTGAAATTAATTACAGAGACACGGGGAGAGGAATAGCTCTTTTTGCAGGTTAAGAAATGCCACTAGTCCTAGCGTCAAGGTCAAACAGTTATTTATGAAGGGGCTCTTTTCCTCCCAAGTATCGCTCTGGATTAGATCTCTTGCAAAGCGCTCTGTGCAGTCACAACAGAACAGGTGGGTGGGTGTGTAACAATCAGCGAATGAGTTAGGGCTGTAATTAATAATGGCAAATAAGGTGCAAAATAATAAAAAGATTAGTCACCTGATTTATGCCCTTGCCCTAAAATCAAAATCTGTTGACTCTAAAATAGTAGACTGTTAAGATCGTAACTTCAACCAGACAAGACACGGCTAATTCAGAAAAGCCATTTAGGGCAAATCTCAGTTGTCCATAAATGTCAGGAGGCCTGTTATTGTGGGGATTTTGCTATTGCTGATTTCTGTGTGCTGGGGGTGGAGGAATGGGTTAATTGCATTTCTAACTGACTTTCAACTGTCTTGTATGATGTTATACTGTGCCAGGTGCTGCTCAAGGTCAGTGCCTGGCCATCTCTACTGTTATCTCTTTCACGGTTCCTTTTGGGCGTGCTTTCCCAGGATGGGGGGTGCAAGCTACTTTAACTACTGGGTTTTGTGCAGGCAAATCTCAGTTCTGGCATGACCAGAGAAGACCCTCAATACTCAATAAACTGCTGTTCTTATACATGAGTTTGTTTTAGTTTTTGGGATTCTAACAATAACATGGAAATGCTAATTTACCACACAGGGGTATCATGCTACTGAACTAAGGAACATGGATCATGTCAAGAAAACATGATTAAAGGTGGAAAGCTAGGTGAGTATCGCAGTTATGTTTCTGTTGGGACTCTCAATACACATTCCTCAGATAGCCACTACTCTACCTACAGCCACAGCAGTTTACAGAGTGCCTTCATGAAAGGCACTTTTGTGTAGGAAACCACACATAACACCCTCAACTTCCAAATGCCTCCTGCTTTCTGTGCCTCCCCGTGCTAAGGTGATGTGGGTTCTTGAATCTTAGGTGAAGAAAGCAATCCTGTATTAAAACATTTCCACCACAAGGGGACGCCCCTGGCCTGCCAGTCTTACATTTGGCCCTATTTAAATCATGGTTAATTGAGCCACAGAAAGAGAAGGTAGGGCAGTTTTCCCAAAGTCAAAGAATATGCTCTTTGCCACTGAGATATAAATCAATGATATATACTCTCTGTGGTCACATTTCATAGAATCATAGAGTTGGAAGAGACCCCAAGGGCCATCAAGTCCAACCCCCTGCAATGCAGGAACACACAATGAAAGCACTCCTGACAGATGGCCATCCAGCCTCTGTTTAAACACCTCCAAAGAAGGAGACTCCACCACACTCCGAGGCAGTGGATTCCACTGTCGAACAGCCCTTACTGTCAGGAAGTTTTTCCTGATGTTTAGGTGGAATCTCTTTTCCTTCACCTTGAACCCATTACTCCTGGTCCCAGTCTCTGGAGCAGCAGAAAACAAGCTTGCTCCTTCACCAACATGACATCTCTTCAAATATCTAAACATGGTTATCTTGTCACCTCTTAACCTTCTTTTCACCAAACTAAACATCCCCAGCTCCCTAAGTCTCTTCTCGTAGGGCACGTATTCCAGACCTTTTACCATTTTGGTTGCCAGGAGGGAAGGTCCGACCCTGCTTTTGAACACAGTTTGAGAGTGCGTGTTAAGTGCTGTCAATCGCTACCAAATTCCCCAAATCATTCAGGACGTATGAGCTTGGGGATCCCATTGTAACAGTGGGGAGTAGCCCTCTGCCCTTGCTAAATAGTACCCAATAATCTTTGTTGGAAAGAGCTGGGCCTCGATAGAGACCAGCTGCTCTACAGTCTTGAGGGGGAAAAGCCCTTGAGATCCCTGTTTATCCTCATGGTTTGCTTCCCCGTTTCAAGCGTTGTGGTTCCAAGCCAAGTGACTCACACTTTCTCCTGACAAAACAGCCTCCTCTCCAAGCTATTGTCCTGGAGAAGAACCGCAGCCAACTTGGTAACTGAATCTTGCCGAGAAATATCCGTGTGTTCCCCTCAACCTGTTTGCCAACAGTGACGTTAGAAGTCCCAGTCAAGGTGCCAGATTGGCATTCCTCGAGAAATGGGATGGAATGATTCCTTTGGAATTCAGTCATTGTTTCAAACATTGTGTTTTCTGTTGTGGTCAAAAAGCCCACTCAATAGACTTCCTTGAATAAATTGATGAATTTACGAAGACTGGTTAAAAACTGGGATTTTCTGATCATGGGGGGAAAGTCACAATAAGTAAAGATTTGCTGTATTTGGGCTAGACTGGATGGGCATGATGGCTGAAAAAAGTTTTCTCTTCGTTTGATTCCCAGTTTTGGTGAAACAGTTAAGTAGCTGCAGCCCATAACCTATCCAGTGGTGGCGAACCTTTGGCACTCCAGATGTTATGGACTACAAATCCCATCAGCCCCAATTGGCCATGCTGGCAGGGACTGATGGGAATTGTAGTCCATAACATCTGGAGTGCCAAAGGTTCACCACCACATGCCTATGTGGGGTAGGGTTTATTTTTATTAGAGCCTGTATTAATTGACACTGGATTTTAACCTGATATTGTGCTCTATTTATATGCTGTTCACCGCCCTGAGCCCTCCGGGGGAGGGCGGTCTATAAACCCAATTAATAATAATACTAATAATACTAATAATACTAATAATACTAATACTAATACTAATACTAATACTAATACTAATAATAATAATAATAATAATAATAATAATAATAATAATAATAATACGTGCATGCTAACAGCTGATCTCTTTTGAGAGCTGAGGATTATGGGTGGTTTATTTGTTTGGTTGTTTGGTTGTTTATTGTTTTGTTTTCTATTCCACCCTATCCCCGAAGGTCTCTGGGCAGTTATCAGTAAGCTTCAGAACACTAGCTAGGTAAATGGGAGATTGGGGTGGGGGCAATGCCTGGAGAGAAGGGAATTGGGGTGTATGTGATATCACTTCCAGGTGACTCTCTAGGAATTTCCTGTGATCTTAATGGTAAAGACCACAGAGACAAGGGGAAGATTCCTAGAGCAGCACTAAAAAGACCATTTCCTCCCTCTCCTGCAGTTCCTCATTTGAGGCAGGAAATCAAATGTTTCCTTCATGGAGTTCCGCATTGTTTTTAGCCCAAAACGTTTTACTTGCAGCCTCAATACATTGTAAACAAATGCCCTTTTAAGATGACTCTTTGGTCGATTCCCCGCTCACCATTAGATGCGTGTTCGGCACTCCTAATATCCCAGTTTCCTGCAGCAGCATCCACCACGCCAGTCCCAAAAGCACATTCGCCCCGTCTCTGCCGCTCCTCCTACCCCACCTCAGCACACGTCATTTCGGAACCTGGAAGAAAGTAGACCTTTTGAAAGAACGTGCACTGAATGTGCAGCAGTAGGGAACTGCGGGGGTGAATCTGGGTTCATTTCTCCCACCGCTTATAGTGACGTGGAGCCTTTCCTCCTATCAGGAAGCAGTGGACTGTGTGCGATGTGCGCGCAGCCCTTTTTTAAACTTTTGGAGCCGAAATCCACGTGTCTACGTGGAGACGTGGGGCCGGCTTGGAAGGATTTTTCCTGTAAAAAACGGTCTAAAGCACTGCAACTTTGTATCCACGTGGATACAAAGAGACAAAGCAAAACAGAGGCGGGGCATTGCTGTAAATGCCAGTTTCCCTGTTTGTGCGTATAGTTCTTCTGCACATGCTCGCGCAGACATGGATTCGACGGGTAGAGAATTTAAAAAATCCTGCCCCAGCACAACACGGCAGCCAATCAGAAAAGCCCCTGAGCGGATCACACGGCAGATCCATGACCTGTGGGCAATTCTGCCTGGCTGCTGTGTGCCCCGGAGTAGGGATCGTTTGGTGGCCACAAGTTGCAGTGGGGACTGTGAAAGCGCGCTCAAAAGGTCCCAAATCAAACCTTCCCTGCCTTCCTCATTGGTGCTATTTTCTCTGCTCATTCTTTGGCCTTTTCCTTTTTTCCTGCAGGTTTCTTTATGGGGGGAGGGGGGCTAACGTTGCAAAGCACAGAAACAATATTCTCAAACAGGGAGAAAAAAAGGAGAGATCACCAAATGGTGGTCAGAAATCGTCTGGAGGGGGTGAGAGCAGACATACATCATGGCATGGCGCGCAAGGGATTGAAACCATTTTAGAAATTTTTCCAGGGTTTTGCAGAAAAAGTCAAAGATTCCAGGGTATAAGTTTTCCAATATCAAAACTCCCTTCATCAGATACAACCCTGGAAATCTGGTTGCTCGTCTCAGGAGCTCCTGGGTTTGAATCTCACTCTTGAGAACTTGAGTTTTGCTTATTTTCTACATTTATTTAACCTTCTACTTTTGGGATTTGACTATATAGGAATGGCTGTAAGGCCTAGATTCTCATCGACTGTCATGGAGAAGAGACAAGGTCCGTCTAATGTGAGCAATAATCATTTCCTTCCTTGGGGCGAGGTCCATGTGGTAAATACCCTGGCTTAAAAAGGATCCGTTACAGCACAGAAGTCGCTGGGTCGTCTTTTGACAGGGGGAGATGGAGAAAGCACCGTCAGAAGGTCAGTTCCTCTCAAGAATGCCCCAAGATTTACATTTCTTAAGTAGCACAATCTCATTAAAAGATGCAATTTCCGGCATTCTTGATGCAATCTCTAGGATTAGAAAGAAGCAAGGAAGGAAAAGTTTGCCATGGCCTCCTCTGACAGCTTGGGCCCTGTCTTGTATTCCTCCATCCCTTAATTCATTGGAGACTATTTGTTTTCTACCATAATTTTGTTCTTTCCAGGTTGTCGGTTTTTAGCTATTTCTATCCCAATATGCCTTCTCGGGTTTCAGTCGCAATGAATGGTAACGGTCAGAAGCCAGATTCGCACATTACACTCTCGTAAACCTCCTGGATTTCGCTGCAGACAAGAAAATCTGGGCATGAACAATTATGTCATGTGGATCCATTCAGAGAAGAGTGTAGGAGCTTCGTACATGGGGAAGTGGCTAACGAGTGACGGAGACTTCTCTGAATGGATCCACATGACATAATTGTTCATGCCCAGATTTTCTTGTCCACAGCGAAATCCAGGAGGTTTACGAGAGTGTAATGTGCGAATCTGGCTTCTGACCGTTACCATTCATTGCGACTGAAACCCGAGAAGGCATATTGGGATAGAAATAGTTAAAAACCTGTGGTCCTGTGGGCATCAAGGCACTCACAGAAAGTGACCGGGGCTAGGTGAGGCTCTGAGCCAGCGTGGTGTAGTGGTTAAGAGCAGGTGGATTCTAAACTGGAGAACTGGGTTTGATTCCCCACTCCTCCACTTGAGTGACGGAGACTTATCTAGTGGACCAAATGTGTTTCCGTACTCCTACATTCCTGCTGGGTGACCTGGGGCTAGTCACAGTTCTTCGGAGCTCTCTCAGCCCCACCTACCTCACAAGGTGTCTGTTGTGGGGAAAGGAGGGAAAAGGAGCTTGGAAGTCACCTTGAGTCTCCTTACAGGAGAGAAAGGTGGGGTATAAATCAAACAACTCCTCCTCCTCCTCCTCCTTCCTTGTCCAGAAGGGCTTCTAGTTGGCTACTGGTGATCTAATTTGCCATACAAATTAAAATAGTGTTGTTGCTGTGGCAGTTTCTGCCCCAGGTTTGGTTTTATTCTCCCTCATTTCTTTTTTAATTCCCCTCTTTTCCTCTGCACTTGTTGCCCCTATTTTCTCCACACAACAACCCTTCAAGGTAGGTTAGGCTGAGAGAGTGTGATTGGCCCAAGGTCATTGGCTCAGCTGCCGCGCTCACCTGGAGTGGAGATTCCAGTTATGAGGAAAACCTCTCTCTGTCTAAGAATTAGAGAGCCATTGACTTCTCTTGAGCATTCCAGTTTTCTACCTACATTAACTTGAGGTCCAGACTTGGTGTGCACATCTATCCATGTTTACTTTTACCACCCCTTGAATGAGCTCAAACCACCCAGAGCAGGTTTCTCTCCTCCACATTGTCTTCACAACAAACCTGCTCAGGAGAACAGTGTGAGCATGGAACTGGGCCATCGAACGCCATTGTTGAGTGGGGATTGGAACTCAGATCTTCACAGCCCAAGTCCAATGCTCTAACCATTGGACCCTCCTGTCATGAGAACGACTCCAAGTGCATACACGGAATGTGAGGAAAGAGCAAAAAGGAAGCCATGCTGATTTCCCCATATGTGGAAAGAGTGTGTCGTAGCGTTGGCACATGTGATTGGTCCATTGAACACCACAACAGAGTGGGGATTTTAAATTGGGTCTCCGCAGCCCAAGGCCAGTGCTCTAACCGTTAGACCCTCCTGTTATAAGAGCAACTGCAAGCACACCAACTGAATGTGTGGAAAGAGCTCAGGGGAAGGTTTGTGCATAGCGTACAGTTGGCCCACACAGGGTGTCAGGCTTCATCTTTTTAAAACACAGTGTCAAATATTCTTGATTTTGATAGCTGTATCCGTCAACAGACACCTCTCTATCGCTGCCTTTTCAGAAAAACCTGCTCCCATCAATTCTTTTCTTGCCGTTGGCCATTGCAACCAATTCCAGTGTGACAGATCTTGCCCTCTGAGCACCCCGGCTGCTCTTCCATCCATCTGACCCCTCGCCTGTTCCTTGATGGGCTGTCACGAACCATCTCATCTCCGCTGCATCCCATAATAGATCTGTCTGCCCTTCGCCTAACTCTTTCTGCTCCAGGAAGAGTTATTGTGCAACCTACCATTTTGCTACTTTCTATGAGGTTACTTATTTCTGGCCAGGTCTGTTGCTTAAAAGCTCTCAAAAAGCAATGCACAGAACTGGCGACCTGTTGAAGCCGGCACTCAAAATTATACTGTGTCATCAGCTTCCTTGTCTGTTTGACACTCTGTTGGCTAAGATTGCCGGCTGCACAAACAGAAGAGGAGAACAAACTTAACCCTACAAGACTGGAATTGACAGACCCATCCAGATTGGGTGCTCTGGCAGGAGGAAATGGCGCTGCTCGGTGCTGCCCCGCCCTTTCCAAAGAGCTTCGCCATGGCATGGGAAACTCAAAGAAAGAAAGAAAGAAAGAAAGAAAGAAAGAAAGAAAGAAAGAAAGAAAGAAAGAAAGAAAGAAAGAGAGAGAGAGAGAGAGAGAGAGAGAGAGAGAGAGAGAGAAAGAAAGAAAGAAAGAAAGAAAGAAAGAAAGAAAGAAAGAAAGAAAGAAAGAAAGAAAGAAAGAAAGAAAGAAAGAAAGAAAGAAAGAAAGAAAGAAAGAAAGAAAGAAAGAAAGAAAGAAAGAACCTTATAGGAGATAACGGGGACATGCCACCAAAAATGTGAGCAGCATTGAGAAATATATGGAGTTGGAAAGAAAAGTGATATTGAAATGATATAGAACACCAAAACAACTAGCATACATGATTAAAGGACTTAGTCCTAAATGCTGGCACTGCGGAGACCAGGAGGCATATTATAGCCATATGTGGACGGAATGTATAGAAGTGAAAAAATTTTGGACAACCGTATTTTTATATATCAAGAAACTGGTGAAGATTAATATGGGGATAAATAATGATTTAATGTTCATGAGTGTAATGGAGGATAGAAGGGTAGATAAAAAAATATAGCTATATGTATAAAATAATGATCAAAGCAGCACATGCAACAATAGCTTTAGGCTGGAAAGAAAAGAAAAAATGGACAATCCAGAAATGGTTGGAATATATCTGGGAACAAGTGACACTGGACATTTTCGAAATAATAACAAAGAATAAACTGTGGCATGATAAACAGAGTGAAATTCTGAAGATATGGACAATATATGTGGACTGGATGAAAGAAGCTGGAGTCAATGAGGAGATATGGGAGAAGAGATTACAAAGAATGAACTTACTGCTGTTTGTTTGATAAAACTATGAAGAAAATATAGGGGTGAGGGGGAAAAGGGGAAAATGTATTGTTTGAAAACGAATGAAGAAAAGTATTAATATAAAATGGAATATTCAAATGATACAAAAAAAATGTGAGCAGCAAGAAGCCGAGTAAGGTCAGCTCCACCCACCTAAGATCCAGAGGTAGAGTGACCCTGTACAAGGAGGTTCCATGTGGCTGTCACAGCAGCAATCAGAGGCCTGGGCAAGCACACCACACACCAAACTCTTCCCATTTTTTCAAAGGCATTTGTCTGTAGGAAGGTACGCTTTCAAGAAACGTCGCTCCTGCAAAGAGTGTGCTGAAGGGGCTACAAATCAGCTGTCGGGAAATTGGTGACTCCTTTGAAAAGTAGGCATCTTTTCTGCTGCCTGGAGGATAACCAGGTGCGCAAAGAAGACCTTCCATCTGCTGACTCAAGTAGCGCTTCCCTTTGCATCAGCTGAGGTAGTTCTCCAGGGGATTTCTAAAGAGATGCAATGCCAGGTTGCTCTGATAGGCACAACTTCCCATTCTGGCACCTGCTTTCAAGAGTTCTTAAGACTCCCCATCAAAATATGTCCTATTCTTTCCTTGGGAGTGTGATTTAAAAAGAAGCAGAAGAATGCCATCTGGTTAGGTACTCCTTGAGGGGAGAAAAATGCTTCGCTCTCTGCAGTTACCAGGTTGCTTAGCTTCTGGGTATCTTTGGGAAGGAGCCCAGACCAGGTAGGTTTAGACAGCGCACCCTTCTATGGTTCCTTGTTCCAGTTACCCCAAACTATTCTAAAGCTTAGCATCTGTGGCGGAAGCCGGCAGCTTGTTGCTCTGGGGCCCAGAACCAAATGTGACTTTTTGAAAAAGGAAACAAAAGTATTTTAAGTAAACTGGAGGGGTAGACGGGATGCCGGATTTGCTGGTGCATGAAGAGAATGGCAGGGGCAGATTTCAGTGGGGCTCAAGAGCTTCTTTGAGACATGTGATGGAAAGGGAAACGATTGAGGAGAATGGTTGCCAGGAATCCAGGTGAAAACCACACACTGATTTGTGCCAGTGCGCTTGTAACCTCAGCTTGTGGGTTCTGTGGGGCAGTACTTGGAATGAGTTGCAACAACAATTTTTAAACAACAAAATGGTTTACTTTTCTTTACAATTTACACTTTTAAAACATCAACATTTAACGTTACAATTCAAGGTCCTGTTCAGGTTGCATTTCAAGTCCTTCTATTTACAGTCTACTGATATTGCCAAGTCCAAATCTTCTTTGCAAGTTGGCTGGCTCCTGAAGACTCCAAGGGCTTGATGAACAGGTTGCAACATGATGAAGGTCTCCAGGAGAACTCTCACCCATTACAACCACAAAAGAAACCCTGAAACAATAAACTCCAACATTTACAACACAGCAAAACAACAACTACCTTCCCAGTAGTTCCCAACAATATTGAAATTACCTTAACAAGGTGTTAAGGGCTTATAGAAATCAAGGTCCGAGTCTGGTAGCCTTGTTCTTCTGCAAAGGAGCTCTTTCAGCCTCTCAGCTGCTTCGAGTCTCCACCCTCTTACTGGGTCAACCCATTCTGGGCCAACCCATTCTGGGCATGGGGGTTACACGCTCAAACAGTTAAGGGTGTTTCTGGGGGATATTTATGACTTAGGGTGAGACTTTGAACAGGCCGCTTCTCAAGCAAGGACTCGCAACAGCCAGTGTTTGGGATGCAGAAAATTTATGAGTTATTAATCCCTGTGTCAATTTCCCTACCCCAGAGGTGGGATCCAGCAGGTTCTCACAGGTTCCCAAGAGTAGGTTACTAATTATTTGTGTGTGCCGAGAGGGGGTTACTAATTGGTGATTTTTGCCACGTGATTTTTGCCTTAGTTACGCCCCTCCTCTCAGCAGTAGCGTGCAGAACTTGAAGCAGTCCAGCAGGAGGTGCACCGGCGTGCGTGGCAGTCTGCGCCTGCGTGCATTCAAGCTTTCTCCGCACCAAGAACTCAGCTAGCGGCGGCTGCTGTCCCTTGCTACTACAGTCCCGCCTCTGGAATGCCCCGCCCCCCGAATGCCCAGCCAAGCCCCCGCCGTGCCCCGCCCAGCCTCATTGGCGCTACGCCACAGTTTGAATCCCACCACTATGGGAACCTGTTACTAAAATTTTTGGATCCCACCACTGCCTACCCCCCATAGACCCCCCCGGAGACTCTGCATGGTTTATGATGCAAATGTCATTATGGTAAATCCGTGGTCCTTGCCTCAAAGGAAGAAGAGGAAGAGTTTGGATTTATACCCCCCTTTCTCTAAGGAGACTCAAAGGGGCTTACACTCTCTTTTCCCTTCCCCCCTCACAACAAACACCTTGTGAGGTAGGTGGGGCTGAGAGAGCTCTGAAGAAGGCCCAAGGTCACCCAGCTGGCATGTGTTGGAGAGCACAAGCTAATCTAGTTCACCAGATAAGCTTCCACAGCTCAAGTGGCACAGCGAGGAATCAAACCCGGTTCTCCAGATTAGAGTGCACCTGCTCTTAACCACTACACCACACTAGCACCCACTTGGGAAATACCTGGAGCTTGGACAGAGCAGGGTTTGAACAGGGGAGGGGCCCCAGTGGTATATTATGCCACCCTCCAAAGCAGCCATTTTCTCCAAGCGAATGGATCTCCATCATCTGGAGATGTTGTAATCTTGGGAGACCTCCAGCCACCCCCTGGAGATTGGCAACACTACGTAAAATGTGGACTATGGTTAGTATTCTGTGGCTTCATTTCTCCAGGACGTTAAAACATATTAACTTTTCATTAATTTTTTCTCCCAATCAAAATTTTTCTGTAAGTCTCATTTTGGTGCTGAGCATAATTACAGCTAACAATTTCTAATAAGTCATTTTCAAAACAGGGGTGCATTAACTTCCTCCACTCTTGTTCTCTCTGAAGGAGAAATGGATGTTTAATTTATCAAGGGCATAATTTATTGAGTCCCCCCCCAATACACCAGTTAAAGCCCATGAATTTTGTTAAACATTTCAATCTGTGTTTAGCCACAATAGCTGTCAAGTCCAATTATGCCATGGTGCTGAAGACTAAATTTTATTTTCCTCTCTGTTAACTATAATTTGCTCCTTTTATTCCGTCTCTGCTGAGAGAGGAAAAAATTAACCCTATCCTTGCTCTTTGTCTCAAAGAGATTTAAAGCACCTTGAATGGCGAGATTGTCAGGGCTGAAGAAAATGCAGGGGAAAGAGGGACAAATCGTACTGCTGACTCCTGCCTTGCAGTGTTGTGAGCCATCAAGTTGCTTCCAACTTATGGTGGCCCTATGAATTAATGGCCTCCAAAATGTCCTCCCGTTATCAGGTCTTGCAAACTAAAGGCTTCCTTTCTTGAGTCAATGCATCACACATTCAGTCTTCTTTTCCTATAGCATTCAACATTTCTTGGCATTATTGTCTTTTCTGATGACTCTCGTCTTCCCATAATGTGACCAAAGTCCATAGATCCTTCTTGCGCCTGTAAATAAAGTTGCCAACTTTTATTCCAGGTAAAACAATCGAATCATAAAGTTGGAAGAGACCCCAAAGGCCATCAAATCCAACCCCCTGCCATGCAGGAACACACAATCAAAGAACTCCCAACATATGTTCATCCAGCCTCTGTTTAAAATCCTCCAAAGAAGCAGACTCCACCACTCTAAGAGGTAGTGAATTCCACGGTCGCACAGTCCTTACTGTCAGGAAGTTTTTCCTGATGTTTAGGTAGAATCTCTTTTCCTTCCCCTTGAACCCATGACTCCTGGTCCTAGTCTCTGGAGCAGCAGAAAACAAGCTTGCTCCCTCACCAACATGACATCCCTTCAAATATCTAAACATGGCTATCCTCCAGTGCACAAGAAATATTTTTCCCACTGCTGCATCCCTATGTAAATCACTTATTACAGTTCTGCTGGTTAGGAAGCTACCTGATAAAACTGCATTCCCAAATCGAGTGATCAGTGTCATCCATTGGTTCATAATTTGGGTGAGGGCCCATCTCCTCTTGGAAGAGGCATGTTTGTGCTCTTATTTTTACTTTTAGCCCTGTTCAATTTGTGTGACTTGTCAACACTGTGGGCTCAACAGTCGAGGTAGCCATCCCACCCTGTGCTGATCTGGACTGGTGACCAGGGGCATATCTAGGAAAAATGTAGCCTGGTGCAAAAACTGAGTTTTCTGCCCCCCACCCCGTATGGGTGGCTGCCCTCCCCACCACGACCAAACAATGTTTTTTTGCACCAGGTCATCTCAAAGTCATCATCGCATTATAGAACATGCCCCAACTCACAAATATGAACACAGCAATGGTCCATGCCATACAGCGGGGAGAAGGGGTGTGGGTGGCGATTTGATCCCATATTCTATTGGAGACTTTTAATTCTGCAATATTGTACATCCTAGTAAGTATTCAGTAATTTCGTGTGGATCATTTGGATTATCTATCCCAATCGAATCAACATTCAAAATCACACTCAAAATTACCAACCATCAACTGGTTCACATTCATTAAATAAATTCCAAAATAAGTTTCAATACATTTCACATACATAAATTCCCCTAAGCTCAAAATTAGATTCCAGTGCAACTATCATCAAAATAATACTCTAGTTTAATTGCCCACTTGTTTAAGCCTGATCTTGAAGAGTCTTCATTAGTCCATGGTAATAAGTTAATTTTTTCGTAAAGATATCTCTACTCTCGCCAAAATATTCTCAACTCAGATTACGTTTACAACATGATTCTCTTTGTGAGGAATTAGAGAAGGATTCTAAAAGTTGGCAGCCATATTTTGGAGATGGGGATTAGGTGGAAAAATAGTTTTTGAGTAAATAAAATATAAAATAAAATAAATATATATATTGTATTGGAGATATTTAAGAGCTTTCAACTTTTGTATGTAGTAGGGAATCTTGAAGGAAGAGTCTGGCATACATTTCCCTAATATTGCTTTTGGGGAAAAAAACAAAAAACCTCCAAAGCAAAGAGATTATAGTGTTGACGAAGGCTTTCACGGCTGGAATCACTGGGGTGTTGTGTGGTTTCCAGGCTGTAGCATTTCCTCCTGACGTTTCTACTAGCATTTTCTCCTTCTGTTTCTCCGGCATCTGTGGCTGGCATCTTCAGAGGATTATTGTTTATTTGGCAGTTTGTAAAACTGGTAGGGGGAGATGCTTGTCCGGCAAGTGCTGATGTGCAGTGGGAATTCCTGAGCTGGGAATAGAAATTGTGGTGCAGACGCTAAGATGGAGTCTCTGTCTAGTACTGTATATGAAAAGTGGGCTAAATTTCTTTTTTTTGGTTGCTAATACCGTACTGAAGAGTGTTTGTTTGAACTGGCAGTTTACATCTTTACAAAAACAAGATAGAGTTCAGTTTGAGGAACTCATTAATAAAATATTGTCAAAGGTTTTCACGGCCAGATTCAACTGATTGTTGTGGGCTTTCCGGGCTGCGTGGCCGTGGTCTGATAGATCTTATTCCTAACATTTCGTCTGCATCTGTGGCTGGCATCTTCAGAGGTGTATCACAGAGAGAAGTCTAGACACAGTGTGTAACAGACTTCTCTCTGTGATACACTTCTGAAGATTCCAGCCACAGATGCAGGCGAAGCGTCAGGAACAAGATCCACCAGACCACGACCACACAGCCCGGAAAACCCACCACAACCAATCATTAATAATACTTTAACCCATGGGGGGGCCTTGCTTTTTATTTTGATTTTTGCTCAGCCCAGGTTGGTTTCTTTTCCTGGCCTGCCCTCGTTGAACTTACCTTGCTCGTGTTCTGAATCTGCAGAGTCTGCAGGGACTCCATTACGTGTTTTGGGCTGGGGGAGACACACGATACCAGCAGTAATTTTGCATCACCACCAATGGAGTCCTGGAGTAAAAGTGGACTGAATTTAGCCAGAGAAAGAAATCAGATTTTCTTTTGTTGCTTGTTTGCTAGCAGTTAGCTGGCAAGAAAATAAATGACGGCAGCTGCTGCTAGTTGAAGGGGTGGCTGTGGCTTGAAGGCATTGCTCTCTTCTGCTCAGTTTGTGTGTGTGCATAACTCAAATCTAGACCTCTCTGTTTGTTCTGTTACAATCTAGCAAGGTCCTTGAGATATTTCATGCAGCATTTTGTATTGTGATTTTGTGCTTCCTTCAGCAGCTTCAGGCAATCTGATTTTGTTGAGCTCACAGGGCTGAAATTATTGGAATGTGCTGTTCATCACTGCTATTGCTTCATTCAGCATCTTATATGGTATTTTAGTTGCTTCGTTTATACCTAGCCTTTCTCCCCAATGGACACCTGAAACAACTTATAGTAATTCTCCTATCCTCCATTTTAACCTCAAAACAATCCTGTGTGGTAGGCCTAGAGACATAGCTGCCAGGGGACCAGTGTGTGTGTCTGTGTTGCACCGGGCGCGCGCCTTGAGGTGCATGCCAAAAATTCAGGTTCATTGGTGGTTTTTTGTATTTTTTGTGTTTTTCAGTTTTGGCCCTGCAGGGGCGCAGTTTTTAGGCTAGCAGCACTTGAATTTCAGGGATTTTTCGGGAGGCTCTCCTGATGATACAACCCAAGTTAGGTGAGGTTTGGTTCAGGGGGTCCAAAGTTATGGACTCTCAATGGGATCTAATAGATGGGGGCTACACATTTGAGGGTCCATAACTTTGAACCCCCTGAACCAAACATCACCAAACCTGGGTGGTTATATTTACAACCATCCTGTGAAGTAGGCCAGAATCATTTCCTCCTAATTGCAGAGGTGGAACAGAGGCTGAAGAAGAATGTGTGCTTAATGCCAGCAAGGGAGCTCTCAGTAGAGGTGAGATTTAAACAAGAAATGTCCTGTTGCAGTCTGAAGCTGGGCTGGCTCATGCAGAGTTGGCGAAGTTTTGAGGTAGTACGCTTTATTTAAGCAAATTGTTGGCTGCTTTTCAAGAACAGATTGAGCACTAAGAACCAAATCTGACTCTTTAGATTGCAGGGAGAAGAATCGCATTTTTGTAAATGGTACTTTGCAAGAAGAAATCTGACAGACAGGGAATGAGCTAAGCTAGAACCTTTCTCTGAAAGGAAAGGGGGAACATCCAAACAAGTCTTTTGCTAGTGGCCAAGAAAACTCCTATAATTTTGATGGTGATGTCTGTATGTGTGTAAGAAAGGCATGTATTTTGAAAACACGCTGGGGTCATTGGCTGATGCTGCGCTGGCAACTGGAACAAGTTACGGGAACCCGTGTTGCCCGTGAAGGGGCCAGTCATGCCGGAGGCAGCTCAGTTCACACAGGAAACTCCGTGTTTCCATGTAAATCCCCCACCCAAGAACCCCTCATCCAAGAATCCCCTCCCACCCGAGAATCCACCCCTTCCACTCTAATGGTGGCTGCCTGGGGAATCCATCGTAATGGTGGACGGAAGGAAAGTGGGCATAAAATGCATCCTGTTTGCCATAGTTTGCACGGGCAAGCAGGAAGCAATTGAAACCCATCTTAAAGGATAAAAGTTGCTAATTTAGTGATTTTTATTGAACCTGGGTTCAGGCAAATTAACAGGTCAGAAGCATTTGGGGGGGGGGGGGTGAGTCCTGTGTGACCTTCTCCCCAAAAACACTTTACAAGAGGTCCTGAACCCATTCTATTTGGCCTGTGCAGAATCACCCACTGTGGCTCAGTGGTAAAGCAGTTACTTTGTAAGCATAAAGTCCCCAGCTCAATCCTGATCGTCTCTCGTTAAAAGGACTCGTGTCTGTTGTGGGGAGGGGAAGGGAAAGGAGTTTTTAAGCCACCTTGAGTCTCCTTACAGGAGAGAACGGTGGGGTATAAACTCTTCTTGTGTGGTGGTTAAGAGCAGGTGCACACTAATCTGGAAAACCGGATTTGATTCCCCACTCTGCCACTTGAGCTGTGGAGGTTTATCTGGGGAACCAGATTAGCTTGTACACTCCAACACATGCCAGCTGGGTGACCTTGGTGACAGTTCTTTGGAGCTCTCTCAGCCCCATCCACTTCAGGGTGTTTGTTGTGGGGGGGGAGGAGATTGTAAGTCCCTTTCAGTCTCCTTACAGGAGAGAAAGGAGGGATATAAATCCAAACTCTTCTTCTTCTCTTGCTCAGAAAACCCTAAGGCAGGGGTGTCAAACTCGCGGCCCTCCAGATGTTCATGAACTACAATTCCCATCAGCCCCTCCCAACATGAGCATTGGCTATACTGGCAAGGGCTGATGGGAACTGTAGTTCATGAACATCTGGAGGGCCGCAAGTTTGATACCTGTGCCCTAAGGTGTCACCGTAAATCAGCTGTGACTTGAATGCAGGAAAAACCCTCATCATCCCAAGCTCTCCATGGTTGCTCTTGAAGACCAGCATCAACAGAGATGGAGATTCTAGAAGCCAGTTCATGCCAAACTTCCCTTCAGTCCAGCGGAGCAGGCTGCCCGGGCTGCCTGGACACCGCTCCAAATCCAGCCTCCTGAGCTATCATCTAGGCTTGTCAAGTGGTCGACCCCTTCAGCAAAAGCCAGCTAAAGCAGCTGAGTGACTTTTTGGCCCTTTGCTTTCCTTCGGGAGGGGCAGGGGAGGGGGGCTGTTCTCTCCATTTCGAAAACTGCATTTACAGATCATCCTCCATCTATAAATAGTTGCCTTTCCGGACAGGTGGGCCGGAGCAAGAGAAGTTTTCAACAGTGCACGCATTGTGGAGGCAAAAATAAAAATGTTGCTAAAGATGTTCTCTTGTCCCCATTCAGGAAATTCCACCCATTTCTGCCCCTCCTGCTCTGCTGTACTAAACATTCGATTCATTCAAGGCCGTTTGCTCCAAATTCTTTTGGCATTTATTATTAATGCTTCTGACCAAGATTTTCTTCTGTCCTTTCAACCTTTCAATGCTTTCTCTTTGCATATTCTTATTAACTTTGACCCCTCCCAGTCACTTAATTTGGCAGATAACAGCTCAGGTGATTCTTGCCCAAACTGCCGAGCCAACAAAACTCAGAGGAAGGAGACCCATGATTAGGTTTATTAGATTTTTATCCTGTCCTTCGGCCAAGGAGTTTGGGGGTAATGTCTAGGATTTCCCGTGCTCTCTCTTGTATCCTCACACTGACCTTCACGACTGAGAGGGATTTGAACTTGTATCTTTCAGGGCATGGTCCAGTTCTAGGACCATATCTTTGAATGTTTAAAAATATGACCCAGAATCCAAAAAAGAAACCCCTCCTTTAATGTGGTGTGGCAGTTAAGAGCAGGTGGACTCTAATCTGGAGAAGCGGGTTTATTCCCCACTCCTCCACATGAGCAGCGGACTCTTATCTGGTGAACCAGATTTGTTTCCCTGCTTCTCCACATGAAGCATGCTGGGTGTCCTTGGGCCAGTCACAGTTCTCTCAGAACTCCCTCCGCCCCTCTTACCTTACAAGGTGTCTGCTGTGAGGAGAGGGAGGGAAAGGAGCTTGTCAGCCACCTTGTGGCTCCCTACAGGAGAGAAAGGCAGGGTATAAATCCAAACTCATCCTCTTCTAATTCCTGAAGATTAAACCAAAGTGGAAGGCTTCTTTGAAAGGTGGCAACCTCTGGGTTACTTAGCAAACCAAGTTGGATTCATGTACAAACTAAGGCCCCTTCCACACATGCAGAATAATGCACTTTCAATCCACTTTCAATCCACTTTGCAGCTGGATTTTACTACTGTGCGGGATAGCAAAATCCACTTGCAAACAATTGTGAACGTGGATTGAAAGTGCATTATTCTGCATGTGCGGAAGGGGCCATAGAGAATCATAGGGTTGGAAGTGCCATCAAGTCCAACCCCTGCAATGCAGGAACACACAATCAAAGCACTCCTGTCAGATGGCCATCCAGCCACTCTTTAAAAACCTCCAAAGAAGGAGACTCCACCACTCTGGAAGGTAGAGCATTCCACTGTCAAACAGCCCTTACTGTCAGGAAGTTTTTCCTGATGTTTAGGTGGGATCTCTTTTCTTTCACCTTAAACCCATGACTCCTGGTCCTAGTCTCTGGAGCCGCAGAAAACAAGCTTGCTCCCTCACCAACATGACATCCCTTCAAATAGCTAAACATGGCTATCCTGTCACCTCTTAACCTTCTCTTCACCAAACTAAACATCCCCAGCTCCCCAAGTCTCTCCTTTTAGGCAGAGGCGTTTCTCCCATTGGGTAAAGTGGGCAGTTGCCCAGGGCGCCGGCTTGTGGTGGGTGCCAAAAATGCAGGTTCATTTGTGGGATTTTTTTGTATTTTCAGTGTATTTTCTGTTTTTGGTCTGCAGGGGCGCAGTTTTTAGGCTAGCAGCACCAGAATTTCAGGGATTTTTCAGGAGACTCTCCTGATGATATCACCCAGGCTTGGTGAGGTTTGGTTTAGGGAGCCCAAAGGAAGTGCCCCGTCCCCCATTGTCTCCAATGAGAGCTAATAGGAGATGGACCTTTGAGGGTCCATAATTTTGGACCCCCAGAACCAAATTTTACCAAACCTGGATGGTATCATCAATAGGGGCTCATGAAGATACTCTGAAATTTTGGTGGTGCTATCTTAATAATTGCACCCCTGACAGCAGGCACCCCCTAAATTTCCCCAGATTCTCCTTTTAAATCCACCCCCTTACTGTCAATGCTTGTTTTCTTGTTTTCTTGTTTTCTTGTTTTCTTGTTTTCTTTCTTTCTTTCTCCCAATGCCTAATAAAGATGATGATGATGATGATGATGATGATGATGATGATGATGATGATGATGATGATGATGATGATGATGATGATGATGATGATGATGAAATCCACCCCCTTTGGCATGGATTTAAAGGGAGAATCTGAGGCCCCCAGTTTAAACATTGAAAGTGATGCTGTTTCAGGGTGGGGGAGAATCCACCCCAAAATAGCATCACTTTCAATGTTGTTTAAACTGGGGACCTCAGATTCTCCCTTTAAGGTGGATTTAAAAAGAGAATCTGGGCTCCCTAGTTTAACCATTGAAAATGAAGCTGTTTGGGGGTGGATTCCAGCATCACTTGTTTAAACTAGGGAGCCCAGATTCTCCTTTTAAATTCACCTTAAAAGGAGAATCTGGAGTCCCCAGTTTAAATAACATTGAAAGTGATGCTGTTTCCCCCAATGGGAGGGGCTGGATACAACCATAAAATGTTTTCATAGTAGTAATAAAACATTTTGAAAGCATTTTGAAATTGTTTTAAACATTATTTCTGCTGTGTGGCATGGCCCATTGCTGTGTTCAGAATTGTGAGTTGGGGCATGTTCGATAATGTGATGGCGACTTTGAAATGACCTGGTGGAAAAAACCATTGTTTGGTCACGGTGGGGGAGGGTGGCTGCCCATAGGGGGCATCAAACTCAGGTTTTGCCCAGGGCTCCAGTTTGCCTAGGTATGCCACTGCTTGTAGGGCATGGA
The DNA here is from genome assembly GCF_021028975.2 of Sphaerodactylus townsendi. Classification (NCBI taxonomy): domain Eukaryota; kingdom Metazoa; phylum Chordata; class Lepidosauria; order Squamata; family Sphaerodactylidae; genus Sphaerodactylus; species Sphaerodactylus townsendi. The sequence continues at coordinate 21,376,102 of NC_059441.1, read as the reverse complement.
GTCCAGCTCTTTCACCATTTTGGCCGCCCGCCTCTGGAAGTGGAGGGGTATGTCTGTGTGTGTGCGCTCTGAATGAGGGTGGCACTTAAATGGAAGGGCCCATAGGTAACCTGTGCACTTACGAAAACCCAACAGCCCATTCTGCTGGGTTTATATATTCGCTAACGGGAGTTCAAGAAGTTAAATAAATAAAACCAGCCCTCTGCAAACACACGGCAGCCCTGCCTCAGGTCCCCTTGGGCAAACAGGGGGAGGAGAAAAGGTAGCAGTTTGTTTTCATACAAATGTACAGTGTCTCTTTCTGCAGCTCCGGGGCCAAGAAATGTTATTATATTTACATAAAGAGCTATGAAGTCTTTTTGTGTCTCACTCCCCCACCCCAAACAAACTCCGTAACCCAGCCTGGAAATGGGTAAAGAATACAGAAGTCAGTGGAAAACCACCCAGCCCCTGTTGGGCAGCATACAAAGAGCACCCTCTCTCCCTCGAATGCGGGGAATGTCCTAGATTGGCAGCCAGGACTCAGCAGTGATGACAGGAAAATGCAACATGTGTGCTTGTGTGTAACCCAGTCCAGAACCTTAATCACTGCAACACACACACACACACACACACACACACACACACACACACACACACACACATGCACGCACAGAGAGAGAGAGAGAGAGAGAGAGAGAGAGAGAGATCTACTATCCAGACTGGATCACCATGTGAGGAAAAATCTGGTTCACTCCAATGTGCACACACCACCAGCATTTTAAAATGACAAGCTTGGAACTGACTCCAAAGGCCAAATGGGGCCTGAACACAGGCAGAGATTTACTGGGAAATAGCCACCAGAGTGCTGGAGTAGGATCTGGAAGACCCACGTTCAAATCCCAACTCCGCTACAGAAACTTGCTGAGTGACCTTGGGCCGGTCACACACTTTTAACCCACCTTACATCTTAACCCACCTTACAGGGTTGTTGTGAGGATAAAACGGGACAGGAGATGACAAAAGCTGCTTTGGATACCCACTGGAGAGAAAGGCACAGTATGAAGTAAATAAACAGGGACTATCTCCAGTAAATCTTGCCTTTTGCATTTGTCTGACTGACCTGACCCCGGGACTTCTGGAATGGGGAAGTCAGTTACCTTGCTCTGGGTGTGGATTTGGATAAAACTACTCAAAGCTCTAGACTTGACCTGATACCGGGCTCGAGCATGAACCAGAAGATCAGGAGGCAAAGGAAGTTGGAAATGGATTTGCAAGGCGATGCTTCCCACGTTGTGAAATGCGCTACTTTTCTGACGGCAGGGACGTCACACCCCCTTCCCCTTACAGGGAAAACTCTTCTGGAAATCTAATCCGAGGGGAGAGATAAAGACTGCTTCTTTGTGTGACTCACTACTAGCCCAATTTCGTAAGTTCTCATAAGCTAAGCAGGGTCAGCTCCGGTTAGTGAGAACATAGGAACAACTTTGCTGAATCAGACGAGTGGTCTATCTAGGCCCACGTCCTGCTTAGCACAGTGGCCAGCCGGATGCTCCGTAAGGCCAGCCACAGAGCATGGAGGAGGCCGAGGCCTTCTGCTGCCTTAACCTCCTGCTCCTGGGATTCAGAGATTTACTGATCATGGACATTTGTTTTAGTCACCATGGCTAATACCGCTGGTAAACCTGCTCTCCATGAATCTGGCTAATCCTTTTAAAAACCCGTTTGTGCCAATGACTATCCCAGGCCCATTCCGCACATGCAGAATAATGCACTTTCAATCCATTTTCACAACTGTTTGCAAGTGGGTTTTGCTATTTCACACAGTAAAATGTGGATTGAAAGTGCATTATTCTGCATGTGCAAAAGTGTCCCCAGGGTCCTCTGGCAATGAATCCCACATTTTCATGACTCATTGCGTAAAGTGATATTTTGTTTTCTCTGTCCCAGCCACTGGATGCCCTCAAGTTCTATTATTTTGGGGGAGAGAAAGAAAATTATCATCAACTTTCCATGCCATGTATAATTTAGTAAACCTCTATCATATCATCTTTCAACTCTATTCTCATTTCCATTTGATACTGGCCTTATAGCTGTCTATGAAAACCCCCAGAATCTTCTGCCTTTCCTCATCTTAGCTGCCCTCGTCAAAACTTTTTCCCCAGTTCTGAAATGTCCTCTTCGGCATACAGGGACCAGAACTGCACACAGTATTCCAAATGAGGTCACCTTGCAGATGTACAGGGGAGTTATAATATTGGCTGTGTTATTTTCAATCCCTTTCCTAAAAATTCCCAACATAACACTTGGACGGGAGACCTTTAAGGAAGATCACCTGTTTGTCTCTTCATCATCTCATTTCCAGACTTGTCGGAAGTTCAGATTTGTTTTGAATTGAAAGGGAACAATTTTGAATATGAGCACTTTTGAATATGAGCACTGCTCCTAGAACTCTTTTTGAATATGAGCACAATTTTGAATATGAGCACTGCTCCTAGATCTCTTTCCTAGTCCAGACTAAATTTCAACTTCTTTTGGCACAGATTCTGAGTCTGTTTGGTTGCCAAGTCAAAGCATGAAGAAAATGTAAGAATGCATCATTATGACCTAGGATACGGGAATGCGATTGACTGAATTCCATAGAAGGGCTGCTGGCTGAATTAGGGTTGGTAACTCTGGGTTATTCATTCATTCATTCATTCATTCATTCATTCATTCATTCATTCATTCATTCATTCATTCATTCATTCATTCATTCAATTTACTATCGTGCCCTTTCCCAACATAAGGAAGGTTCAGCATGGCTAACAACATTTAGATAATATTATATATAATAATTCAATTAATCCAAAGCTTAAAAACATAACTAATAGCTTTCTATAATACCACTAAAACATTGTGACTTCTATGGCAATATATACAGTAATTGAAATTCACTGTCAATTAAAATAGATGTTTTTTTTTCCCAAGGAGTTGAGCTCTCCCCTCTCCGTAACGGTCTTAATTATAATTTTTTTAATGGAAAATTTCTGGAGATTTGGGGGTGGAAAGGAAAGGGGTCTCAGTGGGGTATAACGCCGTAGAGACCTCCCCACCAAAGTGGCAGTTTTCCCCAGGAGAACTGATCTCTTTAATTTGGAGATCGATTGTAATTCCAGAAGATCTCCAGACACCACGTGGAGGTTAATAACCTGAAGCTGAGTTACTTTGTGCCAGCGAGTCTTGCTTTACCTCCATGGTGAAAGAATTTGGGGATTAGTGCACTAGTATCAACACAAAGAATTTGTGCTCAATATATTATGGCCCCTTCCGCACATGCAGAATAATGCACTTTCAATCCACTTTACAGCTGTGTGGAATAGCAGAATCCACTTGCAAACAATTGTGAAAGTAGATTGAAAGTGCATCATTCTGCATGTGCGGAAGGGGCCCTTGACTCACCCGTCAGTCACAACATCCAGGAAAGGCGTGTTCTGAATATATAATCATAAGAAGCTTTTCCTAGATGTTGTAATTGATGAATTATGGGTGAGCCTATATTGAGTGCAAATTCTTTTACCTCTGGCTGGCCTCCTCTGATCCTACAGAGGGGCAGTGGGTTGGAAGAACCCAACATTGGAAAAGTTTGCATGAGAAGAATTGCACAGGGAAGGGAAACCAGGGAAAAGAAAACGGTGCAAATTGCCCAGACTGCAGGCAGTAAGGACTTGAACTGACCCGGATGTTTCCTTTCTCTGGGGAAGCATTTGATGTGGTTTTCTTTCACTCTTAAACTGTGTGGCTTGCAAGTTTCCTCGAGCTGTTGGTGTCATGTGGGCGTGCCTCCGCAGCTTTGAACTGAAACATTCATAAAGGAGAAAGTGGCCGTAATAAATGTGCATTTCTACATAGCGTTCGGAGCTGGGGAAGGGACATCGGATGCCATTCAAGAATATTTGAAATAGACCTCTTGAACAAAGTGTAGCTCACCATTGACCCAATCTCTGGCTCCTTCCACACATGCAGAATAATGCACTTTCAATCCACTTTCGCAATTGTTTGCAAGTGGATTTTGCTGTTCCGCACAGCTGCAAAGCGCATTGGAAGTGGATTGAAAGTGCATTATTCTGCATGTGCGGAAGGGGCCTCTGTGTTGATGCCGTTCAAGGAATTAGAATAAATGAGGTACAGCCTTGAGTGTTTTCCTGTCCTATGGCATATTCATATTTTATATGAATACCTTTACTATGAAGAGCTCCAAATGAAATATACAAGGCAGTTGCATTTGTCATTCACAACAGCTCTGTCAGGTTGGCTAGGCAGAGAGAGGCGGGGACCAAATGCTTGATATGACCCTCTCAGGGTTGACAAAATAAAACATTTCTTTACTCGTTGAGTGATTAAAAGATGGAATTTGCTGGCAGAGGATGCAGAGATGACCATAGGCATAGAGATCCACAGAGGCCAGGTCTATCTATCAATGGCTATCAATGGGGGGATATAAATCCAACTCTTCTTCTTCTTCTCTCTATTACGCATTTTCAGTTCCGTTTCCTATCTTTTTAATCCACTTTCTTTGTTGCTTGTGGTCTCTCACGTAGATGTCTGTTTTGTATTTGAGTTGTTTTCTAATTCTGCTGTCCCAGTCCTATCGCCTGGCATCTTATACTGCCCAAATGCCATGTTTTTGTATTGTGCAGTCCGTCTCACATCTTGGCAGAGTTAGCAAAAAACATAACCCCCGCCCTTTTCCTATATTATTATTATTATTATTATTATTATTATTATTATTATTATTATTATTATTATTATTATTATTATTATTATTATTATTATTATTATTTATTTATTTATTTATTTATTTATTTATTTATTTATTTATTAATTAATTAAACTTGCTATACCGCCCTATCCCCGGAGGGCTCAGGGCAGTGAACAACATAAAGTCATACAAAAAACATAAAAATCTTAAAACAGGTACATTCTACAATAGGGCCCGCGAGACCCATATACCACCCTCTTCCAAAAATGAGGAGGGGTCCCAATGATGTTAGGGGACCCTACTAGCAGGGGCATTATCGGCGGCTGGACTCTCCAAAGGCCCGGTGGAATAATTCGGTTTTACAGGCCCTGCGGAACTCTCCAAGGTCCCGCAGGGCCCGAATAGCTGGTGGTAATGTGTTCCACCAGGCCGGTGCCAGGGCTGTGAAGGCCCTGGCCCGTGTGGAGGCCAGCCGCGTCATCAAGGGGCCAGGGATCTCCAGTAGATTCGCCTCTGCTGATCGCAGAGGACGAGCCGGGACTATGGGGTAATGCGGTCCCGAAGGTACGAGGGTCCCGGGCCGCGTAAGGCCTTAAAGGTCAACACCCACACCTTGAACATGATTCGGAATTCGATAGGTAACCAATGCAGGCGGCGCAACACAGGGGAGATGTGTTCACGAAAGGCACCCCCTGTGAGCAACCGGGCCGCCGCATGTTGGACCAATTTCAGTTTCCGGATCAGGCGCAAGGGAAGGCCCGCGTAGAGCGAGTTACAATAGTCCAGTCTGGAGGTGACCGTTGCATGGATCACAGTGGCTAGGTCAGTGTTGGAGAGAAAGGGGGCCAGCCGGCGGGCCTGTCGAAGATGGAAAAACGCAACCCGGGTTATATGGGCCACCTGGGTCTCCATTGAAAGAGACGAATCCAGGTGGACCCCAGGCTGCGAACGGAGGGTCGGTGCCAATATGGCCCCTCCCACACCGGCGGCTGGAAATCCCCAATCTCACCCCCACGACCAAGCCAAAGGATCTCCATCTTCGATGGATTAAGTTTTAACCTGCTCTGTTGTAACCAACCAGCGACCGCCTCCAAACATTGCTGTAGAGCTGCAGGGGCAGCGGCGTACTGATGGCAGATCAGCCCAAAGCTCCGTACCAGCTGAGCAAGTGGTCGCATATAGATGTTAAATAACAGTGGGGACAGCAATGCCCCCTGAGGCACACCGCAATGAAGCGGGCACCTCCGGGAAGCTTTGTCCCCACACCACACTTGCTGACTACGCCCCCGGAGGAACGAGGCAATCCACTGAAGGACAGTGCCCCGAACCCCGGAAGCGGCCAGGCGGTGGGTCAAAAGGTCATGATCGACCATATCAAACGCTGCGGTGAGATCTAACAACACCAGCAGCCCCGATCCGCCTCGGTCTAGCTGCATACGGAGCGTATCTGTGACAGCGAGGAGAACCGTCTCCGTCCCATGCCCAGCACGGAAGCCGGACTGGAAGGGATCGAAGGCCGATGTGTCATCCAGAAAGCCCTGAAGCTGCTCCAACACCACTCTCTCAATTACCTTCCCCAGAAACGAAAGATTCGAGACGGGGCGGTAATTGGCCAGATCTCCAGGATCTAAGGATGGTCTTTTCAAGAGCGGGCGGACCACCGCCTCCTTCAACCCATCTGGAAAGACTCCTTGCTCAAGGGAGTCATTGATGATCTATAATTTAATTACAAAGAGGGACAAAATTTATTGGCAACTTTCTTTTGCATAGGGAGATATTCCATGAGAAGAAGAAAAAGCCGCCCTTGAAGATGCTTGACAAAACATTATGTCTTCTGAAAGTCCCAATCCACCCAAGGGAGAGATAAGCCAAAGCGCCGGCCTACTCAGCCCAATACAGCACCCAATTGTATATCTTTAGCAGAATATCCTCTTTTCGAGGACACCTCTTGGCAGATGAAGACTCTCCTGCACGAAGCTCCCCCCCAAAGTCCATTTACAATTATGTGAGGGTCAAAGTTCCCCACGTTCCCCTTCTGTCCTACAGGTCCTTCAAAATCCATCCCCTCTGGCCAGAGAAACATTTCTCTTTTCCATCCCAGGACACTGACCGACCTTTGTTTAGGTCTTATACCTTTACTATTAGGACAGCCAAACTCTGAGATGGAAGAAACTGCTGCAGTCAGTTACAATTACCAGTCTGGGGGATATGGCTAAATTTGGCCTCAGAGTGCTGAATGCGAGACACGTCTGTGGCTAACCTTCACCCTTGGGGGCACTCTGCATCAGGGCAAATATACCGGGAAGGCTTGTGGGGTTTGCTTTAAGGAAAGGGTCGGTCATTTCCCCCGGGGTAAACTTCCTCACACTTGGCTGTTATGGGCTTTCCAGATCACGATGTGGTAGTTTTTGCTCCTAAAGTTTCGCCCACATCTATGGCTGGCATCTTCAGAGGCATGTCACAGTAAGATGCGTTTGAAACACATCTGATCGTGACATGCCTCTGAAAATGCCAGCCGTAGATGCGGGTGAAACTTTTGGAGCAAAAACTACCAGACCACAGCAACACATCCCAGAGAACCGTACAACAGCTGGTTGATTTTGCCCATGAAAGCCGTCGACAATAACTCACCTTGTGGCGTTGCCTCTTTCCCCATAACTTTTTAACTACAGTTTCAAGGGTGCAACGGAAGAGGACAGAACTTGCCACAGCAACCTCGGTTTGCGCTCTATGCCAGGTGACCCTACCTTGCAGGGTTGGTGTGAGGTGCAAATCCTTTTGCCAAACCCTGAGTGGTTTGAAGCAGAAATGGGATAGGGCTGATTCCCCACTCCTCCATGTGAGTGATGGACTCTTATCTGGTGATCCCCCCCCCCTTACATCCCTGCTGGGTCACAGTTCTCTCCGAACTCTCTCAACCTTCACCTATCTCATAAGGGCTCTATTGTGGGGCGAGGAGTTTGTAAACTCCTTGGAGTCACTTTACAGGAGAGAAAGGTGGGGTATCAAAGCAATCCAAACGTTGCTGCTGCTGCTTCCTCTTCTTGGGATCGTTTTAAGGCTAAGAGACCTCGGGGCAAACCCGCCCCGCATTTTGTCTTCACGAGTCTTCGCTTCAATCCGGATCAGCGCCGTTTACAACCTTTAGATCTCGTTTTCCCGCGTGGGATGGGCTTGGGGGGCGCACCTGTGCCTAAGGAAAGCGAAGCGACGGAGCCGGCTGGCGCGCCTGATCCAGTCCAGATCCTCAGCCCAGACCCAGCCCGCTCCGTCCCCCGGTTCCGCTCTCTCCCCCCCCCCCCCGGGCGCCCCGGTGCGGTGCCCTGGGGCCGGAGGCCGAGCCCTGCCCCGCCGCCCCGCCTCTGCCCGGCCCGGCCCCCCCGCCGGCCTTAAAAGGCGAGGCTCCCCCCACCGGCCGGCAAAGGCAGGCAGGCAGCGGCCGGTGTGCGAGGCGAGGCGAGGCGAGGCGCCGCCCCCGGGGCTCCTCCGTGCCGACCTGCTGCCCGCCTCGCTGCGCCCCAGCCCGGCCGCTCGCCATGCGCGCCGTCGGGGCCGGCCTGAGCCTCCTGCTGGCGGCTTGCCTGGCCTCTCCCCCCCGGGCCGTCTACACCAACCACTGGGCCGTGCGCCTGCAGGGGGGGCCCCGCGAGGCCGAGCGCCTGGCCGCCCGCTACGGCTACCTGAACCTGGGACAGGTGAGTGAGTGAGTGAGTGCCGCAGCCCGCGCGCCCCACCAGGGGCTGGCTTCTCCCACCTTGGGAAAGACTTGGAGTGAGGGTAAGGGTGGGTGAGGAGTTCTCCCACCTTGAAAGACTTTGGGGAGAGGGGGAGGAAAAGACTGGGGGGGGGGAGTTCTACCTTCAAAGACGCCTGTGGGGTTTCTTCTCCCACCTTGGAAAATACTTCGTGTGTGTTTGGGTGGGTGGGGGAGTTCTTCCACCTACCTTGGAAGACTTTGGGGGTTTGGGCTGTCTTCTCCCACCTTGGAAGACTTTAGGAGCGCTCACTTCTCCCACCTTGGAAAAGACTTGGGGGTGAGGGAGGAAAATACTTCTGGGGGTGGGGAGTTCCACCTTAGAAAACGCTTAGCGGGGTTTCTTCTTCCACCTTGGAAAAGTCTTGGGTGGGGGGAGTTCTCCCACCTTAAAAGACTTTATGAGACCTCATTTATCCCTCCTTGGAAAAGACTTGGACAGAAGGCTTTTTTCTGCTACCTTGGAAAAGATTGGGGGGAGGGGTGTGTGTTCTGCCAGCTTGGGTTTTTTTCTCTCATCTTGGAAAATACTTTGGGGGTTTCTTTTTCCCCCTTTTGGAGGGGGAGTTCTCTTATATTGGAAAAGACTTTTGGGCGGAGGGGGTTCTTCTCCCACCTTGCAAGACTTTTTCAGAGGGCTCCCTTCTTCCACCAGGGAAAAAAGGCTGGGGGTGGGGGGAGCTGGCTCCTCCCACCTTGGAAAAGACTTTGGGGGCGGGCTGGATGTAGGGTGTCTGTCTCCTCACTGGAACTGCCCCCCAATAGGAGTCGATTGGCTGCATTTAGGCATCAGTTTGCCTCCCAGCCAAGAAATATATATAAATGGTTCTGACCCACATCAAAGCAAACAGTGGTGGTAGAGATCCGTGTAGACAAAATGCTGGGGGAGGGAGGTAGAGGGAGAGTTGGTCTGCCCGCAGATGACCCCTTTGAAGCGCTATGCCGGTGCCGGGTTCCCTGGCAGCTTTAGTCCGGCTGTGGTCCATTGATTCCAATGGACTTGAGACCAGAGTGGCTTTTTATGGGGTTGCCGAGAGCGCCAGCTGGGCTTGGCTTGGATGCAGTTGTTGAATCCAGTGCTCTGATCCTTGCCCAGCAAGAAAGAATCTAGCAAAAGCAAAGCCCCTTTAAAGAGCAGGTGAGCCTGGGGAGAGTCTGTGGTGCACCTTCCTTGAGGAACGGGGTTGTGGCAGGTTTCTGGATCTGAATTGGTGCCTTGAGTGCAGAACACTGACAGCCAGGAGTCAGCTGCACTCCGAGGGAGAGATTCAAACATGGTTGTGGATGTGATTGCAAATACAAGTATAGAAGAAGAAGAGTTGGATTTATATCCCCCTTTCTCTCCTGTAAGGAGACTCAAAGGGGCTTACAGTCTCCTTTCCCTCCCACCCCCCACGACAAACACCCTGTGAGGTGGGTGGGGCTGAGAGAGCTCCGAAGAACTGTGACTCGCCCAAGGTCACCCAGCTGGCCTGTGTTGGAGTGCACAAGCTAATCTAGGTCACCAGATAAGCCTCCACAGCTCAAGTGGCAGAGTGGGGAATCAAACCCGGTTCTCCAGATTAGAGTGCACCTGTGCCATTCTGGCTCTCGATGTAAATGATCTCCCGCAGTGCTTCACTGCCCTGCAAGGTAGACAAAACATGCCCCCCCACCATGCTGTGCCCTGGAGAGAATCCACCAGAGCCAGATCCTGAGACTCTTTGAGACTTATAAGAGCTTTAGACTCTTTTTAAACAGACTCCTTTAGAAGGGAGTCAGACGCATCCTCACCAAGCTGAGCTCTCCAGCCTGTCAGCGGTTTGCTTTGAAACCGACATACACTGATTCTGTGCGATGCCTCTGTTAAGTTTGCAAATTTTTAAAAAGTCTCTGCCGGACCAGAATGTGAATCCTGAACACTTTTCCCAAAAGAAGATGGTTGCCTGTCTTTCTGAATCTTTATGGGGATGCTACTTATTTTTCACTGCTTATTTCCTCGCCTTTCTCACCAGGGGGCACCCAAAGTGGCCCACACCATTCTGCTCCTGTTTTATTTTCAGGACATCCCTTTAAAGAAGGTTAGCCTATGAGTATGTGACTGACCCAAGGCCTCCCATTTAATCTTCCATGGCAGAACAGGGATTCAAACCTAGGGCTTCCACTCTGACCGCTACAATATGCCAATGTTAGAAGTTTGTATGTCACAGTCTCAGCATTGAAGGTGGTAAAAGAAGGCCAGGAGGACCAGCTAGAATGCTAGATGCAGGCTTTTAATGTGATAAATTGCTTTATCTCTCCGTCAATCTACACCTGTATTGTTTAGCTTGGAAACAGACAGCCCTGCCCACCAGCCTTTTTAATCCCTTTAAAGGGTCTGAAAAGCCTTTTCAAAAACTGGTGACCCCAGGGAATTCCTACATGCCCAATGAATGCCCCGCCTCTAGATTTCTTTGGCTGCCTTGGAGGGGTGTAAACGGTGTATTGGTTAGGAGCAGTGGACTCTAATCTGGAAGAACAACGGGCCAGACACAACCAACATAATCCTTCATAAGGAGAAAGTACCATTCATAAGTTCAAGGCAAATGACATCGTAGTCCTTTTAAAAGGATAAAAGTACCATTCAACAATTGTTTCCTTGTCTTTTCGTTGCTGGCGAATTGGTGTGTCTGGACCGGACTGCCGCTCTCGTTATTCTTCTTCGCCTCTAATCTGGAAGACCAAGTTTGATTCCGCACTCCTCCGCCCGAGCGGCAGACTCTTTGAACCAGATTTGTTTCCCCACTGCTACATTCCTGCTGGGTGACCTTGGGCCAGTCACAGTTCTCTCAGAACTTTCTCAGTCCCACCTACATCACAAGGTGTCTGTTGTGGGCAGAGGAAGGGAAAGGTGATTATAAGCCGCTTTGAGACTCCTTGTGGGGAGACCACCAAGTAGAGGGAAGCAAGGTATAAATACCATCCTTCCTCTGAGTCCATAACTTTCCTGAGCACCCATTACAAAGTTTACAGCTTCTCTTAAATCTTCTGAATTTCCATACCTGCGCAGGTGCCCTGCCATTCCAATTAATATTCAACCTCTCTCCAACTTTTGCTTAATGGTCCGGGCCACAATGGTTGTAGTAGAGATATGAAAGAGGTGGATGGACCTGAAAGGTAATAATTGCTTAGCTAAATCAAGACAGAAAATATCTGAGGCACATTCCGAAGGGAGCCGCCGAGTGGAAATTAATCAATATTTAATATATTCTTTTTGTTTGGCAAAGCCCCTCTTAACGATTGAATACCGTTTATTTAGCTGTTTATATAGTTTGTTCCTGACTGCTGTATGTACATGATGGATTGGTTTTTATTTGGCTGGATGCTGAGGATGGGCAAGTTGGAAGAAAGCCTCTCAGCTCAGTCCTAAACAGAATTACGCAGTGGTGTAGTGGTTAAAGCAGGTGCACTCTAATCTGGAGAACTGGGTTTGATTCCCCGCTCTGCCACTTGAGCTGTGGAGGCTTATCTGGGGAACTAGATTAGCCTGTGCAGTCCAACACATTCTAGCTGGGTGACATTTGGCTAGTCACAGTTCTTCAGAGCTCTCTCAGACCTACCTACCTCATAGGGTGTTTGTGGGGCGGGGGTGGGGGGAAGGAAAGGAGATTGTAAGCCCCCTTGAGTCTCCTTCCAGGAGAGAATTGGGGGGGGGGTATAAATCCAAACTCTTCTTCTTCAGTGGATTTCAAAGAAGAAGAGTTTGGATTTATGCTCCACTTCTCAGTCCTGTAAGGAGACTCAAGGAGGCTTACAAACTCCGTTCCCCACAACAGATTTCTTGTGAGGTAGGGCGAGCTGAGAGAGTTCCTGAGAAAATTGTGACTAGCCCAAGGTCCCCCCAGTAGGCTCCATGTGTAGGAATGAGGAAACAAATCCTGTTCACTAGATAAGAGCCTGCTCTTCATATAGAGGAGCAGGGAATCAATCCTGATTAGAGTCCACCGCTGTTAAGCACTACACTACACTGATTATCCTCACAAAGAGAGTAAGCCATTATGGTGCAGAGGTTAAGCGTAGCGGATACTAATCTGGAAAGTGGGGTTCAATTCCCTGCTCCTCCACGTGAAGCTTGCTGGGTGACCTTGAGCTAGTCACTGTTCTCTCAAAACTCCCTCAGCCCATGCAGGCAGTGGCAAACCACCTCTGAATATCTCTTGCCTTGATAACCCTATGCATAGGATTCAAACTTGCTGCCCTCCAGATGTTATGGACTACAATTCCCGTCATCCCCTGCCAGCATCATGATGGGAACTGTAGTCCATAACATCTGGAGGGCAGGAAGTTTGACACCTGTGTCCTATGGAGTCACCATAAGACATCTGTCACTTGACAGCGCTTTCTACCACCAATACAACTGTGCTTTGATTTGCAGAGTTAAAGTGTCACAGTTTTGGACGAAGGCCTGGATCTCTAATCTAGGAGTTCACTCTGCCAAAACCTTTGGCAATTGTTTGCTTTTAGCATCTTCACCGATTTGGATAATGATTGCTTTGGGAATTAATTGAAAGTTAGCTCAGAGGACTATTTTGTGTGGGTGGCAGATGATATAGGACCAAGGTATTGTTGAAGGCTTTCATGGCTGGAATCACTAGTGTGTTGTGGGTTTTCTGGGTTGTATGGCCAAGTTCCAGTAGCATTTTCTCCTGATGTTTCGCCTGCATCTGTGGCTGGCTTGATGCCAGCCACAGATGCAGGTGAAACATTAGGAGAAAATGCTACTGGAACATGGCCATACAACCCAGAAAACCCACAACAAACTAGGACCTAGTAGTTTCATGGGAAGAACAGGACTAGCAGAGAGCGTCCGATCGTGTTTCCTAAGTGATTGGTGGATATCAAAGAAGGGGACAGAATATTGGCTCAGACTACAGGGGAAGGGCTGACGTGTAGCTGATGGGAGGACATTAACAAAGGAAGGACCATGATCAGCAACTGTGTATTCCGGAAAGCCGCTTTGAACAGTTTGGTGAAAAGATGGGTCCAGATTTCAGTGCTCCCAACTATCCCTGGATCAAATTTCAGACACTAGGCAGAGGTGTTCCTGAATGGGAGACCTCCAGGGGATAACCAGAAATACGACATATTGGCCAACTGCCCCTGAGTATCTCTTGCCTTGAAAACCCCATCAGGAGTCGCCATAAGTCAGCTGTAACTTGATTGCATTTTTCACCTCCATCGATTATCTCGCCTGTAGATCCTCTGCCTGTAGATCCTGTTTCCACCGTACCTGCTTCCCTCAGCTGTATATTTGTGTGTGATGGTGGTTGCTCTGGGTGGGTCAGCATTGGAGGTTGCTTGATGCTACCCTCCCCCCCCCCTCCCGTGACAGCAGACCAGATGGGTTCGCAAGGAGCCAGGACATTTGGGAGTATTGGCCAGCTTACCCTTTTTGCAGAAGGAGCAAAAAATTCTGCCAGTGGCTAACAGCAGTGGCCTACCTGCCAAAAATGGCACCCAGGTACTGAAATTGCGTGTGAGCTCTGCAGGTGAGCTCCCAAAGGCACCTGGTGGGCCACTGCGAGTAGCAGAGTGCTGGACTAGATGGGTTCTGGTCTGATCCATCAGGCTCTTTCTTATGTTCTTATGCGTCCCCCCAAAAATTGTGCCCTCTCCCAAAACTGTGCCTCCCCCCGGGGAGGGACAAGTAAAGGGTGCCCTCAACCTCTTGCCTCTCTCTCAGGTGGGCAGGCAGCTGGCAAGCAGCAGGTGATAGGTGGACAGAGATAAGTGGGTGGGGGTACAGGGGGAGGGGCAGTCAAATGCGCCCCCATGTGGTCCTTGCAAGTGTCACCTAAGGTGTCATCCCCTCCATCCCCCCCAGGTACGCCACTGGCTAATAGAAGTTGTCACAGTTGAATGTGTCTGGCCAACATGCACTTGGTGAGCTCAGGCTGGGTAAAGCCTTCAGTAACTCTAATTACAGAGGGGGTGTCCTGTTGGCATGGAGGACCAGAATGGGATCAGGAACCAGGCTTGCAGGGCAAAATCTGATCCTGGGGCAGGCTTTAAAGATCATAGCGTGGCACCCTGATAGTGGCCAGTGGAGGAAATGGAATTCGCCACTCGTTAGCGGAGGCTAGGGACATAGCCTGATCTTGTCACATCTTGGGTCAGTATTTGGAGGAAAGAGCACCAAGGATGACTGCAGAAGAAGGCAAAGCCGACCACCTGTGCTTCTCACTTGCCTTGAAAGCCTCTTGCTGGGGTCCTCATAAACCAGTGGTGGCGAACCTATGGCACGGGTGCCAGAGGTGGCACTCAGAGCCCTCTCTGCGGGCATGCACACACAGTTCGTCATGTGATAATAGTGTAATTATTTCAGGGAGATTATTAGCATTAAACTTAAGACCTAGTTTTGGGGAAGCAATGTAGGTAACCCTGTTAAGCGCTATTAAACCCTACTGATTTTCATGGGAAGAACGAAAGCATGATCCTTTACCTGAGAGTAAGCTCGGTTGCTGGCAATGGGGCTTGCTTCTGAGTAAACCCTCCTAGGGTCGTGATACACCCGTTCGAAGTGTTGCACAGTTGCTTCAAAGCAAAGCCACCGACTACCACCAAACTTACTCCTCAGTAACGTGCGCCTTGGAGCCAACCATTTTTTTCTATACTAAAACCTCAGAATTCTGGTTAAATTGCCATGTTGGCACTTTGTGATAAATAAGTGGGTTTTGGGTTGCAGTTTGGGCACTTGGTCTCAAAAAGGTTCGCCATCACTGCCATAAACCATGAATGGGAGACCACCAAGGAAGACTCTGCAGGGAAAGGCAATGACCAAACACCTCTGCTTCTCACTTGCCTTGAAATCCCCTTGTTGAGGGCTCTGGCTTGATGGCACTTTACACACAAAGAGAGCAGAGTCTAGTTTGACTGTCTTTGTGGATCTTTGTTGCTCTCAGGATTTTCTAAATCTTCTCCTTGTATACTTTTCAGTTGCAAAGTTTTGTGTGTGGGTTGGCCTGTCTTTCTTTGCTGCCTCCATGTTGTTTCTTGGTCCGCTGATCATCTGCCCAGAAGGCAAAGCAGTTTGTCTTGCTGTTAAAAGAATCTG
Organism: Sphaerodactylus townsendi; assembly: GCF_021028975.2. Classification (NCBI taxonomy): domain Eukaryota; kingdom Metazoa; phylum Chordata; class Lepidosauria; order Squamata; family Sphaerodactylidae; genus Sphaerodactylus; species Sphaerodactylus townsendi. The sequence continues at coordinate 21,360,556 of NC_059441.1, read as the reverse complement.
CTATCAATTCAGACTTTATTTGTTTTGAATTTCCTACCTTCTTTCCCCCAATAATTGAACTGGGTGAGTAATGTCAGGTTACTGATGCTACAAACCAAAGAATGGCAAATTGGGCATTTCTGTTACAGCTGCTGATTAGAGTTGTTTTGTTTTTTCAAAAGCAATGATGCATTGAAGAAGAGAAAAGTTTGGATTTATACCCCATCTTTCTCCTGAAAGGACGATCAAGGTGGCTTACAAGCTCCTTTCCCTTCCTCTCCCCTCAACAGACACCTTGTGGGGTAGGTGGGGCTGAGAGAGTCCCGAAGAATTGCGACTAGCCCATGGTCACCCAGCAGGAATATAGGAGTGTGGAAACACTTCTGGTTCACCAGATAATCCTCTATCACTCAGGTGGAGGAGCGGGGAATCAAACCTGATTCTCCAGATTAAAATCTGCCTTCTCTTAACCACAACACCACGAATCCAGATTTATGATTGTGCCATTAAAGTCATCCAGTTGTCAAGCATGGAGTTGCTTGCAACTTATCCCCTCTTTGCAATGGTGCAGTTAGATGCATCCTCCATGTAATTAACATTGTACAGAAAACAGGCAATGCAAAGTAACCAATCTTTAGTGATCATGAGAACCAATAGCAAGATTCACGGACAGGCAGACCCCAAAGACACAGAGGCATCTCAGTAGTAAGTTTCAACCCAAAAATCTCAAACCTCCCCCTTTTAATTATGTGTGTTTCAATAACTGGAAGTGGCAGATTGGTGGGGTTTAGCAGCAGCAAGACAAACCACGAGAGAAAGCAATCTACTCATAAAAATAAATGTGACTGTTTTTGTTTGAATCCATCCGAAAAACTCAGCAAATGATCAGCATCTTGATCATGACCAGGATCCAAGCCAATCAGTGACAGGACATAGCTTCTTGTAGTGACTGAAAAATATAAGGCCATTATTTCAGAGGGGGAGCACCAGCAAACCCCTTTGCTTCACTCTTACCTAGAACCCCCCATGTAGTCTAACTTTCTGGAGTCACCATCAGGGACGTAGGTATAGATTTTTTATGGGGGGGTTTTGGGGGCCACACCCCCATCCACCCCTAGGGCATGGCCACGCCTCCCCAAACCCCGCCCCTGGCCTAGCGCTTATAAAAGCAGATCTCCGAGGTCGGGGATGGCAAACTCCCCTGCCCTGCCCCTCCCCTCTGGGCAAAGGCATAGAGGGAAAATGGAGCCTGCTGCAAAATCTGCGTTTTGTGCCCCCCTTCCCCCCGGGGCCAGCCGCTTTGATGCTGGAATCCACCCCCAAACAGCATCACTTTCAATGGTGTTTAAACTAGAGAGCCCAAATTCTCCTTTTAAATCCACCTTAAAGGGAGAATCTGGGGTCCCTAGTTAAACAACACTGAAAGTGATGCTGTTTTGGGGTGGATTATCCCCCACCCTGAAATAGCATCACTTTCAATGTGGCGTAGTGGTTAAGAGCAGGTGCATTCTAATCTGGAGGAACCGGGTTTGATTCCCTGCTCTGCTACTTGAGCTGTGGAGGCTTATCTGGGGAATTCAGATTAGCCCAGGGGTAGGAACACAAGGCTCTCCAGATGTTCAGGAACTACAATTCCCATCAGCCCCTACCAGCATGGCCAACCATGCTGGTAGGGGCTGATAAGCCGGTTCCCCCTGAACCTGTGAACTCCCACACCTGCGCCAGCTGGGTGACCTTGGGCTAGTCACGCTTTGTTGAGAGCTCTCTCAGCCCCACCCACCTGACAGGGTGTTTGTTTGTGTGAGGAAGCAAGGGCAAGGGAAGATTGTAAGCCCGGAGTCTCTTACAGGAGAGAAGGGGGGGGATATAAATCCAAACTCTTCTTCTTCTTCTAAACTGAGGACCTCAGATTCTCCTTTAAATCCATGCGAAGGGGTGGATTTAAAGGAGAATCTGGGGAAATTTGGGGGGTGCCTGCTGTCAGGGGTGCAATTGTTAGAAGCACAGAAACTTTCAGAGTGTCTTTAGGAGTCTCTCCTAATGATACCACCCAGGTTTAGTGAAGTTTGGTTCAGGGGGTCCAAAGTTATAGACCCTCAAAGGTGTAGCCTTCATCTTCTATTAGCTCCCATTGAAAACAATGGAGGATGGGGCACTACATTTGGGAGTCCATAAATTTGGACCCCCCTGGTTTCTCGCTCCTGGCTTGGGATAGTATCATCAGGAGAGTCCCCCAAACAATCCTTGAAAGTTTGGTGTTGCTAGCTTAAACAATGTGCCCCCTGTAGGCCAAAAACCGAAAAAGCACTAAAATGTTTTAAAGAAGAAGAGCAAACGGAGACTTAGGACATGAATGGGGGGGTTCAAACCCGAGAAACCCCCCCCTTACCTACGTCCATGGTCACCATGAATTGGTTATGACTTGATGGCATACTGTAATTTATTGCCCTGATCTAGATTGTTGAGGTTAGCCCAATCTCAGAGTCTGGGCAAGGTTGGCCTTGGTTAGTACTTGGATGGGAGACCACCAAAGAAGTCCAGGACTTCTATGCAGAGGCCGGCAATGGCAAACAACCTCTGAATGTCTCTTGCCTTGAAAACCCTACAGGTTACTAACTGCATTGAACACCCAGTGACTGAACGGCCTAACCCATTTGCATTTCCCTGAGAAAATATAAAATTCAGCATTTTGTAACAAATGTCTGGAGAGGACATTTGAACTTGGAGCTGGGTTGCACGGGTCATCTGTGGACCATCAAGTCAGAAGGACCATTATCACAACATTGTTGCTTGCTTAACAGTTTGTGCTGTATGATTTGTAACTGAATATAAGAAGCAGGGGTGTAACGAGGCAGCCCTGGGCAAACTGTAGCCCTGGGCAAAACCTGAGTTGGATGGGCCCCCACCATGGGTGGCCACTCCACCACAACCAAATTTTTTTGCACCAGGACATTGGTGCCTGCAGGGGGTGCATTTTTAGACATATCAGCACCAAAATTTCAGCATATCATCAGGTGACTGTCCTTATGCTACTCCCCCAGTTTGGTGAGGTTTGTGTAAAGGTTTCAGTGGTGTTGATGAGAAGGGCAGCCGCCTAACCTTGAGTACATTCCACAGCCCGGGCGATGGGCCAGTTTCGTACGTGAGGAGACTTTATCTCTCTTAGCGAGATGAGGTCTCGTTCCCATGAGAGAAACCCGGGGAGGGATGGGGATGGACATAAGTTATAACCTGTGTAGCTTCTGGCGGAAGTGTCATTCCTGCCACTGTATTGCGAGCTTTCTAAGATGTCTGAATAGCGGTCTTTCACCCAAAGGCGCTTTTATTTCTGCTTCTATGATTACTTACATTGTGGCAGGAATCTTAATTCATCTATATCCTAGTGCAGTGGACCTCTGGTGTCACCGGCATGGAGAGGTTGGATGTTTAGGGAGTCGCGGTAGCCCCAAAGGGCTCCGACCTTTCCTTCTGGATCTGGAGGAACCGGCGGGAGAAGCGGAGATGCGCTGGTGACTCTTTCCATTCACCATTATCAGCCACGAGTCTTCCGCTTTACTCTGTTGGAGCGAGGGGCGTGACGGCGACCATGGAAGGACTTACATGAGTGGATTTAGGCTACAATCTATGGATCCGGGCACCTGTGGACCCGGATCTCTACCGTTTTAGGTATGGATTACAAACCTCCAGATGCAACCTTACTGTCATGGAGGAGGCGGGCCTGACGCTTTCAAATGCGGCAACCCGAGTCCATTGAGCGATTCCTGGACTCGTATTTTGGTGATGTCCCAAAGAACCACGGTAATGGCACAGCACTGGGGCCCGATCCGAAGGACACTGGGACTAAACCTGGGATTGGGAGAAATTATCCGTGCCGTCTTCCGATCGGACCCCCCCTGATCCGGGTCAGCTGCGCAAGGTGCCCGGGGAGCCGGTGGCTCTGATTGTCTCGATTAATGCCGGCTTCCCGAGTGATGAAAGTCGAAGCCTACCTCCCAGCGGATCTGTTCCTCTCCCATCGAAGAGAACTGGGATGAGGAAGTGCTGGGCCACGACTAAGAGATGCCAAAACATGGACCCGTGAGCGCGCCAGCTATGGGGAGGCGGGCACAGCTGCAGCAAAGCGAAAACAGAGGACCGGGAACAGCAGCATAAAGAAGTCCAACTTCGAGCTGGACCCGTGCAAAGATGCGCTCAAACGACAATATCGCCAGAATCATCAGTTCATGATAAGGTCCTGGAGCGGCTCAAACTGGATTTACAGCGACGAAAGCGTTCAGACGCTAGCGCGCAAGTGAAGCTTACTGCAGCTATTAAGCGAGGCGAACTGGCTAAGTGGAGCGAGAAAAAAAGCAGCTCTGCATCGCCAGGATGCGATGACCGCGCCAAGGAGCTGGCTGCGGAGGGAACTGAGGAAGCAGCAGACCAGGAAGCCCCAAGTTGGAGTCTCGCTGTCGCACAGTACTGCGGTAGCCAGGCGGCTGTTAGACCTACCTTCAAGGACCAGCTCCACGGAGCGCCAGCTGACCGGCGTGTCGCCACCGATCCGGCCCACGTTAACCGCTGCCCGTAACCTGCTCAACCTGCGCATCCGCGCCCCTGCAGTAAGAGCCGTGGAAGAGGGTTACTACAGGCTGATACCTGCCCGTTTTGATGGGACGGCAAACTCCCCTACTTCATCTTACAACTTCGATGCCCACTTGGAGGATATGATGATTTATACCCGGTCTGGCCTTGAAAAAATCACGGGGACATCGGCTCCAGTCCTGGATGGGGCAGCAGCCGACTGGTTTGTGACTCTTTGGATTTGCAAGATGAAGACTCTGCATCACGGTGCCCGCGTTCACCGAAGCCTTAGGCTGGCGCTTCAAGATCGGTAGCGAAGTGAGCTATCCGCACCATCAAAACTATCAGCAGGGCAGCAGCTCGTGCTGCAGGAATTGCCCATTAATTTAGATATAGCGGCTGCTTGACTCCCTCCTGGAGTGGCCTGAGCATGAAATCGCGAATACTTCGGATACTGTTGGCGGCAGAGCTGCGTGAAAGCGGTGTTTTAATTGGTCCCTCGCACTATGCTGATTGGATCAGTTGGGATCCCCAGGAAGTGGCGTCTAAGCGGAATAAGCTCGTGCGGAGGCATGCGCTAAAACCTGCCGCAAAGCCCGCAAAGCCAAGCCCAGCAGCCCCTACGAGACCACCTCTGGCCGTCGCCGACTGGGATTGGCCATCTTTGCGGAGGACCAGGTCATCTAGCGTAACTGTCGAAGAAACAAAGACCAACAGCTCAGCCGCAGCGCACCCTTCTGCCAACCACCACGCCGTCGGGGCCTTGACGAATCATCTAAAAGCGGTCATAATGAAGGCGACCCAGGAAGCAGCTGTTTGCCTTTCTTCAACCCCATGGACATGGGTCGACTCCTGGCAGCGGTGAAATTGAAGGCAGCTCCCCGTACTGTCAAAGCGTTTCTGGCCAACCCGCTAAGCATACTGCATTATAGCCTGCGGCCCTTGTGGTTAGCTGCTCCCATTGCTTAATCTCGGCCCCAGGTGGCAGAAGGGCTAGGTCTGGACCAAATTCCCTGGCTAAGCCCATACCATTCACCCAAATGGGCTGGCAGCCCTCACCGGGGAGCAGGGCCGGCCAGTTCAAACAACGGTTCTCCTCAGGTTCGCCCGACCATTGGGAGAAAATTAGTTTATTTTAGCGCCAGTGCCCAAACCTCCATAGTTCTGGGCATGCCATGGTTATTGATACATGAACCAAAGTTCATTTTGGAAGAAGCGGATCTAGAATTCACTGACCCTCCCTGCGGTGAACACAGGGAGAAACCCAACTCCTTCTGACACACACCCTCCTGGCTTCATCAGCGATTGCTCGATTCAATGGCATCCACCCGGTACCAAAGATCTAGCCAGAGTTTTCAGGGCAAGAATGTGATCAGTTAGCCACCCATAGAACACTGACTGCAAAATGTCGTTATACAGCCAGGGGGCACAACTGCTGCCCAAAGGTAGAATCTACATTATGGTCCCAATGAGGAGAAGGAGCCGTGCCTTCTTGGACAAGAACCTCGCTCGCCCGGGTTCATCGTGAACTACCAAGTACACATGCTCCCCGTTTTGTTTTGTAAAAGAAGATGGGTCTCTGACTTTACTGGTTATCAAGGTCTGTCACAGTCTCTCTGTCAATAAATACCCTTTGCCTTTGATCAAGGACCTTTTAGATGCATTGGGCAAGAGCATCTTTACTAAGTGGAGCCTGAAGCTTACTACGGGGTCAGAATTGCTGAAGGCTATGAACGACTCGTTTAACACAAAGTTTGGACGGATTTGAATACTTAATAATGCCATTGGTTAGAAGTGGGGCCCCGGGCTTTATGGCCCTTATCAGCGAAGTTCTCCATGATTTATTATTACCAAAGGGAGTTGTGGTATACTTAGATGGCGTTTTAATTTATTCTAAACCATGGAAGAGCATGAAGCATTAGTTGGAAGTATTAAAGCAGCTTGCTTTCGACAACTCTCTCTTTGCAAAACTCTCAAATGCTGTTTCCACCAGACCTCCATTGACTATTTGGGTTACGGGATCTCGCCGAGGGCTTAAAATGAATCCTACTTTAAAATTAGCGGTCCTCAATGGCCTGCCCCACCAACTTGGAAACAATCTTTTCACAGGGTTTTGCTAATTTCTGCTCGTGACTTCATACCCAATTCGCTGAACTGACTCTCCCTCTGCTGGAGCCTCTTACACTAAGGGTTAAAAGATCCACTATCCGCCAAGCCGGGGCCCCCCTTTCCTGGTCTGAAGAATGTCAAACAGCCTTTCAGCTCTTAAAGTCTGCTTTTACCACCCGAACCCATCCTGAAGCACCCTGACCCAGATCTCCCATTTGTGGTTCGTGGATGCCTCGGACAAAGCGGCAGGGCAGCCCTGTTGCAGAAATAAAGATGGTAGAGCTGGTTCGATGTGCTTATTATCAAAAGTATTCTCGGTGCTGAACTCAGCAGCTGGACTGTGGGAGATAAAGACTACTGACCATCAAAGTGGCACTCACTTGGCCACTGGCTGGAGGGGCTAAACACCCTTCCAGGGTTTGAGTGGGATCACAAGCCTGGCGCTCTTTCCCACCCCCACTCTTCAAGATGTCCATAAAACAACTCCGTTGGGCGATTTCTTTTCTCGTTCTCTTTCACAGTCCACATTTTTCCCGGAAAACCAATAAACGCTAGCTGGCCAGCTCGCCTACCGGGGAGGGGTGGGGCGCCTTACGAGACATTCCGCGCACTGTTCTCTCCCCTCAGTTGGGGCTGGCTTTTGTCACCCACGTTCTCAGGCGTCCACTCCTCCTTCACCACCCATTCCCAGTCTCGTCTCTCGCTTTCCTGCGGGGAACTTCGAGGGGCCGAGGAATGCCTGACCTCCAGCGGAGGAAGGTGATTCAGTGCGTTTGGAGAATGGGGTTTGGCGGAGGTGTTAGTCGTACCTCCCCTCGCAAACAGGTTCTTGAAGCCTGCCGCGATGCCCTTCGGCTGGACATTTTGGCTTTCTGAAAACTCTGCATTTAGCCCGCGTCAATTCCTGGTGGCGCAATGTAAAGACATTGGCGATATATTAAAGGTTGCTTTCTGTACGAAGCCAAAAAGCATTCGGAGAAAGCCATGGGCTGTTGAAACCTCTCGGTGGCCTCCCTTTTGGGAATTAATGCGGACGCATTTTGCGGGTGCGGGCAGCTGGCGGTCAGCGGGCGTGGTGGACTTATTTTCTAAACAAAGCCCATTTTATTCCGTGTGCTTCATCCCTCCGCTCTAAGTTAAGCAGCGGCTGTTCATTCAACATGTTTACGATCTACCTCAGCCCCCACGTTAAAGATTTGGTCTCAGGCCCATGACCCCAATTGTTCGAGTTCACCGGAAGGCTTTTAGGGTTGTTAGGGGCGCCCGGTCGCCGCTCTTCCCTACGTTCAAAGTGGCCGGTGAGTGGGAAGAGCGAATAGAACCTAGAAACAGTATTCGTTATTACACCAACTACCAAGACAATTAGCGGAGTGCGAGCTCATTCGTTTGCCTTCTCTTTAATCGCGGTTTAAGCGACGAAAACCCCACGCTGAAATTGTCACAGTGCATCCTTCCGCCATTACCGCAGCTACCAGCGACAGCTTTGGATCCTCAGAGTTTCAACAATGGACAAATCCCTAGCCGGGGTGATGATTGAACCATGCCACAACGGGCTAAGGACTCCAGCTGGCGGTAAGCACCTTCAGTTTCCCTCGTGTGGGCGCGGGTGTGTTGTCACCACTAAAAGAAATCTCCAGGCGTGCATAAATTTTTCCAAACTAGGCAAAGATTAGGTAAGGACCTTTTCAGATTACTAAAGTGATTAATGATGTCACTGCCCGACTGGATTTGCCTAGCTCTTAATTAACATTCATGCACCCATTCAGTTTACTCAAGGAAACCGGCTTCGATGCTTGGCGACCGGGGAGGGCCCCGCGACTATTATTGATGGCCACAAACTTTCTGATGGCCACCATCCTGGACTCACCAACTTTAATGCATGGCAACGCAATATTTAGTCTCTTGAGACGGAATATTTATAGGGTATAATCAATGGGTTATTCGAAAATATTGGCGCCCCGCCGCATTTTCTGCTTTCCACCGGCGCCTTTCGCATAAACCTGGGGGGTAAGGAGTATAGCCTTCTTTAAAGGCGAGTAATAAAGAGTTTCAGTAGTGTTGATGAAGGCAGCCGCCCTGAGCAAATTACATTCCACAGCCCGGGCGATGGGCCAGTTTCATCGGCGGAGACTTTATCTCTGCGCGGGAGATGAGGTCTCCGTTCCCATGGGAAGCCGGGAGGGGGATGGGATGGATAGAGTTATAACCTGTGCTTCTGGCGGGAAGTGTCATTCCTGCCACTGCGTGTACTTGAGCTTTCTAAGATGTCTGAATAAACGGTCTTTTTCACCAAAGAGCCTTTTATTTCTGCTTCTATGGAATTCCTTACAGTTTGGTTCAAGGAGTCCAAAGTTATGGACTCCCTAAGGGGGTGCCCCATCCCCCATTGTTTCCAATGGGAGCTAATAGGAGATGGGGGCTACAGTTTTGAGGGGCTACCATAACTTTGGCCCCCCTGAACCAAACTTCACCAGATCTGGGGGGTATCATAAGGACAGTCTCCTGATAATACACTGAAATTTTGGTGCCGCTATCCTAAAAACTGCACCCCCTGCTGGCCAAAAATGGAAAACCACTAAAAATACCCAAAAACGAACCCAGCATTTTGATGCCCCCCACAAGGTGATGCCCTGGGCAGCTGCCCACCTTGCCCAATGGACATTACGCCAGTGATAAGAAGTGAAAGTAAGCAATCTTTTGAGGAGCTAAATTGACATCAGTGGGCTTTGCTTCATGTGGGTGCTGTTTTTCACTCGGCGAGACTGGGCACGCTCTCTTTGAGGTTACTTTCAGACCTTCTCTTTTGTGCTTGGTTCTGTTTCAAAAAAAGATACTGTAGTGGCTGGGGCAAGATGCAAAAGAGGGAAAGAAGAGGAGTTTGGATTTATATCCCCCTTTCTCTCCTGTAAGGAGACTCAAGGTGGCTTACAAATTCCTTTTAATGACTTGGTGGTTAAGAGCAGGTGCACTCTAATCTGGACAACCGGGTTTGATTCCCCACTCTGCCACTTGAGCTGTGGAGGTTTATCTGGGGAATCAAATTAGCTTGGGCACTCCAACACGTGCCAGCTGGGTGACCTTGTGCTAGTCACAGCTCTTCGGAGCTCTCTCAGCCCCACCCACCTTACAGGGTGTTTGATGTGGGGGCGGCGGGGGGAGTGAAAGAAGCTTGTAAGCCCCTTTGAGTCTCCTTACAGGAGAGAAAGGGGGAGGGTATACATCCAAACTCCTCCTCCTCCACCTCGTTGTTCTTCTTCTCCCCACAACAGAAAGGATGTCCATTGCCATGTTGAATTGTTGTTAGGAAGAGACTGTATTGTTTGGATGGAAGAAAGAAAATTGGGGGGGGGGGGGGTGCAACGGGGTATTATGAAATGTATCCAAAATATAAGAACTGGGACCCCCCCCCCCCGAAATAAATAAGCGGTAGGTTGTTTCAGCTTTAGCTATTTAAATGATTACAAACATAAGGATTTGTGTACTGTTGACGTATCGCAGTGAAACTCAAAACGTTTTCCAAGGCTTACAAAGCTGACTGAGAGTTTCCTGTATGCTGCAGGATTCATTTACAGCTTTCATATCACTGTAAGCATTTAAAATTTTCCCCAGGTTTGGAAAGCTGGTAAAGGTTCTCTTCAACATGCTGTTTTTTATTACCTAGCAGAGCTGTTCCCACATAAGAAAATGTGTCTGGGCTCTGATGAAGTCTGTGTTTGTTAATGTATAAACAACACACTTTTTTGATAGCTTAAATGGCTGCTTTAGTAAAGGAAATGTGCATCACTAGTGGATTTGGGGCATCGGCATGGATGGCCCAGGCTAGCTTGGTCTCAGCACATCTTGGAAGCCAACTGAATTGGTTGGCTCTGGTTAGTGCTTGGATCGGAGACCACTAAGGAAGGCCAAGGTTTCTGCTCAGAGGCAGGCAACACGCATTTCCACAGATGCAGAATAATGCACTTTCAATCCACTTTCAGAGCACTTTGCAGCTGGATTTTACTGTGCAAAATGGCCAAATCCACTTGCAAACAATTGTGAAAGTGCATTGAAAGAGGATTGAAATTGCATTATTCTGCAGGTGCGAAAGTGCCCAGTGGCAAACAGTCTTTGTTTGGCCCTTGCCTTGAAAACTGTAAGCAGGCTACAACTTAACAGTGCTTTCCATACCATAGATTCAGGACAGGCAGAAGCCCATGGCTTTCTTTGCATGACGCATCACTGTTGTGTTGAGCCAGTGTGGTCTAGTGGGTAAAAACAGTGGACTCTGATCTAGAGAATCGCATTTGATCCCTCACTCCTCCACATGAGCAGCAGACTTTTATCTGGTGAACCAGATTTGTTTCCCCACTCCTACATTCCTGCTGGGTGACTCTGGGCTAGTTAATCAATCAAAGATTTTATTGTATAGCCATAGGCAGCCGTAGATCATTTCGAGGGGATGAGTGTGGACATACCGGGGGGGAGGGGGGCTGAAAATGTTTTTGAAACGTTTTTGATGATTCATGTGGAAAGGGTGGTTACTATTGTCTGTTCAGAATAGCAGCTGCTTGCCACAGTCTTGAAAAAAAGTTTTTAGGGATTCATTCTAGTTTTCTGTGGGCAGAGTCCAGCATGGTGTAGTGGTTAAGAGCAGATGCACTCTAATCTGGAGAACTGGGTTTGATTCCCCGCTCTGCCACTTGAACTGTGGAGGTTTATCTGGTGGACCAGATTAGCTTGTGTACTCTAACACATGCCAGCTGAGTGACCTTCAGCTAGTCACAGTTCTTCGGAGCTCTTTCAGCCTCACCCACCGCACAGGGTGTTTGTTGTGAGGCAGGAAGGGAAAGGAGAGTGTAAACCCCTTTGAGTCTCCTTACAGGAGAGAAAGGGGGGATATAAATCAAACTTTTCGTCTTCTTCCATCATCTCCAGGAACCAAACAGGAGTCCTGATGGAAGACTGAAATCAACGGGCTTTGATTGGACAAACTTGGCATGGGATTGGACAATGAACCTTTCTTACAGGAAGTATCTCTAGTCAGATACTTCCTGTCTCCGCACTGTCATCCTTGCTTGGAGGAAAGCCATTATTCGCCATGATATTTGTGTTTGTTTGTTTGTTTTAGTTAGCCTGGTCTATGATGCATGACACCCTTGGTCCAATTTTGCTAAATGGTGATGAATGGCTTCTTCGGCTCCTGGCAGTCAACACTTGGTCGGATGGTCCCATTTCCATGGAAACGGAGCGATCCGTACCCTGTGTATATGACTAACAGTAGCACAAGAGACAAGGGACACTCTCTTATTGTTTGGGGCCTGCTTGCTGCGGACATAAACAGGCCCAGCCAAGCAGTGCATATCTGGACCATTGTTGACGTCAAAGTGCAGATTTGCAAAGTAAGGCTGAAAAGTGAGAACGCAAATGTCCCGTGCCTTCACCCGGCATTCTTCAATTGTAGGAATAGCTAGAGTGTTCCATTCCGATGCATATAATATGCTTGCTGCACCTGTCGTATGCAAAAACAAAGTTCCATGTTTTCTTGTGAGAGATCAGTCCATGTGTCCAAACAGACAAGCCTTACGTTTAGTTAGAGGCAAATTTAGGGAAAGGCTTTGTAGTCTGTTTTTTGGCTCCCCGGGCAGTCAACTGCTTTGAAACCAGATGGTGGGACTGGATGGACCACTGGTCTGATCCAGCCAGGCACTTTTCTTACAAGTTTTCCGCATGTCCGCTGTATCCTAACATTGACCGTGTTCGCTGGTTTTTCTCTGCTTAGAAAAAGGGTATTTGACAGCCCGGCAGACAAAAATCCCTGGCTCAGAAATTGGAGATCTGCTTCTAGTTAAAGCAGGGAAGGTTTTGTCAACTAGAATTCTGTAGAACTCTTAAGCTTGATAAGCCTCCTTGCTGCTCAGGAAGATACTGATATTGCACAGCAGACATTTCTGGTGTTTCACTGTTCTCTCTTGTGCCAGCTAGTTTCTACCACTCCAAGGGTGGGAACAGCCAAGACCTGATACTTTGCGTCCCAGTCTCATCTTGTGATGCATCTTGCAACATTTTGTGCTCAATGCTCAAAATGAGTCTTTGTGACAAAGTGCTCACAGTAAGCATTTGTTTAATTTTATTTAGGGCTGGCTAGGCATGGTAGCTGTTCTGTAGATGAGTTCTGGTGAATGGCATTTGATCACCTGCCAGTTCAACTAATATCCTTACCGGTGAGTCAGAGTGGTTTGCCAAGCTATTAGAATACCTCCAGTTACACAGCTATGCTACTTTTTCACATTTGGACCCCCTGCTTTTCACATTTGGACCCCCTGCGGTCTTCCATTTTTAAAAGACAGACCACTTTTGTGTTGAGATTTACTACTTAGAGATCACATTGTGCATTTGGTGCCTGCCCATGAGCCTAGTTAATCTTGCAGTCACTTCTTGCGATCGTTTCATAAATAGATTCTGCTAACTACGCAGGCAATACGCAGGATATTTTATGCTACTTGTTTCTCCCTACACATCCTGGCTATTTGTTTGAATTCCTCTTTGGTGAGTGGCCCCTTTTTCCATTTCTTGTACATGTTCCTTTTAAATCCTAGCTCAGTTGAAAGTTCTCTGTCCTGGTTTTCTTAGACACCTCCCACTTTTCCTCCTCATTGGAACAGTTTGAAATTGTACCTTCAAGATCTCACTTTTAAGAAATTCCCATCCATCAAGCATCCCTTTCTCTTAATATTCTTAATTATTACATTCTAATCACATTATATCCCACCAGGTTTCAGTGATGCCTATTATATCATATTTGCTTTGCTGTGTTCAGAGTTCAAGTTTGTCTTTCCCATGCTCTGTGCATTAGTGTAGAGACATCTAAGGCCATGGTTCATTCCCTCTGTCTGCTTACCCCTCCCAATGTTGTACTATTAACTCAGTTCTCCCTATAACCTATATGGCGATTCTTGTAGTTGAATTGGAATGTATTTCTTGGTTGGCCAGGAAATCTTCCTTGGAATTGGTTGTTGTGGGTTTTCCAGAAAACCCATAACAACCAGTTGAATCCAGCCGTGAAAGCCTTCAACTTCCTTGGAATGTTTCTCCTTCTGTGTTTTAAAACCAGGAACATGTCAGACATCCGGGCTCAAAGCAAGCTGTTTCCAGAGTTAATTTTTGTTTACCTAATTTGCCTGGAATTCCCCCCTTCCACTGCATATTTTTGCTCTGTCGTTTTACAAATGGCATACTGAAAATCTCGCATTTAGATTTTATGAATGGCAAACACAGGGGACCGTGCGTCATTCTTTGCAGGGGGCCGGAGGATGTGAACGCTTCCTTTGCCGCCCCTGTTTATGGATTTAATTTATACTAAAAATGAAGACCCCGGGGATTACAGATTAGAGCTAGATTTAGAGCGTAGAACTAAATGAACGTAATAAAACCTGGAATGTAAAGTCCCGGGAGGGGGGAGGGGGGCAGCGTGGCACTGCAGGCAGAAATTGCAAGCTAACACAGGATTTAGGCTGATGGCTGGAAAGGGGGAGGCTTTTGAATTGCAGGCATCTGGCTCTTCTGTTTGGTTTTATTTATTCATGTGTGTGTTTCTGTGTGTTCCTAGCAGCCTGAATAGCTCAGACTGGACCAAGCTTGTCAAAGTTTGGCAACTAAGCAGACGGCCCCGGTCAGTACTTGGAATGAGAGATCCCCCAGGAAGTTCAGGGTTGCTGTTAGGGTTGCCAACCTCAATGTGGGGGCTGGAGATCGCCCGCTATTACAGCTGGTCTGCAGGTGGCACATCAGTTCACCTGGAGAAGGTGGACTTTATAGCATTATATTCCACTGAAGTTCCTCCCAGTGGCATACCACTAATGGGAACATGGGGTACCCTATGTCATAGCAAAGAGTTTATGTTATTTTCTCTTAGTCTTTGCACCTAACTCACCCCTGAATCCTTTGGTCTGAAAGCAACAACTGACTGTTGTCTGAAACCAGTGCTGCAAAACTGCAGTAAAGCTGCCATAAAGCATCGTGTTGACTAAAGCAGTGAGATCGAACAAAATCCATTGCTGACTGTCAGCTCATTAGGCCCTTTTGTAATCTGAGGCAGTATACCTCTGAATACCAGAGGCCGGAGCATGCCTTGCTGGCCACGGGTGAGGGAGAGAATTCTGGACGACTTGGTCTGAGCTTTTAGGTTCTTCTAACTCTTTTCCACATATTGCTGTTACAGATTGGAAGCCTGGAAGACTATTACCACTTCCATCATGGTAGGACAATTAAGAGGTCAACGTTCAGCAGCCGAGGCCCCCACAACTTCCTCAGGATGGATCCAAAGGTATGCAGGGACTGGAGCGGGGCCGGTTCCAGTTTATGGAGGGCCCTGGGCAGAAGGTGGCCACCAAACACAGAGCCAGCGTGGTGTAGTGGTTAAGAGCAGGTGCACTCTAATCTGGAGAACTGGGATTGATTCCCCACTCTGCCACTTGAGCTGTGGAGGCTTATCTGGTGAACCAGATTAGCTTGTGCATTCCAACACACACCAGCTGGGTGACCTTGGGCTACTCACAGTTCTTTGGAGCTCTCTCAACCCCACCTACCTCACAGGGTGTTTGTTGTGCGCTGGGAAGGGAAAGGAGTTTGTAAGCCCCTTTGAGACTCCTTACAGGAGAGAAAGAGGGGATATAAATCTAAACTCTTCTCTTCTTCTTCTGTCACACATTGGCCTAGTTCTCACAAATAGCCCACAATGGGAGACACATTCCCTTTGTCTCCATAGCACTGGGTTTTTTATGTAGTGATTGGTTACAATGTGATGGTAGACATCCAACCCTGCCTCCCACTTAGATGATGAAGAGTTTGGATTTAGACCCTGCTTTTCTCAACCACAAGGAGTCTCTAAGTGGCTTACAAGCTCCTTTCCCTTCCTCTTCCCACAACAGACAGCTTGTGAGGTAGGTGGGGCTGAGAGAGTTTAGAGAGAACTGTGACTAGCCCAAAGCACGTTTCATATGGAGAAGTAGGGAGACAAACATGGTTCACCAGAATAAAGTCTGTTGCTCATGTGAAGGAGGAGGGAATCAAATCCGGCTCTCCAGATTAGTCTACCTTGGGCCAGTCACAATTCTCTCAGAACTCTCTCGGCCCATGCAGAGGCAGGCAATGGCAAACCCCTTTGTGGTACATTGGTTAAGAGTGGCACTCTGTGGAGAACTGGATTTGTTTCCCTTCTTCTACATAGGCTGGGTGACCTTGGGCCAGTCACAGTTCTTTCTGAACTCTCTCAGTCCCACCTTCCTCACAAGGTGTCTATTATGTGGAGAGGGAGGGAAAGGAGTTCATAAGCTGCTTCGAGACCTTGAGAAAAGCAAGGTATAAAGTCCAAACTCTGCTTCCCTTTGAGGGGTGCCATGTGTCTCTGTGTGCGAACTACACAGAAATTAATGGCAGAGCATCTCCCACTGCCTGTCATAACGTAACAAGCATTTTACTAAGAATTGGCACAATGGCCTCTGGAATTTGGCATCTATAATATGTCCTCAGATTTTTTCAGGTGCTGCAGTCAGTGTGGCAACTTGTGTTTTCATAACTTGTCACGTCTTCTATTGACTTGAGTCTTTTGCTATTCAGTAAAGTGACCTTGTAATTATGTTATTTTTCTGTAAAAGAGCTTTTGGGGGGCAATGGAATGAAAAATCGCTCTCTGGGCTGTGTGTTGCCTTGTGAAACCATTTTTTAAAAAAAAAAAAACACCAAAAGATTGACGTGGACAATTAGCATTGTATGTGAGACAGGTTTACCTTGAGACTTGGTCTCCGGATACTGAATCGCCAGCTTATGAAATTGTACCAGCGCTTGGCTTGATGTAATGTCAGGCTTGAGAAAGAAGCAAGAAAAGCATTAGGAAATAATTCATTACAGAATCTTAGCTGTGCAGCTTCATAGCTATTAATTGCTTGCCATAACACTTCATTCTTTTTTCCCCCGTCCATGGTCTTTGCATTTGCTGTAGATCAGGGGTAGGGAACCTGCGGCTCTCCAGATGTTCAGGAACTACAATTCCCATCAGCCCCTACCAGCATGGCCAATTGGCCATGCTGACAGAGGCTGATGGGAATTGTAGTTCCTGAACATCTGGAGAGCCGCAGGTTCCCTACACCTGCTGTAGATGAAACCCTTTTGGCATACTTTGCAATTGAATATTCCCTCGAGTACAGCCTGGAAACCACACAGCACCCCAGGGATTCTGGCTGTGAAAGCCTTCGACAATACATTCCTTTCCTTCCCCTACACTCCTCCAAATGGGAATTCCATCTTTCCATGTGCTACTGACCTCTACGATAGTGAAAGGTTACAGGAACCATAATGCTAAACATGGCTAAACATGGTCCAGGGTTCACTCTTAATCAGGGTATTTAGCCACCTTCTGTAAGGAATTCCATAGAAGCAGAAATAAAAGGCTTTTGGGAGTAAAAGTCCATTTATTAAGACATCTTAGAAAGCTCAAGTACACGCAGTGGCAGGAATGGCACTTCCCGCCAGAAGCACAGGTTATAACACCATTCACCCCATCCCCCCTTCCTGCTTCCCATGGGGAGGCAGGTCTTCATCTCCAGCGCCAAAGAAGATAAAGTCTCCGCACCGATGCATCTGGCCCATCGCCCGGGCTGTGGAATGCACTCAAAGGTTACTTCACCATCAGCACCACTGAATCCTTTACACTCTACTACCCTTAAAGAAGACCCTTCCCCCTGGGTTTATCTTGCGGAAAGGTACGGTGGAAAGCAGAAATAAGGGTAGGGGCTTTCCAATATTTTCGGAATAAAACCCATTGATTGATACCCAGAGGAATATCCCACCCGCGAGACTAAAATATTGCAAGCCGTTTGCGGTTAAAGCATGAGTCCAGGATAGCTGTCAATCTTAGTAGTGCGCTTGTGGCCATCAATAATAAGTCGGTGGGGGCCTCTCCGGTAGTGCGTGCCAGGCATCGGAAGCGGGAGCCTCCTTAGAGCAAGCTGGAATGGAAGACAGGATGGATGTTACTAAGAGAGTTAGGCAAATCTAAAGCGGGCAGTGACATCATTAATCACTTTAGTAATCTGAAAAGGTCCCTAACAAATCTCTTGCCAAGTTTGGAATATTTATGCACGTCTCTGAGATTTTTTGTAGATAGAAAGTACACCCAGGAGCCCACACGCGAGGAAAATCCGAAGCGGTGTTTATCGGCTTGCAGTTTTAGGAGTCCTTTACAGGCTGTAACGCCGCTGAGTCTGGACAGACCTCCATCCCTCGGCTACGTGGATGAAATCCATTGTTGAAATTCTGGGGGTCCAAAGCTGCACTGCGGGTAGTTGTGGTAACCTTGGCCGGGAAAGACGACCAGACACAATTTCAAAGGGGTTTCTTTGTACTACTATGAACCGCGTGTTGTAGAAGTATCTCCGCAAACGGAATAAGCCAGGTCTTCCTGAGTGTTCCTTGGTGGTAGTTGGTGTAACAACGTGAAATACTGGCTTCTAGGGTTCTGTTAGCTCTTCCTCGTCCGTCTACGCCGTCACTTTGAACGCGTGGTAGAAGTGGCGGCGATGTCAGCGGACCCTCAACAACCTTAAAAGCGCTTTCCAGAACTTCTTTGAGATGGGTGGGGGCGGCGGTCGGAGACCACCTTAACGGGAGCGGAATGGAGGCGGTAAACATGTTGAATAAACAGCCGCTGCCAACTTGGGAGGCCCGAGGAGGGATGGAAGCACATGGAATAAAATGGAAACTTGCTTAGAGAATAGAAGTCTACCACTCACCCATAAAACCGTGTTGCCAATGACTTTCGAACCAAATCTGTAATAAAATCCATGGAGATGACTTCCCAAAGAGTAGGGAGGCTACGGGGAGAGGTTTCAATAGTCCATGGGGCTTTCCCCGGGATGGTTTTGGCTTCTGCACAAACCGAGCAGCCTTTAATGTATGCCTCAATGTCTTTAGCAGCGTGCGGCGCTACCACCAGAACTGCCGGGCGGGCTAAATGCAGAAGTTTTCAAAAGCCAAAATGTCCAGCCGAGCGGGCATCGTGGGCAGCTTCAAGAACCTGCTTGCGGAGGGGAGAGCCGCGTGCCAACTGATTCCCCCTCCGGGCCAAACTCCATTCTCCAAACGCAATGGTGGGAGTCTCCTTACGCTGGAGGCTTCGTGCAGCCCCGCCTCCTCCAGTTCCGCTTGGGGAAAGCGGAGAGACGAGACTGGGAATGGTGGGGGTGGAGGGAAAGTGGACGCGTTTGAGATGGGGTGACAGCTACAGCCCCAACTGGGAGGGGAAAAGAACAGTCGCGTGCTGAATGTCTCGTAAGGCAGCTCCACCCCTCCCCGGGTATGTAGCGTCCAGCCAGTTTGTTGGTTTTCCCAGGGAAAAAAATGGACTGTAAAAGAAAAGCAGCGAGAAAAGAAATCGGCCCAATGAAGTTGTTTTCTTTTGGCGGACATCTTGAGGGGGGGTGGAAAGAGCTGCCAGGTTTTTTTAATGATCCGACCAAGCTTGAAAGGGGTGCTTAGCCCCCCCTCCAGCCAGTGGCCAAGTGGGAGAGTGCGCTACTTTGATGGCCGCCAGTCTCTTTGTCCCCACAGTCCAGATTGAGTTCGGCACCAGAGAATTTTTTTTTGAGACAAATAAGCACACGGAACCAGCCTGCACCATCTTATATTTTTCTGCAACAGGGCTGCCCCAAGTGCTTTGTCGGGGAGGCATCCACGTGAACCACAAGCGGGGAGATCTGGGTCAGGGTGCTTTGGGATAGGTTCGGAGGTTAACGCAGATTTTAACAAGTTGAAAGGCTGTTTGACATTCCTCAGACCAGGAAAGGGGAATGGCCCCGGGCTTGTGGGACAGTGGATCTTTACCCGCTGAAGTGCGTAGAAGAGGTCTGTGAGAGGGAGAGTCAGTTCAGCGGGTGGGGTATAAAGTCCACGATAGAAATTAGCAAAACCAAGAAATCGACTGGAGTTCTTTTCTGGGTTGGTGGGAGCAGGCCATTGGAGGACTAAGCGTCAATTTTAACAGGATCCATTTTTAAGCCCTGCGGTGAGATCCGCAAGTAGCAAATAGTCAATGGAGGTCTGATGAAAACAGCATTTGAGAGAGTTTGGCAAAAGAGAGAGTTGTCAAGCAAAGCGTTTCTAATACCTCTCGAACCAATATTTCATGCTCTTCTATGGTTTGTGAGTAAATTAAAGCGTCATCTAAGTATACGCCAACAACTCCCTTTGTACAGTAAATCATGGAGAACTTAGTTGATAAGGGCCATAAAAGCTCCGGGGGCCCCACTTAAGCTGAATGGCGGTATTAAATATTCAAACTCGTCCAAACTTTGTATTCGCGCGGTCAGGGTGTTCATAGCCTTCAGCAATTCTGACTTCTTGTAGTAAGCTTCTCTCAAGTCCAATTTAGTAAAAATGCCGTCCTTTGCCGAAAGTGCATCTAAAAGGTCCTTGATCAAAAGGCAAAAGGATATTTTGTGGACAGGGAGACCGCGTGAGACCTCGATAATCTTGTGCAAAGCCGTGAAAGACCCATCTTTCTTTTGACAAACAAAACCCGGGAGCATGCGTGTGTGTGTTTGGTAGCCCGCCCGTATGAACCCATGAGCAAGGTTCTTGTCCGTTAGAAAGCACGAAGTTCCTTCTCCTCATTGCGGACTCATATGCGGTAGATTCTACCTTTGGGTAGTTGTGCCCCTGGTTGTATGACAATTTTACAGTCAGTGTCTCTGTGGGTGGCAACTGATCGCGATTCCTGCTCCTGAAAAACTCTGGCTTCTAGATCATGATATGCAGGTGGGATGCCAATAGAATGGCGGGGAGCAATCACTGAGGAAGCCAGGGAGGGGTGTGTGTGAGGAGGCGTTGGGTTTTCTCCCCAATTCATGTATTGTTCACCGCGAGGGAGGGTCAGTGAATTCTAGGATCCGTTCTTTCCAAATGAAATCTTTGGTTCATGTAACAATAAACAAGCTGCATGGCCAAAACTATGGAGTGTTTGGCCACTGGCGTAAAATAAAAAACTAATTTTCTCCCAGTAGTGCGGCGTAGCGGAGGAGAAACCGGCTGTGTTTTTTGTACTGGGCGGTCCTTGGTTCCCGAGGGAACTACGTCCATTTGGGTGAATGTTATGGAGCTTTAGCCAGGGGAAGTCGGTCCAGACCTTAGCTCCTCTGCCACTCAAATGGGGCCGCATTAAGCAGTGGGAGCAGCGAGGAATCCACAAAGGGCCCGAGGCTATAATGCGAAAGTGTGTTTAAGCGGGGTTGGCCAGAAAATGCTTGAACAGTAATGGGAATGGCTGGCCTTCACTGCACCGCTGTCAGGAGTCGAGACCCCATGTCCATGGGGGGGCTGAAGAAAGGCAAACAGCTGCTTCCCCCCCTCCTCTGGAGTGCGCCCAACCATTAACCGCTTTGTGAAGCGAGCCTGTGGAGGAATGAAGCCCCTGACTCTAAGTAGTGGTTTGGCAGGCGAGTGCGCGGAGCTAGAGCGGTTAGTTTTTGTTTCTTGGGACGGTTGGCGGCTAGATGACCTGGCCCTCCGCAGTAAAGACACAATCCCGGTCGGCGACAGCTGTTCCAGAAGTGGTTTCGGTGAAGGCTGGAAGCCCGGCTTGACTTGGTGGAACACAATGAAGTGGTTTTTTCGGCGCATGGGCGGCCTCCTTGACGAGCCGAGATTCCAAACGAGACGCTTCACTTGGGACCCCAACTGGATCCAATCTGCAATAGTAATGCAGGAACCCTAATTAAAAACACCGCTTCACTTTAGCTTGCCGTCCACAGCATCCGAGAAGTATTCCGTGATTTCAGCGCGCTCAGGCCACTCAGGAGGAAGCTCCAGCAGTCAGCCGCGACGAAATTCACGGGCAAATTCTGCAAACGGGCGGTTGCCTTGCTGGATGGTTTTGATGGTGCGGATAGCTTCACTCTCGGCGCCTGGATCTTGAAAGCCGCCAGCTTCTTAAGGCTTGGAGGAATGCGGGCACCGCGAGAGTCCTCATCCTGCAAATCCAAAAGAGTCACTTAACCAGTCGGCTGCTGCCCCATCCAGGACTGAACCGGGATGTCCCGGGGATTTTTTCGCGCTCAGACCGTATATAAATCATCATAGTCTTCCAAGTGGGCATTGAGTTGCAAGACGCTTAGGGAAGTTTGGAAGCGGTCCCGTCAAAACGGGCTGGTATCAGTCGGGTAGTAGCCCCGCTCGGACGGCTCTTGGCTTCTGCTGGGGAGGTGGTTGCGCTGGTTGAGCAGGTTGGGCAGGCAGCTGTTGTACGGGGGGGGCCGGAATCGGGGGCGCTGGCGGTACGCTTGGCGCTTAGTGGCAGGACTCCAGGTATCGCTGCCCCCCTGGCACCGGGCCTGATCAGTAACAGCATACAGACTCCAACTTGGGGCTTCCTGGTCTGCTGCCTCCTTAGTTCCCTCTCCAACGCAGCCAGCCCCCTCTCCCGGCGAAATCAATGTGCATCCTGGCGCGCATGCAAAGCAGCTTTTCCTCGCTCCAATTTAGCCCAGTTCGGGTTCCGCTTAAGGGCTTGCGGGGAGCTCGCTTATGCAAGCGCAGAGCCTGAACGCTTTCGCGTTGCCGCTTGTAAATCCAGTCTGGAATGTTCTGCGACTTTATCATGGACTGACAGATTCTTGGGGCATTATTGTCGCTTGAGCCGCTTCTTTGGCACGGGTCCAATCCCTCGAGCTGGACTTCTTTACGTTGTTGTTCCCGGTCCCTCTGCAGGTTTTCGCGCTCTTGCTGCAACTGTGCCTGCTCCTCCTCCTCTTAGCATGCGTTCACGGTTCCATGCCGCTTTGGCATCTCGCGAGTCGTTCTTACCTCATCCCAGTCCTCTCTCGATGGGAGAGGAAACCGGTCCGGCTGGGAATGCAGGCTTTCTTCTCGACTCTTCGCCGCCTGGAAGCGAGACATCGGAGACATCAGAAGTCGCTGTAGACACCGGTGGCTCCTCGAGGCACCTCCTTGCGCGGTCACGCTGGCCCGGGATTAGGGGGGTCCGTATTGGGGAGGCTGCACGGACACCCCTCCTACTCCCAGGTTCAGTCCCGGTGTACTTTGGACGGGTTCTGCGCTGTGCCACGGTGGTTCCTTGGGAGCATCACCAAAATATCAGTCCAGGAATCGCTCAATGGATCTCTGGGTTGCCGCATGAAAGGTGGTCAAGCTTCCGTCTCCTCCATGACAGGCTGTAATCTGAGGCTTCGTAATCCACTACTTAAAACGGGTAGAGATCCGGACCACAGGCGCTCGATCCATAGACAGCGCCCCAAACGACCTACATGTAAGTTCCCATGGTCGCCGCCACGTCCCTCGCTCCAACGGAGTAAAGGAAGACTCGCGGCTGATAATGCAGGACGGGAAAGAGCCACCAAAATGCGAGGCCCGCTCTCCTGCCGGGTTCCTCCAGATTCAGAAGGGAAAGGTCGGAGCCCTCTTTTGGGGCTACCAAGACCTTCCGCAGTAACATTCAACCTCTCCATCGCAAGACAAGAGGTCCACTGCACAGGAATATAGATGAATTAGGATTCCTGCCACAATGTAAGGAATTCCATAGAAGCAGAAATAAAAGGCTTTTGGGAGTAAAAGTCCATTTATTAAGACATCTTAGAAAGCTCAAGTACACGCAGTGGCAGGAATGGCACTTCCCGCCAGAAGCACAGGTTATAACACCATTCACCCCATCCCCCCTTCCTGCTTCCCATGGGAACGGAGTCTTCATCTCCCGCGCAAAGATAAAGTCTCCGCCGATGCATCTGGCCCATCGCCCGGGCTGTGGAATGCACTCAAGGTTACTTCACCATCAACACCACTGAAACTCTGGCTAAGAGCAAACCTAGATTGGCAATAACTATGGGTATTGTCAACATAGTACTTAACCATGGTTAAGGTCAACAGAAGGAAAGACAGGAGGTTATTTCATAGCCTTGTGTCCAGATGATATTTTGCCCAGGACCTTAACTGCTGCCTAGTATGTGATAGAAGCCAAACTTATTTTGCTTTATTTATTATGCTTCTTTCCTACTGCTGCTCAAGAACAAGGATCTCGAAGAGTCTTATAGCCAGAATCTGACTGGGCTGAAACCTGTTTAGCTTTCCCCATATAAAAGTAAATTGGACCTTTGGTCCATTCACCTTGACATGCTAGCTTTCTACATGCCTGGAATGTAATTTCCCCCCAGGGAAGTGGTAAAGTCTGCCAAAACTTGTACCATTTGATTCCGACAAATGCATAAACTGGCCATGCTTGATTCAAGATTCCGGATTCTGCATGTCCCTTGTTTCCTCTGTGCGCTGTGACCCCCCCCCCCCCCCCGCTCCTGAAGAGCTTCCGAAACTTGAACATGTTCTGCCCTGTAAATATTTGAATGTATGCGCTCAACTTTTAATAAGCTGTTGCTAACCCAACTGGAGCTCAGCCCATTTGTGTTGTGTCAACACAGTTAATAAGAGGAGGAGGGAGGGGACAGAACACAAATAAATAAACGGCAAACCTGTGAGCATTCCACCGTTTTTCGAGAAAAAATGGTATGATTGGTTGGGCCTCCATGTTCTAATTAAGTTTCTTAGCCCTAGGGGAACTGAATAAACATTTGGAAGGGAGGAATTATGAATCCATATCTACAGTGGAATGGCAGGTGTTTTGAATTACTCTACTTTTGATGCAAACAAAATGAACATCCCTGGGAAAACGGTTTGTCACTTGTTCTTCTTTGTGCGTGCCAAGCTGTGCTGATTAAAAGCTGGCAAAATTAGCCACGCTGCACTCAGGTGTTTCTTTGCCTTTGAGACCCGTCGATACCTTTCTCCCTTTTTTGTTTATTTTAATATTTATTTCGGTAATTTGTTACCCTGCAGGTAAAGACGCAAAGCGGCTTCCCAAAGCCTAAATAAACAACAGATTAAACAAGCAAAATGCAGTTAAAGAACAAAGACAAGCAAAACCATGTTCTGGGCAGGTTCTAGATTCAGCGGTTAACTCACTTTGTAGCCACAGGCTATGAGCCAAAGACTGAGAGTTCTTGGGCTACTCCTTTGCCTAAACAAATAGTTGCATTATCTAAAAAACGTCCAAAATAGTCTTTTTAATAAGTATGTATGAAAATGCAAGAAGGTTAGCATGATGGAACTGCAGGCCGTTTACTTACCTGAACTAACTTGAGAGCAAGCTTGTTGTAGAGTGGCAGACTCTAATCTGGAGAACCAGGTTTGATTCCCCACTCCTCCACATGAAACCTCCTGGTTGACCATGAGCCAGTTACAATTCTCTCAGCCCATGCAGAGGCAGGTAATGGCAAACCCCTGTGTGGTATAACAGTTAAGAGTGGCAGACTGTGGAGGACTGAATTTGTTTCCCTGTTCCTATACGTGAAGCCTGCTGGGCAACCTTGGGCCAGTCACAGTTTTTGGGTACTCTCTGAGCCCCACCTAGCCAGAGGCGTAGCTGGGCCAAACTGCGCCCGGTGAGCATTTTATATTTTCCACACACACACACACACCCCGTGGCTCCCCCCTTCCCCCACTTTACTTAGTTCCTTTCCTTTTTGAGAACTTTTTCTGGCTGCAAAAGGCTGTTCTCAGTAAAAACGGCCTGATGGGAACTATACTTCCCAGGAGACCTTGTGAGCCCCAAGGTCTCCTGGGAACTGTAGTTCCTCAGGCCATTTTTACTGTGAACAGCCTTTTGCAGCCAGAAAAAGTTCTCAAAAAGGAAAGGAACTAAGGTAAGTGTGGGAAGGGGGAAGGAGGGGTGCCACGGAGGGGGCGCCACAGGGCACCCCGGAGGAGCGGGGGAAAGGGGAGGGGCCTGGAGGCGATTTTCTGCGCCCCCAGGTGTGCACCCAGTGCATGGCGCACCCTCTGTCCCCTTCTAGCTTTGCCACTGCACCTAGCTCACAAGGTATCTTTTGTGGGCAGAGGAAGGAAAGGAGTTTGTAAGCCGCTTTGAGACTCCTTACTGTTGAGGAAAAAAAATAAAAACTCTTCGTTTAACTTACACCTTGACATAAACAGCAAACACATCACTTAGTTTGTGATATATATTTTTATCTTCTTCATTTATACCCCATCTTGCTCCCTAATATGGGCTCAAAGTATCTTGCATTGTCATCCTGTCCGCCTTATTGTCACAACAACCCAGTGAGGTAGGTTTGGCTGAGAGCATGTCACTGGCCCGAGGACACTCAGCAAGCTTCCACGGCATGTTGGGGTTTTGAACTTGGGTATCCCAGATCCTATAACCAATACACCCCATTAGAAATTCACTGTGGTTTCGTTGCTTAAAAGCAAAACATTCAACCGACCAAGCAACTTGATGCTTGTGCAGCTGTGAATCTCAAAAGAGTGCTTCTTTTTAGAAATTAGCATCCCCTTCCAGAGATTCCTGGAACCCGGGGTGATCCTCTGCCAACAAAACCAGTTGATCCAGTACGCCCCTCCAATAACTGTCTTTTCCAATTTAATAAGACTTCCTTGATGAGGAGGGAGGGGAGATTATATTGCTGTAGAAACTTGTGAAACGTTACGACTCGAGAATGTTGGGGCAAAGTCAATGTCTGTTAGTAATTTGGACTGGTTATTCCAGTTCAGTTGGATTGGGTAAATCAAGTTGCAAGGACATGCGGCCTTACTCTTCTCTGTGCGCGCGGGTGTGTGTATTAAGTGCCCTCAAGTCACTTCCGACTCTTGGCAACTCCATGCTGGGTCTTCCATTTTTCCTGCAGCCTTCCACCTTTGCTAGCATTCATGAGGTTTTTGAGATTCGTGGCTGCTTTCATGGCACGAAAGCTATTTTTAGAGCCAATGTGGGTTAGTGGTTTAGAGCAGGTGCACTCTAATCTGGAGAATTGGGTTTGGTTCCCCTCTCTGCCACTTGAGCTGTGGAGGCTTATCTGGTGAACCAGATTAGCCTGTGCACTCCAACACACGCCAGCTGGGTGACCTTGGGCTAGTCACAGTTCTTTGGAGCTCTCTGCCTCACCTGCCTCACAGGGTGTTCATTGTGAGGGGGGATGGGAAAGGAGATTGAAAGTCCCTTTGAGTCTTCTTACAGGAGAGAAAGGGGGGATATAAATCCAAACTCTTCTTCTTCTTCTTCTTCTTTAATAGTATGAAAGTTATTACAATAAATCCATATTCAGATTTTTTTTTAAACCTCACTATCAGGTCACCAGTAAACAGCCTGGTCCATCTTAGCAGACATAAAGCCACTATGTCCATTAGAGTGCAGTGGCTATACTAATACATTCACATGCCAATGCAAGCGATTTAATAAAGTGCATAGTAGGTGCCAATTCACAACCTTACATAAACAAATACAAGTAAGCATACAACACGAGAGAATCCCAATAAGTAGAATAGGTAGTATATAGTCCCTATCAGATCTCATTTAAGAGTCCATAGTCCCACATTTTCATATAGTCCACAAAAAATTCCACAATCAAAGTTCTAAGGTCACACAATCCTTTTAAAGGGATTGTTCCACATAAAGACCTAAGGAAAATTGTAACTTCATCCACCATGTCCTCCTCTGGAGAACCGTGTGAAGGAAAGGATACCCCTGCAAGCTGAGTCCTTGTGTGTTTACATTACAATTAGCTACATAAAAATACCACAGTCAGACTGAGAGATACCTGATACAAACAACATATAAAGCTACTTAATTATACTGGCTTCCAGTTTATCTCATTTTAGCCTATGTAGCCCATAAGAGAAGACGTCCAAGGAATTTCTGGAGTGATCATCTCAACATTCTCAGCTCCCAGAGGCATAGCTGGGGGAAATGGAGCCCGGTGCAAAATTGGAGTTTTGCTCCCCCCCCCCCCCCAAGTTTGTTGATTTTTGTATTTTTTAGTGTTTTTTCAGTTTTCGGCCTTCAGGGGGCATAGTTTTTAGGCTAGCAGCATCAAATTTTCAGGGTGTCTTTAGGAGACTCTCCTGATAATACCTCCCAGGTTTGGTGAAGTTTGGTTAAGAGGGTCCAAAGTTATGGGCCCTCAAAAGTGTAGCCCCATCTTCTATTAGCTCCCATTGGAAATAATGGGGCATGGGGCCCCCTTCTTTGGGGGTCCATAACTTTGGACCCCCTGAACCAAACTTCACCAAACTTGGCTGGCATCAGCAGGAGTGTCGCCGTACGATATCCTGAAATTTTGGTGCCACTATCCTAAAAACTGCACCCCCTGCTGGCAGACAAAGTAAAAACACTAAAAATATCAAAAAAACATTTTTGCTGCCCCCCCGGGGCGCGCCCAGTGCGACGCGCCCACCCCTGCTACGCCACTGTCAACTCCTGAGATTATTGACTTCATTTACAGTCTTTGAGTTTTGTACCCCAAGAAGCTTTCTAGCACCATTGAGCAATGTATTTCTGGAAGCCTTTGAGGACATTTGATTGTTTTCTCTCGTGGTTATGAAGTAGCTTTGAACGAATTCTAAATAATTTTGATTTCTAGCACATTGCCTGTTTTTTTGCATTTACTTTTAAGTGCTCTCCAAAACAGAGCAATGGCTTAGAAATTCATGAACCAAATGACTACGTCCCCTCTGATGAGCATGCTGGTTTCAGAAGCCTTCCCTGTCGGGAATCGGCAGCACGCGAATCCTCCTAAACTAAAGGATATTTCTCATTAGAATTACATTGCGATTAAGGCCATGTCTGTTTTAATTGCTAGACAACTCGGATGCTGAGCTTTACGTTCTAGGATGGCTTGTCTTGGTGTGTCTACTCTTCCCCCCTGAGCAAAGAGAATCGTTCTGCCGGTTGTGCATGCCTCAACCTGTGCAGTTATAACATTTAAAAGGTGTTGGAAATTGCCCAATAATCAGCATGCTAAATAGCGGCACAGAAGTAAACGCACGCGCTTTCTCTCTTCCTGGCAGGCGTGACAGATTCACAGGAAAGTCCGCAAAGGAGCTTGACAGAGCATAGAGACAGAGCAGAACTATTCCCTCCGGCCATCTCCGTCCCTTTTCTGAAACCTGATCCAGACCAAACGTACATGGTTGATGTTCATCTCCCCCTTTCTGTGTCACGGGGGATGCATGCATCCTACAAACATAAATATGGCTTGCATGGATCTTCCAAACAGAACCTGCCTTTCCAGTCTTCTACTCCCAATATAAAGGATTTCAAAATGGCCATTTTGGTTTTCCTCCTTGGTGGAAATGCTCTGACTTAAACGCGGAATCGACCCCACCAAATTGAGGGGCTCTACCTCTGGGCTCTACCTTGTTCAAGCTGTACCCAGGGATGTATCGTCTGGAGAAGAAAATCTTTTAATGGCTGGTGGGCGTAGGCAGTGCATGTCAGGTACTTCTTGGTGTTTCCAAAAGCTTCAGAAGAGCATACGCTGTAAGGCCATAGAGAAAATCACATGCACAGGTATACTGGAGGGCTGCCTCTTCTCCCATATTATTCAATGTGACTGAAGCTTTGCTCCCTATATTCCTTTCTGCAGAAACAAGACAAGGCATTTTCAGTAGTGGCCCCTCACCTCTGGAAATCCCTCCTTATCGAGGCTCACTTAGCACTGCTTTACCGTGTTTTAGATGCCAGGCCAAAAAGCCTTCTTTTTACCCAGACTTTTAACTAGGAGTTTCCTCTCTACACTGCCCCCACCCCCCAGCAAGTGTTTCTGAAATCCGCTTCTACCTTGAGGACAGTTTGATTAATATTTCCCCTGTCTTCTTTTTAATGGCTGACTTTATGGTGTTCCTATGACTGTTGTGGATTGACACTGTTTGATGCAATTTGAATGATGCGTTGTTTTATTTTCGGAGTTGCCTCAAGGAGGTGTCTGGAAAGGCTGTCTGCAAGTCTTCTCAATGATGCATTTTATTGTGAGTCATTTTAAGCAATGCATTTTATTCTTCATTTTAAGCAATGCATTTTATGGTCAATGCATCTTTCCCCCCCCCAATGGCTGTCGGGAATCTAAATGGGGGGGGGCTGTCTAAATGGGGAATGGGGAATCAATGGGGGGGCTGTCGGGAATCAATGGGGGGCTGTCGAGAATCAATGGGGGGGGCTGTCGGGTCTCCCAATGGGGACCCAAAGTGGTTCACCACATTCTTTCCTCCGCCATTTTGTCACAACCACCCTGTGAGGTGGGTGATGCTGTAAGACAGCAGTTAACTCCAAGTTGTGCAGCTAGGTTTTATGGTAAAGCGAGGGTTCAGTTTGGGTTCTCTCAGATCCTCGTCCGATACTTTAAATACTGCACCAGTTTGGTTTTGTCTTTACTCCTATCGCCTGCAATGATCCAGAACATGCTTACTGGTTCGTAAGTTCCTCCACATGATTGTAATGCTGCTTTTTTGCAGCTTTACGGTAGTGTGGAAGAGTCTTTGCAGGCTCCATATATGCCTTTTGCATGTGCTAGCTTGTATTTGTCCAGGGTCAGGTGCAATGGGCATTTTTTTTGGTTTCCTGCTATGTGAGTACAGTGTACACACTTCTGAATGCTCGACTAGGACTTGGGTGTGACGTGTTTGTTGTCTGGGTAACTAGGGCACTGTTCTCACGCCTCCTTTGGATGACAACATGTTGCTTCGTCTCTGTCTTGCTCAGCCCCACCCGGGCTCCAATTTGACAGGCAGCCTTCCTTGGCAGAAGAATACACTCTTGTGGAAACCTGTAGCTCTCCTCCAGAATCCTGTGCGCAACCATGACGAAGAAAGGGTGGGCGAGAAATGCCCTGCACATGAACGCACAAAAATCCACCCTTGAGATTCTCACATTTTAAAACTACTGAGGCTTCGGGGGAAATGAGCCCCGCTCCTTTGAACAGCTTTTCACAAACTGGTAGAGCACGTTAAACATCTGATGCAACTTGTTCCTGGCTAATCTCTCAACATACAATGTTTAAAAAGGTCAGAACCAACTTTCTTCACCCAGGGGTTCCCACTTCTTATTACGGAAGCGTTCTGCTAATCTTCACACAGGGGAAGTTCTCCCTTTGCTGAGGTTCTCCTGCAAATCCACAGGTGCCCTCGGGGACTCTTCCAATTGTGGAAACTAATCCCACGTTTTACAGTTGCTTTTCTTTGCAAAAATTGTCCTTGGGGAGGCCAGGACTGTGGGGGGAGAACATTAATTCTCTCTTCTTCAGTGGAGTTGCATTATAATCCTGTCTGGCTTTTAATCAACAAACATTTCCCCCCACCCCTGTTGCTTTCTGTGTGGTTATATGATAACTTATCTTGTTAATGTGCTGTGGAGGATCTCTGCAGCTGTACAACATCTGCTTTGTCAATGTTATCTGACAGCGAGGGAGATGCTTGGAAGTTTTTACCTTGGCTTTTGCTATCATAATGCGCTGGAGCCTTTTGTATCCAGAGTTCATGATATGATGCAGCTGGTCCTTGAAACGGGGCGCTGGCATCGGTTGTGCTAAAAATTACATTTCTGTTTCTGAGTGCCAGGATTTGCTCTGAAAGGAAAGAAAGACAAGAGGCAGCAGGGCGGGCAATTGCTGGGGAAAATAGTATCCTCAGGGTCAAATGGTCCATGATGTTCGAAATCTGTGGAAGGAATTGCTGATGTGTTTTTTTAATCTCAAACAGTGCTTGTGTGAGAGAGGGGTGGTAGACCCTGCCTGCCAGCCTGCCTTCCTGCTTCATTTTCTGATCAGTGGGAAAAAAAGGCAGGCACCACACTGTTCTGTCTTTTTTCCTGACCTCTCTGATCAGGGCTAAGACAACTGGGGAGAGTAGTTAAACCTGTCTTTTCTGCAGGGCAGCTAGGGATGCCTGTCTCCAGGTGGAATCTAGGGAGACCCCAGAATTACAGTTCATCTCCAGACAGAGGTGGGATCCAGCAGGTTCTCACCAGTTCCCAAGAGTGGGTTACTAATTATTTGTGTGTGCCGAGAGGGGGTTACTAATTGGGTCTGCTTTTCCGTTAGAAATTCCATTAGGTCCAAAAATCATGAAGTCCTGTTGTTTCCTATGTGGCTGGTTAGCGAAGGTAGAAAACGGGATAATTCTCCCTGTTGGGCTGTTTTAGAAATATGGTAAAATTCCTTGTTTAAGGAAAGTATCCTTCTTTTGATTTCTGGAAACAAAATTAAGTATTTGAAAGTATTAAGTATTTGACAGGCAGTCAATTAGAGGAGAAGTAGTTGTTTCTGTTGGCAGTAGACGATAGGACTTGCTATAATGAGTTTAAATTATGGACATAAAGATACCAGCTGGAAATTAGGAACTTTTTTTTACAGTAAGAGTTTTTTACAAAGACAGAGAGATTATTAATGCCCTGCCCCCGGAATGCCCGGCCACGCCCCCGTCGTGCCCCGCCCAGCCCCATTGGCGCTACACTACTGTTTGAATCCCACCACCATGGGAACCGGTTACTAAAATTTTTGGATCCCACCACTGCCTCCAGACTGTAGAGATTAGTTCCCCTGGCTGCTTTGGAGGGTGGGCTCTAGGCCATTGTACCCTGCGGAAGCCCCTGCACACTCCAGGCTCCATCCCTAAATCTTTGGGACTTTTCTAACCTGGCTACTATACCCATCATCCCCCACTAGTGGCCAGGGGGAAACTGTCAACCAAAGTTGCAGCCTAAATTCATGATGCTTCATAATCATAGTAGACCACAAAGTGAACATGAATAAGCAGTGTGATATGGCAGCCAAGAAAGTCAATGCAATTCTGGGATGCATCACTAAGAGTATAGTGTCTAGAGTGAGGGAAGTAATTGTACCACTCTACTCTGCATTGGTCAGACTTCACCACACCTAAAGTACTGTGTTCAGTTCTGGGCACCGCAATTTAAGAAGGGTATTGACAAGCTGAAACGTGACTAGAAGAATGGTAAAATGGTGAAAGGTCTGGAATCCATGCCCTACGAAGAGAGACTTGAGGAGGTGGGGATGTTTAGTCTGGAGAAGTGAAGGTTAAGGGGGGACATGATAACTATGTTTAAATATTTGAAGGGATGCCATGTCGACGAGGGAGCAAGCTTGTTTTCTGCTGCCTCAGAGATTAGGACATGAAGTAATGGAATCAAGGTGCAGGAAAAGAGATTCCACCTAAACATTAGGAAGAACTTCCTGACCTTAAAGGCAGTGGAATGCATCACCTCGGAGTGTGGTGGAGTCTCTTTCTTTGAAGGTTTTTAAACAAAGGCTGGGTGGCCGTCTGTCAGGAGTGCTTTGATTGCCTGTTTCTTCACTGCAGGGGGTTGGACTTGACAGCCCTTGTGGTCTCTTCCAACTCTAAGAGTCTATGACTCCCCCAGTACTGCTTGGTAGGGCCAATTATATATTTATTAAAATATTTATGTGATAATGTTCCCCTTGCTCTTGGAAGTTTAGAAGTAGCTATTAAAACATCACAGATTAACAACCCACAAGCCACTCCCTTCCCCTAAAATTAACATGTCAGAATTCTGACATCACATCCTGTCTTGTTTTTTTAATTTTAATTTTACTTTTTTCCACGAAGAATAACAGAAAAATGCAAGTTACAAAG
Source organism: Sphaerodactylus townsendi (assembly GCF_021028975.2). Lineage (NCBI taxonomy): Eukaryota > Metazoa > Chordata > Lepidosauria > Squamata > Sphaerodactylidae > Sphaerodactylus > Sphaerodactylus townsendi. Next base: position 21,327,418 of record NC_059441.1, on the reverse strand, counting down.
ACAGACATTTAACAAATACAAGCATACCATATATACTCATGTATAAGTCGACCCACATATAAGTTGAGGCACCTAATTTTACCACCAAAAACTGGGGAAACTTATTGACTCGTATATAAGTCTAGGATGATAAATTTCAAAAATAAAAATAGATACCAATAACATCACATTAACTGAGGCATCTTATAAGACCCCCACAGCAGCCCCAGCGCTTGGCTGCTCTAGCTTTTCCTTGCTTGCAAGCAAGGAAACGCCAGAGCAGGCAGGGGCAAGGAAGAGCTGGGGCCACCCATGTCGCCGGGTGCACGCCTGTGGGGCACCCAGCAGGCTCCTGCCTGCCCGCCCACCCGCCACTGTCACCCATTGTCCCACTCACTCACTCACTCACTCATCTTTTCCTTTCCCCACAGGCTCTGAGGCTTGGCTTCAGGGAAGCTGTCGCTCGGGCAGCCAGTCTCTATGAGTTTCTTAAAAGGGCAATGTTCCAAATGTTTTGCCTGCATCTGTGGCTGGCATCTACGGAGGTGTATCACGGAGGGTTTATTTGAAAATACTGAAATTCTGGGCAATTCAGAAGATTACTTTGTCAGACTACACAGGGAGGCCATCCTTTGGGATGGAGGGCGTCTTTGAATAATTGGACGAGGACCATCTCGGGCCACCCGTGCAGTTGGCTGGCCAATCTGCGGAATTCGGCAGTGAACTCACTCACCGAACGACCGCCTTGACTTTCTCCTCTGGTAAAGGGTCCTCGAACCATCGTCGTAGGGCTAGCAGGAACTGCTCCAGGTTGTAGATCTCCAGACCATTCTCCTCTACCAATCCAACCAGCCAATTAGCAGCTTCTCCCCGGAGCCGAGTCTCTATTTTGAAGACTCGTTCTCAGTCCGAGTGGAAGGCATCGCCGTGGACCTCCATGTATGAGCCCACCTGGATTAGGAAAAAGGCAAGCTCGTCAGGGTCCCCACTAAAGTCCACCTTGAAGCTCTTCCGGGGTCTGAGTAGAAGTGCCGGTTCGCATCGGGAGGGTGGCACGGTCCCCCTAGCTGTGCTTGTGTCGTCAGCTCAGAGTCTGGGGGTGGCCAGGTCACTCAGCTGTCTCCGCAGAGAGCGTAGTTCAGTTCATAGCTCCCCAATCGCATCGTCCTCCACTGCCATCTCAACCATCAGGGAGGTTTCGTGGCGCTCTCTCTCTCTCTCTCTCTCTCTCTCTCTCTCTCCTGTCCTCTCCAACTCCTGTCCAAGATGCATGAGGGGGGGTCTCTCGCCCACTCGATCAGGTGTAGGGCATCAGACGGGGTCCCCCTTCCTACGGGGGAGAGCCCCAAATGGGTAAGGTGTTCTCCTGACCCAGCCATACTTGCAGGAGTTCTGGATCTATGGTAGAACAGAGTGAAAAGTTCCAGCAAAATGTAAGGCTGCACACACTCAGACAAAGTTAACTTGAACAGAAGAACTTTATTGAATTGTGTCGCCCTAGCTACAGGGTGCTGGAACTGAGGATCTCCCCTCAGTTCCAGCATTTAAGGATGGTTCGAACCATCGCACTATCCAATCGCCGTAGTTCTTTCTCCTGTCCCAGGTTCCTATTTGCGGCGGCTTCCCACTTCGACGACCACCCGTGGGAACTGGTGCATGTTGGGACTTGTAGTCCTGACACATTGTGAGGCTGACATGAAAACAAAGTGGTTCTCTTATTGTTGGTATTGCATTCACTGTGATCTCTGTCTAGAATACTGAAAGCTGGGGTTTTTTGAGTACCCCTCCAGGTGTTGCAACGAAGAATATTTTAACCCCTTAAAATGGCTATTTTAATCCCCCCTCCCCCCAACCAGGTGCAATGGCTACAGCAACAAGAAGTGAAACGAAGAGTCAAAAGACACGTTCGAAGCGACCATCATTTTGTTTCTTTCAATGACCCGCTCTGGCCAGAAATGTGGTACATGGTAACTATACACTTGGCTGTGTGCTTGTGCGTGCGTGTGTGCATGCGTCTGTGTGTACGTGTGAATGCCATTAAGCTGTTCAACATATATGTGCATGTGTGAATGCATTAACTGCTATCAAGTCGCTTCCAACTCATGGCGACATTGTGAATTGTTATTCTCCAAGGCATCCTATTGTTAACAAAGGCTGATGATGCTCAGCACAAATAAGATGTCTTGAAGATGTTTTTTAAAAAGCTGCCTCCTCATTTTTTGTTCAGATAGGATGGACAAAAAAGGCGGCAGAAAGAGGCCTTCCACCCAAGTTTAAATCTCTCACACCCGACATTTTGTGGTGGTTCTGTGGGGATTATCCACACCTGCAGCTTTTTGCTTAAGGTTTTCCTGGGACTTTTGCCTTTCAGGTTCTGTGGCTAGGCGGCTTTTCCGCCCAAAAAGTAGAGAAGAGAAGAATTTTGGATTCATACCCCCCCTTTCTCTCCTGTAAGGAGACTCAAAGGGGCTTACAATCTCCTTTCCCTCCCCGCCCCCCACAACAAACACCCTGTGTGGGGCTTAGAGAGCTCTGAAGAGCTGTGACTAGCCCAAGGTCACACAGCTGGCATGTGCTGGAGTGCACAAGCTAATCTGGTTCCCCAGATAAGCCTCCACAGTCCAAGTGGCAGAGCGGGGAATCAAACCCAGTTCTCCAGATTAGAGTGCACCTGCTCTTAATCACCACACCATGCTGGCTTATGGTTGTTCTCAGCTCATCCTGATTTCCTCTTTAAAATGTTTGACGAGCTGTCTTTGAAGCTACACAGACATGATATGAAAATGAGCATGGACTGTGGACTCTTATCTGCATAGCTTCGAAGTTGGTGTGTCAAAAATTTTAAAAAATGGACAGCCATATATTGCCAGAATCGGTAGGATGAGAGTACAATGATGTACTTTTTGGGATGAAAAGACTCCCAGCAGCTGAGCCTGCAGAGCAAACATTTCAGGAAAACCTTAACCAAAAAGCTGCAGGCAGGGAAATCCTCGCAGCACTCAAAAAACATCAGATGTGAGCAGCAGAGGAAACTGACCAGACAGCTTTAATGGCCAGGTGAGAAAAATAAGATGTCTCCTCAGCTCCTGAGCTCAGCACACCAAGAGGAGATGTCTTGAAGACATCTGAGGGGGAAGGGGGTCAGTATTTTAGTGACGAGCAGAAATAAGACAACTGGAAGACATCTTGGGGGGAAATCTGTACGGAGTTCCTCCCCAAGATTTGAATCCCTCCTCTGCCATGGAAGCCTGCTGAGTGACCTTTGGCCAGGGGCGTAACGAGGCGCAGAAGAAACTGTAGCCACGGGCAAACCACAGGATGGATTTTGTAATGGTCGGCCACTTCACCACGACCAAATTCTTTTGCACCAGGACATGGTGCATGCAGGGGGTGCATTTTTAGACATATCAGCACTAAAATTTCAGCATATCATCAGGAGACTGTGCTTATGCTATCCCCCAAGTTTGGTGAGGTTTGGTTTAAGGAGTCCAAAGTTATGGACACCCAAAGGGAGTGCCCCATCCCCCATTGTTTCCAATGGGAGCTAATCCCCAAATTGAGTGCCCTATGCAGCCCTTTGTCTGGAGTTAGGTCAAAACTCCTTGGAATCAACCGCTTGGCTGAGGGCTTTTAGATTCTGGCTGTGAATTCATTTTCTCTCGGACTGTAATTCCCTGGTCCACCGTCTGGTCTCTGACACCATTCCAACCCCTGGTTTTCCATCATTGAAGAAAAAAATGGCCTCTATTGGACTGTCAGTGGATTCACTTTGCCCTTTGTCCTATTCAGAAGCTTATAGAAAATTAAAAGGTCAACTATTGGATAGAGAGTTCTCTACCCTAATCACTGCAGTCAAGAAAACGGGCTGCCCCCTGTATTTTTCTCTCCCGTTTCAACAGGGCCACTTGGCACACTACCTGTATTGCATAATAAACCTTGCTCAAAGGAGAGCCATAATGCTTGCCAGGTTTAATGTTATGCCTTCTGCCTTGTTACATGGCAGATTTAATAAGCAAGAAAAGGCTAAAAGATTGTGCCCATGTAATGATGAAACAAGGACGGTCTCTGGCCCTGAATTACTACACTGTATCAGATTCAAAGGAAATCAGATCCAAGTATGTGCCGGTCTTACTCCTTTATTTTACCAGATCTCCCTGTTTTGAGTAGATTACACTACTTGTTGGAGAATCCTGATCCTTTTCTCTGTATGATAGTGGCAGACTTCCTCATAAAATTACTAAAAGCAGCCAATTAGTTTCCATCGACCTAACATTTATTTCCTGTATTGTATATGCTTTTTAATCCGTTTTTATTATTGTTGTACTGTTGTCTAGGCCAACCGAGGCACGCAATGGGAACTGATAGGAGATAAGGGCTTCGGTTTTGAACAGGTCCATAACTTTTGAAATCCCCTGAACCAAACTGCACCAAACCTGGGGGGTATCATCAGGGCAGTCTCCTGATGAGACCCTGAAAGTTTTAAGACTGTGCCTTCAGAAATATGCCCCTCAGCCTGCAACCCCCATTGACAGCAATATAGAAAATTCAATGCAGAACAAAGATTCTTGGGCAAATTTCTGGGATGTTCCTGAAGGGGGTGCATTTTTGGATGTATCAGCACCAAAATGTCAGGTATCATCTGGAAACTATCCTAATGGGACCCCCCCCAAGTTTGGTGCAGTTTGGTTCAGGGGGTCCAAAGTTATGGACCCTCAAAGGGGGTACCCCATCCCCCATTCTTTGCTAAGGAGATGGGGCTACCCTTGTGAGGGTCCATAACTTTGGACCCCCTGAACCAAACTACACCAAACCTTGGGGGTGCCATCATGACAGTCTCCAGATGATACCCTGAAATTTTGGTGCTGATACGTCCAAGAATGCCCTCCCTGCAAGAACATCCCAAAAATTGCCCAAGAATCTTTGTTCTGCATTGAGTTTTCTGCATTGCTGTCAATGGGGGTTGCAGGCTGGGGGGGGGGGACATTTCTGAAGGCACAGTCTCAAAACTTTCAGTGTCTCATCAGGAGACTGCCCTAGTGATACCTGCCAGGTTTGGTGCAGTTTGATTCAGAGGGGGCAAAGTTATGGACCCTCAAAACTGTAGCCCCCATCTCCTATTAGCTCCCATTGGAAACAATGGGGGATAGGGGCACCAAACTTCACCAAACCAAACCAAACTTCACCAAACTTGTGGGGTGGCATAAGGACAGTCTCCTGATGATACGCTGAAATTTTGGTGCCACTAACTTAAAAATTGCGCCCCCTGCAGGCCAAAAATGGAAAACCACTAAAATACCCAAAAACGAACCCAGCATTTTGATGCCCCCCACAAGGTGATGCCCTGGGCAGCTGCCCATCTTTCCCAATGGGCATTACGCCAGTGCCTTTGGCCAGTAACCCTATCAGCCTAATTTACCTCACAGGGTTGTTGTTAAGTTAAAATGGGCTTGAGGAGAACAACGCGAGCCACTTTGGGTCTCTACTGGGGAGAAAGATATAAATTAAACAAATAAATAAACAAGTGTCCCTGGTGCAGGGGTGCAGCGCTCACAGGGACATGTGGGGTCACATGTCCCTGGGCGCACACCAGCTGGTCACAAGGGGGTGGAGAATCTTCCCCACACCCCTCCCCTTGGCCCCACCCTGCTAGGCTGCTCCTTCAGCCAGCGGAGCTGTTGCCCCAGGTGCCTTCCCCCCCCACACACATACACACATCCCTATGCCCTGGTGAAAAAAAAAAGAGAACAGGAGCATGGCAGGAAAAGTGAACTGTTTCTTCTGCTGCAGCTGGAGCTTCTCATGACAGTTTGTGAGGCTGATAAAGTATCAGGTTTTGCTCCCAGGCCCATTTAGTAACCTGTATTGAAAAACAGGGTATGTTGGATGGCCGAACACAAAGGTGTCTTCGCAATCCTCTCCCATCCATTCTCAGTCACATTTGGCTCTCCGGATCCCAAACTCTGCGGTGTGGTGCGGTTGCTTGTGGGCGTGCGTGTGGGAAGCAAAGCATGACAAAGCTCCCAGCAACGTCTCCGTGCCATCTTTTATTTGGGCCCGCAGCATTGCGAAGACAATGACAGCGACTGCCGCTCGGAAATGAACGTCCTGGCAGCCTGGCGGAGAGGCTACACCGGCAGGGACGTCGTGATCACCATTCTCGACGACGGCATTGAGAAGCTGCACCCTGACCTCGCGCCAAACTATGTAAGTAAGAAGCGTCCGTCCCTAACTCTTAAGGCATCTTGTGACCTGTTGCAAAGTCCCTGTGCGTAAACGCGTGCTACTTGCTGCACATTATTGATGATGATAGCGCATGTCGCGGCGTTTTGGTGGAATGTGACGCAGCCTGCATACCAGAGTGTGCTACAGGATGTCTGTTTCCCATTTCCATCGCACGGCGCCCAGGTTGCATGAAATACAATGACCAATAGGGAAGACACAGAGGCAGAAGGCTGGGTGCAGCCTCCTCTCCCTCACACTTGTTTGCACACTGAACTCATCCACTGTTGTGAAAACTGAGTCACCCGATTTTATGGGTTTGAGGGCTAGAAAATGGCATAGAGAGCCTATGCAGTGGTGAAAGTGGTTAAGAGGCGGTTGGTTCTCAATCTGGAGGCCGGGTTTGATTCCCCACTCCTCCACCTGAGTGGCAGAGGCTCACCTGATGAACCAGATCTGTTTCCACACTCCTATATTCCTGTTGGATGACCTTGGGCTAGTCACAGTTCTCTCAGAAGTCTCTCCACCCCACATACCTCACAAGGTATCTGTTGTGGGGAGTGGAAGGGAAAGGAGCTTGTAAATCACCTTGAGTCTCCTTGAGCAGGGCATAAATCCAAAATTTTCTCCTCAGTTTGTTGTAGTGGTTTGGAGTGTCAGGTTAGGATCTGGGTGGGGTATAAATCCAAACTCTTCTACAGTTGCCAGCATTCAGGTGGTTCTCTGGAGAAAAGGGGGAGGCATGATCAGAAGCATATATACGATATTAATGAGGTTGTGTAGCAGAGTATCGTTGAAAAGATCTTTATTATTATCTCCGGGCATTTGGTTTCTGGGCAAGACTACATGTTATCAATGGATGGAAATGCCAATCTAAGTATCAGATAGAGGATTATAAGCAAGATCAACTGTGATCTTCACATGGAAATATATATATAATCCAGAGAAAAGATAAAGCGAAAAGAGATTACCAAGGCCTTGAATGGCCAGTAGAGCGAAACAAAGAAACGCTGAAACTTCTTCTGGGACAAGAAAATAAGCTTGATGAATAATAGAATTTGGGGGGCCTTTTGCTTAGCAGACTTAAACTTAGGTTCAGACTTACGTTTGCTCCATAGTGTAAAAATGTGTTATTTGCTTTGATAACTTTACTAGATGAATAAATGTTACTGTTGAAATGCATGCCAATTTTTGCACAGCCTCCAGGTGAGATCTGGAGGATCTCTGGGAATTACAATTGACCTCCAGAAGATAAGGGACCTTCCGAGGGTAGCTTTATGGCGTCACATTGTGGCTGAGCTCCGGCTCCAAACCCCGCACTCTCCAGCTCCAGCCCAGATCTCCAGGAATGTCCCAAAGTGGAGCGGCAATTGTAGGGGGAAGTTGTTTTCCGCACGCTGTGTTGACAAGCGGGAAACGGTCAGGGTATATCTGGGAGGCACAAATCTCCCCCTGCAGGGCTGATACAATGCTCTTCTTTTATCCATTGACCATCACGGTTCTCCCGAATGAGGACCAAAATTTTCTCTGTTTAATCTGCACGAGAACCCTGTGAGGTGAGTTAGGCTGAGATAGTGCTAGTGGCAAGCTTCAATGCCAGAGTGGGGATTCAAACCTGAGACCCCTAGAACCTAGTCTGACACTCTAGTCACTGTCCCATACTAGCAGGTATTTATGGATATTCACAGTTTCTGGGTTGCAGGCTGGCAGTTTTAGCCCTCTGGCCAAGACAGCCAATCACGTCACAAGAGAATGCCCACTTCTTTCTTATAAAGGCAAAGTCCAGGAATTATTATTAAATGTACCAACAAAACTGCTTGAGTGAATAATTAATCTGGATGCGAGACTGTAAAACTTAGCTTTCTCTGTTCTATTTTATAGACCATGGGCTGGCAATGTTGTTTGGGTATCGTTTTTAGTTATTGTATTCTGTTTTATTGAATCTGACTGAGCAATATTGTGTAGTGGTTGTTAAGAATTGGTTTTGAGATTTATTGTGCAAAAGCTTTTTAAATGTCTGCATTTGAGAAGTGCAAACCGTACGATAAATAAATGCCCCAGGCTGCTAAACCCTAGAGGATGCTGGTTAAGTTATTTATTTCCCTACTTACTCCATACATACCCTGCTTTTCTCCTCAGTGGGGATACAACGCAGTTACACCATTCTCCTGTCCTCCATTTTACCCTCACAACAACCCTGTGAGGTTGGCTAGGCTGAGGGTATGACTGACTCAAGGTCAGCTTCCATGGCAGAGTGGATATTCGAACCTGAGTCTTGTAGTCCAACACTCTACCCATTACACTGAACTGCCTGCCTACAGCTGGAAACTTCAGAGGGTAGATTAGATGCAACTTCTCTGTGGGCATGATGGCTGACTGTTGGGTCCTCTGGAACAGCTTTGGGTATTGGCTCAAAATTCGTGCCTTCCTGGCAATAATTACCACTGTCATGCTAAGGGAGGTAGACACTGTATTTGGGAAGCATCATGGTCACAATAATTCCCCATATTGCCCAATCAGGTCCTCTACTCCTCGAAGAAGAGCCTGCTGGTAATCCTTGGCCCAAAGAAAACCTGGCTGGCCTTGATGAGGGCCAGGGCCTTCTCGGTCCTGGCCCCCACCTGGTGGTATGGGTTCCCAAGCGAGATCAGGGCTCTGTGGGATCTGAGTTCTTTCTGCAGGGCCTGCAAGACACAGCTCTTCCGCTGGGCATTTCTCAGGGGCCAGCTGGGCTAACATTTATTATCACTGGCCTCCCAGGAGATCATAGGGGTTAAGTCGTCATCATGTATGAAATTGCTGATTTGTTGTATTGTTGCATTTTAAATATTTATTGCTATTTTAACAGTACCTTGTTTTATCTTGTTGTATTGTTGCCCTGAGCCCTCTGGGGATGGGTGGGGCATTAAACAAACAAACAAACCTCCTCCTGATTTTTCCCCACTGATTCCCCCCCTCCTGGATTTAGGACCCCCGTGCAAGCTACGATGTCAATGGAGGCGACGAAGATCCAACCCCGCGCTACGATGCCAGCAATGAGAATAAGTAGGTCTAGCCAATTGCTTCAATCTTCAAAGGGTTGCGTGTGTGACCATTTTAATTGGATTGGTAGCAGAACTGAACCCACCACCATTCTTTGTGACAAAATAGCTAACCTGTACAGTGTCTGTTCATTCTGCTTTCTGAAAACAGAACTGTGAGTGGAAAGGTTCCTAAAAAGGCCAGCATTTCACACTTTCTAAAAAGAAAATCAAAATCCGGGGGGGGGGGGGGGGCAGTAAAGCAGATTAATTTGCATTCTGTTGGCCAAGTTTGCATGTTATTTCCAAAGTTGAGAGTGTTGCATTTTATTCCCTGCTCCCCCCGAGACTTGGAAAGAACAGAGGAAAGAGGGAGCTAGAGTTGATTCCACATCTTTTCTGGCTGTGATTCTCTATCAAGTAACTCCTTTTAAGAGGGGCAGAAATTTGCCGACAGAAAGTTTGTTTAATCGCATCTTCCTCTCATTTTAGCTTCACAATGATTCTGCGAGGTGGTAAACGGAGGCAGGAGAGAGGGAAAGACTGCCCCAAATGATCCACAAGCTTCGTTTTTATTTTAGTCATTTATATGCCCACCTTTCTCCCCAGTGGGGACCCAAACCAGCTTACAGCATTCTCCTCTCCTCCATGTTATCATCGCAATAACCCTGTGAGGTAGGCTATGCTAAGAGCATGTGACTGACCCAAGGTCACCCTGCTGCAGTATACGAATTCAAACCAGGGTCTTCCAGATCACAGTCCAACTCTTGAACTACTACACCACACTAGCTATCTTCATGACAGAGTCAGAATTTCAACCCAGGTCTTCCAAGTGTTGGTTTGACACTCTGACTAGTGATACACTGCCTCCCCCCCACCCCCAATTCTGCAAATCTGTGGTGACCCCAGCATTTCTTTCTATCATGAGTCAGCAGTGTGATATGGCAGCCAAGAAAACCAGTGCAATTTTGGGATGCATCAATAAGAGTAGAGTGTCTAGATTGAGGGAAGTAATTACACCACTCTACTCTCGCCCTCACCTAGAGTACGTGGTACTTCCTCGTGTTCAGTCTCTTGGACACCAAGCAATTCTTAAAGAAAGGCTACATATTGACAAGCTGGAACGTGTCCGAGGAGGAGGGGCAAAACTTAGAAATGGTAAAAGGGCTGGAATCTGTGCCCTAGGAAGAGAGACTTAGGGAGCTGGAGATGTTTAGTGTGGAGAAGTGAAGGTTAAGGAGGACATGATATCTATGTTTAAATATTTGAAACGATGCCATGTTGAAGAGGGAGCAAGCTTGTTTTCCGCTGCCTCAGAAACTAGGACCAGGAGTCATGGGTTCAAGGTGAAGGAAAAGAGGTTCCACCTAATCATCAGGGAAAACTTCCTGACAGTAAGGGCTGTTCGACAGTGGAATGCACTACCTGGGAGTGTGGGGGAGTCTCCTTTGGAGGTTTTTAAAGAGAGGCTGGATGGCCATCTGTCAGGAGTGCTTTGCCTGTACCTGCATTGCAGGGGGTTGGACTTTATGGTCCTTGGGGTCTATCCAACTCTATGATCCTATAACCCTATTGGAATTATGCTAAAACATGTCACAGCCCTTTGACTGCTTCGTCCTGTGAAAATTAGTTATCCTGCACAAGTACATAGTAGAAATGGTGACAAAATATCAAAATCTGAATTGATATTGCATCTGTAAGCATCTCTGTGGTTTTTGGGTTTTCCTGTACCAGCTTGTATTAACCCTGGACTTTTCTGTGTGGTTTTTTTTTTCCTGTTGGTTCTAGCCATCTACTGCTTCAGTTTCTTGTAAATAATTTTGGATGAAGGATAAGTTCAAAGCAGACCTTTACCTGGAAACATGTAGTAATTGCAGTTAATTGCAGTGTTATGCTAAAGTATGTTTATATACGTGACGTGTTGTGATAGTTTTGTCTTATTAAATTGTTGTTAATTTGTGATGAATTAGTGGCTAGCTTTGAGAGCCGATGTGGCGTAGTGGTCAAGAGCAGTGGGCTCTAATCTGGAGAACCGGGTTTGATTCCCTGCTCTTCCACATGAGCGGTGGACTCTTACCTGGTGAATCTCCTTTCCCTTCCCCCCCAACAACAAACACCCTGTGAGGTGGGTGGGACTGAGAGAGCTCGGAAGAACTGTGACTAGCCCAAGGTCACCCAGCTGGCATGTGTTGGAGTGCACAGGCTAATCTACTTCCCCAGATAAACCTCCACAGATTGTGTGGGGAATCAAACCGGGTTCTACAGATTAGGGTGCACCTGCTCTTAACCACTACGTCATGCCCACTGGGTGACCTTGGGTCAGTCACAGTTCTCTCAGAACTCTCAGCCACCCCTGCCTCACTAGGTGTCTGTTGTAAGGTGATTTTGTAAGCTGCTTTGAGATTCCTTTCAGTAGAGAAAAGTGAGGTATAAAAACCAACTCCTGTTCCTTTTCTTTCTGCTTCATATGTACATCCCAATTTCAGATTCTTTTAAGATAGTTTCAGGTCATGCTGGTCTGCAGTAGATGATTCAAGTCCACTAGCCAGAGACCAGAAAGATTTTCAGGGCATCCATGTTCGAGAATCAAAACTGCCTTTGTCAGATACCCGATGAAAGGAGTTTTTGATATATGGCGAATGCAGTAATATTCTAGGTAATCTTCAGTTTGATATAGCCAAAATATTAAAATAGTATCACAGAATTTAGCTGTATTGAAATGTGCTGTTTCTATTATTATTTTTTTCCATAACGCTAAGTTATGAGAGATGGATGGTGAAGTCAACCAGATAGTAAGACAATGAGGATTGTAACTGAGTATTCCTGCTTTGGGAATAGCAAATAATGTATGACTGTTATGTGTATATGTATGTATATTTTAAATTGATGTGAAATAAACCTGTTTCAAAAAAATTTTTTAAAGGAAGTTTGACTCTTGAAACTGAAACCTTGTTGGCCTTTAAGGGGTTACTGGAAACGAATCACGCCTGGATTCATTTTTTTTTTTTGCCATTGATTCAGACTTCTTACCAGGCTGTCGATTGCAAAGTTGTGGTTGGTGCTAACTCTGCTTTAAGCCTAGTTTATGATTTGGCTTTACCAGGCTACCATTTGGTGTTCCACGTTTTGCGCAAGCTTTCCTAACTTTGCTTCAGTGTGACATCCGAGCCGAGCTGTTACGATCCTTGCATGTGGCCTGGAGATGTATCATCTGTGCAGATTTGGTGTGGGAGGTTAGCAGGGATGCATCGCAGGGCCAAAGGGCAGCATTTTGTGCGGCACAATCTGCAGATGGCTGGCTGCAATGCGGAATGCGTTCTCCAAACAAGCTGGGCGAAGCCAGAGACTCTGTTGCTGTTTTTCTTTTTCTTTTTTTAAAAAATGGGGGCTTTCTGTGAATTTCCTCCCTGGTGACATTAATCTTTTAAATGTTGCACTAATTGAGTGGATTAGTGGTCAAAAACTCTGGCTTGCTTTTGAAACTTCCGAAAACAGGCGTGTCCATACTGGGCCTCTGATTGCACACAGAAAAGCAGGGAACAGAATAGTTGCGCATTTGTTCCCTGGGTGGAGCGGCACATTGAACATTATTTAGTTCATGTTTGGAAAAGACTTCTTCCTCTGCACCCCCCCCCCCAGCTGTGGGTAAAACAGTTCAGGGGTAACTTTTTAAAGTGGGGGAACAGGGTGAAGGAAGGGGGTCACAGCCCCTCATCTCCCCCTCCCCCCTGCAGCGTTCTTTCCGTCAAAATAGCAATTTTAAGCAAGAAAGGAAGAAAAGGTTATTTATCAAGACAGAACTGTCTTACATCAAACAGTCCTGCTATTTCGAATGAAAGAGTGTTTCCCACATAACCTCACTGTGAATTCTTTTCCTAGGCACGGCACCCGGTGTGCTGGAGAAGTTGCGGCGGCCGCTAATAATTCAAATTGCGTCGTGGGCATAGCGTACAATGCCAGAATTGGAGGTAAGCACATGTCCCCACAGCATCTTGTATTCACACCTGTCACTTGGAGCATCTCTTACTGCATGGTGTGCCAGTGCCTGGCCCAGGAGGCTCTGGGTTCAAATCCTGGTGAACACAGTCATGCTGTTCTGCCAAGTAACCTGCAACCTGGCAATAAGGTGGTGGCTTTGAATATGTGTGCCTTTTCTTGGAACAGTCTTGCAGACATCTGCTTGCTAATATACCTCAGAGGGAAGTCCAGAATCCTTAGGATTCCAGGCAGGCGGCTGTTGTGAGTTTTCTGGACTGTGTGGCTGTGGTCTGGTAGTTTTTTGCTCCTCCGGATGTACCTCTGAAGATGTGGAGACTCTGAAGATGTCAGCCCAGATGCGGACGAAACATTAGGCACAAAAACTACCAGACCACAGACCACAGCTCAGAAAACCTACACCAGACCACAGCTCAGAAAACCTACAATGGCCAGTTGATTCTGGCTGTGAAAGCCTTCAAGCCATCCATGTCAGCCTTGCCTACCTCACAGGATTGTTGTGAGGGTAAAATGAAAGAAAAGAAAAAAAGCAGGCAGACTTTTTTATTATTTTAAAAAGCAAAGTTAATTGACAACTATATTTTGTGAAAGGAAGCAGTCAGAGCATGGCAGAGAGCTGGCAAAGCCACTCAGGGGTCCCATTTTGAGCCAGTCGGCACCCTGGGAATTCCAACATAGAGGAGTGGGCGCCACTACTAAACGGCTGTTGCAGGCGGTACAGCCAACAGCAAAATCGGAACCACAGGAAGTGGAGACTGCCACAAAATCTCAGGGAGTGAATAGTCCTAACAGTGATTCTTCTGCTTTTAAAACATTTTCTTGCAAAACTCTTATTGCCAAAAGCGATATCCCCACTCTGCCATAGAGGTTTGCTGGGTGACCTTGGTTTAGCCACATGCTGTCAGCCTCACCTACCTCGCAGGGGTGTTATGAGGGTAAAATGGAAGAAAAGAGAATAAAGTCAGCTGCTTTGGGCCGCATTGGGCAGAGAAGCTGGATATACATATCTAAACAAATGAAATAAATTGTACAATCATCACCAGTCAGTCGAAATGGCTGCAAACACAAACTGGGGAAGAGCGCACTTGGCTTGGTGGGGAGCCCCGTTGATTGTTCTCAGCAAACTGCAATCTAATTTTTTCCGCCTTGCAGCTCTTTCATCGCTCTCCCGTTCTGTTCCCTTCTTTGCTTAGGGCAAAATACATTTACTGCTCAATAAACAAAAAGAGGAATGCAGGCCCATCTTTCTTTCCTTCCACCGGCTCTTTAAAGCCATCCGCCAGCTGAGGTTTTTATTGCTTACACTGTGGGAAACGGCTGATTGATTCCCCCTCTTTCTCATCTCCTCTCTTTAACCTCTATTTCTGTCTGACAGACCGTAGATTCTCTCGTAGTTGTGCTTACGCCAGGCTTCAGTGGCTGGCCGGCCTAACAACATCTGATGTTACGTGGTTAAGGAGATGTGTTTTTCCCTGTCTTGTATGCATTAATAAGGCTGATGGAAAGATGTGGAAGGAGCCGTTCAGACAACGTGACGTGCGTGTGAGGGAGAGGTGGCTGGAAGCCACGAGCCACTCAAACTGGGATACTATTAACAGCATAATCTTCCATTTGCTTCTCCATTTAGCTAGCAGGGTGATGGGCCGGAGCAAGGGGGAACTAAGCTTGGGGCAAGCATGCATCCTGCGCCCCTGTCACACCTGCATCCACGCCCGCCACCACACCCCGGAATGTCCCCGCCACGCCCCCACACCGGCGCCTGACTGGTGTGTCGTATCCCCCCCCCCCCATCCCCTTGATGTTACGCCACTGGCATGGTGCAGTGGTTAAGAGCAGTGGACTCCAATCTGGAGAACTGAGTTTGATTCCTCATTCTTCCACATGAGCGGCAGACTGTAATCTTGCAATTCGGGTTTAATTCCTCACTCCTCCACATGAAGTCTAGCTTGGGCTAGTCACAGTTCTCTCAGAACTCTCTCAGCCCTGCCTACCTCACAAGGTGTCTGTTGTGGAGTGAAGAAGGGAAGGTGTTTGTAAACCACTTTGAGACTCCTTATGGTTGAGAAAAGCAGGGTATAAATCCAAAATTTTCTCTTCCGTTTGTTGTGGTTTGGAGTGTCAGGCTAGGATCTGGGTGACACGAATTCAGATCCCCACTCTGCCAAACTGCTTCAAAGGTTTTCCGGAATAAATATTTCCAGATGGTGCTGGAAGGCCTGCGCTTGGAAGTTCGTCACAGAATTCCACACCCATTATACTTATGAGGGGGCAGGATTCCTACCATTTGAATTGAGAGCCACAGTGGTGTATGAGTTAGGATTTTGAAGTCCCACGTTCACATTCTTACTCTGCTGTGATAGCTGGTCAGGTGACTTTGAGCATGTCCTTCTGTCTCAGTTTAACTTGCCTTAAAGGGTTAAGAAGAAAATATTGTAGGAGAGAACAATTTTGGAAGCCACTTCATGGCCCCTGTTGTCTCTTATAACTCTTATATATAAAGCAGGCTATAAATATCTCAATTGAATAATAAGAGATCAGATACAGACTCTTTTTTACAAAAATAAACATAGACAACTGTAATATTAAGCAGTGGCGTAGCGCCAAGGGGGAGCGTGACGCACTGGGCATGTGCCGGTGCGTGGAAGTGGTGGGGGTGTTCTGGGGTGTGGCAGGGGCGCAGTTCCCCCTCACTATGGCTCTGATATTAAGCAAAGGGGTATCTGTGTTCATCTGTTTGTAGCCAAGCCCAGTGGCACCTGAAAGATTGATGCAATTGATTCCAGAGCCTAGCACGAATCACTTGAAAAACAAGTCACAGTAAAAAGGACACTCGCCAAGTTTTGCTGCTTTGGATGCCTGAACTGGTCACACTCCACAGCGTTCGAAAAATATCTGTGGATCAAGTTAAATCATCCAGGAAACACACTGGAAAACGACACACCTGTTCCGATAGCTGTATGCATACCTCGGTTTTTAAATGCATTTCTTTGCACCTTGCTTTTTAGCCACAAGGAATTCAAATTGTGCCCCCCCCCCCCTTGCTACCACTGAAGCGATTTGAAGAATTGGAAGAATTTTTCAAAGAGAGAAGAACGCTTTGCCAGAGAGATGGCAAGTGTTCAGCAACTGGCTAATGCGCTTCCATGTATAGCCTGTTGGGTGACCTTGGGCTTGTCACAGTTCTCTCAGAACTCCATCAGCCTCACCTACCTCACAAGATGCCTGTTGTGTGAGAGGGGAAGTCTACTTCAAGTCTCCGTAAGGTCAAGAAAATTGGGATATAAAAACCAAGTTGTCTTTTTCTTCATCCTCCCAAATGCTGATGGCGTGGGGTTTTTTTCTGCCTGGGGGTGACTTCAAGTAGACTTTGACTGGCAGCTTCTCCCTCTCTCTCTCTCTCCCTCTCTCCCTCCCTCCCTCTCTCCCTCCCTCTCCCTCTTTCCCTCTCTCCCTCCCTCTCTCTCCCCCTCTCTCTCTCCCTCCCCCCTCTCTCTCTCTCCCTCCCCCTCTCTCTCCCTTCCTCTCTCTCTCCCCCTCCCTCTCTCTCTCTCTCCCTCCCTCCCTCTCTCTCCCTCCCTCCCTCTCTCCCTCTCCCTCTCTCCCTCCCTCCCTCCCTCCCTCTCTCTCTCTCTCTCTCTCTCTCTCTCTCTCGTTTCTATCATGAGCCAGCATGGTGTGGTGGTTAAGAGCGGTGGACTCTAATCTGGAGAACCAGGTTTGCTTCCCCACTCACCCACATAAGCGGCGAACTCCTATCTGGTGACCTGGATTTGTTTTGCTGCTGCTACACGTGAAGCCTGCAGGGTGGTGGTGGGCCAGTCACAGTTCTCTCAGAACTCTCTCAGCCCCACGTACCTCATAAAGGGGTCTGTTGTGGGGAAGAGAAAGGAAGGAGTTTATAGGCTGAGACTTCTTAATGATAGAGAAAAGGGAGATATAAATCCAAACTCTTCTACTTGACAGCAGCAAAGAGATGTTGGGTACTTTGACAGTAGACTTAAAACGTCTGAGCAAAAGGTGGATAGTACAACAGGCCCAAAGAAGAAAAAGAAGAGTTTGGATTTATACCCCACCTTTCTCTCCTGTAATTGGAAGAGGTGGCTTACGAGCTCCTTTCCCTTCCTCTCCCCCAACAAACCCCTTGTTTAGCACTTCCTCATCTGCATCAGAAACACAGAAATAGAACTGTTGACCTCTGTATGTAACGAGCATCTGTTGCACATTGCAAATAGACTTGAGCCTCAGCAGGCTATCCACAAATTGTGAGCGATGTAGAAAAGATGGAAATCCAGTTTAAAAACAGGATATTCCACTTCCTAGCCATTTGGACCCCTGGGGGAAGTTGTCTTTCTTTCTTTTTTGCCATTCAGGTCACTGCCAAGCTATGGCTACCCCCTAGGATTTCCAAGGCAAGAGACGTTCAGTAGTGGTTTGCCATCGGCTGCCTCTACATAGCTGACTTAACGGTGACCACACAGGATTTCCAAGGCAAGAGACGTTCAGAGATGGTTTGTCCTTACCTCGGTTTATGTAGAGACTCTAAGCTTCCTGGGTGGTCTCCCATCCAAGTTCTAACCCTGCTTAGCTTTTGTGAGATCTGATGAGATCAGGCCAGCCTGGGCATAACAAAAACACTCAAAGACATCCAAACATCATAAACCTTTCTTGGGGCAAGAAAAATAGATCTCTAATGCAGCAGCGGGCGGGGATCAAGGAATGCAGATGACGTCTAATATTGCTCGACAAAACTGTTTGGTAAGGGGGCACACACACACCCAGCCGTCATTTTATAGTTGCATTTCAGCCGTAAAGTTTTGGGAAAGTGCTCGTGAAGATTCAGCTAGTTTTTGCTAAACGTTTGCACATTATCCAAGGTTGTCCTCTGCAAGCATGGATAATGTTTAGAAAGGGAATCTGTTTATGTTGACGGCTGTCCGTGATACAGCTGCAGCTATAATTAAATCTTTCGGCTGTTGTTTTTATTTTGTAGTTTTTGAAGGAAAAATATATGCAGGAAAACATTCTTGCTTTTTTATTTTTAATGGAAAGGGGCCGTTGGTGCCTGGCTATATTAGGAGCTAAAATTACAGTCTGCTTCTCTTCCTCTCTGTAATGGTCCGCCACCCACCGCTGTCCTCTGAACTGTGACAAATATTCGACCCTGCCTCTTTGCAGAGGGATGAGTCAGGCCTCCAGAAACTTTTCAGATTGACTCTCATGCTTATGGGAGTTTATAGATTATGTCCAAGGTTGGACACCCTACTTAATTTTGTATTTTCAGTCTTGTCTTCCCTATTTGCTCTGATATTGCTTGGTATTATTATTTTTGCATTCAACTGCAAGTAAGATTCTGGGCACAATCCAACAGGAACAGCTGTCACATGAATTCTGTTCATTTTGATAAGTCTTGTGGATCTTGTGCAAGAGACTTCTCAATGAGGCCGATCCCTCCTCTCCTCTTTTTCTAAACACAGCTGGCTGTTGCTTTGGGTTTTCAAAATCGACCTGGGAGGCTTAGATGCCCAAGGTAATCCAAATACTATGTGCTTCATCCTTCTGTTTAAAAATAAAAATCAGAATGTCTTTGATACCTTTAAATTTTAATGAACGTTTTGCTTTTTTAAAAAGTTAAGGTTTTCTGTCATCTGGACAGAAAGGAAAGGAATCCCGTTTTGTTAGTTGTGATTCCATTTTACTGCAGGTTTGGCCAAATGAATATTTTGTCTTGGTGGGCTACTCTTTGGTAGTCTCCATGCTGGACTACTGCAATGCTCGTTATCTAGGACACTCACTTGAAGATTGTTCAGATATGACAGAAGGCTCAGAATTCTGAGGCTCACTTTTTGACTAAGGTGATCCAAAGGGTTCCTATTGCAGCAAATAGCACTGGCTTTCTGTTACTTCTGGACCCAGTTCAAGGTGCAGATCATTATACAAATAATGATTTTTCTAACATGTATGACTTTGCTTGGACTAGCAGTTTGAAAGGAGGCAGTTGGCCAAGCCAGTGAACTCTATCGGGCTACAGTTGTATTGAACTATAGCCCGGTTGAGGCTAAAGGGCCCAGGAGGGTCCTACCTGTTTGTTCCTCTGGCCTGGTCCCTTTATTTGATTTAAATTGCTGTGACATTGCAATCTGTCCATGTTTACTTACCTGTTGGACCTTCTCCTTCCTGATTTCCAGATTGTCAGAGCTAGCTCTTGGGAGATGTGGAACCATGCAAAGTTCGGACACAGGGGACCAAAAGATTCTAAAATAAGGTTCTGAAAAAACCTCTTTGTCATTCAAAACCTGTCATTCAAATATGCTTCGCATTACTTGTCTACAACAAGAAATCATTTTGCAGCTGAATTATGGGGTGGGAAAGATGACCCCAAATGGTGATCCTGGTGTTTGCCAAGCATATTTAGGGCAGCTTCTTCAAGAGGACAGCCTTTTTTGATATCTGCAGCGTTTCATTCCTTGGGCACGCTTCGAAATGAAAGCCCTCGATAACCATCTTTTTCGCTCTTCCATCGGAGCCCTTGAAGATGTAATTTCTAGATTTTCCTTTTCTGGGATGTGTCTGCTTTTAGGTATTCGCATGTTGGATGGTGACGTCACAGATGTTGTCGAAGCAAGAGCGATTGGCGTCCACCCAGAGTACATTCACATCTACAGTGCCAGCTGGGGGCCAGACGATGATGGCCGGACAGTGGACGGGCCTGGCCCTTTGACTAAGCAGGCTTTTGAACAGGGCATTAAGAAGGTATGGGAGACCTCCCCCACTAGTGGCCGGGGGGGGGGGGGCTGGCAATCCTAGAGTCCAATCCATGGTCCAAAAGCCCATCTTGAGGTGCTTGGATTTGCCTTTAATTTTATTTTCACATAAGCCATTTCTAGCAAGGACTGAGTCAGGTAGAACTTGGAGAACCAGCATGGTATTGTGATTAAGAGTGCTGGACTCTTATCTGGAGTACTGAGTTTGAGTTTGATTCCTCCTATGTTTACTGATCCTTTGTTTATTGATATTATGGGTTTTTTTGAGTTTTAAAAAACTATATTAACAAGAAAAATACAAAAAACGAACATTACAAACTAAACATTTATGTAATAACACGCATGAAATAACTCACAATTACTATTGACTTAAATTAGGAAACTTATAAAAAGATAACATTTCCATAAGAAGAACAATTTTGAATTATTTCAATGGTTAATAGGCTAAGATATTATGTTTTTTGATGTTGTAGTAGGATGTTATGATTACTGATAGTGTTATTATATTGTTGTGCACCACCCAGAGCCTTTTGGGGGAGGGCGGTATATAAATTAAATTTACGATATGATACCTTCGCATGAACTGTGGATGGTCATTTGGTGAACAGGGTTTGATTCCCCGTTCCTTCACGTTAAGCCTGCTGGGTGACCTTGGGCAAGTCACAGTTCTTTCAGTACTCTCTCAGCCCCACCTACCTCACAGGGTGTCTGGTTTGAGGAGGGGAAGGGAAAACATTTGTAAGTTGCTTTGAGACTCCTTAACGGTTGAGAAGAGCAGGGTGTACATCCAACTCTCTTTTATTTATTTATGTAAAATAAGAATATCCTACCATGAAGCTTTGCTTTTCTCTCCCTAGCTACTGTTTCTCTGTTCTAAAACTTACATTCGTGAAAATATGTTCAGAGATCGGGGGTGGGAGAAGGTGTAAATATGACGGGTCAGGCCTTCCCTGTAGCTCACTCTCTTCTGTTCTTTCTTTTTTTGGGATGGACGCTTAGGGCCGTAAAGGGCGGGGTTCTATTTTTGTCTGGGCCTCTGGAAACGGTGGCAGAGCGGGGGACCACTGCTCTTGCGATGGATACACCAACAGCATCTACACTGTCTCTGTCAGCAGCACCACCGAGAATGGAAACAAACCGTGGTACTTGGAGGAATGTGCGTCCACCCTTGCCACAACCTACAGCAGTGGGGCTTTCTATGAGCGTCAAATTGTAAGTCAACACAGGCTTAGACTGGTTAACCTATCTGCCTGTTGGGGATTGGACAGATCTGTGCCCAAATTCAGACTTAGGGTGTGGATTGTCCAGTTCTACGCCCCCCAGATCAGAGACAATCCGCAGCAAGGGATTTAGATGGAGGAGAAGCAGTTTGAAAATCCATTTTTCAGCCTAGGCTAGGTTCCACTCACCAATCTAAACACTTCATTCTCCCTTCTAATAGCCGGGCCTTTGTTAGCAATCAGTTATTCTACAAGGACACGGACATATTCTAAACTCCCACCCATTCAACTCTGAGGTTCTTTTTTTAAAATTATTAGGTTGTGTCAGGAAGCACTTATTTATGCAAAATGTTAATAGCTTATCTTCTTTTTAATGACTAGGCAGTGTACAGTGTGAACAGTAAAATGACAATATAATAACTGATGCGATTGGAGAGGAACCGCTAGGCTAAGCTGACTGTCCAAAAGTGGACACTTAAAAGTGGACACTTAAAAATCTGTTGGCATCTCAAAAACTCCTCACTGCAGACACTTTAAACAGAATTTTTGAGGAAAAAAAGATAATCTCTCTACCCAAATGTTAAATAGCAATCCCATGAATATGTGGGAGTAAATCCGTAACACTTTAAAAGACCTCTCCCCAGTTTCTGGCCATTGTAGAATTATTCTGAATGTTTATCAATTTAGAGGAAGAGCCATTAAGTGGAATGAAATGACTCTTAAAGGCCTCAAACATCCCATAGTAGAACAGCCACACAAAACATAAATTAATCAAAATCCTTGAATGAGCATTAAAAAAGAACAGAAACTACAGCTTTTAGAAACCACAACCTAAATCCACCTCCAAACAGTTTGTTAGTAGAAATCAGCTGTAGGGAATCGAAAACGTTTTAGAAAATAAGAAAAAGAACTCGATAAGCATTGATCATTGTAATGTTCCACAGCAGGGGTGCCACCCTTGTGAAGGCCCCGTCTTCGATACATGCCAGCCTAACTTCAGGAGGGCATGCACAGGATGGCCTTTGAGGACAACCTGAGCTAGGTGGTCTGGTGCAGAGGGGAGATGACCATTCTTCTTCTGGATAGCTCTTGACCTTTCTTCAGTGGTTTCTCTTTTGACCTCAAACTCTACAGTCTACTTAATTTTCAACCTCCTCTTCCTCCCTCTTTCTCCTTTTCCAAAGCTAGTGTGGTGGTTAAGAGCAGGTGGATTCTAATCTGGAGAGCCGAGTATGATTCCCCACTCCTCCACTGGAGTGGCGGAGGCTTATCTGATGAACCAGCTGTGTTTTCTCACTACTACATTCCTGCTGGGTGACCTTGGGCTAGTCAGTTTTTCGGAACTCTCAGTCCCTACCTCCCAAGGTGTCTGTTGTGGGGAAAGGAAGGGAAAGGAACTTGTAAGCCACCTTACAGGAGAGAAAGGTGGGATATAAATCCAAACTTCTCCTCCTCCTCCTCCTCCTCCTGCTTAGCAGCCTCCCGTTGCAATTCCCCCTGAGTCCTCTTCAGTCAATGATGTGAAGATTAAGCCCCCTCCCCTTCCCTTATCACAAAAATGCTTGCAAAAACAAGTGAGGGGGGAACGGGAGGGTAAGCTCAGAAAATGGTGCCAAAGAGGTAGTTCAGAGATGGCAGGAGAAATGTTTTAAAGGGTTCACACAACAAAGAATCCCTTTTTCCTGTTGACACAACAGAGAATCCCCTTTTCTGTTGACACAACAGAGAATCCCCTTCCTTGGTCACACAACAGAGAATCCCCTTTCCTGGTCACACAACAGAGAATCCCTTTTTCTGGTCACACAACAGAGAATCTCCTTTCCTGGTCACACAACAGAGAATCTCCTTTCCTGGTCACACAACAGAGAATCCCTTTTTCTGGTCACACAACAGAGAATCCCTTTTTAAAACATTTCAGACTGAAGAATAGTTTTCAAAGGGGATTCATTTAAAACATTTCCAAGCTGGAAATAAAACATTTTGAGAATGGAAAGGGGGAAAAACAATGTGGAACTCCATGGAGGAAACATTTGATTTCCTGCCTCGAAGCATTTCAAAGTGTCTGTGCGGAAAGGGCAAGCCACCTCTGCTTCTCAGCTGGTTTGAAAGCCTCTTGCTGGGATTGCCATAAGTCAGTTGTGGCTTGATGGCACTACATGTATCATGGTCAGATTACTTCAAAAATTGTCCGTATGGGATGTTCTCCCTTCTTCTCAGTGTTCCCATATATTGTCTGACCCTGACCGCTAATTTTTGCTTGCCACCTAACAACTGTACCCTCATTTGTCATTAGGTTACCACAGATCTGAGGAAACGCTGCACAGATGGCCACACAGGGACCTCTGTGTCTGCCCCCATGGTGGCAGGAATCATCGCTTTGGCGCTGGAGGCCAAGTAAGAACCTATCCTCTGTGAATCCACTTTATCTACACTCCTCTTCCAGGGAAGAGATGATAAAGAGATGAAGAGAGCCAGTGTGGTACAGTGATTAAGAGCAGGTGCACTTTAATCTGGAGAACCAGGTTTGATTCCCCGCTCTGTCAATTGAGCGGTGGAGGCTTATCTGGTAAACTGGATTAGTTTGTGCACATGCCAGCTGGGTGCCCTTGGGCTAGTGAGTCACAGTTCTTTGGAGTTCTGTGAGCCCCACCCACCTCACAGGGTGTTTGTTGTGGCGGGGGGAGGGGGGAGAAGGGAAAGGAGATTGTAAGCCCCTTTAAGTCTCCTTTCAGGAGAGAAAGGGGGATATAAATCCAAACTCTTCTTCTTTTTCTTCTTCTAAATTGGCCCAGTGCCACCAAACGTTCCCAGTTCATTTCCCCTTTCCAAATTTTGCAGCCTGCTTTATTTTTTTTTACAGTGGGGAAGAATAGAATGATCTCCAAACTCGAATGTCACACTTCCTTTAGTACACCCATGCTGCGACGGATGCCTCCATCACTAATGTAGCACCGGCTGCTGTGAATTCGCAGTAGCAGAGACAGTTGGTTTCGTTATTGGGAGAAGGCTGAGCAATGCTCTTCCCCAGCGCATGTTTCAAGATAAATTAGCTCCGTTTTGAAACTCTGTGTTCTGGGAACGCCGCTGGAAGAGAAGCGTTTGTTACAAATAAATTAAAAAGAGTTAGGCCTGTATGTTTGGTGATCGTTTCGTTCTCAATATAAAACATACCGTTAAGGAGCTGGGATCAAGCACATTAAATGATGTTGAATGGTCGCCAGCTTTGTTTTGTAGATGGAGAGGGAATGGATTCAAATGTTTGCTGCTTGGGGCTTTGATATAATTATAAATCAGGGTTTGAGACACTGTAAGAGATGCCTGTGGAGCAAAAAACAACATAAGATAATGCAAAAGTTTGCAATTACAATAGTTCTAAGTATTTTGACTTTGCAATCACATAGTTGGAGGTTAGTATTTTGTTTCTGCTGACCGTGGAATGGCAAAAAGTTTTAAATCTAACCTGTGTGTGTGTGTGGAAATCTTCCTACACATGTGAGTCATTGTCGTGGTTAGCATGTCGGATTAGGATCTCTTCTACAGAAACTTGATGGGTGACCTTGGGCCTGTACCATATTCTCAGCATAACCTACCATGCAGGGCTGTTGTTGTGTGGGTAGAGTGAATGAGGTGAGAACAATGTAAAAGGCCCTGTTGAGCCCCGGTTGGGAGAGAATAATAATAGAAATCAATGATTTTTTCTCCCTACATTTTTCCTTCCCCTGAAACGATACCCACATGCAATGAGAAACTGTTATCTCACACTTCATGCCTTTTATGTGGCCTGTTGAAGTGCTTGTCTTCACCTGCAGCAGAATGAGGTAGCTTATCTTGTGGTGGAAAGAATTGGCTGTAGTTGAGAGGTCACATTTTAAATAAGTAATAAATGGCCTTGCAAGTAGAAATCTAGCAGGGCCAGCTGCAGTGATGAGCTAGGTCTCTGCTTGCAGGGAGAGAGTTTTTAAATTGAGGAACATGAGAAAGTGGCATCTGCCTGTAAACTCATCCCCTTGTTCTGCCCCACAAGTGATTAGAATGCCTTCAGTGTCAAAAGCCTTTTATTCCCCTTGTTGCAAATCTTCACAATAGCCTAATCAGGAAAATCAGAATTATCACTGTCCCTTTTGGAGCGCTGTTTCAGAATCCCATCACTGACTACCATTTGCTGTCAAACACCTGTTTTAAACTGCTTCCCTTTCTCCCATTATGCTTAGCCCTTTGTTGACCTGGCGAGACGTTCAGCACTTGCTTGTTAAAACATCTAGACCAGTACATCTCTTATCCCGGGACTGGAAAACAAATGGTGCTGGATGGAAAGGTAAGACCAGTCAGATGCATTTTGTAAGGGTTGGTTGCTGGGAAGCAGGCAAAGATACATATAATTTGGAATACCGTGTCTAGCAAAGGAGGGTAATGGAAGTTAATCTGGAGAGATATTAACAGAAAACTTGATGAGCCTGGTCCACTTTGAACTTTAAAAAAAATTTAGGATCTTTTAGGAGCAGCAGTGGCATAGTGGTTAAGAGCAGGTGCACTCTTATCTGGAGAACTGGGTTTGATTCCCCACTGTTCCGCTTGAGCTGTTGAGGCTTATCTGGGGAACTAGATTAGCCTGTGCACTCCAACACACACCAGCTGGGTGACCTTGGGCTAGTCACAGTTCTTCTGAGCTCTCTCAGCCCCACCCACCTCACAGGGTGTTTGTTGTTGGGGTGGGGGGTAAGGGAAAGGAGATTGTAAGCCCCTTTGAGTCTCCTACAGAAAAGAAAAGGGGGTATAAACCCAAACTTCTTCTTCTTTCCAGTCTCAGCATGAAACTGCAGATATGTGTGTTTTTTCTTGACTATATTAACGAAATTCAATAACGGTATTGCTGTTAAAATCGATGCTTCAATGGCCTAGTAAATGGAGAGAAAACAGCATAGAACCTAACAGCAGTTTGAAAGAAACAAAAGCAAGATTTGCTGAACAGGATAAGTGGGACAAAATGGTCTTCCGACTGTGCATGAAAATTAAGACACGAATGCATATTTGTATATTGGAAAAATGCTTCTTGATACGAATCCTTGGAGATGCTCCATACCCACCTGCTGTCTTAAAGCTTCACTATTTCAAAGCCCATAGTACCAAGAAAGCAATTAATAAAGCACTTTAGAGCTTTTATACAGATTATCACACCCTCCCTTACAAAAGGCCTTTAAGTGTAGTCAGCTTTCGAGCTCAGACAGAGTGCAGGTTGTACATCTCAGTCCATTCATGGGGTGCCAATTGCAGCTGTATGAAGCCTCGGTTTGCCTCGGGGTCATGCGGGGAAGGGAGAGGCTAACTTTAAGGCGCTGAAAGTGGTTATAATTCCTCACCTCACTCCTGACCATTTGTCTCCTGTGGTTACCCATTTGTTGGTCATGAACGATTAGAAATGCATAAATCTGCCTTGAGCAGAGCTGGCATGTTGATCCCTTGATTCTGTACTCTGATGGGCGTCAGCTCTTCGTAGTGCCAGGGAAAGATCTTTGAAAACACCTGCTACTACGCTCTAACTTGGGATGCCAGCAAACAAAACCGGATTTTGGGACATGCGCTTTTCAATTGAGCAGCAGCCCCTCCCCAAATTAGCAGCTCAGATGCCATCCGCCACCCATCTTGGTCATATAATTTTGCTTCTAGGCAAGGAGGCTGGGAAGGAATTGCTCCCCAGTTTTTTCCCTTTTTACATTTCTGTTGCTCCCGCTTTTAAAGCCAGCAAGCCCAAGGAGCTGCTCAATTCAAAAGCGCATGAACTGGAAAAAAGAAAATGGGTTCTGGTTCTGTTGGGTTTTCTGGACTGTGTGGCCGTGCTCTGGAGGATCTTGTTCCTAATGTTTCACCTGCATCTGTGGCTGACTTCCCTCTGTGACACACCTCTGAAGATGCCAGCCACAGATGCAGGCGAAACATGAGGAACAAGATCCACCAGAGCACGGCCACACAGCCCGGAAAACCCACCAGAACCAGTTGAATCCGGCCGTGAAAGCCTTTGAAAATGGGTTCCTTTAAAATGACTGCAATCCGATAGATATTTGCTGTGCGGAATCCACCTCTCTCTCTCTGTATATAAAATGCAGGAGTCTCATGTTTTCCTTAACTGGCACTGAGCTGCCCTTGACATTCTGCCAGTCTTGGAGGGCACTGCGCTTGCTCGGTGCTCATCAGGACAGTTTGCAGGAGGAAAGGAGGTGTCGTTTTTAATTTGGGAAGTTGCCTTTTCAGGAATACCCAGGGACTTCCTCGAGCGGGATGCAGCTCCCATAGGTGTCCTGTTTTATTTTCCTGCTGTCACAATTGGCACCGGCCACCAACTTTTCTATTAGCTACTGTAATTTATCCCTCCCCCAACCCCCAGCTCACACAGGATTAAGGTATAAATCCAAATCAATATCCTCCAAAAGTTTCCTGAGCCTGAAGTGCTCCCGTATCCATTTCAAGAAAACTCTTTCTATTACCAGAGCTGCAGACCTGCCAAGAAGCAGCTATTGGCAGTTGTGAGATTTGATAATCCTCTTCAAAGCCTTTTTTATCAATGGGTATTTGCAAGCCCTTGTCTGTTTCAGCAGGCAATCCGAACAGCAGTGAAAGACGCCAAGGAAAAAGGGTTTGGGGAAGGGCTTGCGTGAGAGGGAGGCGAGATCTGAGAAATCCCTGCTTTAATTTTGGCTGAGCTCGAAGTGACAAATGGTTGTCGAGGTTTAGAAGGAGCCCTCTTCAGAATGAAATTCTGTCGTGCAAGCTTTGGGCGAGCCGACAATAATCCTCTTTTGTAGCAACTACCGGTAATGCTTCTAAAAATGAATCTCCCAGGGGTTCCCGACTGCCACCCTCCTAGAAATAGAGGGTGCTTTATATGGACCGAGGTGCACTCGCAAAAAGAGGAACCTTCGACACATGTTCTTGTGATTCTAGGACTGTGTGTCTTATAATTTATTTTCCTACTAATTTACTTTATTCATAGCCTCCCTTTTGCACAGAGACTCGAGGGAGATTTCAAAAATGACCTAATCGGATAGCATAAGAAAGCCAGCCTTGTGCACTAGCTAGAAATAAGCCCGCCTTGTCTAGTAGTTAGCATAAGAAAGCCAGTCTTGTCCAGGCTAGGATCTGGGAGACATGGGTTCGAATCCCAGCTTTGCCATTCAAACTTGGACCAATGATACCATCTCAGCCTTGTGTGTAGAAGAAGAATTCATCCCCACTTTATGTTTTAATGTGGAATCCCCTGTGCTGACAGTGGTGAGCAGAACTGCTGATTTCAGTGGACACTTTAAGTTCTGTTTGGGATGGCTTTGGGGGCTTAAACATATATTAAGCAATTATTATTGAACCCCTTTCCTCTTCTATGTGACTTTAGAAGATTCTTCGGCCATTTATGCATGCAGTGTTTACCTCGCGGCTGTGTGCTTCATCAGTGGGGTTTTTGTGCTGTGTTGTATCTCAACGGGTTTCTCCCACTGTGAAGTGAACATATTTGCCCTTATGCCGACCCTCCGTAGCTTACACTATCCACTGGGAGTAATTGCTTTCCCATAGAAAGCAAAATAAATGCTAATTCACTTTGTTTTCATGGGTGTGTTGGGGGGGCTTTTGCCAGGTTTCAAAAACTACATGGCTTCTCTAATCTGCAGTTTAGTTAAGTTTGGGAGGGAGAAAACATGTGCACAACCAAGAATCTGACCCGAAGGGAATGTACACTCACTGCATGGCAGACCACAAGTACATAAATTCTCAGTTTCTTTAGAATATTAAACCAATATTTTATATAGTGTTTTCAGTGTCCAAAGAAGTTCACGTACATTATGTTAAAAATCTTTTCAACACTCCTGTAAGTTAGTCAAATATCACCGGGCCCCTATTTCAGATGAAGGTAAGAAGCTAAGAGAGAATGCTGTTGCTAAGGTGATTGAGGAAATGCATTTTAGAGGTAAAATTCAAACCCTGGGCCAACACTGTTTTAGCCACTGTGGTGTACCATGGACCTCTTCTGGTTTGGCCACTGTGGAGTCCCACTCACATGGCAGTTGAGCAGCATGTATGTTTTGAAATAAGGAAAGGAGGGACCACAAAATCCCCACAAAACAAGACTGAATCTTGAAAGTCACAGAGTATGCTGAGATGGCAAGGCTGTTGGCGGTTATAAGAGACAAGAATACGGACAATTTTCTGGAAGACTGGAAATCCTTTGCAGACTACTTATTGAAAACACATACAAACAGAGAAACAACGGCAGGATTTGAGGCTTAAATGAAAACAGCGTGCTGGATGAAGACAACTTTACAAGAAGGACTATGGGGAAAATGCAGATATTAATTATAAACACGGAGTTCAATTTATGCTTGGATCCTTAGTGAGGTAGCTTGAAGTCACCATATATATGTGTAGGTGTTTGTGTATGTGGGGTGTTTTTCTTTTCTTTTCACTTAGTACTGTTATTATAGGGGGAGGGGGACTAGATTGGGATTTTTCATTTTATCTTTCTATGTATGTTGTTTAGATATGTAAAATAAATAAAAATTCTCATCGAGAAACAAGGAAAGGTGACAGAATACCTATGCGAACTTTCTAAAAGCAGCCGGTGCTTTGAATATAAACCATTGAATATGCACCAGCAGCTCCGTTGCTGTGAAAGTCTCTGTTTAGCATATTTAGCGCCGATTCTATTTTCCCAAGCTTGCTACAGAGTGAGAGACTAAGAGAGTGGCATTTTTAAAAAGGGTTTTGACAAGTGTAAAGAACAAGCGCAAACTCTCCCACCAGGAGAGAAAATAAGTTTCCTTTTGTTTTATGTCTCTTGGAAACTATAACACAGAGGATCAAAAATATGTGAATAACTTCCTGGGTAGTGGGGATTTCCCCTCCACTCTCTCTTTAATAAACAAGTGAGTACTTGAGAAAACTGTTTTCCCCCCCAGTTAGCCATCTGTATGGTTTTGGCCTGGTGGATGCAGAAGCGCTCGTTGTCGAAGCCAAAAAGTGGCAGACTGTCCCCGCTCAACATGTTTGTATCGGAACGGCCAATAATCGACCTCGGTGAGTGTTAATGGGGTTGAGACCCTTTTGCTCCCTTATGGGTGTAGAACTTTCTTTGTGCGTGTCTGTGTCTGTGAAGTGCTGTCAAGTCCTCCTAACTCATGGTGACCTTAGGAATCAATGCCCTCCAAAATATCCTACTGTTCAATATCCTTGCTCAAATCTTACAAACTGAGAGCTGTGGCTTCCTTGATAGTGTCGATTAATCTCATGTTGGGTCTTCCTTGAGAGCCAGTGTGGTGTAGCTGTTAAGAGAAGAAGAGAAGAAGAGTTTGGATTTATATCCCCCTTTTCTCTCCTGCAGGAGACTCAAAGGGGCTGACAATCTCCTTGCCCTTCCCCCCTCGCAACAAACACCCTGTGAGGTGGGTGGGGGCTGAGAGGGCTCCGAAGAACTGTGACTAGCCCAAGGTCACCCAGCTGGCGTGTGTGGGAGTGTACAGGCTAATCTGAATTCCCCAGGCGCAGAGCTGGGAATCAAACCCGGTTCCTCCAGATTAGATATACTAGCTCTTAACCTCCTACGCCACTGCTCCTATGCCACTGCTGCAGGCGAACTCTAATCTGGAGAACTGGGTTTGATTCCCCACTCCTTCACATGAGCGGCAGACTCTTCTCTGATGAACCAGATTTGTTTCCCCACACCTACCTTCCTGCAGGGTGACCTTGGGCTAGTCACAGTTCTCTCAGAACTCCCTCAGCCCCACCTACCTCATAAGGTATCTGTTGTGGGGAGAGGAAGGGAAAGGAGTTTGTACATTGCTTTGAGACTCCTTACAAGAGAGAAAGGTGGGGTATAAATTCTCAGTGATTCTTGTCTTCTATGTGACCAAAATATGACAGCTTCAGTTTAGTCATTTATCTTCTAGGGACAGTTCTAGCTTGATTTGATGTAGAACTCACTGATTTGGGGGTTTTTTGGCAGTCCCCAGTATCCATTGCACTCTCTTCCAACACCACGTTTCAAAGGAATTTAGTTTCTTCCTTCCTTCTCAAGGACAGCCCCAAGTGGACTGCCTTGTAGTATTTGTTGGAAACAGCTGCTTTTCCCGGGGTTCTCAGTGGTTCTCCATCCGTGGGTGTATAAGAAACAAGGAAGAAGGGGAGAAAGAAAACACGCCGTCACCTTCTGCTTTTTCGTTTCTTGCAAATGTGTGAGCCAGCAAAAGAAGGTAGCAACCTGCAGAAAGCACAGTATATCTAAAGGGCTGGGATGGGAAGTTCGAAGAACATATGGATGCTGGCTTATGATGAAAAGCTTACGGCGTCTTTGCTGGGGTTTCATGGGCTTCTTTGGATAAAGCACTAAATTGCCCAGACATGGAGCTGTTCTGTAATTGCTATTGTTTAGTTACGTCTGTGAGCTTGTTCCTTGGGAGGCCATGCGGGCAAACACATTCTGAGATCTCTTCCAGCCATTAAAAAAAATCCTGTGGGGGCGGGGGCACTCCAATTTGTGCTGGTATAGCTTGAGATGGCTTTTGTATTGACAACTGGTTTTAATTACCCAACTGCGTAAACTTTTTCTGAACCCAGAGGGTGACTGGAAGTCAGTTCAGCTCTGCCTTGACGTACATTCGCTGCCTGGCAAACAATTTCCTTCTCTGCTTTTTCTCACCAGGGATTGAGCACAGCTGAAAAAGCCATGGCGCATCGGTAAAGCCCAAGGGGATGCCGGCTAATGCTGGGTTCTTCTGAGGCATTCCTTGCTTTACTGTGGTGCAAAGTGCCATGAAGTTACAGCTAACTTACAGTGACCCTGTAGGGTTTTCAAGTCAAGAGACGTTCAGAGGGGATTTGCCATTGCCTACCTCTGCATGGGCTGAGATAGTTCTGAGAGAACTGTGACTGGTCCAAGGTCATCCAGCAGGCTTCACATGGAAGAGTGGGGAATCGGACCTGGTTCTCCAGATTAGGCCCCTTCCGCACATGCAAAATAATGCGTTTTCAAACCACTTTCACAACTGTTTGCAAGTGGATCTTGCTATTCCGCACAGCTTCAAAGAGCACTGAAAGCAGTTTGAAAGTGCATTATTCTGCGTGTGCGGAATGAGCCTTCGAGTCTGCTGCTCTTAACCCCTACACCACGCTGGCTTTTGCCTGGTCCAATAAGGAAGAGAAAAGCCAACAATAACGACTCCCAAGGTTCACGTAAAGCACTTCTTTCTCCAGAGTGGTCAAGGAAAGCTGTGATTGGCGCTTTGCTTTGGGGAAGAGGGAAGTCGGCATCAGGAAACACATTCGTGAGCTCTGAGGTGCCCAGCGCATCAGGCTGGAAATGAAGGAATGACAACCACCAAACAGCCACTGTTGTTAACACTTACATAGTGCCACTAATACCCCTTCCGCACATGCAGAATAATGCACTTTCAGTCCACTTTCAATGCACTTTGAGCTGGATTTTACTGTGCCAAATACAAAATCCACTTGCAAACAATTGTGAAAGTGGATTGAAAGTGCATTATTCTGCATGTGCGGATGGGGCCTAAGTGTTCAAAGTGTATCATAACACAGTACACACAAAATGCTACCTTGTAGTCAAAAACGTAATTCCCCTGTTGCAGATGAGGGAATGAAGTTAAGCGAGAATCATTCGATAAATTCTTGTGAGATTTACACTGGGGAAAGCACAGTCCTTTGGCTATTATCCTAATCTGTATCATACCAGAGGGTGTCCTAACAAGACCTAGAACAGAATCGGCAAGGCTTTTTTCTTACCTGCTCCTGTTCTAGGTGGCCAGAGGGTAGTATTACACCTGTCTGCTGTTCAGGGCTCACGCAGGTGAACCAAGAGTACTTCCTTTCTCTTAAAGGTGATGATTTTGCCCTATGTGTAGTACAAACCCAGAGAGACCTAGAATGGTGTAATGATTAGGACTGGTGGACTCTGATCTGTTTTATTCCCCACTCCTTCACACCAGCAGTTGATTCTAATCTAGTGAACAGGGTTTGCTTCGCCACTCTTCCTCATGAAGCCTGCTGGGTGACCTTGGACCAGTCACAGTTCTCTCAGAACTCTCTCGGCCCCACCTACTTCCCAAGATGTTTGTTGTGGGGGAAGGGAAAGGAAGGCATTAATAAGCCACTTTGAGACTCTTTGACCCCTTCTGCACGTGCAGAGTAACGCACTTTCACAATTGTTTGCAAGTGGATTTTGCTATTCCGCACAGCTGCAAAGTGTGTTGAAAGTGGTTCAAAGGTGCCCTATTCTGCCCGTGTGGAAGGGACCTTTAAAATGTAGAGAAAAGTGGGGTGTCAAAACCAACTCTTCTTCTTTTTTGCTGCCTTATGTAAACTGTGACTTTGGTGCCCCCCCTCCCCCCGTTCAACAGAGAGAACATGGAGAGGTCTGAAAGGAACATCTTACTTAACTGGGCATTCAAAATGAACAACATGTAAACAAAAGGAGGAGGAGGAGGAGGAGAAGAGTTTGGATTTATATCCCCCCTTTCTCTCCTGTTGGAGACTCAAAGGGGCTTACAATCTCCTTGCCCTTCCCCCCTCACAACAAACACCCTGTGAGGCAGGTGGGGCTGAGAGAGCTCCTGGAAGCTGTGACTAGCCCAAGGTCACCCAGCTGGCATGTGTGGGAGTGCACAGGCTAATCTGAATTCCCCAGATAAGCCTCCACAGCTCAGGCGGCAGAGTGGAGAATCAAACCCGGTTCCTCCAGATTAGATACACGAGCTCTTAACCTCCTACGCCACTGCGTAGGAGGAGTAGGAGGAGTTTGGATTTATACCCACCTTTCTCTCCTGGAAGGAGATTCAAGGTGGCCTACATGCTCCTTTCCCTTCCTCTCCCCACAACAGACACCTTGTGAGGTAAGTGGGGCTGAGAGTTCTAAGAGAACTGTGACTTGCCCAAGGTCACCCAGCAGGATAAGGTCTTGTTAAACCCTTCATGTTCCAGAAGACTCTAGAACTCTAGAAGCAGGTTAATTCCAAGCTACCCTTCAAGTGAGTAGAGTGGTTGGGGACTAAGCTGTCAGTCTGTTTCTTTGTGTATACTTTGGGATGAATGATAGATGGAGGGATGAAAATACACCCATCCTTGCCTGTCTGTTTCCTGACCCAACAGCATCCTTCCAGTTGTGGTGCACCTATGCTCTCAAAATGTATCCCCTTCCAGCTGCTGCGGGCATCTCCTTCGCTTATTTTCCTAGGATGGTTGGGATACTGGCAATGTTCTTTCAGCTGTGCCCTGTTTGTCTGTGCGTTGAAGCCATCTGGGAATTGGAATGTTTTGAAAAGGGCCATTCCACAGCTGGTCAATCAGGATAACATCTGGGTTTCAAGATCCCCTCCCAAGAGCATGTTTGCTGTTTACCCTGAGTGGACCGGGTGGCCGAGAACTCATGTCCAGACTGAATTTCAACAGGGGATGCTTGGTGGAGATCATTGACATTTCAACCAGACCTGCCATATGTATGCCACAAAAAGAATTGCTAAAATGTTCCATGCATATAAGACGTTTTGAGGCTGGAAATAAAACATTTGGGGCTATAAACCACGTGGAACTCCTCAGAGGGAACATTTTATTTCCTGCCTCAAAATGTTTTATTTTGATTGTGTGGAAAGGACTAGAGACTTCATGCATAATCACTACATTCCACAATTGTGTGATTTGTTGTGGGCATGAGAGCTCTGATGGACACGCAGAGAGTATCCCGTGTTCAACGGATCCCCTTTCCTGTTTCAAGAGAGAGCAACAGAGCAGTAGCTCTGCTTCTGAGAGCCAGCATGGTGTAGTGGTTAAGAGCAGATGGATTCTAATCTGGAGAACTGGGTTTGATTCCCCACTCCTCTACCTGAGTGGCAGAGGCTTATCTGGTGAACCAGATGTGTTTCTGCATTCCTATATTCCTGCTGGGTGACCTTGAACTAGTCATAGTCTCTCCTGAACACTTTCAGCCCCACCTACCTCACAGGGTGTCTGTTGTGAGGAGAGGAAGGGAAAGGAGCTTGTAAGCCACCTTGAGTCTCCTTACAGGAGAGAAAGGTGGGGTACAAATCCAAACTCTTCTTCTTCTTCTAACAAGGTCGTTCTGTGATGCGGCATGCTGGGGAAGCCCTATTGATATTTTCCCCTACACAACGTATTTGTGATTGGAATGAAAAATTGCTTTCCTGACTCGATTTGGCACGCCCATATTTTCGATCAGGATTCCAGGTGCCGACAAGTGCTGCTTAAACCGGAGAAAGTCAGGAACGGTGGCGCAAATCCACATCTCGAAACAGTTGGCGCAGATCCACATCTTGAGATGGGGTCATGCTGCATGCCAATAACGTTTTGATGTCTCCTTTTTAAAAAGAAAAAATAATAATAAAATGTCTCCCTCTCCCTGAGAAATGACATCACTGTTTACAGCTTTTTTCAGTTCTGCCTTTATGAGTAAGGCAAAGTGAAAGACTGACGATGTAATCCCCGCTGAGAATTTTCAAACATATGCTCTGAAGCATCTCTGGAGTAATCCTGGGGGCTGACAAGCCGCTCCCTCCCAATGAATTAGACATCAACAACACGCTCCAAACCCTGTGCTGGGAGTTGGTTTGCTGCTGGTGGGTGGGTGACTGTGTAGCAGAGAATGGAGCCTCTGAAAGCACGAAATCCTCCACTGATGTCATCGCTGTTGTTTTAGGAGATGTTGCAAGATGTTGCTTTTCTTTTGAACTGAATTAGAAATCCCAAAAACAGTCCATTCCTAACCCAAGGAAAACCTTTTTGTGCAACTTAGCTTGAGAACAGTACCATTGATTGGAAATTGCCAGAAATTGTGGGTCTTTCAGGCTTTCTGGTTGGCCCCCTGTAAGCATGCAAGAGCAGCCATAATGTATTGGACCAATGATCCATCTAGTCTAGCATCCTGTTTCTCGCACATATACCTGTGTGGGGAAATAGGATAAATGGACCATTTGTCTGAGCTATAGAGATGTTGTAGGGTATGCCTTAGTGTTTCTCAGATCGACCCATCTGAGCCTTCCAGTAGGGGTAAGTGACAACGGGGGCGGGGGGGAGGGCATATTTCAGATTTGGGTTTAATAGTCCCAGAAAATACCTATACCAGCAAAAAAAATTGAGTACTCAAACCTGAAAATTTCCAGGTGTCTTCGGATTGCACCTGTTGCGTCTAAAACCCAGCCAGCAAGGACATGAAGGGGAAAGGGAGAGGGTTGTTTTTGGTTGTTGTTTTTTTTTTAGAAATGGTGGTGGGACCAAAGTGACATTACTTTTGGCAGTATCCACTTTTCAGCTCCCTTAAATTGCCACCCTTTTTTCTGGACTAAAATACCAATCAGGTATTTTTCAGGTTTTTTTCGGTTCGGCTTTACCCAACTTACACTCCTGCCCTTTAGAAACATCAACCTTTCCTTTCTTTCTGAACATTTAGGTTCATCCCTACCAACAAGATGGTGAGGACAGTGACTGTAACAAACGCCTGTGCTGACCAGCGCAACCATCATGTGGTACACTTGGAGCATGTTGTTGTGCGGATTACCATGGTGCACCCTCGGCGAGGAGACCTCCAGATCAGCCTGACGTCTCCTTCTGGAACAAAGTCTCAACTCCTGGAGAGGAGGTGAGCTGAACCATATCTTGAACACAACACTGTTTCTGCTCCAGAGCATCTATGGCTGTGATGGACCATGCTGTATTAAATTACTCCTTCCTGTCTGGCTAGGAAGAACTTAGTTGGGGGAAGGAAGGAATCATAGAGTTGGAAGAGACCCCAAGGGCCATCCAATCCAACCCCCTGCCATGCAGGAAGACACAATCAAAGCACCCTTGACTGATGGCAATCCAGCCTCTGTTCAAAAACCTCCAAAGAAGGAGAGAGATTCTGGCTCTGAGGGCACTTCCGCACATGCAGAATAATGCGCTTTCAATTCCCTTTCACAATTGTTTGCCAGTGGATTTTGCTATTCTGCACAATAAAATTTAGCTGCAAAGTGCATTGAATGTGCATTGAAAGTTCATTATTCTGCATGTGCAAAAGTGCCCTGAATCTTGCAGAAGAGCCAGCTGCACGGGGGTACCTGGTGAAAGCCAGCAATGCTTCACAAATGCGTGTAGTGCCTGAGGTGCGTACTTTTATTCAGCCACATCCGTTTTCGCACAACTGCACATTTCAGTCCTGTTTTCTTGTCCTTTATTTTCTTTCTTGGCACTCGTCTTCGGTAAAGTACAGAAGTGAGAGATGCTGTGGAAAATAATATATCCAGGGGGATTGCATCTCCTTCCACCTTCTGCTTCGTTAAACCATGAACACAAACAGGAGGCGACTGGTTGTCCTTTTGTATTTTCTTTTTAAGAGAGGCAGGCAATGCTGAGGTCATGATCTGCTACACCTAAAAAGAAGGCAGCTGTTGCCCCACAAGCTTCAGCATCTGGCTAGCCATGGACTTCAAGCCAGCCTGGTATAATGGCTAAAGTGTCAGACTAGAATCTAAGCCAGCATGGCATAGTGGTTGAGAGCAGGTGCACTCTAATCTAGAGAACTGAGTTTGATTCCCTGCTCTGCCACTTGAGCTATGGAGGCTTATCTGGGGAACCAGATTAGCTTGTGCACTCCAACACACATCAGCTGGGTGCCCTTGGGCTACTCATAGTTCTTCGGATCTCACTCAGCCCCACCTACCCCACAGGGTGTTTGTTGTGGAGGGGGAAGGGAAAGGAGATTGTAAACTCCTTTGAGTCTATTTGCAGGAAAGGGGGATATAAATCCAAACTCTTCTTCTCTTCTTCTATCCCCAAGGGTTGTTGTGAGATAGACTGGAGGTATTATGTAAGCAGTTTTGGGTCCCCATTGAGGAGAAAGATGGAAGATATAAAATGTAAATAAATAAGTGAAATAGAGTGTAATCAACCATGGCTGGATGCTAGAACACTGTGTGTGTATGCAAGCACCTGTGTGTCCATGCAGTGGTTAAGAACCATTTATACCTATGGCCATCACTACATGAGAGCCAGCATGGTGTAGTGGTTAAGAGCAGGTGGATTCTAATCTGGAGAACCAGGTTTGATTCCCCACTCCTCCACATGAGTTGCAGACTCTTATCTGGTGAACCAGATTTGTTTCCACACTCCTGTGTTCCTGCTGGGTGATCGCAAACTGTGATCGCAAACTGGTCACAGCTTTCCCCCTCTGTTGTGGGGAGAGGAAGTGAAAGGAGCTTGTAAACTGAGTCTCCTTATAGGAGATAGTGGGGTATAAATCCGAACTCTTCTTCGTATGTGTATCGCTGTGTATGTGATGCCTGAGAATTAACCCCCTCCCTTCATTTTTTTTCTCTTGGCAAATTTTCAAAACAAATCTCTTTCGGGCACTCTGAAGGTGCTGAATATTTAGTGTTAGATATAAACACTTGGACGACCAAAGATAATTTCATGGTTGCAAAGAGCATTTGACTGTCCTTAGTGAGTTTTGCTAATTCATCAGCTCAAAAGAGGAGAATTGCAAATGTGGATGGTAAATTTTGAATCCTGCCATCCAAAAGTCAAACGCAGGGGTCCGATTTCGACTTCAAATACTGAAACTTCAACATCCTTTAATTGTGCCGAATGTTGTCATTTTGCAAAACCATGTGCCTCTAGTGTGTGCGTAGGGGTGGAAACGGAAGCATGTCTTAACCCCTTCTCATGGGACGGCATTGGAGGTCATCCCTGCATATGTGCAGTCATGCGAACCCATGGGAATATGGTAGCCCGAGGCTGAGCTGTAGAATGGTTTACCAAATCACTTTTCAAAAGATGAGGAAACTCATGGAGTTGCTTTTCTCCTGTGACTTCTGTGAGCTCAGTCCTGTGGAGAAAAGTGTTTGCTTCAAAACCCTCCAAAGCTGGAAGTGCTTCAGTGAATCCTTGTGGCCCCCCCACTCTTTGTGGGGAGTTGTTATTTCTTCTCACGCTGTGGCATGGTCTTCTGGCTGCTGGAAATTGGTTCATTTGAAATGCTGGAATCTAGAAAAGCGAGGCTGCTCCAACATATAAGTTGGAATGGGGGTCCATTTTTTTTCCCAGGGTAGGCAGAAAATAGTTTTGGAGTCATGCATTTGGATCAGGAATAAGACTAGAACTGGAGAAGTGAGGAGGGGGATAATGGAAGGATAGGGGATCTCCTCAGGATGCAAAGCAATACGAGTAACATTGGGGTGTGCCTATGGTGAGTTCCAGGAGGAAAGTGGTGTGGTATAGCCCAATTGGCCATGCTGGCAGGGGCTGATGGGAATTGTAGTCCATAACATCTGGAGTGCCAAAGGTTCGCCACCACTGCCATATATAATCAGATATTGTAAGTTAAGCAGGGTTGGTATATGGACAAGAGGCCACCCAGCAAGTCTCTGCAGAGGAAAAATATAACAGTGGTGGTGGATCTTGACATAAGTTTCTATAAACGGTTTCCAAATATCTAGAAACAAGTCCATGTACAACTCGGTCTATATGCTACGTGTGGAAATATTGATAAAGTTCTACAGTCCTCGATCCATTGATTTATCAGAGGTGGGGTTTTATCTTTCCAGGGTTGTAACAGACATCTTTTAGCTATAGGAAGGGGTTATGTCAAATATATGTTGTTTAACTAAGCACAGATACTGCGGGTTAGCTTATCATAAAGTTTATTAAGAAAAGCAAATAGGGGGGCACATGGGTAGAAAAACAATAAGTAATCCACTCTAAGACGATCTGCATGTTGCTTCTACAAAGTAAAAGGTGTGGCTGATGGGAACAAAGAGGGGAAGTTGCCTTTACATCTTCCTCTGAGGTCATCTGCACGACTTGCCACACAGTCTATATGGCAATATATTGATTAGCCAGTGACCACCTCATTGATGCTGGTAACTAGCTACTTAACACTCCATGAGCTATGATAACCTAGCTATAGGGTTACTTGCAAACATAATTTTTAACTCTTTTACTACTGAAGAGCTGAGATTTGCAGATACTGCTGTAAAGGCACAGGTGGCAGCATTCAGAGTTTTTCTCTTTTTTAATAATTTCTTTTTAGAGTTTTTCTTGAAACATCCTTTTCAGTTACCTTGGTGTGACTTCTTTGGTTTGTCCCCCCATTCACAGGCCACATGACAGTTCCGTCGATGGCTTTAAGAACTGGGAATTCATGACTGTCCACTGTTGGGGAGAGCGAGCTGCGGGCGAATGGACGCTGGAAATCCATGATAAGCCGTATCGTGTTCGAAACCCAGAGATGCAAGGTCAGTGCCCTTTGGCTGGTCTTCTGCTACATTGTGAAAATTACAGAGAGGGTTTTTTGTAAATACCTTTTCCGTGGTGGTACTCCATGTGGCAACTGATGTTTCCCAAATGCAGAGTGGCTGTGGACAAACTTTTGAATTTTCAGCACAACTTTTTCTAATCATGTTTGCCCCTCTGTTGAGCACACGACTGCATCCATCTGGCAGGGATCTTCCATGTTGCTTCCAGTTTTCCTGTAGATGATGAAGAGGAGGAGTCTGGATTTATATTCCACCTTTCTCTCCTGTAAGGAGACTCAAGGTGGCTTACAAGCTCCTTTCCCTTCCTCTCCCCACAACAGACACACTGGGAGGTTGGTGGGGCTGAGAGAGTTCTTGAGAGCTGTGATTATCCCAAGGTCACCCAGCAGGAATGTAGGAGTGTAGAAGCACATCTGATACATAAGACAAGCCTCTGCCGCTCAGGTGGAGGAGTGGGGAATCAAACCTCCAGATTAGAATCCACCATCTCTTAACCACTACACCACGCTGGATGATTCTGGGTTCACAGGGGCATGGAGTACCCCATGGCTTCCACCCACCCTGTGCCATTGAAATGCTAAATCTGTAGAAATATGTCAGTTGCCAGTTTTAATCTGCCGAAATATGTTCAGGGGGAACGGGCGATTAGGGCTGATTTGGGGAAAGGAGATTAGGGCTGATTTGGGCAGGAATTGCAAAAGCACCTGGCAGTCAAAGGTGCTTTGATTGTGGTATTTCTCAGAAGATCATGCCCAGACATATTTGGGAAAGGTCCCAGCGAAGAGTGGGGGTGGAATGGGAGCACAGTACATGAACAGTTACAGGTGGTCTTGTTGAAGGCTGTCATGCCTGGAATCAACTGACTATTGTGGGATTTCTGGGCTATGTGGCTGTGGTTGTGCTCCAAATGGTTTGCCAGCATCTGTGGCTGGCATCTTCAGAGGCATGTCACAGTAAGATATGTTTCTCTCCATGATGTCACAAAACCTTAGTTTGGATCCTGAGGTAAGATGAGAGCCAGTGTGGTGTAGTGGTTAAGAGCAGGTGTGCTCTAATCTGGAGAACTGGGTTTGATTTCCCGCTCTACCACTTGAGCTGTGGAGGCTTATCTGGTGAACCAGATTAGCCTGTGCACTCCCACACATGCCAGCTGGGTGGCCTTGGGCTAGTCACAGTTCTTCAGAGCTCTCTCAGCCCCACCCACCTCACAGGGTGTTTGTTGTGGGGGGGGGAAGGGCAAGGAGATTGTAAGCCCCTTTGAGTCTTCTTACAGGAGAGAAAGGGGAGATATAAATCCAAACTCCTCTTCTTCTCCTCCTCCTCAGTGCCATGGAGGCCCCTCCCGGACATGCAGAATAGTGCACTTTCAATCCACTTTCAATGCACTTTGCAGCTGGATTTTACTGTACGGAATAGCAAAATCCATTTGAACACTATTGTGAAAGTGGACTGAAAGTGCATTATTCTGCATGTGCAGAAGGGGACAGAGAGAAACACATCTCACCTTGACATTTCTCTGGTGGTGCCAGCCATAGATGCAGGCCAAGTGTTAGCAGCAAAAACTACCAGACCACGGCTATACAGCCCAGAAAACCTGCATCCCCCAATGATAGGAAGCTGTTGTG
Organism: Sphaerodactylus townsendi; assembly: GCF_021028975.2. Taxonomy (NCBI): domain Eukaryota; kingdom Metazoa; phylum Chordata; class Lepidosauria; order Squamata; family Sphaerodactylidae; genus Sphaerodactylus; species Sphaerodactylus townsendi. The sequence continues at coordinate 21,285,309 of NC_059441.1, read as the reverse complement.
TGGATCCACATAACAAATTCTGTTCCAGTTTAGGCAGAAAGATGACACAATACCTCCTTGTGAACTCGCAGTCTGTAAATTGGAAGGATTGGGGGTTTTTACTGTCACCATGCATGGTGTAGAATTTCATTTTCCTTGCTAAAACTTTCACAATCTGCAGAGAGTGTACATTAACAGCTAATAATATGTGGTGCTTGAGAAGCTGCCTGCTAGTTCTTCAGGATTTCTCCCCTCTCCTATACTTCTGGCCCCTCATCCTCTTGCCAGAGAGAACCTGAATGGCGTACAGAAATGGGTCTCCCCCCCACCCCAACCTGTTCGTACAAGAGACCAGTCTGTTCTCAGCCACGAGGTGTTTGGCTGCAGTGTGGACAGGAAGTGAAACAGCATTAAAAATAATTCTGATATGAATGTAGCTTAAAAGGTCCCAAGATCTCTCTACATACTGAGAATTCTGTGTTGTCCCAAATTTAGTGGAGGTGGGAAGGACGGGCTTCTTGAGGTCTTTAGGCCAAAGCTAGCAGAATGAATTGGCATGGAGGCCCTTGCTTGTGAACTCTGCTGTCATTTCCAGTGAGTCCCTCCAAATGAGAAGGGTTTGAATTTATGCCCTGCTTCTGTCAACTGTAAGGAGTCTCAAAAGTGGCTTACAGACTCCTTAACTTCGTCTCCCTACAAGTTATATCTTTTGAGATGAGCTGAGAGAGTTCGGAGAGAACTATGACTAGGCCAAGGTCACCCAGGAGGCTTCGTGCAGAGGAGCGGGGAAACAAATCCAGATCAGAGTCTGCTGCGTATGTGGAGGAGTGGGGAATCAAACCTGGTTCTCCAGATTAGAGCCTGCTGCTCAGGTGGACGAGTGGGGAAATCAAATCTGGTTCTGCAGAATAGAGTCCACCACTCGCAACCACTATCCCATGCTAGCTCTCATCTGACTGGAACTTAGCTTTGCCGGTGAGCTAAGTTCCTTCAGATCACTGGATGTGCAAATTAGTGACAATTGTACACATGCTCATGAAGGGGTGCGGGTGTATGAGAAAAGACCTTCATGGGGTCCTTTAATGAGATTTGCTGGGGATTGACTGTGGGCCTTCCTGTATCCAGTGTTTTGCCATAGAAGCACAGTCTCTGTAGTGTAACCAATATGAACACAATTGACCTATCAAGCTCTGTATTATCTGCTTGACTGCTGTATTATCTGTGGTATTATCTGTGGCTCTTCAAGGTGTAGTAGTTATGAGCAGGTGCACTCTAATCTGGAGAACCAGGTTTGATCCCCCACTCCTCCACCTGAGTGGTGGAGGCTTATCTAGTGAAGCAGATGTGTTTCGCACTCCTACGTTCCTGCTGGGTGACCTTGGGCTAGTCACAGTTCTCTCAGAACTCTCTCAGCCCCACCTGCCTCACAAAGTGTCTGTTGTGGGGAGAGGAAGGGAAAGGAGCTTGTAAGCCACCTTGAATCTCCTTACAGGAGAGAAAGGTGGGGTATAAATACAAACTACTACTACTACTACTACTACTACTACTACTACTACTACTACTCTTCTTCTCCTTCTCCTCCTCCTCCTCCTCCTCCTCCTCCTCCTCCTCCTCCTTCTTCTTCTTCTTCTACTTCTTCTTCTTCTTCTTCACACCTGCTACCTCTAAACACACACAGTTGTCTCTCACTTAGTCAGACTATTGATCTATCAAGGCTAGTATTGTCTACTCAGACTGGTAGCAACTCACCAGGGTCTTAAGCCAAGATTTCTGGTGTGTGTGTGTGTGTTTTCTGACAACCTTCCAAACATACATTCTGCACCAAAAGCTGCCCTAAATCTCTGCAAACAGGTTCCTTCCTCTTGCCCTCCCTGAAACTCTTCTGAGCAAATTTGTTCAGTGCCTGGGCGAATTATTGGGAAAGCATCTTGACATTTTAAAAAATCCCGGAGAAACCAACCAACCCTGAGCTTTCCTTGCAGCATATTAGAAGGGCACCCTTGGAATGCGGAATCTGGCTGATTAGAACAATATTATTAGAGATTTTTATTTTTTGCAAAAATATGAAACATGTGGTATTAAAACCAAGAAACCTCACATGCTGGTGAACCTTCAATATTTCCAAGGAATCGGGAAATTTAGTGCTTCCGCTTAGTTCTTTTTCTTGAAAAGGGCATAGTTGCTTGTCACTTATCCCAGTGACTTGTTGGCCAGAGCCATAGAAGACAGCTGTCAGGTTTACATCTTGTTTTTCTTTACTTCTCTGCGAGCAAAGAGAAAGAAAAAATTGCAAACGCAGAGTGGTCAGCTGCAGTACTGCAGTCCAAGCTCTGCTCATGACCTGAGTTTGATTCCGACAGAGGTCGGTTTCAGGTAGCCGGCTCAAGGTTGACTCAGCCGGATGGTAAAATGAGAACCCAGCTTGTTGGGAGTAAAGTGTAGACATTTGGGAAGCAAATGGCAAACCACCCCCTAAACATAGTCTGCCCAGTGAACGCCATGATGTGATGTCACAGTAATGACCCCATGCTTGACCTTTACCTTTTTTAAAGCAAAAAGACAAATTTCAAAATGAAATCTGGGAGAAAAAATGTGGAAGTATCCCTTCAGGGATCCAGCATTCCTGTATTCCTTTTGGTGAGTCTGCCATTTAATAAGTTTTAAAAGTCTGATTTTATGGAAGTTGGTTCTTTTACAGGAAAGCTGAAGGAATGGAGTCTCATCCTCTATGGGACAGCTGAGCACCCCTACTCCAATGTCAGCACCCCTCAATCACTGTCAAGGACGCTGGAGGTTCCATCAGCGGAAATGGAGCCTTCGAAAACTGCCTTCTTCCAAACTCAGATGGAGGTGCCAGAGGAAGAGGAGGAATACACAGGTAAAGTGGCCATAACCCAGCTCTTCTTCTTCCCCTGAACTATGCTAAGCATAGTCACTGTTCTCATGTTTAATTTTCCATGCATATATTTTCATCCCACTCTCCCCCCCAAAACAAGATGGAACAGTTTCACATTCATTGCATCTTAGCCAACCATTGTCAAGTTGCCTGCACATCCCAGAAACGGCTGGTTTTCCAAGAATTTGCCCTCCCCATTAAAAGGAAAACATGGCAGAGTTTTTGTCTGCTATCCCTTGTATAATAGGATTTTGTGCTGTGTTTATTTACTTATTTCTTGGATTTTTATCCTACTCTCCCTGACACAGTTGGCTCAAAGCTGGCTTCTGACATCATTGAATAAAATTTGTGCAATTCATTGTGATGCCTAAAAACCCAACCAAGGATGGGATAATTAAGAAAATAAGAACGTACGAAAGAGCCTGCTGGATCAGACCAGAGTCCATCTAGTCTAGCACTCTGCTACTCACAGTGGCCTACCAGGTTTTAGTATTGTGAGAAAGAGAGAAACATTTCTCTCTGTCAGCATTTTCTAACCCATGGATAATTTTATAGACTTCAATCATACCCCTCCCCCCAGACATCTCCTCTCCAAAGAGTCCCAAACGCTGCAGCCTCTCCTCATAAGGAAGGTGCTCCAATGCCTCAATCATCCAGCATAGAGTTTGCCTTTTTCACAGCTGCCATGCATTGAGTTGACATTCCCATGGAACTATCAACTAAGACGCCCAAATCCCTTTCCTGGTCTGTGACTGATAGCACTGACCTCTGTAGTGTGTATGTGAAGTTTGGATTTTTTGCCCCTACATTTTGCTGCATTGAACTGCATTTGACATTTCTTAGCCCACTCACCTAATTTATCAAGGTCCGCTTGGAACTCTTCACAATCCTTTGAGGTTCTCACCACCCTACATAGTTAGGCATCATCTGCAAACTTGGCCCCCATGCTACCTATCCCTACTTCCAGGTTATTTATGAATAGGTTAAAGAGCACTGGTCCCAAAATGGATCCTTGGGGGACACCACTCCCGACATCTCTCCATTGTGAGAACTTCCCATTAACACCCACCCTTTGCTTCCTGTTTCTCAACCAGTTCTGAATCCATAGGAGGACTTCCCCTCTTATTCCTTGATTGCTGAGTTTTCTCAATAGTCTCTGGTGAGGAACTTTATCAAAGGCCTTTTGGAAATCCAAGTAAACAATGTCCACTGGCTCCCCCTTATCCACATGCCTGTTTACACCCTCAAAGAACTCTAGTAAGTTTGTACGGCAGGATTTGCCTCTGCAAAAGCCATGCTGACTCTTCCTCAGCAGGTCTTCCTTTTATACATGTTTAATAATTTTATCTTTAATGATAGATTCTACTAATTTACCAGGAACAGATGTCAAACTGACTGGCCTGTAATTTCCTGGGTCCCCCCTAGACCCTTTCTTAAAGATTGGTGTGACATTGGCCATCTTTCAGTCTTCAGGGATGGAGACCAATTTCAGGGATCAGTTGCATATTAAAGTTGCATATTAAAATCAGCAATTTCATGCTTGAGCTCTTTAAGAACTCTTGGGTGAACACAATCTGGGCCAGGGAATTTGGTAGCATTAAGTTTATCAGTGGATGCCAGGACTTCTTCCTTGTCTACCACTATCTTCGCTTGTTCCTCAGATTCACCTCCTAAGAGGTGCCTTCAGGCACAGGAATTTTCCTCACCTCCTCTTGGGTGAAGACAGATGCAAAGAATTCATTCAGCTTCTCTGCAATCTCCCTGTCATCCTTTAGCACACCTTTTGTTCCTTTGTCATCTAATGGGCCTACTATTCAAAAAGGATATTGAAGAGATAGAAAAAGTGCAGAGAAGGGCAACGAGGATGATTGAGGGTCACCTTCCTTATGAGGAGAGGCTGCAGCGTTTGGGACTCTTTAGTTTGGAAAGGAGACGTCTGAGGGGGGATAGGATTGAGGTCTATAAAATTATGCATGGGATAGAAAAGGTTAACAGAGGGAAATTTTTCTCTCTTTCTCACAATACTTAAACCAGGGGGCATACATTGAAAATGCTGGGGGGAAGAATTAGGGCTAATAAAAGGAAACATTTCTTCATGCAATGCGTGATTGGTGTTTGGATATGCTGCCACAGGAGATGGTGATGGCCACTAACCTGGATAGCTTTAAAGGGGGCTTGGACAGATTTCTGGGGAGAAGTCGATCTATGGCTACCAATCTTGATTCTTCATGATCTGAGATTGCAAATGCCTTAGGACCGTGGTGGCGAACCTATGGCACTCCAGATGTTCATGAACTACAATTCCCATCAGCCCCTGCCAGCATGGCCAATTGGCCATTATGGCAGGGGCTGATGGGAATTGTAGTCCATCTGGAGTGCCATAGGTTCACCACCACTACATTAGGAGACCAGGTGCTCGGGAGCAGCAGCAGCAGCAGCAGGCCATTGCTTTCACATCCTGCACGTGAGCTCCCAAAGGCATCTGGTGGGCCACTGCGAGTACCTGAGTGCTGGACTAGATGGACTCTGGTCTGATCCAACAGACTCCTTCTTATCTTCTTATGTTCTTAATTTAAACTTACAACATCCCTCCAACCCCCACATACCATGCAATCAAGCCAAGGACAGAAGGGAAGGGGAAGGAAGCCCAGCCAAGGGGAAGCATAACAAGAATCTCTACCACCTTGTAAGTCTGGCACCTTACAACACTACATCAAATAAGTCAATGGAAAATATGTTTGCTGATCCATGCTTGGAAAGATGTGAGCAAATACCAGTTGAGATTCAGAAGGTGGAAAGGTGGCTCTGTAAATGTTAGAGGGAATGGGAACTGCAAGGAGCATTGCCTGGGGAGAGACCAGAGTGTGACTTTTTCAGATCCATACAAACAGATGTTAAATGAGTATGAAAACTTCCATCTCCAATAGTCACGCATAGAATGAGAACACTCTTGGAACGCATCTTCCTCAGCTTTCTGTTCTGCTAAAACTCAAGAAGGTGTGTTGTGAGCTTGGGCTAGTCCCAGTTCTCTCTGAATTCTCTCAGCCCCACCTACCTCCCAAGGTGTCTGTTGTGGGGAGAGGAAGGGAAAGGAACTTGTCAGCCACTTTGAGTCTCCTTACAGGAAAGAAAGGTGGGGTATAGATGGAAACTCTCTCCCGCCCCCCCCCCCCACGACTTTCAGGGCCTGGGAAGTCTTTCTGGAAAGGGACCTAACAGAAGTGCCATTGGCTTGGCAGATATCGCGTGGGTTGTAGCTTTGAGATACAAGCTGGACTATCTTTTGAATACATACAGCTCCTCTTCAGACAGCGGCTTCCTGTGAGCCAGCAATGTCAGGTGTTGGCGGATGACTGTTGGGGACGGAGCATGCGCCTCCCGCTCTGGCGCAAAACCTGTCAAAGATGCTGCCTTGGTCTCTCTCTCCCCGTCTTCCCCTCGCATGCTTTAAATTATTCATACTGTAATTTATTGCAGCCCTGGGTGGTTGTGGTGGCAGCAGCTTTTTTTCCAGGTGGTCTCATAAATGTTGGAGAAGCCCAGCAGTGCAGTTTGTGCATAATGGAGCTTCGCTCTGGAAACGATCCCCCAGATTTAGACTTGCGTGTCCCACTGTTGGCTGTTTGAGGAGTGGAATCTGAGAGCGGCTGCAGAATTTGGCACAGGGCGCTTGAGTTCTTTTGTCTTTGAACAAGTTTCTCATCCTCATGCCTGCCAAGAAATTCTTGGAGAATCAGACGAGAATTAGCTAGAAAAGGGCTGAAAACTGGAGGGCCCTGCAGGATTCTTCCGTTCAAGCCCTGGAGAATTTGCTTTTGGTATTTGGAGTCCTAACCCCTATATTCCACTAAACCCATTCTACCGGCTATATCCTGACCAATCGATCAATCTTTATTATGATCATAAACTACATTAAGCTAGAGAAGATACAAACAATTAAAAAGGTGAAATGTATTATCTGCCAGAAAAAATGGGAAGAAGGGTTTGTATTTATACCCCACCTTTCTCTCCAGTAAGGAGACTCAAGGTGGCTTACAAGCTCCTTTCCCTTTTTCTCCCCACAACAGACACCTTGTGAGGCAGGTGGGACTGAGAGAGTTCTGAGAGAACTGTGACTACCCCAAGGTCACCCAAGGAAACGTAGCGGTGGGGGAACAAATCTGGTTCTCCAGATAAAGAGTCAGAGGTGGGATCCAGCAGGTTCTCACAGGTTCCCGAGAGTAGGTTACTAATTATTTATGTGTGCCGAGAGGGGGTTACTAATTGGTGATTTTGCCACGTGATTTTTGCCTTAGTTACGCCCCTCCTCTAAGCAGTAGCACGCAGAACTTGAAGCAGTCTAGCAGGAGGTGCACCGGGTTGCGTGGCAGCCTGCGCCTACGTAGGGACACATCTGCTTTCCCCGCACCAAGGATCTCTGGGCTCATGCAAGGCTGCTGTGTTCTTTGCCACAGTCCCCGCCCCAGGAATGCCTCCCCCCGCCTCTTAGAAATGCCCGGCCATGCCCCCGTCATGCCCCACCCAGCCCCATTGGTGCTACGCCACTGTTTGAATCCCACTACCATGGGAACCTGTTACTAAAATTTTTGGATCCCACCACTGTAAAGAGTCAAACCTGGTTCCCTACTCCTCCACATGAACAGTGGACTTTTAGCTAGTAAACCAGATTTGGTTCCACACTCCTGCACATGAAGCCTGCTGGGTGACCTGGGGCTAGTCAGTTCTCTCCAAACTCTCTCAGTCCCATCTACCTCCCAAGGTGTCTGTTGTGAGGAGAGGAAGGGAAAGGAGTTTGTAAGTTGCGTTGAGTTTCCTTACAGGAGAGAAAGGTGGGGTATAAATCCAAATGCTTCTTCAGTTTTATTTTCATACCAGCATGCGTTCTCTCTCTCTCTCTCTCTCTCTCTCTCTCTCTCTCTCTCTTCATTGCAACATGAAGAATGTAAGCATTGGATCTGTTTTAGTAGGTTGAACTAGGAAGAGTTTTATATCTCTTCTTTCAGCAGAACTGTCTGTCTCTCTAAGGTCCATGTCACACAGAATGTGGTGACCAAGGATGTGACGGTCCCAATCCTGATCAGTGCCTCAACTGTTTTCATTATAGTCTTGGAAGCATTAAAACTGGCAGGTAAGGTAGAGATTTTTTTTTCCCCTCCACTGCTTACAGGGTGGCAAAGGTGAAAGGAAGCAGGGTAGCTCTCCCCACCCCCCACCCCTGTCAGCCTTAAAATTCAGTCACTGGTAAAGAGAGTCTCCCAAATCCTTTGTTTGCTCTGGACCGTTTCAAGGAAAGCAACACATTTTACCTTAACATGTCTCTGATGACAACAAACTGTTAAGTTGTACCTGAACTACAAGTGCTACATATGATATGTGGGTGCAAACAAATACAATGAGGATATTGACAAACTGGAACAGGTCCAGAGGAGGGCAACCAAAATGGCCAAAGGTCTGGAATCCATGCCCTACAAGGAGAGACTTAGGGACCTGGGGATGTTTAGTTTGGTGAAGAGAAGGTGAAGAGGTGACATGATAGCCAGGTTTAGATATTTGAAGGGATGTCATGTTGGTGAGGGAGCAAGCTTGTTTTCTGCTGTTCCGGAGACTGGGACCAGGAGTAATGGGTTCAAGGTGAAGGACAAGAGATTCCACCTAAACATCAGGAAAAACTTCCTGACTCTAAGGGCGGTTCGACAGTGGAATGCACTACCTCGGAGTGTGGTGGAGTCTCCTTCTTTGGAGGCTTTTAAAGAGAGGCTGGATGGCCATCTATCAGGAGTGCTTTGATTATGTGTTCCTGCATTGCAGGGGGTTGGACTTGGCGGCCCTTCTTGGGGTCTCTTCCAACCCTATGATTCTACATGCTTAATGGAACAAATACAACAACAGCATTCCTGTTATGCAAGTAGGCAAAAACTCGTGCAATTAAATCCGAGTGAATATAATGTCCAAGAAAGCAGGAGAAAGTTCAAGAATGGTTTCCGGCATTCTTTTGCTTGCTTTGTGGTAAATTCTTCTCCACTTCTTCAGTGTAAATTCTCTATGTTTTGCTCAAAATGTAAAGGATTGCCTTTCCCACATACTCACATGATAGGAGTGCTGTTGTTATGTTGGTTTCATTGAGCATATAATAAATCTTCATGCTATTTGTTTGCAGCCATGCACCAGCGTGGTGTAGTGGTTAAGAGCAGGTGGATTCTAATCTGGAGAACCGGGTTTGATTCCCCACTCCTCCACCTGAGTGGCAGAGGCTTATCTGGTGAACCAGATGTTTTTCCTGCTGGGTGAACTTGGGCTAGTCACAGTTTTCTCAGAACTGTCTCAATCCCACCTGCCTCCCAAGGTGTCTGTTGTGGGGAGAGGAAGGGAAAGGAGTTTGGAAGCCACCTTGAGTCTCCTTACAGGAGAGAAAGGTGGGGTATAAATCCAAACTCTTTCCCCTCATAAATAATGCCTCTAAGGATGCCAGCCATAGATGCAGGTGATAGGTTAAGAGCAAAAACTTCCAGAGCATGGCCACCTAGCCCAAAAAAACCGACAACTGCCTGTTTGCTTTGGACATTGGTTTCCCAAGAGGTGTTAGCACTGAAGGTCCAAGGTCATGTGGGATCAGTTAACTTGATGCTAGAAATAAGCAGTGAAGCTTTAAGGTGGTTTCGCACCTGCAGATTTGAGTTGGTAGAATGTCCAGACTCTGACCAAAGATGATGGAGTTCAGCTTTGAGTGTCCTGTGTGGTCAGCATTCATGCAGAGGCAGGGTCAGCAGCTTGTGCCCAGTTTTCTCTCTTTGCAGTCAGTAAGTGTGCAGAGGGGTGGTATGTACAGGTCTTAAATGCTCCCATAATGCATTATCACACCAAAAACCATGAGAGTCCTGGGGAGCTGCACATAGGCCCCTTCCGCACATGCAGAATAATACACTTTCAGTCCACTTTGAACGCACTTTGAAGCTGTGCGGAATAGCAAAATCCACTTGCAAACAATTGTGAAAGTGGATTGAAAGTGCATTTTTCTGCACGTGTGGAAGGGACCTAAGTGAGACAGGGCCCCCTATCTTTGCGTTCAGATTTCCAGAATGGGTCTTCTGAACTACAATGGGGCATTATGGTTTGTTTGTTTTTTTACCTTCAGGAAGTGCGTGAATACTTGTCCCCCTGGGCACTTTGGGGACGACGTGCATCGGAAGTGCCGCAGGTGCTATCGGGGCTGCGAAACGTGCCTTGGCAGGAGCGCAAATATGTGCACAGCTTGCAAGCATGGCTTCTATCATCACCAAGAAACCAATACGTGTGTGATGCTGTGCCCGGCTGGATTTTACTCTGATGATGGTAAGGGAGCGGAGGGCAGGCTGGAAACCAACAGGGATAGTCCAATGTTAAGGCTGCTGTGTTGAAGTTCAGTGTTGAAGAGCACTATGGTGCCCTCTAAGGAACAGCAGTGGTGTAGTGGTTAAGATCAGGTGCATTCTAATCAGGTGAACCAGGTTTGATTCCCCACTCCTCCACCTGAATGGCTGAACCAGATTAGCTTGTGCACTCCAACTTATGCCAGCTGGGTGACCTTGGACTATTCACAGTTCTTCGGAGCTCTGTCAGCCCCACCCACCTCACAGGGTGTTTGTTGTTGTGGGGGAAGGGAAAGGAGATTGTAAGCCCCTTTGAGCATCCTTACAAGAGAGAAAGGGGGGATAAAAATCCAAACTCCTCCTCTTCCTCAATACATCCTTCGACAATACATCCTCCTCTTCCTCTTCTTCTTCTTCTTCCTCCTCCTCCTCCTCCTAGTTTCTTGGTTTGTTTTTACTGTGGTCAGCTCTTTCCATCTGGTACATGCGGTCCAAACACTGACAGCCAAGTGGTAATAATCCTGTCTCCCAATCTCTGGGATCCAATGTCATGTGATTTCCTGTTTGCAGCTGAGTAGCTACCATATTCATTGTGTCCTGTATCTGTTTTTAAAAGTATTTGCCTACCTGCCTTTTGCCTCAGCATCCTGAGATTGAAGGCCACTGTTTTTAAAAAATCACAAGATCTTTGACATTTGTGTTAAAAAGCTTTATTATTTCCCAGAATTTTGAGGTTTAAATTTTCTATTTGTACCTAAAAGAATTTTAACAACAACAACGAATGTACAGAGTATAGAGGTACTACAAATATAGAGGTACCTCTTGGTCCTTAGTAACATAATTTATAAACATCACTTATAAATTGATGAACATCACACTTTTCTCTATTAATTTTCAGTTTTAAAAGTCCCTTGAAACCACTAGACATCCATTCATTTTTAATTATGTATTCCATCATAGGTTTCCAATTGTTCAAAAATTATTCAAATTCTTTTCTTTAAGCAATGATGTAAGATTGGCCATTTCTGCTTATTCTAATGCTTTCACCTGCCATTCTTCAGTTCTTGGACTAGCTGGAGTTTTCCATTTTTGCACATATAGGTATTCAAACTGCTGTTGTCCTAGTTAATAATAAAAAGCCGCGTATACTTTCCAAAGTCCCATCCATAAATCCCAGTAAGAAAGCCTCTGATCTCATTTGTGCATTCTCATTATTATAATTTTAACTTCTCCTTTATGAGCATCAGGGCACGTCTATTTATTTATCTATTTTACAGAATTTATATCCCACCTTTCTGCCCTCCCAAAGGCTACCAAGATGGGCTAACAAATTAAAACATGCTTCATAAAACCACACTTTAAAACCATTAAAACCATCCTTCATTCTTATCAGCACTTTCTCCAAGATGGTTAGAGCTGGACATTTTGTGAAAATTTCAAATGGAGAACTCAGCGTGTTTCATCCTATGTTTCAGAACGATTAGTCCTAACTGAAACCCAAAAGGACTTCTGCTACCAAGTGCTCGTGGCCTGCTCCTTGGGCTGGTTTGCAATGGATAAGTTCTGCGATGATTCCGATTTGTTTTTCACTCTGACTTTCTTTGTTTTCCAAAAGGCCAGAGACGTTGTCAGAAATGCCACCAGAACTGTAAGAAATGCAGCGGTGAGATGGACCGGTGCACAGTTTGCAAAGATGGATTCAGGTAAAATTCGGATGGAAATGCCGTACTAGATTTGCAAACGTTTAGACCTTTCTCTTTCTGCAAGACCTATTCCTTCATTTCTCCCCAACACGGACTCAAAGTGGCTTGCAACATTCTTCTCAGTTTTTATCCTCACACAACAAACCTGTGAGGTTGGTTAGGCAGAGAGTTACGTGACTGACCGAAGGTCACTCAACAAGCTTCCTTAGCAGAGTGAGAATTTGAACTTGGGTCTCCCTGATTCTAAAATCTCCAGCTATTTCCTAACCTGGAGCTGGCAACCATAATTGCTAGACATGTGCAGCCCAATTCAGATTGGAACTGGGGCACATGGGAAGATAAGGGGCTGATGCCTTTTCCCCTCTGCCATTTTACTGAGCTGAGATGCCAAGTTAGACTTCCCATGCTGCCTGGAAGTGCCCCTGCCAGCCAGCTGGTTGGGACGGGGCCTGGGGAAGGGCATCCCCCAACCCTAAAACCAAGACTGAAAAACACACATAAAAACATCAATCAAAACAGGGCAGGAAGGAACCCCAGACGAAAGAAACATTGTCAGAATATAAAGTTTTCAGAAGCATAAACCTGTACAAATGTATTACGTCTCACTCTACTCCTGGCCAACCTTAGTTCATAGTGGAGAAAACAATGTTTTCTCAGCTGGGACCCTCTTGTCTTCATCCCCCTTCTCCCCAGACTCATGATAAGCTTCTTCCAAAAGAGTTTCTCTCTCTGAAACAACTCAATGCACCTTTTGATTCAAATATCTTGCATTTGGCCTGGTTGAAAAAGAGAAGGTGAAAGCAGCTAATGAGTTGAGGGAGGAGGAGTGGGGGAGCAAATAAATATGTTTACACTGAATTTTATAAAGCTAACCTTTTCCGGCCAACCTCCGATACTTCCCCAGGCCAACTGTGCATGGTGTACTGTACAGTTTATTATGCCAGGCAAACTGTGTTTGCTTCCCAAGAGAGTCAGGTTCTGCAAACACTTGATCAGGGCATATCTAAGGACAGATATTTCCCGGCGGTTTTATCTCTTGTCTCTTTCTGCCCCGATGCTTTGTGTGTGTGTGTGTTTAAATGCTGAAGCAATACTGCTTGGGATTTTTTTGGGAACCCTTCCGGAATTGCTCTCAGCTCATTAGTCCTCGAGCAATCTAACAGCATCGCAGTGGTTTGTGAGACATAAAACAGCCCTTTTAGAACAGTTTGCGCTCCACAGGGTAGGTTGGCAAGGAAATCTGATTTGCAACTTCTTGCGTCTTGTTTCCTTTTAATATTTACGCTCTTATCCCATCCCCTTTATGTTCCCATACCTTTTTTGTGTTCCCAGTTTTCTTCTGCCAGGAGATTCTTTTAGAGACATATTTCCGGCTTTAATATATTTTATCCTATTAATTGGATCTTTATCTACCTTCTGCTGGTCTATGACCAGGAAAAAAGTTGTGATTGATTGACATGCAACCCCACTTTAAATCCTAATCACCCTTTTTAGCTTTTCCTGTTCTATTACTGCGTACATGTGGGAAACAGGTGGTTTTGAATGTGTTTCTGCCAGGTTTCCAGAGCACTGGTTGGCCATCAGAGAAAAGTAATTCACAGCGGCAAGTTGTGTTACCAAGTTGTGTTACAGTGATTTTGTTTTTGAACTCATCACTGCCTGGATTTTAATGGTTTTTATCTGCCGAGGTGTCCTGTATGTGATTTTATTTTCACCCACTGCCACTGTTTTGAGGTTAGTGCTCCATTATGCACTTGCCAGAGTTGTACCCGCTGCCGATGGTTTTTGTGAGATTTGCTTGATAGGCTGCATTGAATGTTGGAGTCTGGCTGGTTGTTACTCTTGATTGCTTTTCGCTTGCTTTAATTGTTCTTAACTATTCTGACCAGCTTTTATGACAGCAATTCTGTATGGGTATGCTGAATATGGTTATGGGTATCAAGAACTTTGGCTGTGAGGTCGTATCCAAATGATTTAAAATAATAGCTCGAACCTGCTTGTGCTTCATTGTACATTTGTGATTTCACAATTCCAGTTGGATAGATGAGATTTTGTCTTCTTTTGGTACATGGATGTGCGGCTCAGCTGCTTACAGAGGGAAGGGAGGAAAGGATAAAATTCAGCCCCTAAATGCCTGGAAGAGAGCCTGCTGAATGGGTGTGCAGGGTCTCTCTGCCATTTTGCATGTATAATGTCCTAGGAATGCCAGCCTCCAGATGGGACCAGAATGACAACTGGGAATCCCCCCAGAACTACAGAATCTGGGAGATCACAGAGATCAGTTCTGCTAGAGAACATGGATACTTTGCAGGGGGGACTCTATAGCATTGGTACCCCACTGTCCTCCCAGATTCTACCCCCAAGAGTTGCTAAAAGTGAGTGTAGGTATAAGAAATGCCTGTCCCAATTAGTTTTCTTAGCAGGGAGGAGGGACGACTCTGCCCTTGGTCAAAGTTGGACCCTCTAGTCAATCTAGTGCTGTCTGGCCCTTTAGGGTTTCCTCTAATTGCCCTGGCCCCACTTCCATATCCCTCCAATTTAGGGTTGCCAGATCAGAGTTGGGAAATACACAGAGATTTTGGGGGTGGAGCCTGAGGAAGTCAGGCCTTGGCATGGGGAGGGACTTCAGTGGAGTACAATGCCCTAAAGCCCACCTTCCCGAACAGCCGTTTTCTCCAGGTGTGCCGATCCCTGTCACATGAAGATCAGTTGTAATTCCAGGAGATCTCCAGTCTGCGGTGGCGTAGCGCCAAGGGGATGGGGGGTGCGCGACACACCGGGCGAAGTTCCCCTTCACTTCTGCCCTGCCAGCCTGCATTTAGAGGTTGACATCCCCACTCCAACCATTGTATTTCCTTTACAAAAAGCAATGATGCATTGCGTTCCATGGCATACCGGAAGATGGCTTTCACTGATAACCGTTTTCCCTGTGGGCAGGCAAAACTAAAGATGTCAAACACCAGCCGTTTTATCTGAACTATTAGTTGGGCAGGAGGCCGGAGGCCTTTGTGACAGCCACACTTCATTGCTAGACCCCCCCTCCCCCCCAAAGCTTCCTCGCATGATTCATTTACGGGGAGGTAATTGGGCTGAAGAGACTGTTTCGGTAATGACACCTTTGCCGAAGTAGAAAATTGTCGGTTTCCGAAAAGATTATCTGCTCCCCAGTAAGGGTGAAAACGGTGTCTTATTGTCGGGTGCAATCGGTACACAATTTGTTTTTTATTGTTCCTCAGCCTTTTAAGTTTGGCCTCCTAATTCCTCTTGTCACCCTTGAAGAGCTTTTCGCCAGCAACTTTCCCCTGTCTTCTTATTTCAAAAACCGAGAAAGTGTTTTCTCCCCTCTCCTCCCTCGGGGGATTTGGGAGTAGTTTGACAGTTGATTCAACTGTCTGTCATTCTTAGCTAGAAAGTATACATGCTTGAAGAAGCTGTCTTTGTCCATGTTTGAAGGAGCAATTCTCCTGGTTTGCACCAGAACATTGTGAATGCGGGTCTTCTGCCCATGTGGTAAATATTACGTCCCTCTCCGTACAACCAGGTGATAGACACTGTGGCCTCCCAATTGCCAAGAAGCACATTTGAGTGTTTGCCTGCCTGCCTGCATGGCTGACTGGCTCTCTCTCCCTCCTTCCTTTCCTTTCCTTCTCTCCCCCATGCTCTAACAATTTTTTGGCAAAGGATCATGTCACGACGGGGAGGTTATATCTTAGAGCTGTGGTGTTGCTGCCGATTGTTCACCATGTATGAATTTTAAGTTTGAATCTTAGTTTATGGAAGATTGATTGTATTGTTTTATGATTTTAGCTTGTATGTACACCACCCTGAGCCTGACTTTGGTTGGGTAGGGTGGGATATGGATCTAATAAAAACAAACACAAATAGTAAGGAAATAAAACGCTTCCTTCACGGAGTTCTGCATGGTTTTTAGCCCAAAATGTTTTATTTCCAGCCTGAAAATGTTTCATTTGCATGCTGCTCCCTAATATTTTGTGAAAACATTTTGAAAAAATTCTCACTTGCGATACAATCTCTTTAAGACATTTCCCATGCCTTCCTCGCTGGCACCATTTTCTGAGCTTTCACCAACCATCTAATGCTTTAATTTTGTCAGTTTTTTCTTAATGGGGGAGGGGTCATATGTTCAAAGCTACAAAGACACGGCCCCTAGAGAATCCATGGAGTTTAAAAATGAAACAGAACAACCACAAAATGGCGGCCAGGGATTGATTCAGGGGGGTGAGTTCAGACAAACAATGTGTTTTGCAAATGTTTTGCAAACGTTAGACCTTGAGGGCATAGGTTCAGGTGCTTTCACAGCCATGAAATTGTGTGACGGCACAAGCTTCTGCACAAAACACTTGTTCAGTTTTTTTCTCTGTTACTAGTATACTTCCACCTGAAGTGTTCACACAAGTCTGGGTTACCTGCCTCTGTTTTCACTCCTCTTTTATCTAATTTAGGGTCTTGGGCTTTCCCCAGGGTTGCCAGTTCTGAGCATTCTTCATGATGGAAAGCTTGGCTTGGGCGGGGGGGGGGGGGGGCCACCTATCTGTGTGTTTAAGAAAAATGTTTCCTATTTCCTCCAAGTCTGGAAGTTTAATTTAAAAAAATAAACCAGGCCATTGCTCCTTGAGTCCCGAATGGACTTTAATTTAATTTTCATTAGCTGGATTGAAACCACCGCTGCTGCTAAAGATGCCATCAACGCTGTTCTTCAGAACAGACAGCTATCTTTTCTTTTTCTCTCTTCCCTCTGTGCCCTTCTTTGAAAATCTCATTATTGCTTTGGGTTGGGTAGGTTGGTTGGATGTATGAGAGAGAGAAAGAGAGAGATTGAGATTGCAGTAGTGGCTAGAAAGAAGCCCAGAGACCAGGCTCATAAAAGGATGGATGTTGTACGTGCGCCAGAGAAAGGCATTTCCTATGGAGCAGAACATTTAGGCCAAATAAGTCAAATGTGCTGTGGTTGTGTAACTGTTAAGCAAATTGCCCAGCCTTCAATTGGTGGCAGGTCTTTATAGCAAATAGAGCTGTTTTTCCCCTGAACCCCAAGCCAAACAGCTAGCTGATGGTGGCAACAGAGTGGCGAAGGAGGCATTGCTAAGACTGGGTGAGGAAATGAAGTAGCATGAATTTTGGCCCCAAAGGATGAAAGCATATATTTTTTGAAAAAGAGGCAAGCCAGGATTGTACCTCTAGAGGCAGACAGAGAATGGTGGGAACATTTAGGCTGCATTTATGTTTCTGCAGTAGCATCCCGGTCCCTGCCATGGCATCTGCAGGCATTTGTGCGTGTTTCCAGATGTGAAATCCTCCAACAGTACATTGGTGTGCGCATTCGTCAAAGCAGCAGGTGGTGCAGACATGAACACCGGGCTCAACTCAATGCCGCCGCTGCCTCCCAAGTCCACATGGGCTCATTGGCAGCAGACAGCACAGCAACGAACGCTGGGTCAGCCGAGTCAAACCAGCATCCAGCTCTGCGCTGCCTCTGAGACCCATTTGGAGTCCAGTGGTAGCTGGAACTTTTCGAGTTTGGCTTTAGTAGACTCGAAAAATGTCAATATCCATAAAAAACCGAAACCCTCAAATACCAGTATGGGGATTCGGCCTGTCTCAGGTTTTTTGGAAAATTCGGTTAAACCCAACTTGTTAGACCTCTGCCACCTTAAAGACCAAAAGATTCCCATGCTATACGCTTTTGAGAATCAAAGCTTCGTCTGACAAAGGCAGGTTTGATACCGAAAAAATGGTGACCCCCCTATTGGGAAGGAGATGATGTTGTAGCATTGCTGAAGCTAAGTAGATATATGTATACGAGAGTCAGCGTGGCATAGTGATTAAGAACGTGGTGTAATGGTTAAGATACACGAAAGTCAGCAGGGTGTAGTGGTTAAGAGAAGGTGCACTCTAATCTGGAGAACCGGGTTTGATTCCCCGTTCTGCCACTTGAGCTGTGGAGGCTTATCTGGGGAACTAGATTAGCTTGTGCACTCCAACACATGCCCGCTGGGTGACCTTGGGCTAGTCACAGTTCTTTGGAGCTCTCTGAGTCCCATCTACCTCACAGGGTGTTTGTTGTGGGGGTGGAGGGGAAAGTGATTGTAAGCCCCTTTGAGTCTCCTTACAGGAGAGAAAGGGGGGTGTAAATCCAAACTCCTACTCCTCCTACTACTACTACTACTACCACTACCACTACCACTACTACTACTACTACCATATTCCTGAATTCCTTCTGGGAGGCCTGGAGCTAGTCACAGTTCCTTCAGAACTCTCTCAGTCCCACCTAAAAAATCTTAACAAAACTATTTTGGAAGAAACAAAAAAATTTCTGTGAGGCTTTGGTTTGTCTGGAGCAGAACGTTCATTTTTGGTTTGACTCCGAAGTTGCCTGGCCCCAAGGACATAGGAAAGGGGGGTTCTTGGGTTCAACCCCCCCATTACATGTCCGAAGCTCTGCCCCCCAGTTTGTGGGTTTTTGTATTTTAAAGTTTTTTTATTTTTGGCCTGCAGGGGGCGCAGTTTTTAAGCTAACAGCACCAAACTTTCAGGGTATCTTTAGGAGACACTCCTGATAATACCACCCAGGTTTGATGAAGTTTGGTTTAGGGGGTCCAAAGTTATGGACTCCCAAAAGGGTTGCCCCCATCCCCCATTGTTTCTAATGGGAGCTAATAGGAGATGGGGCTACACATTTGAGGGTCCATAACTTTGGACCCCCTGAACCAAACTTCATCAAACCTGGGTGGTATTATCAGGAGTGTCTCCTAAAGATACCCTGAAAGTTTGGTGCTACTAGCTTAACAATTGCACCCCTGACAGCAGGCACCCCCTAAATTTCTCCAGATTCTCCTTTTAAATATTTTTATTTATTTATTTTGTTTATTTATTTCTTCGTCTTTTATACCGCACACCCCATTTGGCATGGATTTAAAGGGAGAATCTGAGGTCCCCAGTTTAAACCTTGAAAGTGACGCTGTTTCAGGGTAGGGGATAATCCACCCCAAAACATCATCGCTTTAAATTTTGTTTTAACTGGGGACCCCAGATTCTCCCTTTAAGGTGTTTAGTTTAAACACCATTGAAAGTGATGCTGTTTGGGGGTGGATTCCAGCATCACAGCGGTCGCCCATGTGGGGGGGGGAGCGCATGCAAAACTCTGGGCTGGGCTCCATTTTTCCTAGCTACACCTCTGCCCGGAGGAGAGGGCAGAAGGGACTGCCGGCTGGGAGCCCAGCCAGGGGGCGGGGGCGGGGGCGGGGGGGGCAGGCCAGGAAAGTCTGCCATCCCTGACCTCAGAGAGCTGCTCCACTGGGCCTCCCAGAAACCTCTTGGCCCGTCTCTGACTGGGCAGCAGGGTGTGGTGGGTAGAGTGTCATGCTGAGATTCGGGAGCCCCGAGTTCAAATCCCCAGTCTGCTGCAGAAGCTAGCTGGATGACAGTGGAGAGCTCTGGGAAGAAGAATGGAGTTCCCAAATGTGTTAGAGCGCTCCCTTCTCTTTCTTCTTTACTAAGCGTGTCCAAATGTTTATATTTCTGTTAATATATGTTTATATCCTCCAAATATTTACATTTTTGTAATGCTTTAATGTTTACACTTTGAAACGTTTTATATTATTGTATTTTTTAAAGTATGTAAGCCGCCTTAAGTCCCTTAGGAATTTGGCGGGGGAGAAATGTAAAATATAGATAAATAAAAAATATGTACTGAGGCCGGGGCGGGCCTTGGGGAGGCATGGCCATGCCCCCCAGGGGAGGGTGGGGGTGTGGCCCTGCCCCCCAAACCCCTCATAAAAATCTATACCTACGTCCCTGCCTGGCCCGATTCTTCCCTTGGTTCTAACAGAGCAGAGATTGTGGGCATATATCTAGGCTGGGTTGCCAAACGTTCTTCTCTGCTTTCCTCAACAGCCTTGTGGACAGCAACTGCGTCACAGGGTGCAAGCCGGGCATGAATTTGATCAAGGAACCGGTGCGATGTGAAGGTTGCCACTCCAACTGTCGGACGTGTGCAGGTATGTGAACAGTTCTCCCCGGACACCATCTGCGCCTGACTTGGTTTGGGAGGAAGGGAGAGCAAAAGAGAAACACATTGATCTGCATCAGCCCTTTTGAATTCAGGGATCTTTCACTGTGGAGAGAAAGCAAAGCCGATCTGGCTCTTCTAAACAAATAGAATGCCAGCAGAAGATGCCCTGACATGCTTGCTTTCTGTATGACATGTATGAAGGCAGCTGCAGCCATATAAAGCCTCCACCAGTAGGCTGAAATAGTCTAGGTTGTACAGCACTGGGGCAAATATGGCAGATGTAACATGTAGATGAGCCAACATGGTATTTATTTTATTTATTTTATTTTTTAATTTATATCCCGCCCTCCCCCGTAGGGCTCAGGGCAGCAAGCAACAACAGCATAGCAGAAAAACATCAAAAATCATGGCATCACAGCAACATGAGCAGCAAAACATTAATAATCATAACATCACAAATAATCATAACATCACACAATTACAAGACTAAAATGCAATGAACTAACTTAGAGTCTGCTCCACCCACAGCACAACCCTCCCCAAACCTGGTGCCACATGGGCCCACAATGGGCGGTGCCTGCCTTGGGCTTCTGGTGGAACTCCAGTTGTAACTGCCAGACCCCACCCCCTGCAGGTGTTTCCAGTGGGGTGGGTGGGGAAGGACTCTCACTCCTTCCCATGGTATGATGGTTAAGAGCAGGGGTCTTCAAACTATGGCCCTCCAGATGTTCGTAGACTACAATTCCCACGAGCCCCATCACTTGGCCATACTGGCAAGGGCTGATGGGAATTGTAGTCCATGAACATCTGGAGGGCCATAGTTTGAAGACCCCTGGTTAAGAGCGAAAGACTCTAATCTGGTGAACCAGGTTTTTCCCTGCTCCTCCACCTAAGCCTGCTGGGTGACGTTGGGCTAGTCACAGTTCTCTCAGAACTCTCTCAGCACCACCTTCATTATAAAGGAGCTCTGGTGGGAGAGGAAAGGATGGAGCTTGTAAACCATCTTGAGACTTTTTACAGGACAGAAAAGCAGGGTATAAATCCAAACTTTTCTTCTTCCTCTTCTTCACCATCATATATTCTGCACTTGGTACAGGAAAGCAAATTGTTATAAAAAAATAAAATTACTTTCTGCTTTAAAGAGAAAGTCCCATCTTTCATGATCTCAAAGGCAAATGTACAAAAGCCCATAAGAACAACTGCATGAATCATCTCTGGAGCACATGAAAGTCTTCACACTTAAAAAACTGGAGGGTGTGTAGCATTCAACGCTTAGTTCACTTTTCACATTCTTCCCTCCTGTGGCAATAACAATTTAAAAACAAATTCACCCTTCCCACCAAGAAACCTCCAAAATAAAATTAAATTGAAAACAGAAATGATATTCGGATCTGTTTCCCTGCCACGGTGGGCTTTTCTTCTCCCCCGAGATGTAGATTATGTTCCAGGGAGCTGTGTGCAAGACTTGGAGATGCTTTTACATTTGTTTTTTGAAGACTTGACTTCAAACCATATCACAAAGCTGCTTTTGAAATCTCCTTATAAATAAAATTTGTCATTCAGTATGGGCATCACAGGAGCCCTGCGAGACTCCGATTTCTATTTTTCTGCATTTATTTTTATTTACATTATTTACACTCCATGTTTCTCACAATAACAACGCAAAGTGGTGTGCCACACGCTCCTCTTCTCTCTTTTATTTTTACAACAACCTGGTGAGGTGGGGGGTGGGCTGAGAGCTGGCCCGAGCTCATCAGCCAAGTTTCCATGGCTGAGCGGGGATTCAAACTTGGCTTTCACAGACCCTCATCCAACAAACAAGCCTCTATTTTGTTTAATTATTTAATAGATTTATATCCTATATAATAGGTTTATATTCTTCTTATAGACCTGGTAGAGGCAGTTTGCATATTAAAATAAGCAGTTACCTAATACATCCTAGCTACATCTTTGCTCAGGAGTGAAACTATCGGAGTAATGGATTCAAGGTGCAGGAAAAGAGATTCCATTTAACCCGTTTGCCTTGCCTGTGTAGAATCAGCCAATGTTTCTTGAAAATCAGTATCTTTTACATGGGTGTCGACCACTAAACTAGCTTTATTTAGTTCCATGGATTTGACAAAAGGAATGGAAAGATCAAAAGAGTGTGGCTACAGGGTTGTGTCCATTCACCCTGCAAGTCCAATCATGCAGTTGCAATAGGAGTTAAATAAAGTGTTGTAAGTAGGAAAGTAGGAAAAATGGATGAAATGTGAAATACAACACTGGAGTGGGGGGATATGTCATCTGAATTGTGAGGGATCAATAAATACTTTGGCAGAAAGTAAACACTGTCTCTGAGGGAGAAATGGCTATTGAAGGCTGCCCTTTGTCACGGTCTTCCTCTTCGGGATAGCAGCCATGTTTTCCCCATGCTCCTTAGGGCCAAGCCGAGAGGAATGTATGCAGTGTGCCAGGAATGTCCATGCATACGAGTGGAAATGCGTTCCGGAGTGCGGTGAAGGCTTTTATGCTGAAGAGATACATGGTCTCCCATACGGAGTTTGCAGAAGGTACGTCTGTATTTGTCATCTAGGCCTGAACCTGGATTGAAGTTAGCTTGTGAAGTGCTTAAACCAAGAGTTCGTTCTTACTCCTGTCAGAAAGTAACCACTAAACTGCTTGCTTTGAGTTTTGCAAGCAGTTTCGATTCATTTATTTACTTTGTGTTGCATCCCAACATTCGATCCACAATACAACAACCTTTATTAGGCATATTAAAATAGGCTCCAGAGCGTTACAGACATTTCTGAAGTACAAATCAAAAGTACATTCAAAACACAGACAGATAAACTGTATCTAACATTGGACATTACTTAGAAAGTTCTGTCACTTGTAAAAGAAATTTTGCTACTTTTTCCAAGAGTTTGCATATTAAACCAAGAGTTCGTTCGGCCTCTGTGTTATTTAACAAAAGCTCCACAACAGAGTTGTCAGAGTCTCTTTCAGATTTGTCTAAGACCCGCCCAGGAGAGAAATTCCTAATACCCACATATCTTGGACAGTCAAGTATAATGTGAGCAAGAGTCTCCACTTGGTTTTTACAGTGTGGACAGACCCGATCCTGGAGAGGGATAGATAGGTCCAATGAGGACTCAAAGCTACTTTTCGGTCCAATGAGGACTCAAAGCCACTTTTCTTCACATCCACTGTCTCCTCACGACCACCCTGTGAGGTAAGTTATTCAGTTGAGAGTGTGTGACTTGTCCAAGGTCACTAAGGTAACACTCTTTCAGTCTAACCTTCCTCGCAGAGTTGTTGTGAGAATGAAGTGGCGGAGGGGAGAATGTTATAAGCAACTTTGGGTCCCCTTTGGAATGAAAAGTGGAATATAATGAAGTACATAATATCCAGTAGTGGGATTCAGCCAGTTCGCACCAGTTCGGTAGAACCGGTACCTAATTTTTTTTTTTAGTTTGGAGAACCAGTTGTTAAAAGAGGCTTTCAGAGTTCCGGAACAGCTGGGTGCCCAGCTGCTGTGAGATGCCAAAAGCCCCAGAGCACCCTCTCCCTGGGGACTGAGGGGGCTTTCAGAGCAGCAGCAGCAAGGCCCCATTGCCTCCCCTCCACCCCCGCAAGAGGTTCCTCCACAGGTAATTGGGCTGCAGGGGGAGCATGACGGGAGGGTGCTGGGGGGGGGGGGCACAGCAGGTGGGTGAACTGGTTGCTAAATTATTAGAATCCCAGCACTGATTATATCTGTATGTGCAGGAATCTGGGAGTCTTAGTAGACCACAAGCTGAACGTGAGTCAACAGTGAGATGTGGACATAAGACAACTAAGACAACTAATATGATTCTGGGCTGCATCAATAGCAGTCTAGTGTCTAGATCAAGGGAAGTAATAGTACCACTCTATTCTTCATTTCACCTGGAATACTGTGTCCAGTTCTGGGCACCACAATTCAAGAAGGATATCGGCAAGCTGGAACATGTCCATAGGAGAGTGACCAAAATGGTAAAAGGTCTGAACTCCATGCCCTATGAGGAGAGGCTGGGTATGTTTAGTGGAGAAGAGAAGGTTAAGTGGTGACATGATAGCCATGTTTAGATATCTGAAGGGATGTCCTGTTGGTGAGGGAGCAAGCTTGTTTTCTGCTGCTCCAGAGACTAGGGCCAGGAGTCACAGGTTCAAGGTGAAGGAAAAGAGATTCCACCTAAACATTAGGAAAAACTTTCTGACGGTAAGGGCTGCTCAACAGGGGAATATTCTGCCTGAAGGGGAGAGGGTTGGAGACTCCTTCTTTGGAGGTTTTTAATTGACTGTGTATTTACACACCTAGGGGTTGGACTGGATGGTCCTTGTGGTCTCTTCCAATTCTATGATACTAAGAACTGGTAGTCTTCTGAATGCAGCTTAGTATGCTAGATGTGTCCTACCACATGGGCTCTGGCTGTGCCTCAGTTAGGGCTGTCACTCTTCATCTATATTTCTCTCATTCAGATGTGAAGATAATTGCGCAGCTTGTGACATCTCTGGGAGAAAATGTCTCAGGTGTAAAGAAGGCTTCAGCTTGCTGAGCAGCTCATGCGTCGCCAGTGACAGGTGCCACAATGGTATGTGCTTGCTTTAGGTTCTGTGTTGCATGAACACGTGCTAGTGCGCCACTTGGGCCAAGTCCACTGTGGTCACTTCTGTCTACTCAATGGCCCTTTCTGCATAACCAAAATAAAACATCTTGAGGCAAGAAATAAAATGGAGTTCCGCATGATTTTTAGCCCCAAACCTTTTATTTTCAGCCTCAAAATTATTTACTTGCACCTGTTCCCTAGCGATTCTTTTTCTGAAAATGTTACAACGGCCAAATTAACAAATCTTATGAACAGTCGGTCAAAAGAGCCTGATGAGAAATGGAAACGGTGTTTCTTATTTGAGGCTGAATCGATTATGTAAGAATAAGAATAATAGTAAGAATGTTAATTGGTTATTAAGATATAAGTAACTCCTTATTAGATACTTATTGCCATTTGGGAAATAAAGGTTAGAAGGTAACGAATTTTAAAACTATGTAATGTTCTCTCTGAATGTTAGTGTTGTAATTTTAAGATCCAATGTGTTAGAGTTTTTATATACTTTGGATCTTAACACTCTAACACTTTGGATCTTAAAATTACAACTCTCTCTCTCCACACACACACACACACACACACACACACAGTGAGAGAGAGAGAGAGAGAGAGAGAGAGAGAGAGAGAGATATTCCGCATGGGCCAAAAAGCAGTGTGAAAACGGTGTAAAATGGTTTAAAATGTTGTTAAAAGGGTTCACACCATTTTCACACTGCTGTTTTTGGCCCATGCAGAATCCGCCAGAGAGAGAGTGTTAATGGGTAGCTGTATTTTTTTTTCTCTTTCTATATTTTCTTTTCTGTTTTTGAATTCTGTTTGAGAAAATTAAGACAAATATTATTTTTTTAAAAGTCTTATTTTCATTGTGTGGAAAGGGCCATTCTGTAGAGGAGAGGGAGATAGCCCTTTCCTCCCCGGACTATGCCAGCAACTCTGCAGGAGACAGAAGGAGAGGTAGCAAGATCCCTTCCCTTCCTTCTGTTTTTAGCTAGTTGCGTGCAAAGGACTGATTTTTCTTTTTCCAAACAGAAGTAGAGACCAAAATACCATTCTTATCTCCTGTGTGCACGGCTGTGTCACAGAGGCTACATCAGCAGCTTGCAAAAACCCTTCTTCATCATCATCTGTCCGATGGAGGGACAAGCTGTTGTGTTCGGTTCTCTTTCCTTCAGTTCCAAACAGCTCTGTGTGCTCTGGTTTCTGTGGCTACAATGTCTGATCATGTTTCATTATTTCCTCCCCCCCCCCCTTTGCAAAATGTGCACTCTCCTAGCGGATGACATGTTCTGCGAGATGGTGAAATCCAACAAGCTGTGCGAACGC
The DNA here is from genome assembly GCF_021028975.2 of Sphaerodactylus townsendi. Taxonomy (NCBI): domain Eukaryota; kingdom Metazoa; phylum Chordata; class Lepidosauria; order Squamata; family Sphaerodactylidae; genus Sphaerodactylus; species Sphaerodactylus townsendi. The sequence continues at coordinate 21,259,423 of NC_059441.1, read as the reverse complement.
AAACCATTTATACAGTTCTGCTGTCGGACATGCCTCTTGGCTGGCTGAGCTGTGTATTTAAGTGTCTGCCGTCTGGAGGCCTCGTCGTGCCAAATTCCCAGGACAAAGTTTTCAGTTTTTTCCCCTCCAGCCTTGGGGAGCTTCGCCCGTTGCTGGCTCGAAGCTCCAAGCTTGTGACTCTAACTGCTTTAATATCTCCTGTCGGTTGGTTTCTACAATGTCGCATCTGGTCACCCCGAATGTAGATAGCTTCGTTGCCTATTCGTTGGGTCTGTTTTTAAACACAAATGCCAGCGTGAGTCCTTCACAGATGTGCCATGCTCATGGAAAACAGCGTTGTTTGTGAAAGCGACCATTCCAAATTGTTCCACTGCACAGCCATCTGGGTAACCCCTGCAAAATTAGGTTCTTTTTTCACCTTGGAGAAGAAAAGGACATCCCTACTCTACTACCCTCAAAATAAACATTGCAACCTTTTAGCCAGTAAGCGCAAGATGGTGGCATTCTATTCCAGTGCAATACAGGGTCTGTAACAGTGTACCTCGGCAAAAGAAACACATTTCAGGTTTCCTTTCAGTAGCAAGCTGGCCAAGGGACGTTTGGGAGTTTGCCAACAACCAAAGAGGCAATCAAGTGGTGGCAAGATTATAGCCCCGAGTCAGCCAAAGAGGCAGTCTTGCAGTGGCAGGAATGTAGTCCCGAATCTTCTGGCTTGCTGCAAGCCATCTTCAGCAACCAGGCCGTATACGATCCAGCCAGCCAGGATGCATTTAGCACGGACTCCAAGAATCAAAGCCTTATCCATGAAGTGGCTCCTGACGGCCTCAGCTCCTGACCGTGGAATTAAGCTAAAAGAATTCCTTCCTGTAGCAAAGATGGCTTCCTTCAAAGGTTTGCACCCCTCAGTTTCACCCCTACCCCCACCAGCTTGGATTGATGGCTTCATTGGATCTGGCCAGCCAGTAACTTGCTGACAACCCGGGTCCTATCCAGTGATAACCCAGCGACATCTCTACGCAAATCCCTTCCGTTCCATTCAGCCAACCAGGAGGGAAAGAAAGTTGCCAGTTCTACAGAACAGCCCTGTACAACACTTCTGAATGTATTCACTATAATATATACACTATATAGTTTATTATATGTGTGTGTGTATGTATGTATGTGTATACATACACACACTTACTATATATAGTATGACTTGTGCTGTTTATATAATTGTGTTAAAATAGATTTGGCTATGTTGTCTTTCTGATTTTTTAAAATAACTTCTACAGTTCCTTGTCTTCCTTTATAGAATTTTTAAAAATAATTTTATGGGGACATTTTTTAAAAAAGACCATCTCCTTTCTGATGATGTCCTTATAAAGTCAACAACAACCTTCCTTTCCTCAGACAGAGACAACAACGCTTCTTCTTTTTTCCTTCGCGTAGCACCCGTCTAATTCACGTCATCGGCCATTTCAATAAGTTAAACCTTCAGCCCATGAAATTGGCAGTAAAAAATGTTAATTGAGTCTTTACAAAGTGTGTTTTCTAAATGTATTCCTTCTCCTTCCACTGCTGCCGGCTTGATTGAAAGTAACTGACATGTTCATACTGCTTTAGAACCAGCCTCTCTCAAACTTGGTCAGATGAGTTGTGAAAGCCAACGTAGTTTTTTTGATGTCGGATGGATCGATGGCCAAAAAAGAGTCAACAGAATGACCCAACATGAATAAAATGTTTATAGTCCTGATGAATTACTCTGTATGTTGTTGGGGGGGGGGGGGGGTTAGATGCCAAAGTAAATGGCCTTATTTTATTATGAGGAATATAATATTTCTGTGCAGTTTTTTAAAATATTACATTACAGTGGGAGTATAAAATCTGTTCTTTACAGAACCCTCTTCCATCCAGGCAACAAATCAAATCTACACCGTATAGCTGCAGTGACTCTGCAACGCTGCGTGTTCCCCAAATGTTTACTCGGGACTACATGATACAGTTTACATGGCTTGTAAACTAACTGAATGGGAGAGCTTCTAGGAACCAGATGGGAAGCACTCTGAGCTATTTGAAAGACAAACAATGGAGAATTTCAGTAAATAAGGGATAGTAAATTCTGCCAAAGGAACTCCCTGCAGCTGACCTGCAGCATGCCAGAAAAACATGAACGACGTGGTTTATTTCTGTGGCTAGAAATTAGGAGACGGTAGAAACCCCTAGAGCACCTGACTTTGTAGCATGTTTCAAGGCAAATGGAGAACTTATCCAAATAATAATGTGGATCAGTCAATGAAATTTACTATTTTGGGGTTGCTGTTTCCACTTTTGGGCAGAGAGGGGACAGGGAAACATGATGCTCTATATCTGCTTCAGCTTTTAGCTTGGAGAGTTGTCACCTGTCAGGGTATACTCAAGTTCTTTTGTGTCTCTAGTGTGGTTTCTTAATCTCTTGGTGAAGATGGAAGGATGCCATCTTCAGTCTTGTTCCTTACATACCATGTCTGTTCCATACTGTGTACAACACAATAGAAAATGGCACTTCTGGATGGATCGCTTTAAATTAAGGTAAAGAATGCAATCTAATTTGCTGGTTTTCAGAAACCACTAATTCAGCAGCTTTGGAATGACTCGAGCAGGGCATACAGATAAAGTCTACCCCCTTACAGTTTGGAACCAACATTTAATGTACAGAAATATACACACACCCTGAGGGCTTTTTTAAAATCTGCCCTACCCTACCTGCCCCCATTCATACTTTTTTCTAGTAAGTGGAAGATAATCCCACTCAGTCAGCTACAGGAAATATAGTAGTCTCGGGAAAGAGTTATAGATCAGAATAACCAACCTGGGAAGAATTCATTTCATTCTGTTTAATTTGTCAGATGGAGGAGGGGGTTGTCTTTTGGCGGATGAGGCTCCAGCAGCGGTCTGAGGTCTTTGGTGATCACAAAGAAACAGCAATCCGTGGTTGGGGTTTGTTTTTCATTCAGCCACAAAACCACAGTAAAAGAGGATGGATGTTGAGGGTCTGCAATTCTTAGAAGTTGATTTCCTCTCTGCCCCAGAACTATAATTATCAGATGGCAATGCTGGATCACTGACATATCCAAAAAAATTTCCCTTTCCAACAGCTGTGCAAATAGGAGCAGTGGGAGAAATACCAGTGTGCCCTAAGCAAATACCACATGTGCAGAGATGTTAGTAGACGTAGTGTTGAATCCGCAAGCAACATCTGGAGCTGCTCCTGCAACGGGGCCAAAGCAGGATCTTACTGGCTGTAGTGGAGGAGAAAGTAATGTTGCTTTGGTTCCAAAGACTAAAATGAGAGTCTGTGGCTACAGATTCTCAGAAATTCTCAGAAATGCTACCTGTTCCACACGCAGGGTGAGCTAGGCAAGCGGAGATACAGGGTCTCAATGCGTGGATGAGAAGGTGGTATAAGGCAGAGGGTTTCAGATTTGTCAGAGAACACAAATTAATACCAGAGAGAACCTTTTGGGACAAGGCAGGCCTGTACAAAAGGGACGGGCTTCATCTTAACCAAAGAGGAACCAGGCTGTTGGCACTCAACATTAAAAAGGTGGCAGAACAGCTTTTAAACTGATCCCTGGGGGAAAGCCGACAGGAGCTGAGGTGACTTTGGTTCGGTATACAGTGTCCATGGGGATGCAGACAGAGAGGAGCATAGCAATGTGATAAGTGATAGTGTCTACAAAAGGCTAGAGGGCAAAACACATAAATCCCAGGTTAGGGACAGAGACAGAGTATACAGGTGTCTCTATGCTAATAGTAGAAGCCTTCGACCTAAAATGGGGGAGCTGGAGTACAGACTTTTGCAGGAGGACATTAATATAGTGGGCATCACAGAGACATGGTGGAATGAGGAGAACCAGTGGGGTACTGTTATCCCAGGTTACAGGCTCTACAGGAAGGATAGGACAGGGCGTATTGGGGGTGGGGTTGCACTCTACATCAAAGAGAGCATAGTGTCACATAAAATAGACAATGCAGGGGGAGCTGATTCCTCTACAGAAGCACTGTGGATATCAATGCCAGGGGTGAAGGATAGTTTAACATTAGGAATATATTGTCGTCCCCCTGACCAAAGCGCACAAGAGGATTCTGATATGGAAAAAGAAAAATGTAGTGGTAATGGGCAATTTTACCTATCCCCATATAAACTGGAAAAATGCATGTTCAGGTCATAGTAAGGAGAGAACATTCCTGGATATGCTAAATGACTGTGGCTTAGAGCAGATGGTTGTGGAACCAACCAGGGGAGAGGTGATCCTAGATCTAATTCTATGTGGGACCCAGGACCTGGTGTGGGAAGTCAGTGTTGTTGAGCCAATAGGGAACAGTGACCACAATTCTGTCAGATTCAGTATCTCTGCATGCGAACAAATGACAACTACTAATGTAGTTACATTTACCTTCAGAAAGGGAAATTTCTCAAAGATGAGGGGGATAGTGCGCAGGAAGCTGAAAGGGAAAATCAAGAGTGTCAAAACTGTCCAAAATGCTTGGAGGTTATTTAAAAACACAGTTTAAAAAGTTCAGCTGGAATGTGTTCCCGCAGGTTAGGAAAGGCAGCGCCCAGTCCAAAAGAAAGCCACCATGGTTAACAAGGGAGGTTGAGGAAATTATTAGGAAAAAAGATGTCTTTTAGAAAATGGAAGTCCAACTCAACTGATGAAGAATACCAGAGAGAACACAAATGGTGGCAAAAGAGAAGCAAGTTAGCTGTAAGGGAGGCAAAAAAGGATTATGAGGAACGCATGGCTGTGAACATCAAGACCAGCAACAAACAGTTCTTCTAGTACATCAAAAGTAGGAAGCCAGCTAGGGAAGCGGTAGGCCCATGAGATGACAAAGGAACAAAAGGTGTGCTAAAAGATGACAGGGAGATTGCAGAGAAGCTGAATGAATTCTTTGCATCTGTCTTCACCCAAGAGGAGGTGAGGAAAATTCCTGCACCTGAACCAAGCTTCTTAGGAGGCGAATCCAAGGAACTAGTGAAGATAGTGGTAGACAAGAAAGAAGTTCTGGCAGCCATTGATAAACTAAATGCTACCAAATTCCCTGGCCCAGATTGCATTCACCCAAGAGTTCTTAAAGAGCTCAAGCATGAAATTGCTGATCTTCTCACTTTAATACGCAACTTATCCCTGAAATCAGCCTCCATCCCTGAAGACTGGAAGATGGCCAATGTCACACCAATCTTTAAGAAAGGGTCTAGGGGGGACCCAGGAAATTACAGGCCAGTCAGTTTGACATCTGTTCCTGGTAAATTAGTAGAATCTATCATTAAAGATAAAATTATAAAACATGTAGAAAAGCAAGACCTGCTGAGGAAGAGTCAGCATGGCTTTTGCAGAGGCAAGTCCTGCCTTACAAACTTACTAGAGTTCTTTGAGGGTGTAAACAGGCATGTGGATAAGGGGGAACCAGTGGACATTGTCTACTTGGATTTCCAAAAGGCTTTTGACAAAGTTCCTCACCAGAGACTATTGAGAAAACTCAGCAATCAAGGAATAAGAGGGGAAGTCCTCCTATGGATTAAAAACTGGTTGAGGAACAGGAAACAAAGGGTGGGTACATACATATATACATAGTTTATTTACGGTCATTGACCAGCAAGATCCAAAAGAATTAAAATCATAAAATTTACAGATATTACAAATATACAGATTAAAACAGTTAACAAAATACAGATAATAGACCTCAGGAACTCAGAACATCAGCTCAAGATAATGAGTGGAAGGTCAATCTAATAATAATTAATAATAAGGATTAGCTGGCAGAGCCAGTAGTGCTCTGTCGGGCCTTCCTGATTTTACTTGATATCCAGGCAAACTTGGCAACAGAATACGTTAGATTTTTATTGGTATCTGATAACAGTGTTTTAACCTTTTCCTTCTTAGCCAAAGGAGTGTTTGTCTGGTCAAAGGACAGAAGCATCCAACGTATCTCATCATAGTATGAGCATTCAAATAATATATGTTCCGAGTTTTCAACACCTCCTATTTGACAACTGCAAATTCTGCCCTCAGTTGGTACTTTGTTATAAATCCCGTTGATATAGTTAGACGAAAGGGCGTTGTAACGGAGTAGGCTGTAGGCTCTTCGATAGTTAACGTTAAACAAAGAAGTAAGATAAGGCATTATTGAAAGTTTATTCAGGGTGGGTATAAATGGGAAGTTCTCAGAATGGAGAGATGTAGGGAGTGGTGTCCCCCAAGGATCCGTTTTGGGACCAGTGCTCTTTAACCTATTCATAAATGACCTGGAAGTAGGGGTGGGTAGCGTGGTGGCCAAGTTTACAGATGATGCCAAACTATGTAGGCTGGTGAGAATCTCAAAGGATTGTGAAGAGTTCCAAGCGGACCTTTATAAATTAGGTGAGTGGGCTAAGAAATGGCAAATGCAGTTCAATGTAGCAAAATGTAAAGTGATGCAGATAGGGGCAAAAAATCCAAACTTCACATACACACTACAAGGATCAGTGCTATCAGACCAGGAAAGGGATTTGGGCGTCTTAGTTGATAGTTCCATGGGAATGTCAACTCAATGCATGGCAGCTGTGAAAAAGGCAAACTCTATGCTGGGGATAATTAGGAAAGGAGTTGATAATAAAACTGCAAAAGATTGTCTTGCCCTTATATAAAGCCGTGGTGCGACCGCACTTGGAGTACTCTGTTCAGTTCTGGTCACCAAATCTCAAAAAGGATATCGAAGAGATAGAAAAAGTGCAGAGAAGGGCAATGAGGATGATTGAGGGATTGGAGCACCTTCCTTATGAGGAGAGACTGCAGTGTTTGGGACTGTTTAGTTTGGAGAGGAGACGTCTGAGGGGGGATATGATTGAAGTCTATAAAATTATGCATGGGGTAGAAAATGTTGACAGAGATAAATTTTTCTCTCTTTCTCACAATACTAGAACCAGGGGGCATTCATTGAAAATGCTGGGGGGAAGAATTAGGACTAATAAAAGGAAACATTTCTTCACGCAACGTGTGATTGGTATTTGGAATATGCTGGCCAGGAGGTGGTGATGGCCACTAACCTGGATAGCTTTAAAAGGAGCTTGGACAGATTTATGGAGGAGACGTCAATCTATGGCTCCCAATCTTGATCCTCCTTGATCTCAGATTGCAAATGCCTTAGCAGACCAGGTGCTCAGGAGCAGCAACAGCAGCAGCAGCAGGCCATTGCTTTCACATCCTGCATGTGAGCTCCCAAAGACACCTGGTGGGCCACTGCGAGTAGCAGAGTGCTGGACTAGATGGACCCTGGTCTGATCCAGCAGGCTAGTTCTTATGTTCTTATGTAAGCAATGGTGCAAATAGGTATATATAGAATGCTGGTGTGATGTTGAGCAATGGTACAGTCTATTGTGAGCTAGTGTGGACTCTAATCTGGAGAACTAGGTTTGATTCCTCACTCCTATATATGAAGCTTGCTGAGCCTTGGTCCAGTCATAGTTATCTCCAAGTGTTAGCCCCACTTACCTCACAAGGTGTATGTTGAAGGGAGAGGATGGGAAGGAGTTTGTAAGCCACTTTGAGGCTCCTTTTGGTTGAGAAAAGGGGGGTATAAATCCAAACTTCTGTTGCCCTGAGCTGTAACCTTAAAAGTGTTTTAAGTTCTGTTGTCAAAGTAGTTGAGGCAGTGTTCAATTTCCAAAAGAAAGGTACTGGGCTCAGACAGGTATGGAAGCCCCTTAACTCTAAACATGTAGTCGGACTGCAGATGGTGTTTGCCTCAGGGGTGTGCTCTGTACATGTTCAGAGGCACACATTTCATTAGTTTCTTTAAAGAGAGGTATGTTACTTGCAGGTAATTCCCATCGCTGCCACTATGTAAAACAATTTGAAGCTGGGTCTTTTGGGATTACAACTCATCTTCAGGTAACAGTGATCAGTTCTCCTGGAGAAAACAGCAGCTTTGGAAAGTGGGCTCTATGCCTTTATACAGCCCTGAGGCTCCTCCCCAAACTTCACCCTTCTCAGGCTCCTCCCATAAAATCTCCAGGAATTTCCCAACCCACAGCCAGCAACCCTGCGCCATTTTAATGTCCACAATTAGCTTTATTGCTGTTGCTAATGTATACATTTTTTAAACAAGACAGTTTGAAGTGAAAATTCCAGGCAGAACGTGAAGACGGAGACAGAACAGTTTAGATGCCACCAGTAAATGTCCAAATACCCAAACTGTGGTAGCTCTGGTTTGCGCCAACATTGCTGATCAAAAAGGCAAAGCGCCAGTGCCCCAGCACGTTCTGTTCCTTATTGTCTGCACAGCACATCTGGCATGTTGCATGCGTTACAGTCTCATTTTCGGGATGTGATTGTTCCCGTCTTACTGATTTGCTGGTGACAAAGGAAAAAGAAACTTGCATCAAGAAGCCAAATTAGTTGGACAGCAGAACAGGTGACCTTGGCATCGTCCAGCAGTATGCTGCTGTGGATCTTGGATGGGATCAAGAAACAGACAGTTTGTACAGCAATGTATAATAATTTATTTGTTGTTAGGTCAAGCTCTGTGGCTGGTTGCAAAGTGTGTTTTTCACCAGCTATTTTGCCATACCTGGTACCTGTCACTTGCTCGTCCCTTTCTGTTGCATTCCACCCCTCTGCAGATATCTGTGTGAACTGTTGTCAGTTTTTACAAAAAGCTTTTCTGGTTTGAATCAGCAGCTTCTAATCGAATGGAGAATCCACAGGAAAATGTTTGAGTCTGGTATGCCACCGTGTGGTCCTCAATAAAAGAAAAATCATTGAAAAGGGAATTCTTCATTGCAGGATTCTGTGCCACTGAAATCATTTGCTGAAGACTATGGACTCCCTCTTTTATGTTTTCAGAGCTCTGGGGTGGGGGTAAGGAGAGGTGCAGGGACTGTTCACAATGACTGTGAATGCAAAATGTGTGCGTGTTCTTTATACATGCATTCATTGGGGAATTCTCACCTGATGGTGAACACATGTATGTCTGAATGTGATTTAAAACCCATGTTCATTACTGGTCCTTGGTTTCCTTTATAAAGTGCATGCACACTGGGTATTTTTGACACACACATACTTGCCAGATGCATCTGTGTTCCCTGCAAAGTGGACAGGCTGACATTCTCCTATCGAAGTATATTGTGACTGGCAGCTGCTTTTCAAGAACCTAAAGAAGAAGAGGAGTTTGGATTTATATCCCCCCCTTTCTCTCCTGTAGGAGACTCAAAGGGGCTTACAATCTCCTTGCCCTTCCCCCTCACAACAAACACCCTGTGAGGTAGGTGGGGCTGAGAGAGCTCCGAAAAGCTGTGACTAGCCCAAGGTCACCCAGCTGGCGTGTGTGGGAGTGCACAAGCTAATCTGAATTCCCCAGATAAGCCTCCATAGCTCAGGTGGCAGAGCGGGGAATCAAACCCGGTTCCTCCAGATTAGAATGCACCTGCTCTTAACCACTACGCAACTACTGCTCACTGCCCCCTCTGGTTTTCTCCTCATTGGGGATCCATTGCTACTTACAACATCCTACTCCATTTTATCACATAACCATTGTGTGCATGAGTGTTTGAGTGTGTAAGAAAGAGCCCATTGGAATTCACTGTATGAATGAAATTTGGGACCAGTGCCTGGATAAATTTAGGCTTTGTACCACACATTCTACTGTACATGCATTGAATGTAACATGAGAATGACTGAACATGCTCAATAAAAGTGTACACTGTATGCAGATTGTATATGGGCACTCACTATAGTTTATGAACAGGGCAGTGGCGTAGGAGGTTAAGAGCTCGTGTATCTAATCTGGAGGAACCGGGTTTGATTCCCAGCTCTGCCGCTTGAGCTGTGGAGGCTTATCTGGGGAATTCAGATTAGCCTGTGCACTCTAGCACACGCCAGTTGGATGACCTTGGGCTAGTCACAGCTTCTTGGAGCTCTCTCAGCCCCACCCACCTCACAAGGTGTTTGTTGTGAGGGGGGAAGGGCAAGGAGATTGTAAGCCCCTTTGAGTCTCCTGCAGGAGAGAAAGGGGGGATATAAATCCAAACTCCTCCTCTTCTTCTCTCATGTGAGGTAGGTTAAGGTAAGAGGTTGATCCTGTTAACTGGACATGCTATGGAGTCTTTCTGCATGTAAGGCAAATACTCTACCACTGAGCTGTAGCTTCTCTCTGAACGGAGTTGTCTTCTATCAAGTCAGATCATTGATCAAAACTGGCTACTTTGACTGCCATCTACTCTTCCAGATTTTGGGCGGATGTTGTTTTTTAAAAAATAACATATATTACCCAAAACCAGATCCTTTTAACTAGTTGGGGATTGAAACTAGGACCTTCTGCACGCAAGGCAGATGCTCAGCAACTGACTCATGGTTAGCATTAAGCACAAAAAAACACAGCATTGGGACAAATTCAATCTATTATTATGGCCATTGACCAAATACACAATATGCAGGTATATGTGAAAAGATGACGAAGCTGATGGCAGAGCTTATGGAGTGGGGGTGGGCTGCTTTATAGTGCTTACCCTGTAGTGCAGCCTTTTCAACTGATGCACCCCTGATCCACTAAGCCCATACATTTCAGTGGGCTTACAGTGGAGTAACTCTGCACAGGATTGCACTATCCTTAGATATAGTCATTCCATTTGAGGCTCATTCATTTCAAATGGGCTTAGAGTGGAGGAATCTCTGCACAGGATTGCACTGTTATCCTAAGGAGAGTCACTCCATTCGAAGCCCATTCATTTCAGTGGGCTTAGTCTGGTGTAACTTCACACAGGATTGCACTGTTGTCTTACGGAGAGTCCATTTGAAGCCCATTAATTTCAATGGGCTTAGAGTGGAGTAACTCTGCACATGATTGCACTGTTATCCTAAGGAGAGTCACTCCGTTTGAAGTCCATTCATTTCTTTGGGCTTACAGTGGAGTAACTGCACAGGACTGCATTGTTATCCTAAGGAGAACCACTCCATTCGAAGTTCATTAATTGCAGTAGGCTTAGACTGCAGCAAGTCTGCACAGCACAGCATTGCTAGTTCCACTAAAATTGTGCCACGCTCAACAGTTCCACGTAGTTCCCGCTGTCTTCCCGGTCCCGCTTTCAAAGGCTCCTCCCACTCGATACATCTGGCGCGCGCCTACTTTGGGCTCGATCAGTGTCTCGGCACTCGGCTCCTTGAACTGCGCAGCGACGGTGCGCATGCGCGATTCCTGAGGCAAGGGCGGTACCGTCGCGCGTGGAAAGATGGTGAAGCTAACGGCGGAGCTGATCGAGCTGGCGGCGCAGTACACCAACGCCGTGCGGGACCGGGAGCTCGACTTGCGCGGTGAGGAGGCGGTGGTTTGTGCCGAGCCTTGGTAGGCCGCAGGCGGCGGACGGTAGCCGCGGTGACCTGGCGACGGTTACTCGCGAGGGTCATGCTGGGCAAAGCGTGCACTTAGCTAGCATATTGTATTGTATTATTCAATTTGTATACCGCCCTCCCCGGGAAGGGCTGAGGGCGGTGAACAACAGCAGTAAACATCAGTAACCATAACATCAAAGCAACAAAACATCAATACGCATAGGATCAATAAACACAACATCATAAACATAGAATGATAAACAACAAGAACATAAATAATCATAACATCATAAGTTATAAGGCAACAATAATCATAGCAGCAGAGATAGACATAAAAAGCATAGATGGTGACTTTCCCATTCTGTAGCCTCATAGGGCTGGTAGGGTATTTGTGGACCCTTTACCACAGCCTTGAAAATAGCAACTTGCCAGCTCTGCTCCGGCAGACACAACAGAATTTCCAAAAGAGCCTCAGAGGAAGGGGTGGCTCATGTAGCTGGTCCTGAGGGACCTTTCTTGGTCTGTAGAGGCTCCTGGCAGTACAGACCATATGGAACTTTTTCCAGTGAAGCTTAGGCACCATGTAAAGTGATTACTGTATAATTTAAGTAGCATATATTAATTATTCTGTGAAGCCTGGACGCCTTTTGAAATGCACACTGTATAATTTTGTATATATAACATTTTGTTTGAAGCCCGAACATCGATTAAAATGCATATACGTGTATATAAATGTGTATATAACATTTTGTTTGAAGTCTGAACATCAGTTAAAATGCTCAATGTATCCCTTACCTCGTAAATATAATATTTTCTATGAAGCTTAAATGTTTTAATGCCTAATCTATATAGCATAGCTAGCATATGTAACATTTTATGTGAAGCCTAAATATAGTTTAAAACACTGAAATTATAATTTAATTAGCATATATTAATTTTTTTGTGAAGCCAGAACATTCTTTAAAATGTTTACCATATAACTTGATATATATGAAATTTTCTCTGAAATTTAAATGTCTTTTAAAGTGCTCAGTCTGAGCTAGCAGATATAATATTTTTAAGCCTGAACATCTTTTAAAATGCTTACCATATCACTTGGTATATATGAAATTTTTTATGAAACTTAAATGTTTTTTTAAATGCTCAATCTACATAACATAGCTAGGACATGTAACATTTTATGTGAAGTCTGAACAGTTTAAAGTGCTCAATCAATAATTTAGCATATATGAAATTTTTTGTGAAGCCTGAACATCTTTTAAAATGCTTACCATATAACTTGGTATATATGAAATTTTCTATGAAGTCTATATGCCTTTTAAAGTGCTCAGTGTGTAACTTAGCTAGCATATATAGTATTTTCTTTAAAGCCTGAACATCTTTTAAAACACACAGTGTATAACTTAGCTAGTAAATATGAAATTTTATGTGAAGCCTAGACATGTTTAAAATGTACAATATATAATTTTGCTAGCATATATGAAATTTTATGTGAAGCCTAAACACTTTTTAAAATGCTCAGTGTGTAATTTAGCTAGCATGGATGAAACTTTTTGATGAAGCCTAATCATTCTGTAAAATGCATATGTAAAATCTGTAGTATTTGGTATGTTTATGGAATTTAAAAATATGAAAGACTGCAAGCACAGTCAGAACTGTAGAAAGATGGACAGACCTCTGCACCCTATACTACCATAGCACATGTATTTTTAACATTAATCACCACACCATGCTGTCTTTCCCTTTGTTGACTTCAGCTAACCTTTTTCCCCATGTTCTTCCACATTGCTCTCTCTCAGGATACAAGATTCCTGTGATTGAGAACTTGGGCGCCACTCTGGACCAGTTTGATGCTATTGACTTCTCTGACAATGAGATCCGGAAGCTGGATGGGTTCCCCCTGCTGAGGAGACTGAAGACATTGCTGATGAATAATAACAGGTTAAGGTGAGTGTTTCAACAGCCCTTGTGAGACCCTTGTAGCCTGTTTTGGCTCTGTTATCCTATAGCAGCGGTTCTCAATCTGTGGGTCGCGACCCCTTTGGGGGTCAAATGACCCTTTCACAGGGGTCGCCTAAGACTCTCTGCATCAGTGTTCTCCATCTGTAAAATGGATAAATGTTAGGGTTGGGGGTCACCACAACATGAGGAACTGTATTAAAGGGTTGCGGCATTAGGAAGGTTGAGAACCACTGTCCTATTGGGTGTCCATCAAACCACTTCACATGATTGTCAGCTGAAGAGAAGCTGCCAAGTTTGGCACGAGAGAGTGTGTTTTGACTTCCATTAATCCTATGCTTTTGTTTTCATTTTCTCTGTGTTATTGCAGCCGAATAGGCGAGGGACTTGAACAGTCTTTGCCAAATCTGAAGGAACTCATTCTTACCAACAATAACATTATGGAGCTGGTAAGTTGAGGTGACGATAAAGCACTTTGAAACAATGCTGAGACTGTTGCCTAAATCTTTAGGAAGACACTTTTAACACAGCCTTGAGTGCCAGTGAGCCAGCATGGTGTAGTTGTTAAAGAGCGATGGACTCATCTGGAGAACCAGGTTTGATTCCCCGCAAATTGGAAATGTCCTTTGTTTCTAACATAGTTTAATCTGCTAACTAGGATTTGCATGTGTAGAAATATAAACAAGAAGATTCTCCAGGGGTGGCCAGAATTTACTAAGCACCAAGTGCCAAAATATTCATATGGCTGACATCATCATTAGCAGTTTCACAGCCTCTGCTATCCCTATTTTCCCTCTTGGGTAAACAAGTCTTTTTCTTCTGCCCGTAAACATTTTTGCAATGCAACCACTGCTTTTCGCAGTCTAAGGTCCCCGGTAGCACACATCTGGAAACTTACAGATCGCATGTCTGCAGATGCTACTGGCTCCGTTGCACATCTGAGCAAGGAAATGGAGTTGGGGGGAAAAGAAGGACTATCCTGGGCTTATTTTAAGTGCAGCACACTTAACACCCCCAAAGTCTTAATGTAGCATAACATTACAAGCATCAAGATTTATGTAAATTTTACTAAACCTCTGATAATATAGATCTCCCCTGCCTCCTCCCCACCCACCAGCAACATTCTGTAATAAGAATTTACCCAACAGCATGCCACATCATTAAACAGTCAAATAATGGAGTCATGTACGTACAATACAATACAAAACCTTTATTGACATAACAGTAAAATACAGATGGCACAGGTAAAAAATACAAGATTTAGGGAGGATTATGGTTGCCATCAATATCTAGTTGTAGTGTCGAAAAATTCTAGTTAGTTTACAGAATTGTTTACAGAATTACAGTTGTTTACAGTTTGGTAGCATAGCATAAACATTGTCATAGAGATAATATTTTAGGTGTTACTTCAGTTATGACATAGGGAGATTTATGATTAGAAGAATATACCAATGTACGCTAGGTTCTAGGTTTTACATGTCCCATAGAGGTTCCTCCACTGGACAGCATATTTACTAGTTTAACCTTCCCTACATTCTGTGAGTGGTGTACGTGTTGTGAGAAGTTTCTGGAATGTATCATTCTAAAAGATTACAGGTCCAAATGATTTTGGGAGGAAAATAAATTCCCCTTGATAAAGTCCCCTGTTCGATTTGTACAAAATAAATAACTGTTGACATTTATGGTCACATTTTGTGCCTGCTGCAAAACAGTCATTTGGGTCCTGGGGAGTCAAAGTCTTCTGCCAAACTTCCTGTCATTATGACAGTGAGGGTTCTTCTTGCCTCGTTACTGGCACATTTGAGGCTTTTAATTGTATTTTTGTTTGTTGTAGAGAACTGTCGTTTCAGCAGCCCCTGGAATTCTGTTTATACTCTCCAAGAAAGAAACAAGGCTGTGTGCGGGAACTTCTTTTCCCCCTCGGTTTGTGTTCGCATTTTGTATTTGTAAAGGTCAACTGGCCGTGTGCCTTCAGTTGCAGCTGGGAAATCTTGTGTTTGTTTACGTTTCCAAGATTCCAGTCATCTTAGCTTGATACTATTAACTCCTCTGTATGCGAAACACAGATTCGTCTAGGGTTTCAGGGCTGGCTTATACAGTGTTTTGTAATGTTAATATCTGTAGAGGAACATCCTGCCTGTGGACAGAGTCGACATGTCATTTAGTTGTCTTGCTTGAATTTGTTAGCTAAGTCAGATGTTCCTTGAACCAAGAACACTGTGGTAGCTGTGGCAGCTTCCCTTTTGGATGTTGCTGTAAGATGGAACTGCTTTGCAAAGGCAGGGAAAGTGAGGTCTGTTTGCTTCCCTCCAGCTGTTGGGGAAACCTAGCAGCTTAAAAGAGCTTCTCGCACTTGTTGCTGAGTTGTATGTGAAACACTAGGTTCTAATTTTGATGATGATTGGAACTTGCTTCACAAATATTCAACTGGCTGCAGAGTCCATTTTCTTAAAAAATAGTTGTTGTGGTTATGTTTTATTGTTTGTTTACTGTTTTTTTTCTAACTTTCAATGGGCCCAGTGTTTCCAGGTGAAAGCCCACAAAGAACTGTTAGTGATTTGTTTGCATTTGAAGAAAACTTAACTAACATTTTACAACTTTTTAAAAAATGAACTTGGTGATTCTTGTTTGATTGTGTAATCGACTGATCTTGATGGAGTCAGTTTTGTTTAACAGCCGCTTTCTGAACTGCCTGTGAACTATACTGTAACATGCATGTTTTGAAATTCACCTCTTTTCCGTTCCTCTTCAGGGCGATCTTGATCCCTTGGCAACAATTAAATCACTAACTTACCTGAGGTATGGCACACCTTCATTTTGCGAGCAAATTTAATCTGCCTTGTTACTGGAGGTTGTCAACATTGGCTGATTCTGCCCAGGCACCGTGGTTTCATGTAACGATTTTCAGTTACCTATGCCGCTGTTTGCACAGCAGGTGCAGGGGCCAGCTGGGATCTCTGAGATCCCTGCAGCAGGAGGTGGCATGGTTCGCACAGGAAACACTGTGATACCATGTGAACCACGCAGCTGAGAATCCCCCCACCTGAGAATCCACACACAAACACACCCTGAGAATCCCCACCCACCCACTTACCAGCACAACATGGTTTCTTACCAGCACAACATGCTGATTTCTTCTGGAATAATTTCTGTTGGATCCAACCCCAGTGGCTATAAGCCATTGACACTTGCATTGGGCGTAATGTCGCACCTCAGGCTGGCCATTTCAGTAGGATTTATTTTGAATTACTTGTGTTCATAGCATCCAAAAGTGCTTCTAACCTATATCTAAAATAAGTTCTTTTTATCTTTGTCTTCCTCTTGCCCCTAATTTTTGGCATTCAGTGATTTTTCTTTCCTGGCCAATATTTTAATTGCAGTTTTTTATGATTGTGTATGTATTTTTTGCATGATGCCAGTGTGCTGTAGTGGTTATGAGCAGGTGGACTCTAATCTGGAGAACCGGGTTTGATTCCCCACTCCTACATTCCTGCTTGGTGACCTTGGGCTAGTCACAGTTCTTCCGAACTCTCTCAGTTCCACCTACCTCACAAGGTGTCTGTTATGGAGAGAGGAAGGTAAAGGAGTTTGTAAGCCACCTTGAGTCTCTTTACAGGAGAGAAAGGCAGGGTATAAATCCAAACTCCTCCTTTTGTTGTTTTTAATGGCTTTAAGGTATGGTTTTATGTATGTATGATGATTTGTAAGTTGTTTTGGTGGCCTTTATAAGGACAGGCATGTAAATATTGTAAAATAAGCATAAGCTTTGCATAACCTTTAAATTTCAAGAGCATCAAAGACCTTTATTGATTATAATAGTGGATGTTGCCATGTTATAAACTGAACTTACATTTGAGAATAGTTGTATGATTTAACCCTTTACCAGAAAGGCTTTTCTTCAGCAGTACACAGTTTTAAATTGTGTAAATACCTTTCTCTCCTTTCGTCCCCCCACCCAACTTCTGTTAGTATTCTGAGAAACCCCGTAACGAATAAAAAGCATTACAGGCTGTATGTCATCTTCAAGGCCCCACAAGTCAGAGTTCTGGACTTCCAGAAAGTGAAATTAAAAGTAAGTATGTTGGCATGTACAGGCTATTTGCCTGAGAAGCTTAACATGGAATGTTTGTTTGATTTAGGCCTTTCTGTCAGTTCCTAATTGTAGTGTGATAGAAGGGTCAAATGAAATGAAATGAAAAGTGATAGAAGGGGAAGATTGCGCGTGGAAGGCAAATCCACTGGAGTGGCCACGCGCCAATCGCGCAGGTGGACTGAGTGCCCCCTCCCTATCACCGGGAGATGGGATTGTTAGCTTCTTATACCAGGTATTCAAGGCATACTGACTGTGTTTGGCCCCTAAAGTATCCTAGATGGAGATGCGTGTGGTTTAAAGACCAACACGATTTCCAGGGTATACACTTTTCAGAGTCAAAGTTCCCTTTGTCCATCTGATGAAGAGAGCATTGCCTCTTGAAAACCAGTACGGTTCAGTGGTTAAGAGCTGTGAACTCTTGACCAGGTTTGATTCCCCATTCCTCCACATGAGGCTGGCTTGGGTGACCTTGGGTTAGTCACAATTCTCTCAGAACTCTTTCAGCCTCATCTGCCTCACAAGGTGTCTGTTGTGGGGAGAGGAATGTGTCAGCCACTTCAAGACTCTTTATAGTTGAGACAAGTGGGGTATAAATCCAAACCCTTCTTCTGATACTATGGACATCTTGTTGGACTTTGAGATTCAAGTCCAGCAGCACCCTAATCAGTTGAGTAATGCAAAGTCCTGGGGGGAACTCTTTGTGGATTCTTCCCACCTGCAGGAAACCAGAAGTCAGATGTCTGTTGGGAAGGATTCTAGGTTCAGCTCACCCAAGCTGAGAGGCTTAATCTTGACATTGGCACCCTTTTAAATGCTCTGCCTGTAGTTTCCACTTTGTTGTGCTATTTCCATGCGGGGGAGGGAGAGCTCTGCGCAGAGCACGTGTTCCTATTGATGTTGCATTAACTTTGTGTGTGTGTGTGTGGTATCGCTGTAGGAGCGTCAGGAGGCAGAGAAAATGTTCAAGGGCAAACGGGGTGCACAGCTTGCAAAGGATATTGCCCGGAGAACCAAAACGTAAGACATGGATAACCACTTTGAAAAGGGGCGGCCATCTTCAGAAACACCTCCTCTGTCCACCGTCGCGCTTGGGAAGCAAGCTGATCAAGTCTCTTGGGTGGTCCAGAGGTCATCTGTTCCCAGCGAGTAGCAATCTTCCTAAATTTGAACAGCAAACAAGGAATTGTTTTGTAGAAATAGTTTGTGGTTCCCTGGTCCATCACAAAATGCAGCCTGTTCATTGGCATTAAATCCCATCCACAATTTGCCTTTGACTTCACAAAAAAGTATGGGAGTGGGGAGTTAAGAAGGCTGTCTTGCGGGTGTTTCTGAAGAAGACTTCCTTCCCTGTATCAGTTTGTTAACAAAGATAAGATACTACACTTGATTGAAACCAGTGCTTCCAGCAGGCTTCTGGATGGAAGCTTGGAGAAGCAGATGAGGATCCTTCGAGTCCTAACAATGTCCTTTTCCCTCTGAAGTTTCAATCCAGGTGCCGGTTTGCCAGCAGACAAAAAGAAAGCCGGGCCTTCTCCAGGAGATGTGGAAGCTATCAAGGTAACGTCATTCAGAGGTTTACCAGGAAACCCAACTTTTCAGATAAAGACATGGAATTGTGAAGCGATTGCCCCCTGGATTGGATGTGAAAACGTTTGGTGTTTAATTGCTGTTGAATTAAAAGATGCTCTGCCCTTCCTTGAATGGCCCAGGCTAGCCTGATCGTGTCAGAACTCGTGAGCTAATCAGGGTCAGCCCTGGGTTCTTTGAAGGAAGTCCACATTCGCTATGCCAAGGCAGCTAATGTTAAACCACCTCTGAACATCTCTTCCCCTGACACAGATGGCCCAAGCTAGCCTAATCTCATTAGATATCAGAAGGCTAACCAAGATTGGCCCTGGTTAATACTTGGATGGGAGACTGCCACGAAAATTCACAGTTGCTATGCAGAAGGAAGCTATGGCAAACCACCTCAGAACGTCTCTTGTCTTGATAATGCTATCAGGCTGCTATATGTTGGCTATGACTTAACAGCACTTTCCACCAAGTTAAAAGCATTAACTTGCTGATTGCATCTTTTTTTTTTACTTGGCAAAAGGCGAAGTGGGGATGCTTTTAGAGTGTTGCAAGTCTATTCCTGAACCCCGGTGGGGTTATCAGTGGATAAATATTTTAAAAATTAGAGATGCTAAAACTGTACCAATTCTGATATCGTCATTATGGAACCTTGAGCTTCAGTTCAGAATGCAGGCAAGCCCTGTCGCAAATTTATTTGATTGCGGCAGATGTTCTTTGTGAAATACACGTAATGCATTCTTGAGCGTTAAGCTGTCTATTGCAAACACTGAGCGAAATCTATTTTTCTTCGTTGCCAGAATGCCATCGCTAATGCCACAACTCTGGCTGAAGTAGAGCGGCTCAAAGGATTGCTGCAGTCTGGACAGATACCTGGCAGAGACCGAAAAGCAGGTACGTGCTGTCACCGTGCCCTTCAGTAGGAGGCTGACCGTCTCTTATTGTGGTTCACAACTTGAGGCTGGGCAGCTTATGCTCTTGATGGCTCTGTTTTTAATAACGTAACTTTATTTGCGTTCAGGATAGAAGACGCGGAGTTAGTTTCTATACCCTGCATTTCTCCACTGTAAGGAGAAGAATTGGATTTAAATCCCCCTTTCTCTCCTGTAAGGAGACTCAAAGGGGCTTACAATATCCTTTCCCTTCCCCACTCACAACAAACACCCTGTGAGGTGGGTGGAGCTGAGAGAGCTCCGAAGAGCTGTGACTAGCCCAAGGTCACCCAGCGGGCATGTGTTGGAGTGCACAAACTAATCTAGTTCACCAGATAAGCCTCTACAGCCACAAAAGATTCTCCGTTAAACATTGAACATCATATTGGGATCGGCTGTGACTTATTATTGCTAGAGCATCTGCATTTCCCAGAGCAAAAAACCACAACCATCTGTCACCAGAATCAGAGTACTAACAGGTTAACTCTCTGTCTTGTAGGCCTGTCAGATGAAGTTGAAGAAGAAATGGAGGAAGACACAATGGCCAATGGATCATAAAACAGTTTTTGCCTCTGGAGGGTCTGCAGAAATCAATTGTATGACTTTGGGTCGTCACATTTGGGTGTTTAAGAGTCAGAATGCTGGTAGAGGGTTTTTTTCTTTTTTACTTTCTTCCAAGGTTCTACTGGTTTATGTGAATTGAATCACAGCTTGTAAATTTTATACATTCTGAAGTATAAATAAAACGCCTTTGTTTTTGTGCAAGTGTGGTGTTGTCATAATTGCTAATGTTTGGTCCCGTTCTTTTCCCCCTCACCCGCCGTGTACATGTAAAATTGACTTATGCTGAGCCAGACGACTTGCTTGTCTGTCACAGTATTGTCTACTCTGTCTGGCAGCAGCTTTTCAGGTTCCCAGACTGGGAAACCTGTCTCCCAACACCAGTGGCTGGAGGAGTTCCTTGTAACTGGATCATTTGTGCACAATACAGGAGCTCAGTCATTGATGCATCTTGTAGGCTAGCCAGATACATACAGGCAAAGATCCTGTAGTATATGAGTATACCTGTTGTAGGACCCACCCAGGAACAGACACTGAATTTTTAATTGTCATCTCTGGGCATAGATGGGGTGGCCAGCCTCCAGGTGATGGCTGGGTATCTCCTGCTACTACAGGTGATTTCCAGGTGACAGAGATCACTTTACCTGCAGAAGGTGGACTCTGTGGTATTATGTCCCTTTGAAGTACCTCCCCTCTCCAAACCTTACCCTCCTCAAGCTCCACTCCCCCTCCCCCACTCCCCAAATCTCCAGATATGTACTAGGCCAGAGCCAGCAACCCTAGGGCATAAAATGGGGGTCACTGCGTGAGTAGGGGATAGGTACGCATTTCTAGGCTTGTGCAGGGGTTGAAGGCTTTAATGGACAGAATCTGTGGTATGTTGACGGTGCATATATGTTTGCAATGGAATCTCGGTGATGTGGTTTGGCCCCTTAGGTGGAGCTCTCGGTTTCGGTTCCCAATTCTTGCATGCTAGATAAAGCTGCAAGTTAAAAGCGGCCTTTCGGACCTTTTTGAATGCACCCGAGTCAGTGCTATAGCCCAGGGGATACTACATGTGGCTTTCCTGGTTTAGGTGGCCGTGGTTTGGTAGTTTTTGGCTCCTAACATTTTGCCTGCTGGCATCCTGAGGGACATGTCACAGTGAGAAGGGTTCCTCTCCGTGGCACAATGTGACGAGAGAGAAACACATTCCTCTGAAGATTCCAGCCATAGATGCAAGCCAAATGTTCGGACCCCAAATACGGGTCAGAAAACCCACCGGAGTCATTGTGCAGGGGGTTGGACCAGATGACGTTTAAGGCCCCTTCCAGCTCTGCTCCTCGAGCTGGTTGAGAATCACCTTTGGGGGGAAAGCAAGAAGGGAGCGGCTAAAAGCCATTTTTTCCCCTTCCCGGAGCATCTTCCTGGTCCAACCTGGCGCCTGCATCCTTCCTGGCCCCACCCCTTTCTCCTTATTGGCTGCCTCCCGGTTCCACCCGCATTGAGCCACGCCCATCTCTCTCCCTCCGTCCTATTGGCCGAGCCCCTTCAGCGCCCCTATTGGCTGTCGGAGAACAATGCAGTGGGGCTTTCGCATTGGCTGGCGATGTCACGGGGCGCGGGGGAGTTGTCCCGGATGCAGCTGTCGCGCAGTTCCGGTTCGCTCTGTCACGACGGGGTCAGCGGCCGAGAGATGGCCGAGCCTCCCCTCCATAAGCCGACCGTGGAGAATGTCGCTGTCGCCGCAGGTGAGGAGCGGGAGCGCCGAGGCTGTGGCAAGCTCGAGGGTTGGGAAGCCGGAAATGGAGCCTCCGTATTTGGGAGCAGTCTACCATTCCCTACTAGACGATGTGGGTCGGGGGCAAAAATGGAGCCCCCACGTGCAGAAGCAGTCTGTCTCATAGAGGATATGGATTGCAGTGAACCACAAAAGGAACCTCCATGTGCGCCAGCAGTCTTGCTCACACTGGTAGAAGATGTGGGGTGGGGGAGAAACTCTACTTGCAGGAGCAGTCTGCCTCATACTGCTAGAGGGTGTGGGTTGGAGAATAAAAAAGGACCCTGCATGTGCGGCAGCAGTCTTCCTCACACTGCTAGAGGATGTGAATAGTGGAGGGAGCAAAAATGGAGCCTCCATGATAGGAAGTTACCTCATAATCATTTTCAGGATTAAAAATGTGCTAAATAGCTATACTGATAAAATAGAAGTGCACGTCAAGGAAACTAAGGATACTATGGTTATGTAAGCAGCTAAAAGATGCAATGACCTATTTGCTAATGTTTTGAAAAACCAGTAGAATCATGGAGTTGGTAGAGACCCCAAGGACCATCCAGTCCATCCGCCTGCCAGGCAGGAACACAAGTCTAATCACTCTTGACAGATGGCCATCCAGCTTCTGTTTAAAAATCTCCGAAGGAAACTCCAAGCACACACGCCCCAGGGCAGTGTATTCCACTGCTGAACAGCCCTTACATCAGGAAGTTCTTTCTTAATGTTTAGGTGGAATCTCTTTTCTTGTAGTTTGAATCCATTACTCTTTGTTTCTGGTGTGGCAGAAAACAGGCTTGCTCCATCTTCGACATGACATCTCTTCAACTATTTAAACAAGGCTATCATGTCAGACCTTAACCTTCTCTTATCCAGACTAAACATACCTAGCTTCCTAAGCCACTCCTAATAGGTCATGGATCCCAGACCTTTTAGCATTTTGGTCACCCTCCCCTGGAGCTGCTGTAGCTTGTCAGTATCCTTCTTGAATTGTGGTGTCCAGAACTGGACACAGGATTCCAGGTGAGGTCTGACTAATACAGAGTAGAGTGGTGCTATTGCATCCCTCGATCTAGACCAGTGGTTCTCAACCTTCCTAATGCCGTGACCCTTTAATACAGTTCCTCATGTTGTGGTGACCCCCAACCCTAACATTTATCCATTTTACAGATGAAGAACACTGATGCAGAGAGTCTTAGGCGACCCCTGTGAAAGGGTTGTTCGACCCCCAAAGGGGTCCCGACCGCCAGGTTGAGAACCACTGATCTAGACTCTCTATTCTTATTGATGCAGCCCAGAATTGCATTGGCTTTCTTGGCTGCTGCATCACACTGCTGACTCATGGTCAGTTTGTGATCTGCTAAGACTCCCATATTCCTTTCACATTACTGTTGTCAAGCCAGGTATGCCTCATCCTATCTCTGGCATTTGGGGTTGTTGTTGTTGTTTGCCTAAGTGTAGTATGTTACATTTATCTCTGCTGAAATTCATTTTTTTAGTTTTGGCCCAGCTCTCTAATCTGTCCAGGTCATTTTGAAATCTGACCCTGTCCAGTAATGTAGGTAATATTTAAAACCATTCTGAGTTTTGAGAGGACTGTGACTACTTCAAGCTTCATGTGGAGGAGTGGAGAATCAAAGCTGGTTCTCCAGATTTGAATCCTCTGCTCTTAACCACTAGACTGGCTGTCTCATGGCTGAATACATTCAAGTATTGGATCAAACTATGTTTTAACTCTGATGAGTACAGTTTAACATATATTGTGCGCCCAGACCTATTTGCCTCCGAATGGTATCAACTTCTTAAATAAAAAATCTACTCTCTAGGTTTAATACTTGAAGATCTCTTCATGCTGTCACCCAGAGAGATTCTGCAAACCTTAAAAAGCAGACTTCTAGAACAGGAATACCATATCTTGTTGGGCCAAGCAAATAAATCATGCTCACCCCTTTCTGTTGGAATAGTACCAGAACAGGGGCACATAGCCAAATATCTTGAACTATTAACTGAACCCCAACAGAAATGGATTATTACAAGGGCCAGATGTAATACTTTTCCATCGGCCATTACAAAGGGTCGCTTTTAACAATTCCATTCCATTCTTCTCTCCAGGATCAGTTCCTTGTCCACACTGTAAAAGCCAAGTGGAGACTCTTGCTCACATTATACTTGACTGACCGAGATATGTGGTTATTAGGAATTTCTCTCCTGGGCGGGTCTTAGACAAATCTGAAAGAGACTCTGACAACTCTGTTGTGGAGCTTTTGTTAAATAACACAGAGGCCATGCTCTTGGAAAAAGTAGCAAAATTTCTTTTACAAGTGACAGAATTTTCTAAGTAGCATCCAATGTTAGATACAGTTTATCTGTCTGTGTTTTGAATGTACTTTTGATTTGTACTTCAGAAATGTCTGTAATGCTCTGGAGCCTATTTTAATATGCCTAATAAAGGTTGTTGTATTGTGTGACTGGCTGTCTCCATGTAATGGATGACCAGTTTAGCAAATAGTATTCCTCTGTTGGTATTTATATTCAGGCCCTGTATCTTGGGTATACAGTCTTTAAAACACACACATACACACAACTACCGCTTCATCTACCCACAACTATGTGGGAGTGGATCCAAATTAAATTTTCCACAGAGAGGCAGTTTCCATGGTTTCCCAGTTTCTGCTCTTCATGTTGTTCTTCAGCATTCTGGAATAGTAGTTTTAGAGAACAATGGGATAGAGAAGGTAGGACATTTCCATTCTTCTGCTGGAAAATTTAGTCCATACCTGATATAGTTATTTAGAAATGCGAAAGTAAGAAGATGACTTCACAGGGTATTATAATCAGCCCTTTTTTAAACGCCTTTCTTACTAGTGTACAGAAACTGACACACATCCACCTTCCCCAGAAGAAACTGTCATTTATATCCACCTTTGCACGCATGCAACACCCATCCCCTAATTTTGTGCCCTGTGCTTGCAGGGTTGTGATGATAAAACGGAGAAGAGAATGATGTCAGCTACTTTGGTCCCCGTTTGGGAGAAAGGCAGGAGATAAATGAAGTAAATAAATACTGAAGCCTGCTCATTACTGTTTTCTTTCTCCTCCCAGTGTGGTCAGTGTTTGCAGACTATGGCTGGTTCATCCTCTTCGGCCTCATCGCAATATATATGCTGGTTCAAAAAGTCCCCAGAAAGTTCCGCGAACACCGCTCGGATCCACCTGCTTTTGGTTTGTATGGACTTTAGAGGTTTTGCAGTAAAATTCTGAGGACTGAGACCTGTTGCCCTTTATTTCTGAAAGCATCCTTTTGCCATGTAAATAGAATCATAGAGTTGGAAGAGACCCCAAGGCCCCCCAATCACAGCACTCCTGACAAATGGCCATCCAGCCTCTCTTTGAAAACCTCCAAAGAAGGAGACTCCACCACACTCCGAGGTAGTGCATTCCACTGTCAAACAGCCGTCAGGAAGTTTTTTCTGAGGTTTAGGTGGAATCTCTATTCCTTCACCTTGAACCCATTACTCCTGGTCCTAGTCTCTGGAGCCACAGAAAACAAGCTTGCTCCCTCACCAACATGATATCCCTTTAAATATCTAAACCTCTTAACCTTCTCTTCACCAAACTAAACATACCCAGCTCCCTAAGTCTCTCCTTGTAGGGCACGGATTCCAGACCTTTTACCATTTTGGTTGCCCTCCTCTGGACCCATTCCAAATTGCGGTGCCCAGAACTGTACACAATAATTTGCCTATTCCAGCATCCTGTCTCACACGGGGTCAACTGGTCTTTGGAGGCTGATTGCCTCTGAATGTGGAACTTAAGCAGACTAATAAGGCTGAAAGCTAAGCAAGTTAACAGCAAATTTTGCATATTAGTAGAAGGAAGGGGATGCTGGGTACTTCTGGGACAGTTTGCTGTGCTCGTTCTAGCACAAAGATACTTCACAGAGGTGGAAGTTTTTCATTGTTGTTTTGCTTGTTTGGGTTAGAAGCTGACGCTGTCGCTAGGCGAGAAGAAGCAATGATGGCAGCCCGTCAGAAGATGCAGGATGAAATTGATGCACAAGCGGCAATTTTCCGGGAAAAACAGAGAGAGGTAATAGTCCCAGTCGGGCCGCTGCTGAAGCAAATGTTTGGTGAAAACACATTTCTTTGTCTTGCTTGTTTTTAATGTGGTATTTTGTAATCTGCTTGTGTTTGTTTTGTCTCGTAGCTGTTTTCCATTGTGTCAAACAAATATCAGGATGCCTGAGATAGACCTTGTTTGCTGGTTAGGTTTCAGGGAGAAGAAGAGTTTGGATTTATACCCCGCCTTTCTCTCCTATAAGGAGACTCAAGGTGGCTTACTAGCTCCTTTCCCTTCCTCTCCCCACAACAGACACCTTGTGAGGTAGGTGGGGCTGAAAGAGTTTTGAGAGAACTGTGACTGGCCCAAGGTCACCCAGCAGGAATGTAGGAGTGCGGAAACACATCTGGTTCACCAGATAAGCCTCTGCTACTCAGGTGGAGAAGTGGGAAATCAAACCCTGCTTTTAACCACTATAACATGCTGGCTCTGGTCTAAGCCTGGTCTAAGATTCGGCCCCTTTGTCTCTGTGTAAGAAGGTCCTCAGGGGCAAGGCGTTTTCTGATTTCAGATGTCTCCATGCAACATCTCCAGGTTCTAAAAATGAAGGATCAGGTGGTAGGTGATGCGAAATACCTCTGCCTGTATCTCTGGAGAACTGCTGCCAGTCAGTGTACAGACCTTAATATACCAAGAGTCTCGCTCGGTACAAGTCACAGGTACTGTGACTGAGTGGTAGAGAATTTACTGTGCATGTGCAAGGTTCAGTCCTGGGAGTCTTCAGTTAAAAGGATCTAGTCTAGTAGCTAGCAATGTGAAAGACCTCTATCTGAGCCCTAGGCAGCTACTTCCTGTCAAAATAGGCCAGCCTTACCTTGCTAGACCAAGGGTCTACCAAGTCATCTTTGTTCATTATGGTAAATGTATTGATCTGGCACATGAACATGTTGTCCACCAAGCAAACTGACCTTCTGAAGAAAGGGAGGTTTGGGTCAGGGAGCCGAGAAAATAATATCAGTGGTATAAAATGGGGGTGAATTAGTTCACACTTTTGGTTTCTGCCTATACGGAAGGGGAGAGCCAGCATGGTGTAGTGGTTAAAAACAGATGGAATTTGATCTGGACAACTGGATTTGATTCCCCACTTCTCCGCATGAGCAGCGGAGTCATATCTGATGAACTGGATTTGTTTCCCTGCTCCTACGCATGAAGCCTGCTGGGTGACTTCGGGCCAGAGACTGTTCTTTCAGAACTCTCTCAGCCCCACCTACCTCACAAGGTGTCTGTTGTGGGGAGAGGAAGGAAAAGAGTTTGTAATCCGCTTTGAGACTCTTATGGGTGAGAAAAATGGAATATACATCCAAACTTTTCCTCTTTGCACCCCGCTAGTGGTTTTCTGCCTGTTTTCTTTTTTCCTCTCCCTCCCTCCAATACACACTATGCTGGCTGAAGGAGACTTGGGTAGGGGAGACTTTCAGTGTGATGGATGCTCAGGCAGGTCAGTCCTAACCTTTCTCACCTGGATCCACCTTTGTGTCCTAGCGTGAAGAGGAGAAGAGGAGGCAAAAGATAACCAAGTGGGAAAACATGAAAGAAGGGAAAAGTTCTAAGATGCCACTTGGACAGAACCCGGCAGTAAGTCTTGACTTTGGGGTGTGCTGGGTCAAGATATGTAAAATCAGAGGCTTTGCAACTTTGGAACTGACTAACATCTTCTCTGAATAGGAGGAACCGGAACCCGGACCCTCGACATCAGCAGCTGCTCCCAAACCAAAATCGGACAAAAAATCTTTACGAAGTGGGGGTAAGCTGCAAATCAGGGGCAGCTGCTTCTGGTTGACATCAGTTGTCAAGTCTGTTTTTTAATGTATTGTCGAAGGCTTTCACGGCCGGATTCAACAGATTGTTTTGGGTTTTCTGGGCTGTTCGGCCATGGTCTGGTTGATCTTGTTCCTGATGTCTCATCTGCATCTGTGGCTGGCATCTTCAAAGGTGTATCACAGAGGGAAGTCTGGACACAGTGTGTCCAATGAGAAGGAAATGTTTAGTCTCACTGGACACAGTATGTAACAGACTTCTCTCTGTGATACACCTCTGAAGATGCCAGCCACAGATGCAGGCGAAACATTAGGAACAAGATCTACCAGACCACGGCCACACAACCCAGAAAGCCCACAACAACCATCTTTTTATTTTTAAACACTTATTTTATTTACTTCATTTATACCCTGCCTTTCTTCTAGTGGGCAACTTCCATCAATCTCCCCCTCTCCATTTCCCCTTCACAACAACACTGTGAGGTTGGTTAGGGTGTGTGAGTAGCCCTTGCTCACCTGGCAAGCTTCCATGGCGAAATGGGGATGCAAACCCAAATCTCCCAGACACTTCCCCTGAACACAGGAAGTCCCACTCTGGTCCCCATTGCTAGAAGCTAAACAGGTCAGTACTTGAATGACCACCAGGCCACCAAGGAAGACTCAGCAGAGTTAGGCAATGGCAAACTACCTCTACAGAGGCGTAGCTTCCAGGAGGTGGGGTGGGGCATCTTGCCCATGGCGCGCGCTGGTGCAGGGTGGGCAGGGACACAGGACACACACGTGCCCCGGGCGCAGTTCCCCCTCACTGCACCCCTGCTTCTGCCTCTCATTTGCCTTAAAAGCCCTTTGCTAGGGGTCTCCAGAAATCAGTTGCAGTGTGACAGTATTTATGTACAGATGTATCCTGCATTGTGCAAAAATCAACCATTGTTTTTCATTGTTGCACTGCATTCAATGGGCGTGTCGTGCTCAATGTCATATACAGGGCATAGCCGAGCTGGTGAAAGGTAGTGAGATGATACACTTCATATACAATGCTCGACCCCTCATCCAATTTCAGAACTGTCCTCATTTTCTTCCCTTTCTTCAATCCTGTATTTGACTGCAACTTCCCTATTTCGAGGGACAGGTCATGTGACAGTCTTTCTCCCCTCTTGCCCCAGGTTACAACCCCCTCTCTGGAGAAGGTGGCGGGACCTGTGCGTGGCGACCGGGACGCCGAGGTCCTTCGTCAGGTGGATGACGCTAACCTGGCTGGTGTTTGCCATCGACACCGGCTGGCGTGAAATGTGTACCCTTTCGATTACTGCTGTCTGCAGGTTGCTCGGTGCAGGGAATCTGGGAAGGAGGCCTGTCACAGCACAGTGGAGGCCTCAAATCTGTATGGAAGGAAAGATTTTAATGCCGCTGACCATAACTCAAAGTGCATGAAGGAAATGGCTTGTTGTTAATAAGAAGCATTTCAGGATTTTACTCTGAGGAAGTGCAGTAGCCGAATGTCGAGCCATCACAGTTAGCTTAGACACGTGTAAAATGGCGCTCCCCATGAATGCCGCTTGTCAGGCACTCCAAAGACCTTCAGGGCCTTGCATGGTTTCCTTAAAGTTTTCTGCTG
Organism: Sphaerodactylus townsendi; assembly: GCF_021028975.2. Taxonomy (NCBI): domain Eukaryota; kingdom Metazoa; phylum Chordata; class Lepidosauria; order Squamata; family Sphaerodactylidae; genus Sphaerodactylus; species Sphaerodactylus townsendi. The sequence goes on along the minus strand of NC_059441.1, from coordinate 21,229,735 downwards.
GTGGGAAAAAAACCCTTTTAAAATTAATTTTCATTTGAATTTTTTTTAATTGACTTGAGTGCTTCTAAATTCAGTTTTCGGGACTTGATTTTCAGACCCACAGACTCACAAGGGTCTGAAATCTTCAGAATCCCCAGAGGTTTGAAATCCTCAAAAGGCTGCTATGCCTGCCTGCATTTGTGTACACATAGCTCTGCCCGCACTCATGCACTTTGAGGGTACATTACATGGTTCTTGGGTGCGGCTGTAATGGGTGAAAGCAAGTTGTTGACTCCCTGTAGCGAGCACACAGAATGACGTCGTCCTCACAAATGGTCAGCATGCCACGGGGGACCACTGATGCCAAGTCAGCAGGGCGGAGGGGAGGGCAGTTCTTGCCACATACTTTTTATGTTATCTGCTTTGTAAGAAAAACAACAACATTATAACATTTGCAGTATAGCTATTTCTATGGCGTTTTTTTCCCCGTGGAGAAATACATATTTGAGCTTGATGATTGTGCCTGATGTGAGGTGTAAGTCTCACCCTGGGGAAGATGTGTTTTCTGGTCTCATTGCAATAGTAATCTTAAATGCATTGATAGTTTATCGGTTTATTTTTATTTTGTTCATTTATGTTGTTTGTAGTCCTTCTCTTTCCCTGGGATTCAAGGCGGATTGCAGCAAATAAGTCGATACCATCAGCTAGGTAGGACATTCAGAAAACAATTAAATAGGATTTTGGGTTTAAAGTCCATCCAGAAGTCTAAAAAAGCAGAACGGAAGCAAAGCCAAAGTGCTAACATGACACATTATGCAACAAAATCCAACCCGCAGCAAACTACACACTGTAGTTCAGAACACAGCCCCCAATAATTTATCCCAAGAACTTTGTGAATTCTTCTGTACCGGTGCTGCCCTATTGCCTGCATGGAGAAGTCCTCTTGGATAATTCAGTTTTTCAGATTTGGCGGAAAGCCAGGAGAAGGGGAACTTTCCTGAACTTCTCTGGCAGGCCATTCTGTGTTGTGGAGGCCACAACGGAGAAGTCTCATTTATTTGCAGTCGTTATGCCCATTTTTGGGTGGGCACCTGCGGAAGCCCTTGCTCGGATTGGCGATTCTGTTGTGATGGAGCAAGCGGGAGAGACGGCCTCACAGATATGAGGGTCCAAGGCCATGAAGGGCTTTGTATGTGATGGTGAATATTTTAAATTATGCCAGGTAATTGATTAGCTGCCAGTGGAGAGGGTGTGGGAGAAATATTCATACTCCTTCTAACGTTTGATAATAGCTGAGTTGCAGCGTCCTGTGCCATCTGGAGCTTCCAACTGGATTTTGAGTGAAGACCAATGTACAGTGCGTTACAGTAGTCTAATCTCGATGAGAGCCAGCGGGGTGTAGTGGTTAAGAGCAGGTGGATTCTAATCTGGAAAACCGGGTTTGATTCCTCACTCCTCCACCTGAGTGGCAGAGGCTAGATGTGTTTCCACAATCCTACATTCCTGCTGGGTGACCTGGGGCTTGTCACAGTTCTTTCCAAACTCTCTCAGGCACACCTACCTCACAAGGTGCCTGTTGTGGGGAGAGGAAAAGAAAGGAGCTTGTCAGCCACCTTGAGTCTCCTTACAGGAGAGAAAGGTGGGATATAAATCCAAACTCTTCTTCGTCTCTGCAGCACAGGTCCAGGGGCCCAGATCTGCCGCATCAAGGTAAGGGGCCATTTTTCGAGCTCAACTAGAAGAAGCCAAACAAGCGACTATTTGAACACAATAAGGCTACCAGTAATAGACTGGTGAATTTACCAAGCCTGCTTTATATACACTCGTGGGACTGTGTGTGGACATGTTTGGAGCAAGAGAGAGCTCTGCAAAGGATGCTTGACTTGATTTTTGTGAGAACAATCGTACATGTGATTTATGGGCCAACGTTGAAAACGTACTCAGGAACCTCCAAAGATTTGTTGAAGCCAGAACGTATCTGGAAGCTGGCCGCTCGTGTTGGGTTTTCAGCACTAAATCAATATCTATGTGGAGATTGGGGAAGCGATTGTAGAAGTGTTACTAGTACTTACGAATGTACTTATTACTGTATGGGAGAAATACTTGAAGGTGCATTGGGGAACTATTGCGATACAACCCTTCAAGTATATATATTGTAGATTTGGTAAATTCACAAGTTATGCAGTCTATAACTGCTGACTTTACTGTGTGCGTATAATTGGTTGCTTGGTGACTTACGTATCTCCTTTGTATTGCACATATTGTGAGTTAGAAAAAAAGGTTTGTTTTGCAACTGCATTAATTTGCTTCTCTAGCAATAATATTGAAGAAGAAGAAGAAGAGGAAGAAGAAGAAAAGAACCCCCTCCCTCTCCTGTAAGGAGACTCATAGGGGCTTACAAACTCTTTTCACTCCCCCCCCCCCACAACAAACACCCTGTGAGGTGGATGGGGCTGAGAGAGCTCCCAAGAACTGTGACTAGCCCAAGATTACCCAGCTGGGGCGTGTGGGAGTGCACAGGCTAATCTGAATTCCCCAGATAAGCCTCCACAGCTCAAGTGGCAGAGTGGGGAATCAAACCTGGTTCCTCCAGATTAGAGTACATCTGCTCTTAAGCACTACGCCACTGCTGTTCCCCCAATATAACCTTGCTGCTCTTAACTGGGTTAGCAAGGGTCAGCTGACACACACCACCACCACCCCCAAAAGTGGGCAGGTATCACAAGGTTAGGTCAGAAGGCCCACCGATCTGAGAGCCAGTTAAAAGAGATAGAGATCAGATCTGCCTCTGAAAGCTCGGGAAGGTGGTCACTAGTATTTGGGGCAGCTCAGTTCATGTGTTCTGATAAGACTTGGATAATATGGACACACTCTATCCGATATAGGAGAATTGCCAAACCAGTCCTGTAGCAGAGTTGGGGAAAACACGCTGCAAACGTGGTTGTAAATCAGCTTCCTTGCAAGCCATCAGGACAGAGGGGTGAATGAGCTGAAAGGTGGAGTGCGTCGGTATTGGAGTGGGGGTTGTTCCCAGCTTTGCGTGCATAAACTCCTTTTGAGCGTGCATCCAACTGCAGTGCAACAAGAAAAATGTGTGGCCCGAATCTCATTAAACAACTGGCTCGCATTAAGAGAGATGAAGGGCGATTTGCAGATTGGCACGTGCCAGTCCTTTTGCGTTTCACATCTGTTAAGCCCTCAGGAGGGCAGCATTGATCCAGATTTCCAAGGCCGCCTCAATCCGTCACAACGCCAAGCATGCAAGCAGCCCGGTTGAAGGCTGCCCTGTGGCTGCCAAGGTGGCACGAAGCTTTTGAGGCTGTCTGAAACAGCTGGCCCAGGCAAGGGCCAAGCGGAGTGCTTTGGGTGCCGGAAATCTGGAGGAAGTTGCAAGCCATCTGTGTCATCCTGGGGGAAAAATGGGGAGGGTGGCTGGAAATAATTGTGACAGACGACAGCGCTTGCTTGCCCTGATGGATCTTTTCCACTGTCACTCACAAGGTGTGTGTTGTGGGGAGAGGAAGGGGAAAGAGTTTGTAAGCCGCTTTGAGACTCCTTACCGGAGAGAAAGGCAGGGTATAAATTCAAACTGTTCTAACTTTGCCTGGGTGCATCTCTTTAAAACCTCAGGCAAAGAAAGGTTTTTTCCCAAGCAAGGGGTCAGAGTGTCAAACTAGGTTCTAGGAGACTCCCAAGTTCAAATCCCTACTCTGCCACAGAAGCGTGCAACATGACCCCATCACACACTCTCAGCCTGGCATACCTCGCAAGTTTGTTGTGAGGATAAAATTGGGAAGAGGCGACTGATGTAAGCTGCGTTGGGGGAAAAGATTCGGGTATAAATGAAAGCCAGTAGAACAAAATGACCTTCACCCCCTGCAGTCCGTTAACCAGAAATGCCAAACATTGAACCGGAGACACTCCGTGCGTCAAGACATGGACTTAATGCTGAATATATTAAACTCCCTATTTGTAGTTTAACAAAGAAGCCTGCAGGCATTCCGTTAGCTGGGTTTTCATTTACCTTTGGGCAGTTTCCAATGGGCAGATCCACAATGCTCAGCTGGCTCCTGGATTGCTTCCAAACCACACTGGCTCCCAGCTTTTCCCATCAGAAGAACCTTGTGATTTCAAGACGAGTTGCTACTCCCTTGAAGCAGGGTGATTTTTGTTCTGCTTTTCATGCCAATACACCTTCCTCTTTGAGGGCCGGCAAGGGGTAGTGGTTAAGAGCAGCAGGTTCTAGTCCAGAGAACCGGTTTCAGTTTCCCCACTGCTTCACATGAACTTGCTGTGTGATTTTGATTCTCTCCAAACTCTCAGCCATGCAGAAACAGGCGATGACGAACCTCAGTGTGGTTTAGTGGTTGCAAAGCGGCGGACTCTAATCTGGAGACCTGGGTTTGACTCTCCACTCCTCCACATGATGCCTGTGTCGCAGTCCTTTCGGGACTTAGCCAATGCACAAGCAGGCAATGGCAAATCCCAGCTTGGGAGAGTGGTTAAAAGTGGAGGACTCTGATCTGGAGCATCAGGGTTGATTCTTCACTCCTTCGTGAGAAGCCTGCTGGATGACCTTGGGCTAATCACAGTTCTCTCGGAATTCTCTCAGCCCGTATGGAGGCATGCAATGGCAAACCACCTCTGAACATCTGCCTTGAAACACCCCCACCTGGGGTTGCCATTAGTCAGATGTTACTTGATGGCACACCCCCCCCCCCATTTATACCACCTCTTCCATTTGCTGTTTGATTGTGAAGGTGGTTTGGGTCCTTTGATTTCCTCCTTTTTGTGCTTGTCATTAAAGTTTTTGTGTGACAGTTGCCTGAATGACACTCTTTCAGTGATGCCACCAAGAACTTGCCAATTATTTGTTTGAGTTCTCCAAGTTGTGGTCCCCCATGAATTGGTTCCAACATCGGCACTCCAAGCGCTATTCATGCCACAAATAATGGCTGCAGTCTTTCCCAATTGCTTTTCTTCCATAATGGCAGAGAAGTGACGTTCATTCAAGATCCCGGTCAAATCAATAAACCCGGTGAAATTGGCAAGAAATTGACATGGCCTAGCAAACTGGTGGGAAATCAAAGTTGGCGGGGGGGGGGGGGAGGAGGCAGCAGGCAAACTTTCCAAACAGGAATGAGGAAGCAGGCAAAATAGCAGATCTGCTCAGCTAGGCTAGTGACACTTGGCAAGAGGAGATTCCCTGTGCAAACAAGGGCTTTCTTTTTTCTTTCCAATTTCTTGCTGAAGGTGTATTGCTGGAGCAACAGACCCAGTGAAATTGACAAGGCCTAGGAAACTAACACTGAACCAAAGTTGGCAGGGGGGAAAAGGCCACAGGCGAACTTTCCAAACAGAAACAACGAGGCCGCAGCAGGCAGGTAAAATGGCAGATCTGCTCAGCTGGGCTTGGGATACTTTGCAAGAGGGGGTGCAAAAACCCACTACGAAGCAAACCGCGTTGTGTGGCAAGTAGCGCATGCATAAATGTTCACTGAGATTCTGTTTAGCTCTTGATTTGAACCTGGGTCTCCCGAAGCCCGGTCTGGCGCTAACCACTGTACACGGCTGGCTCTGATTTTGCAGCAAACAAAACAAAAACCCAGCATGCGGCACTGACGTAATTTTCCATCTCTACCTGTCAACCGTCCCTCCAAGCTTCTACCCCTTTGTTGGCAAGGCAAAGCAGGCCTCTGGCACTAGCAATAATGGATTCTATTCCCGCGTTTCCTTTTACAAGTGAAAAGCTCTGAGCCAAGGCTGCATTTATAGCTACCTGCAGGGATCGGTATGGCTCTTGGCTAGAACTTCAGCTCCGGTCTAGAAAAACATAACAAAGCTCCCACCAGTGCCAGCTGATCCACAGGCTCAGAGGAAGTGAGCTCTGGCACTGTGGGGATTTCTAGAAGCTTCAGGCAAAATAAAATGGGTGCTTCCATCTTGCAGTTAACTGGGGCTGTCCTGCAAATAAAATCACAGCAGGGAATGTATTCTTATTAGACATTTTTCTCCCTACCCCTGCTTCCTCCAAACAGGCCTGGGTAGCATATGCTTGGTCTTCCCTTCTTCTTCTCATCCTACCTTGCAAGGTAGGCAAGACTGAGTAATTAGACCAAGGATTCCTAATGAGCTCTGTTGCGTTGTGTTAGCATTGTGCCACGGTATCCAGCCTCAAACAAACTGACACAGTGTGAAACAGACTTGTCTCTGTGATACACTTCTGAAGATGCCAGCCACAGATGCAGGCAAAACATTAGGAAAAAGATCTACCAGACTATGGCCACCCAGCCCGGAAAACCCACCAGTTGAATCCGGCCGTGAAAGGCTTCAACAATACATTGAACTGACCCTTCTCCACACCCCTTCCCACCACCAGATCTAGATCCAAAGGTCAAAAGATCTTCTATTTCTTTCTGATGGAGCGAGTTGGGACTCTTGAAGGCTTGTGCCCTGGGAAATGTTACTTATTAGCCATTGTGAAGCACACAATCCCTCTTGTTCTTTCTCTGCCACATTGTGTACAAGTCCCAAGCGTATCTCCAACCAGGCATACAACAGAGAGAAAAAGGGGCTATCAGAAGTCCTGATAGTTGCAGTCAAAAAGTTTAATTTGACCCCAGGCTGTAGGTTGCTGACTAGGAACATCAAACAGGACTGTTTCCAAATGTTATACTCTTAAGGATACTTGAAGATAACTTGCTGGTCAAAATAAATAGTCCTTGGTCTCCAGACTGCATATCAAAGACATGGATTTAGGCTGGTTTCAGAAGCCCAAGTTAAAAGAATGGGACTGAGAGATTGTGTGTGACTGGGCCCCATGTACTCCTCTGCTTACGTATATTTGAGTTTTATACTCAAATAAACGATCTGCATGTACCAGAAGTGGCTTTGTGGCTCATGTGCCAAAAAAAATTCTGCATCTCATTTGCAGATTTTAAATTTTTTAAAATTTATTTTACACATCTAAATAGCACATGTGTAGAAAGATAAAGATCCCAATGTAGTCCCCCCCTCCCCCTATAATAATAATAATAATACTTAATGAAACACACACACACACATAAACACCTACATATATATATGGTGTCTTCCAGCTAGCTCACTAAGGATCCAAGTATAATTCTAACTCCGTGCTTATCATTAATATCTACATTGTCTGATATTCTATACATTTTATACAAAAAAAGTTGGTGTTCAATACCATCTGTACATCATCTTATAGTAATTTTCTTTAAGTTATAACAAGCTGTAAATTTCATTTGCAGTTTTGACACAAACACATGGAGAGAAATTCTCAGCACGGTTCCAACCGTTTTGGGCTTTGGCTGGTCTGTCGATTGATGTAATCTGTCTCACAGGTCGGTTTTATGGCTTGTTATGACGAGTCAGATCCGGATTCCTGTTTGTGGACACTGAATGGATGTTTGGCAGGGTTCCTTCATACACGGCCCACATGGGTTATGAGCCCAGTCTTCATTGCATTTACTTGGGAACCAGTTCAGCATAGTTCAGCAGGACTTCCGGCTGGGTAGTATCTCCGAGTTTGCAGCCCTAATTAGATGTTAATTCCCCTCTGAGCTCCTGTGGCATTCCAAAATGAGAACGTGACCAAATGCAAATGCAATGGTAGATAGAGGTGGCCATTGTTCCAGGCATCATTTGCCTCTGTCACATGGGGGGGAACTGCTCCATCCCGTCGTGCCACCTCCTTCTCTTGTGCCCCACCCACTAGCCTGGCCCTCTGCTACCAGCTGCTGCTTGGGTCACCTGCATCCCGGCCCCGACATTAGAAACACACAGCAATCCAGCCAGCAGAGTCTCCTTCCTCCACTGGCTTGGGGCTCAAGGTGAGCGCCCCTTGTGGCCAGCTCTGTGGCCCTCCCCTTGGGCGCCCTCACCTTGGCCCACTGCTTGCCCTCCTTCTCCTTTCTCCCAGTGCCCCGCAGAGGGGAGTGGGCGACTGGTTGGAAGTGGCTTGGGGACCAGCAGTCCCACCTCAGGCTAGCAATGCAAGGGAGGTGGCAGTGGCTCTAACTGGTGGGACCCCACTGTGAGGGGTGGGCACGATTCCAGTACTTGCCCCGGGCACTGTTTTTTGTAGGTAGGCCACTGACCAAGTGCATGGATGATAGATTCGTAACCTGCCACACTACCGGGACCTTATATGGCCCAGGCAAGCCCAATCTCAGAAACCAGGCAAGGTCGGCCCTGGTTAGTACCTGGATGGGAGACCACCGAGGAAGTCCAAGTATTGTAATGCAGGGGAAGGCAATAGCAAACCACTACACTTGTGTTCTGTCACAGTTGTGTGCCCACACCACACTTGTGTGCCCACACAGGTGTATCCACTGGGCATCTCTAGCCACCACCTGGAGCTTGGCAACTTGATCGAGGACACATGGGTGTGCTTATGGAAGGAACCCTGGCTTACCCGCCATCATTTCCCTGATCTCCAGGGCGAGCAGAAATTGACTGCTGGTGACCAGGCAGGGAATTGGGGAGGGAAGGGGATCGTTTCAGATTCCTTATCAGGATGCTGAGGTGGGGTCAAAGTAGGGTTGCCAGCTGCAGGTTGGGCAACACCTGGAAATTTGGGAGGTCGAGCCTGCGGGTGAGCTGAAACTGCCTGTCTGCGACCTGGCAGATAATAAGGCCCCGGGCATTGCCGCGGGGGGGCGGGGGGGCGGCATTTCTTGTTCCTTATCAGGGTGCTCAGGTGGGGGTTAAAGTAGAGTTGCCAGCTCCGGGTGGGGAAATCACTGGAGATTCGGGGGAAGGGGGAGGAGACCGAGGTCTAGGAGAGCCCATCTTCCAAAGCATCCCTGTTTGTTTTCCCTCTCCCGATCTACCTCCTGGAGGCAGTTGGGGTCGCGGGAGATCTCCATTCCCTCCCTGGAGGTTGGCACCCGGCGGTCGACCAGGGGTGGGGCTACAGCAGAACACCCCCTGCCCTTGCAAAAAGCAGGGGGAGGGGCCGGGCTTGGCCAGGCGGCCTCCTCCTCTTCCTCCCTGCTGTGCGCCTTTGCGCGCCCCTCTTGCGCGCCCCTTTGCGCGTCCGGGAGGCGCGGCGAGGTGCGGCCGGCGGCGGCGGCGGCGGGGGGATCCGGGGGCGGGGAGGGAGGCCGAGGGCGGCCGGGGCTGAGGCTGGGGGGAGGCGCCGGGCCGGGCTTCCTCCGCCTCCCGGGCCGCTCCGCCCTCTTCCTTCTCCCCCGGCGCGCCATGGCGAAGTGAGGCGCTCGGGGGATGCGCGGCCAGTCCCTCCCCGGCCGGGCTGCAGCAGCGGGAGCACCGAGGGGGTCCCCCCATGGCCCCGGGGAAGCCCACACGCCCTGCCCCGCCGGGACAGCCCCGCCGCGCCGGGTAGCGGCCGGGGGGGCGCGGGGAGGAGGAGGAGGAGGCGAGCGGGGAGGGGGCGCTGCCGTGCGGTCCCCGAAGCACAAAGCCGGAGGGTCTCGGCGGGGGGGAGGGGGAGAGGATGGGCGCCGGGCGGGGGAGGGGGCTGTAAGTGGCCTTGGCGGCGAGGGGGGAGTGGTCAGGCTAGAGGAGATCGTTGGGCCTGAGGGAGCTTTGGAGCGGGAGGGATCCTTGCTCCGGTTTGACTCCGGATTGTGATTGCAACCCCCCCCCCCCAGCCCTCTCGCCGAGCGGTGGGCAGGGGGGGCTCCGGTTTGACTCCGGATCGTGACTGCAGCCCTTTCGCCCTGCAGGGCTGTGCCAGCCAGGGGCCTGCCTCAGTCTCGGGGGGGTGCCCAGGCAGGCAGGCAGCGGGTGGGGAATGGCTGGCAGAAGCCGCCGCTCCTGGCTCAGCGTGCTGCTCGGTCTGGTGCTGGGCTTCCTCCTGGCCTCCCGCCTCATCCTCCCGCGGGCCTCGGAGCTGAAGACGGGCGGCCACCGGCGCCAGGCCAGCCTGGAAGGGTGCCGGGCCAAGCTGGCGGGGGGCCTCCTCCACAGGGACCCCCCGGGGGGCTTGCTGTGGCCCCACGAGCCCGCCAGCCTCCACGGCCACAACCCGCCGGCCAAGAACTTTCTCTTCGTGGGGGTCATGACCGCTCAGAAGTACCTGCAGAGCAGAGCTGTGGCTGTCTACAGGTGAGCACCGGCCTCTGACATCCCCCCCTGGGGTGGGCAGGGAGATCTGGTGTGTGTGTGTGTGTGTGTGTGTGCACGCCTGTGTCTGCCCTGCCCTTTGCACTGACCTGCATCTCACATGCTCAACCTTGCAGGGCTGTTGTGAGCATACAAGGCAGAACGTGAAGCAGCTTTGGGGCTTAATGGACTAGAAAGGTGGAAGTATCAGTGAAGCCAGTAAATATTCTTCCCACCCACTTCTTTTCTATCCATATAACTCTGTGACACCCCCCCCCCCGGCCTGCATTCTTTAGGGAGCTTTGGAAGACCCCTGCCTCATTCCAGCTACCAAATGCAGCTGTTCTGCTTCTGGCCTTTATCCCTCTCTGGATATGTGGCAGTCACATCGCCCAGCTTCCCTTCCCCGCTTGCACTGCTTCAAACCGTGCCCGAATCCCTACTCCTAGCTTTCCAGGAACGCCAATCCTGCACGTGTCAATAGTGTAACATAAACTGTCTCATTGTGGGGTCTTTCTGTAGGGGGAGAGAGATCCCTTGAAAATCTGGCCCCAAATCTAACCCTTCTTCCTCAACAGGCATGGTGAGCTTTTCCCCTATGCTAAGAAGTTTGAGGTTTGCATGGGAGAAGAAGGGAAGGTGGTCAGATTTCTCCTCTGCCACCATCACCATCTCAGACCCGCTTTGTAGTTCCAGGGGAATCTTGCTGCATACCTGCTTTTCTGAGCAGGCCCCAGCCTCCTCTTTATCCTGCTTTACGGCAATTGGATTGAAATCCAGAAAGAAGACTCGCCCTGCGGGCGGTTAAGAAGGCTGCTCGAAAGAGAACCCTTCTGGGGATTTGCAGCTGGGTTTTCTTTGACCTGCAGATTCAGATCTAGCTTAGCTGGCAAGCAATTTCGTCCCAAACCTTCAGGCTGTGCTTTTCGCAGGCCTCTGCGGGAACTCACGGTTTCCTGCTTTTTGAATAGGGTTTCTTCAGTCTTTGCTTTTAGGTGGAAGCTTAGGTGAGAAACCAGCTAGACCTACCATGACCTGGGGGGAAGGAATTCTTAACATAATGGCTGTTCTGCAAATAGTAAATGAGGCGCTTGGGGGACCCACATTTCAGGTTGAAGCTGCCTAGCTATGTAAAAAGCAAAATTTGTCATCCTCCTTTGTTTGCAGGCTCCCAGGTCCTTAAGCTTATCTGCAATTTGCCTGGTTTTTATCTTACCTGGAGGCTTTTTATCTTACCTGGAGATTTGAGGAGGCAGGAGGGAAGTTTTCTTTGGCTCCACATACCACTCCTGTGACCTTGACGCCATGTATTTCCAAAGCAGAAGAGCTACCTGGACTGTCTGCTGCATTTTTATTAATAAGTTTATTAATAAATGTATTAATCAATTCAGAACCTAAGAAGAGTCATGCTGGATCAGACCAGTGAGTTTATTAGTCAATTCAAAACCAAGAGCCCTGCTGGATCAGACCAGTGCTCCATCTAGCCGAGCATCCTGTCTTACCTAGTGGCCAACCAGTTACTCCAGAGGACCAAAAATGGCATAGATGCCCGAGGCCTTCCCCAATGTCACCTCCTGGGACTGCTATTCAGTGGCTGACTGCCTGTACACATGGAGGTTCCATTTCCCTTGTAAATCAATTTGTGTTTGGTGAGCGTGAATTTCCACAATTGCTTTCCTTTACCCAGGAAAGGCCTACAGGTCTCACCCCAAGGGGTGCCTGTCAGTGACCCCTTCCAAAAGGGCATGGCATTTCTTTTCCTGGGAGGAATGAATTGACAACCTGTTCGTTAACTATGGGGTAATGTGAAATTGTGCTCAGGAGTGGAGGAGCGTACAGACTGAATCTGCTACGTGATCCTAGGCCCGTGGTGGCGAACCTTTGGCACTCCAGATGTTGTGGACTACAATTCCCATCAGCCCCTGCCAGCATGGCCAATTGACCATGCTGGCAGGGGCTGATGGGAATTGTAGTCCATAACATCTGGAGTGCCAAAGGTTCACCACACGTGCAGAATAATGCGCTTTCAATCCACTTTCACAATTGTTTGCAAGTGGATTTTGCTATTCCGCACAGTAAAATCCAGCTTCAAAGTGCATTAAGAGTGGATTGAAAGTGTGTTATTCTGTATGTGCAGAAGGGGCCCTAGATTTTCAAAATTACCCCTACCTGTATAGCTCTTTCTTGGTAACCCCAGAATTCCTTTTAAAAAAAAAATAGTTATCCTGTGTTTCAATAAAAAAGGCCCAGTTAACAACCTATAGTTTCCTCTGTCCATGGTCAGTTGGCCTAGAATCTTTGCACCCAGGGACTTGCTAGTTTTCTTATTTCAGAATGTCAATGACTTGCTAGCTTTCTTATTTCAGGGACGTTTAAAAGGAGTCTGAAAATGGTAGCCCCCCTCCCTCCATCTGCTGTTTGAAACGGTATAGCCCTGCTCTCTGCTTTTGTGGTGTGTCTGCAAGTAGGACTGAGCCACCCCAGCCGAGTGCTTCCAGACCGTCTTCATCATAATTCGGACTTCTGTGTCACAGAAGTGCTTGTGACTCTTGGGACACAGTTGCATGCTGTAGCAACAACCCCCTTTAATCTTGTTTGTGTGATCAGCTCTCGGTGCAAAGCTTCTTTGTTTCCTTTCCAAGAGACGTCTGCTTTACAGGTCTTCCTCTCGCCCGTTTCTGCATCTGTGAATGTATATATACATATTTTTTAAAGGTGGTTAAAAGTGAGGGTTGCCAATACTGTAAGGGCAAAGGGGGACACTCTTGAACAGGAAACACTCTTCCGAATCCAGCCCAGGCTCTAGCTCCTGTTCATGTGAATGAAAGCAGATGACTGGCGGAGCTTCTCTGAGATTAGCCCTCTTCCCGTGCTGTTTGTCTTGCTCTGATATTTATTTTGCCCTTCGTCTCAAGAGACTCACAGTAGCCTGGTGCCCTCCATTTTATCCCAGCACTGGCCCTTGCGAGATAAGGAGAACCAGTGTCAGACTGGAATGGAAGAGGCCCAGATTTGAGTCCACACTCCACCATTAGAGACTTGCTGAGTAACCTGGGGCCAGTCATACACTGTTGCCAGAGGTGGGATCCAGCAGGTTCTCACAGGTTCCCGAGAGTAGGTTACTAATTATTTGTGTGTGCCGAGAGGGGGTTACTAATTGGTGATTTTGCCACGTGATTTTTGTCTTAGTTACGCCCCTCCTCTCAGCAGTAGTGTGCAGAACTTGAAGCAGTCTAGCAGGAGGTGCACCAGCATGCGTGGCAGCCTGCGTGCATTCGTTTCCCGCCCAAGGACCGGCGCAGTGGCCCCAGCCCAGGAATGCCCCGCTCCCGGAATGCCCGGCCACGCCCCTTAGTGCCCCGCCCAGCCCCATTGGCGCTACGCCACAGTTTGAATCCCACCACCATGGGAACCTGTTACTAAAATTTTTGGATCCCACCACTGACTGTTACCCATCCCGCATGGCTGTTGTGAACATAAATCAAAGAATCGTTGAGTTGGAAGAGGCCACAAGGGCCATCCTGACCAATCTCCTAACATGCAGGAAGATGTAATCACGGCACTCCTGACAGATGGCCACGCCTCTGTGTAAAAGCCTCCAAAGAAGAAGAATGGTTTGGATTTATACCCCGCCTTTCTGTCCCATAAGGAGACTCAAGGCAGCTTACAAACACCTTTCCCTTCCTCTCCCCACAACAGACACCTTGTAAAGTAGGTGGGGCTGAGAGAGTTCTGAAGAAATATGCCTAGTCCAAGGACACCTAGCAGGCTTCATGTGGAGGAGTAGGAAAACGAACCAGGTTCTCCAGATTAGAGCCTGTCACTCATGTGGAGGAACCGGGAACCAACCCCGGGTATCCATGAAACAAGAGAGTCCATGATCCAGCAGAGCTTACTATAACCCTCTGTAATATACCAAGGTTCATTGGCTTGCGATGTGGCGTGGGCTCCTTGAAAACTGAATACATTCTCCTCCCCTCTGCCAGTTTTTTTTAATGGTGTCTAGGATAGTGGGTTTGGCGAAAAATGCCGCGAAAACATACAGTCATGAAGAACTGTGCAGAATAAAGCCACTATTTCTTACTCCTGAAGTTCCTTTCAATTCAGATTCAGCGTGTGACTTCCAATTGGATTTTTTTTTTTTTTTGAGACCGAGAGAGACTTTTCTTCCTCTTCTCAGATGCTGGCGGCTTTCAAAACTATAGTCTATTGTTTTTCTTTTAATCTACAATTTGGCAAACTCAGATGTGGGCAGATGGATGGCCCAGCCAGACTTCTAGTGTTATCAAGAAGGCGTTGGCAGGTGAGGGAAGAGTCAGTCTGCGCTGCTTTGCCAAATGTGCTGGTCATAAAAAAATTCCAAGAGAATGTTCCATGGCAATTGGAAAGGAAAACCCAAGAATCAGGTCAAAGAACAGGTATAAAAAGCCACTAGCAAAACATTCTCTTTGTGTCATATGCAGCAAGGATTGAGGTGACTGGTAGCCATTTCTGTGGTTCTGTAATTAACTTGGATGGCACCCGTAAGCTCTGGAAACTTGAATTCAGCTTTGCAAATGGATAGGAAGAAATGTGAGTTAAAAATGCCCCTGTAACCAGAGCCTAAAAGGCAATTTTTCCACAGCATATGTATAACGGGTTGCAGTCTTTATAAAGGAACCCATTTTCCTTTTTCCCTGTTCACATGTGTACCCTTCACCCAGAGGCGTTCCTCCCATTGGGCAAAGTGGGCAGTTGCCCTGGGCGCCGCCTTGTGGGGGGCACAAAAACTGCAGGTTCATTTGTGGGATTTTTTATATTTTCTGTGTTTTTCCGTTTTGGCCTGCAGAGGGTGCAGTTTTTAGGCTAGCAGCACCAAAATTTCAGGGATTTTTCAGGAGACTGTCCTGATGATATTAGCCAGGTTTGGTGAGGTTTGGTTCAGGGGGTCCAAAGTTATGGACTCCCAAAGGGAGTGCCTCCATCCCCATTGTTTCCAATGGGAGCTAATAGGAGATGGGGGCTACACCTTTGAGGGTCCATAACTTTGGACCCCCTGAACCAAACTTCACCAAACCTGGGTGGTATCATCAGTAGGGTCTCACAAAGGTACTCTGAAATTTTGGTGGTGCTATCTTAATAATTGCACCCCTGACAGCAGGCACCCCCTGACAGCAGGCATTTCCCCAGATTTTCCTTTTCAATCCACCCCCTTCCTGCCAATGCTTGTTTTCTTTCTTTCTTTTATTCTCTCAGTGCCTAATAAAGGTTATTATTATTATTATTATTAAATCCACCCCCTTCGGCATGGATTGAAAAGGAGAATCTGAGGTCCCCAGTTTAAACATTGAAAGTGATACTGTTTCAGTGTGGAAGATAATCCACCCCAAAACAGTATCACTTTCAATGTTTAAACTGGGGACCCCAGATTCTCCCTTTAAGGTGGATTTAAAAGGAGAATCTGGGCTCCCTAGTTTAAATACCATTGAAAATAATGCTGTTTGGGGGTGGATTCCAGCATCACTTGGTTAAACTAGGGACCCCAGATGTGTTCAGATTTGTGAGTTGGGGGATGTTCTATAATGTGATGGTGACTTTGAAATGACCTGGTTGAAAAAAATCTTTGTTTGGTCACGGTGGGGGAGGGTGGCTGCCCATGGGGGGGCATCAAACTCAGGTTTTGCCCAGGGCTCCAGTTTGCCTAGGTACGCCACTGCCTTCACCCGTTCAGGCAGCGATTGGAGCCCATGGAAACAATCTGGGTTACTTTTGTGCCTTCGGAAAGACACTTCTTTTTAAAAATTTCCTACAACGCTTGTGTAGCTGTGCAGGTATACGGAAAAGAACACCCGCAGCCGTGCCGATCATCCCACAATATGGGCATCACCTGCATGTGCAATTCACAAAAGAAATGGAAAAAGAGACTCCCTTGCAAAAGGATTGCTGGTTTAACGATTCTCAAAAATCCTGCATTGATGGGAATAAAATGGACTAAACTTGTTTTGTGAACAGGACCTGTGTGAAGGCCCCTCCCCCCCCCCAAATGTGGTTTTATACCATCCTACACCCATTATATTGCGCCTGTGCGGAATCCACTATAGAAAATTTTGGGGGCTTTTAAAAAATTGGAATGCACGAATCTGCTTGATACTGAATTGGACCCCTTGGTCCATCAGACTCAATACCATCTGCTCAGACTGGCAGAATTTCCAGGGTCTCACAGGGGTCTTTTGCATGACATACAGCTAGATCCTTTAACTAGAGGTGCTGGGGATTGAACCTGGGACCTTCTGTGTTCCAAGGAGACGCACAAACACTAAGCCCTGGCTTTCAGGCTGGAAGAGGCTCAGATGCAGATCTATCCTGGCCACCAGCTTCTCCGCCATGCCAGTTGACTGGGTCAGCCAGAAGGACCTCAGTTCAAATTCGACCTTGGGTGTGAGCTCACAGCCTGAGGCTGAGCTGTTTTATTTATTTTTTCCTCTCTCCGCCTCATTTCTGCCAGCACAGGACCATAAAGCTGACCACTCATGCCTGGTCCTTGTAAAATTTCAGATCAGGGCCTGCCTGTTTGCTGCTTGAAACTAAAATGGGAGTCTTGTGGCTTCTCTGAAGGCTGCCAGATTGATCACTCCAGGGCCCAGGCCGTTTGGGTAGGCCAGAGCCTTATAAATCTGTTAGCCCTTAAGTAGTCCTTAAGTATCCCTTCGGTATATTGTAAGTTCCTGGGATAGCCATATGTGAACTCTTCAAAAGATAATAAATGCTATTAGGATTCTTACATGTGTTCTTTGGGGTGGTGAGGGGAGATGCCCCTCCCGATATTGGTGGTATAAATGTCAATATAGGGGTATTGATTTGGATTGTTTTTATCCTCGAACTCATGGTGCCAAGGATGTATTTGGAATTTTATGGTAATGTTATGGATTTTGTTGTGTGATGTTGTTTTATGACGTGTCAGTTCTTTGTTGTTAACTGCCCTGAATACAGCTGGGGAAGGGAGGCTTGGAAGACAAATAAATAAGCCACGGTTAGGGATACTTAAATTTTCTTCCTGGGACTCTTGCAGAGGCCCTTTCCGCACATGAAGAATAATGAAGAATAATGCACTTTCAATACACTTTGCAGCTGGATTTTACTGTGTGGAATAGCAAAGTCCACTTGCAAACAATTGTGAAAGTGGATTGAATGTGCATTATGTGGCCAGAGTCTGTACCTTAGACCTCAGTTTGTTCGAAAGCCACAGGGTTCCTCAGAACTGTATTATGGATGCCTTAAAAAGAAGGTTAACCGGGGTCCCCAACGTGATGCTTGTGGGCCTCGTGGCACCTGCCAACATGTTTGGGCCCACCAAACATTTTTAGAAAGCGGGTGGGCATTTTGTCCGGCAAGCCTTCTAAGAGGCCATTGGAGACCTGATTGGCCAAATTAAATAAAGTTTCAATGGCAGCTACCGCCAAAGTTCTGGCTTCAATCTTGCACTTCTCCTTCCTGGTGTATTTTTTAAAATTGCCCACCCTCTCCTCTGCACTTGGGCTTCCTCTGTGCGTATGACTTCACTTCCTGCAGCCGCCATTTTGTGGTTGCGCCTTCTACTCACTGTCAGAATTCTAAAGGTGCTTACATGTTTGCAAAGTTTGGGGTAGTGACGTTCACGCAACGGGCATCATACCCGCGCAACTGAGCCACAACAGGGAACGCTGAGTATGTTCCATATGTTCTGTGCTCATGTGGGACAGCTGTGAGGCCACTATGGTTGGCCAGTGCACTGTGGAAATATGGGAAGGGTCCCTTTAGAGAGAGACGGGGGTCTAATAATTAATTGCAAAGGCGGCATACAAGTTAAATAAAACAGACAATGCATGAAGTAAATAAATAAACAGCCCTGCACACTTCTTATAGCAGCTTACCAGAAGCATTTGGTTATGAAGGAAGCTAGCAGGGTATGAGGGAAATAGCCTTCCTGCTATCAGTATTTGCAGGTACATTGTCTCTGAACATGGGGATTCCATTTTGCTAACAGTTTTGAGAACAGAAGAAGAGTCGCCCAAGACTACGTTGTGGCATGCAAAAGTCCAACTGTAGATATTCAGGGGTGTCCTGCAGTAAAAAAGAATCCAAAGGAGAAGCAGCCCTCTGAAAGTAGAAGCATTAGAAAGCCATAAGCGAACGTTTATCTCTGTGCAAGGAAACCCAGCGTTTCCCCCCTGTCTGTAGTTTCTCACCCTCAATGCGGACAGTTAATCTTTCATGATGCAGGAAACAAGTAAAGGAAATTAATTGGCTTGGGTAAAGGGAAGTCATTAAAGAAGAGTAGCCCAGAGAACCTAATCCGGGCACTTTATCAGATGAATCTGCTTGGAGTGGTGTGTGTGTGTGTATGTGTGTTAGGGGGGGGGGGGGGGGTAGGTAGGAGAACGAAGGCAGCTGGAAGGAACAGCTGAAAAAAAAACCCACACCAAATTCTTTTGGGCTCAAGGGACTGGCCGTTGTCTGCAGCCTCTGCTGCGGTTTTTTTATGGGAATGTTTTTAAAACGCCTTGGTCAATGCTGGGAGAAAAAAAAATTGATCAGAAATGTGTTTGGTCAACTCTTCCTGGCTCCTGGGGTTTTTGTGTGTGCAGGGGGTGGGGGTGGGGAGGATTGTGTCTTGTTTCATTTCCTTGAGGCAGTCGTGAAGTGAGAAAACCGTTTTCCTGGATGTGACCTCCGAAGAATGAATGAAGCATTCTCCTTGGTAGGAGCTTACTGTAACTCAGAGGTGTGTCCGGCTGCATTTAAAAGTCACCGGCAGAAGGAAGGGGAGGAATGGAGAATCACCGTCATTCTTCCCTTTCTGAAAAATGTAATTTGAGGGGTGGGGTAGGCCGATATCAAAACTGGCCTTTCCTAAATGGACTCCTTTCTGTCCCTAATTAACCATCCCAAACTCTGGCCCCTTCCGCACAGGCAGAATAGTGCACTTTTAATCCACTTTCAATGCACTTTTCGACTGTGCGGAGTAGTAAAATCCACTTGCAAACAATTGTGAAAGTGGGCTGAAAGTGCATTATTCTGCCTGTGTGGAAGGGGCCTCTCACAGTTTAGAAGCTGTGGCATAGTGGAGACAGTGCTGGTTTTAACTGCATATCTTAATTGTTTTAATTGTGTATTTATGGTTGTTCACTGCTTTGACCCTGTAATATATAAGCCAAATGAATAATAATAGTAATAATAATATTAAACGAAACTACAGATCACGTACACAGCTGCTGCAAAAAGATCACCCAGACTGAGTGTAAACAGAGGAACAGCTCAGTGGCCAAGATGATCCACTGGAATTTATGCAAGAATTACAACATTTGAATAGTTTAAAAACTGGTAGGAACAGTGTCCAGAGAAAGTCACGGAAAATGAGAAGGTCAAGATCCTGTGGGACTTTCGAATCCAAATGGACAAAGTATTGGCACATAATAAACTGGACATCACAGGGATTGAGGACAAGAAAGTGGCCATTAACATAGCAGTACCTAGTGACCACATGGTTGTTGGAAAAGAACATGAGAAGATCACTACATTTAAAAATCGAGCTTCAGCGTCTATGGCACAAACCATCTGAGGTTGTCCCAGTGGTAATCGGCACCCTGGGGGCCTTTCTGAAAACGCTAGGGCAGCTCTTGAACATCTTCAAATCGACAAAATCAACATCGGTCCGATTCAGAAGGCAGCCCTGCTGGGATCTGCTCAAATACTATACAACTTCCTAGGCCTCTGGGTAGGGCTCGAATTGTAATGAAAGGCCAGCAACCGGCTAAAGAACTGGCAGCTGTGATATCAAACATAATAGTAATAATAATAATAGACACAGGGAGACCTGAGTCCACAATCATCTTTGTGCCCTGTGTAGGGTAGCCATCTACAGATGACCACAAAGAAGACGAGCAGACAAAAAGGGGACAAGCGGAAGAGAAACTCTTGCATATGCTAATTTACATTCCTAGGAATTCAATGTGCCATCATCATCAGACAGCCACCCCACAAATGTTCGTGTGGAGTAGTGGTTAGTGTTTCAGTCTAGAACCTAGGAGACTGGGGTTCGAATCCTGACTCTGCCACAGCAGTTTGTTGGGTGATTTTGGGGTAGACGCCCACTCTTATAGGGTCGTTGTGAGGATAAAATGAAGAGCAGGGTAAGCCCTTTTGGGGCGAAACAAATGAAGTAAATACAAAATCAGGCAGAATGCAGCTCTTTCAGTGACAGGCACCCTGTCATTCAATTGTTTACAGAAGACATCTTTGGTTCAACATCCCCCAATTGATCTTAATGGGCAGAAGCAGAATTCTCAGGAAAGTCCTCAAAAAATGAGCAGTGTCCTCTTAAAAGGAAAGAGGATCTCAGCATCTGAACTTCCCTGGATCAGTGACACTTTCTCTCAGCCTAATCTGCCTATGAGGATTAGAAGGGGGGGGGGGGCACGGCTGTCCCCAGGAGGTCCTTGAGCGAAGGACAGAATAAAAATCAAATTAATGGCTTCAGGCAGCCCTGACAGAAAAGCTGTCTCTTTATTAGTGGCCAGTGACAGACCCAAATGAAGGCAAAAGGACCTAAGCTAACTTTAAGAGGCTTTGCAGCATCCCCCCCCCCAAAAAAGTGTTAATTGAAAAAAGTTATAGACACCATTCATAGTTTGAGGCACTGACGAAACTGTAACTCACTTGGCATGTGGTTAACGGCGAATTTTTAAATGTCATTTTTATTTTTTCAGACATAAAACATACAAATGTAAAAAAACACAACCCGCCGCACATCATATATTGACTTCCAGTTATCTCATCTTTGATTAAAACTAGGCTCCTGCATATATAATTAATTCGGTAGTTCTTTCTTAAGTGTATTCTAGTGGTTACAATCTACTGTTTTCTTCAGATTTCAAACTCTGCCACTACTTCTCGATTTGAAATCAAACTATTTCCCGTGAAAGGTTTCTTTAAAAATTGTTCAAACGATTCTCTCTCAATAGTGTCGTCAACTTTAGACAAGAAACGGATCTGTGGTCAATGTCTGAATATCCTGTAACTTTCGTCAATTTCTAAGATTATTACTTCTTCAACTTACCTTTATTAGGCATATCATTAAAACAAAATACAGGACAGAGTGGGAAGGATTATTAGATCTTTCTGCACAATGCCACAGAGCAGGAGTTTCCGCAGCTTTGAGGCCCCTTCCACACATGCAGAATAATGCACTTTTAGTCCACTTTCAATGCCCTCTGCAGCTGGATTTTACTGTGTGGAATAGCAAAATCCACTTGCAAACAATTGTGAAAGTGGATTGAAAGTGCATTATTCTGTATGTGAGGAAGGGGCTGTTGTTTCTGATATGATCGTGTGTTGGATCTCCCAATGCTCACTGCTTTAAACCTGAGGGCAGATACATCCCTAATGGGAATTTGCTTTTCAGAGGATACTTTTCTTTGATTCCAATACTTTTCTTTGATTCCTCCTCTGTTTCTAATAGGGATTCCAGATATTTTGAATATGTCTAGACAGTAAAAACAGTTTAACATTTCAGTTGCGTCTCCACAAGGTATATTTTAATAGGTGTTCCCGTCAGGTTAGTGGTTTAATAATTGTTATCCCGACCAAGTGGGTAGTGGAATATGACTTTATTGCCTGGTAATAATTTTGTATATGAAAAATAGGTCAGTCTTCAAAATCCGAATCCTGTTTGAGTTTTTTAAAAAAATAATTCTGATCATTTGACTCTGATCATTCCCGTGGGAACATTTTTAAAATGCTGTGGAACGAATCAGTAGGTTTCATGTCTGTGATTTTTTAAAAACCAATGTGAACATTTTGGAACCTGAGGTGACATAAAATCTCCACTGTTCTTTTTCTGAACATGTGAACTGATCCTTTTCTTGTCTGAAAACATCTGTGGGCTCCTGGTATAAAATAGCAGGGATACATTGAAGGAATGCTTAATTTGCGCACCCCTAGAGTGTTTCCAAGTCTGATTCTGAGTGCAGATTATATTGCACTCTTTCCTAGCAGAACTAAAAAAGTTTGACTTGAGTGCCCAGAATGGAGGGGAGGGGAGAAAGCATAAAACTATCTGGTTTCCAAAGTAGAGTCTTCTTTTCACATTTTGCTTTGGCAAAAGCACACCTTTTATTTGTAGACTGAAAGTTGAAAAAATAATAGAGAACAGTTTTAGGCTGTGTGGCCTTTGAAATCCCAAAACTGAGGTTTGAATGTATATCTCAGTGACAATTGTTCTTTGGAAGGTTCGGGTTTTGAGGGAGATAACTTGGGGATCTACTTGGGAACCCGGGCATTGTAGAGACTGCGTCCATTTTAAGCATGATTTTTCTGATAATGCACTGAGACTTGTTCAGGCAGATGTGCTGCTTCCTCTATCCCTGAAATTTGGGATTGTCTACTCCAGAATTGCATCTGTTCAGGTGGAATTTAGACAAATCAGAAATTGGTGCCTATACCAGTGTAATGTAGTGGTTAAGAATAGGTGGACTCAAATCCAGAGAACTGGGTTTGGTTCCCTGCACCTCCACATGAAGCCCGCTGGGTGACCTTGGGACAGTCATACCTGTCTCCAAACTCAGCCCCACCTTCCTCACAAGGTGTCTGAAGTGGATAAGTCACTTTGAGACTTCTTGAGGTAGGGAAAGGCAGGGTGTAAATCCAAACTCTTCTTCTTTTAAACCTATGTGTAGCATTTATTTTGTTGATGGTCTGTTGCTTTTTGTGTCCTTGATAGTCACCTTGATTTGTTAGTCATCTTGATTGTGAGAAGGGAACATACAAACAGAATAATTTGGTGGGAAAACTGAAGGCTCTTTGTTCTGAGGTAGCATATTTATTTTTTCTTCTTTTAAAAATAATCTTGTGCTGGTTGAACTAGTCCAAACATAATGCAAAGCCAGGTGATGCATCCTACCAAATTCTTTCATCCAGATTTGGTTAGTTGTGATGTCAGAACACAGATTATTTAGCTTTGTCAGTTGGCGCAAAACTAGGATTTCAAACTGTGGTCCTTTAGCTCGTTTGTTGTTGTTATTTTCTTAATCACAATTAATTGTGGGTTGTGTGATGTCTGAACGTGCAAACCTCAAGGGTTTGTTTCATAGTGCTACCCCATGTGCCTGTAATGACAGCCCTACTGGGAAGCAAAGGAGATTCAAGAGAATAAAAATGAATCTGTGTGCACTAGGATTCTTTAGTTGCATCTGGGACATTAACCAGGAGTATTGCATGAAGAGAGCCAGTGTGGTGTGGTGGTTAAGAGTGGCAGACCCTAATCTGGAGATCCAGGTTCAATTCCCCGCTCCTCCATATAAAACCTTTGGATGATGTGGGGCCAGTCACGGTTCTCTCAAAACTCTCTCAGCCCAAACAAAGGTGGACAATGTCAAACCACCTCTGAGCATTTTTTGCCTTGGAAACCCTATGGGGTCAACATAAGTCAGGCTCTTTCCACACATGCAGAATAATGCACTTTCAATCCACTTTCAATCCACTTTGCAGCTGTGCGGAATAGCAAGATCCATTTGCAAACAATTGTGGAAGTGGATTGAAAGTGCATTATTCTGAATGTGCGGAAGGGGCTTCAGCTGGGACTTGACAACATGTTCTACTACCAGTTGCGTAAACAACATTTTATCAGATCCCATTGCCGCCATGACTGCCTCTTGAATGAAGTGTCCTGACTCTGTCTCTTCTTCATAGCGCTCTCTGTGCTATGAACTTGCAAAGGATTGTGCTGCTTGTGACTTCAAATTGGCTGTCTTTTTCCATAATCCAACCTGCGGTTTGCGTGTCATCTGCAAACTAAGCTTGCCAACCACGGCTTGAAACCAGCTTGCAATCCTGCTCTGCTGGAGAAAGCATTGCTTCAAACGCAACGGCAGATTGTGTCGTTTTGGCTTTATTATGAGGTGCTTGTTCTCTGAGCCGTGGAACCGGTGGGCACAGGAACACAGAGCTGTTTCATGTCACATCCTGCTGTGGCTTGGCGTTATGTATGAGTTCACTCTACAATGAGTCATGTTTCATTTCCATTACAACCATTTCCACTGAAATTGTAATATAAATTTTGTTTTACAAATGTCAGTGGAAGGGGCCGTCTGACTGCAGTTGAATTATGGTGACCCTGTAGGGTTTTCAGGGCAAGAGACAAGCGGAGGTGGTTGGTCATTGGCTGCCTCTGCGTAACAACCCTTGACTTTCTCGGTGGTCTCCCACCCAAGTGAACTAGAGCCAACCCTTAGCTTATCTTCTGAAATCTGGCCATCAAATCAGGTAATAGCTTCAGTCTTGACCTCAATAAAGGCTCCAGAAGGGAACTCATTGAGGCTAGAACTTTTTGATAAGGAAATGCCTTTCCGAGTGTGTAAATGTTCTGTAGCTGTGAATCCTAGTAATTTCCTGTCTTAACTAGCCTTACCTGAATTTTTTGAGTTAATGATGCGTACTGTGATGAATGACTTGATTTATGTAATGTCTGGAACCCAGTGCTGCTTCTTAGTATTGGCTTTACCCAACCAATAAAGGTTGGACTCATTTTGCATCTTGCTAGTGGAAAGTTTTATTTATATATGCATTTACATATGTGTGTATGTTTACAGTCTACCTTTCTCATTCAAATTCACGGTGGTTTACTTGGAAAGAATCAATCGACAGATGGGGCGTTGAGTAAATAATGCAATAGGATTAGAACTAACCAGAAGTCTAAAACCAGAACTGAAGCAAAGCAGAAGTGACCCGTTAAACGATACGTTGCATGACTCATTAAATGAGGTGACATGTTAACGAGACACATTAAAGTGATACAAAATTCCACATGAGAATCCTCGGTTCAGCAAGCTGTCCATAGTAGGATAGACCACTGTCCCTACCAATTTTTTCAAGTAACTTTGTGAATCGTTTCGTACAGTGCAACTCTACTGCCTTTGTAGAAAAGCCCTCTTGAATAACTCAATTTTGCACAGTTTGTGGAAGGAAACCAGGAGTGTGGGAGCCTTCCGGATCTTCTCAGGCTTGCCGTTCCATATGATGGGAGCCACAAAAGAGAAGGCACATGTGTGGGCCATTGGCGAATTTGCCCATTTTCAGGTTGGCATCTGCAGAAGACCCTCCTCCAATATGCAAAGTTGTCATGGCGAACATAGAGGGACCCGTGGCTTCCCAGATATAAAGGTCCAAAGCCATGAAGTGATAGCTAATACCTTAAATTGAGCCCACGAACTGATGGTGACCAAAGGATGGGACTAATATGCATGTTCTATTGAGCTCCCATCAAGTTGCAGCCGATTTAGTAGACTTTTCAAGACAAGAAACAGAGGTGGTTTGCCATTGCCTGCCCGACTTCCACGGTGGTCTCTCATCACAGTACTAATCAGGGCCAACCATTTTCACCAGCTCTAACTCCTGATGGGGATTTTCCTCACAGGAGACTTCCTCTCTTTGACTATTTGCTTGTGCATCTTTGTGTGGGGCTGACTGTTATTTCTGACTGAGATGTCTGAGGTAAAACTTCTGAGGTAAAATTTCTCAGATTTTTGAAATATTTCCTTTCTCATTTAGGATTTATAGTGGGACTATCAAATGGTGGAGTTATTTCATATCATGATGCTGCCAAGACTTGATGAGACTGGGTTAGGTTGGCCATCCAACTGGGCTAGGCTGGGCCATCCAGGTCCGGGCAAGAGACAGACCAAGGTGGTTTATCATTGCCTGTCTCCCTATAGTGATTTTCTTAGTGGTCTCCAACCAAGTACTAAACAGGGCCAGTCCTACTTAGCTTTTGAGATCTGACAAGATTGGGTGGGCATGGACCATCCAGGTCAAGGCAACTGATGTCTTATAATGTTTCAAAAACATTCAGGCTCAATTTTGCAGTAATTTTCTTGAACAAGGGAATTATTGGAGGCTACGGGACAGCTGGGTCTTCTCTCCCAACTTTCCCCAAGCCGTTTATATTCTGTGTACCTAAGCAAGTAGCATTCCCCCCACCTAACTGGGTTTCCTCTTCTGTCCCACAGAACATGGTCTGGCACAGTTCCAGGGAAGGTGGTCTTCTTCTCCAGCGAGGGCTCGGACACTTCCCTTCCAATCCCCATTGTGTCGTTGCCTGGTGTAGATGACTCTTACCCTCCCCAGAAGAAATCATTCATGATGCTCAAGTACATGCACGACTATTACTTGGACAAGTATGAGTGGTTCATGAGAGCCGATGACGACGTTTACGTCAAAGGAGACAAACTGGAGAGCTTCCTTCGGAGTTTGAATAGCAGCGAGCCGCTTTTCCTCGGGCAGACGGGGCTGGGCACCACCGAAGAGATGGGGAAACTGGCGCTGGAGCCCGGAGAGAATTTCTGCATGGGGGGCCCCGGGGTGATTATGAGCCGTGAAGTCCTGCGGCGGATGGTCCCTCACATCGGAGAGTGCCTTCGGGAGATGTACACCACCCACGAGGATGTCGAAATCGGGAGATGTGTACGAAGATTCGCGGGAGTGCAGTGTGTCTGGTCTTATGAGGTATGTCAGCAGGGGGAAGAATGTTTAATGTTTAATCCCCTTATTTTCTCGATTGATTTGCAGTGAATAAGTTGACAGTGGCATAATATTCTGGTTGCATAGGTTTGTTTGGTATATCTATTTTTGTGAGTAAATAGGATTGAAAGCTACTGTTTTTGAAAACCAGAATAACATTGGAGTCTCCTCATTCAAATGTGCCAGTTCTGATAAACTGTTCAATCATCAGTCCACACTTGTGTCATGTCTCATGGGAAAGACTCGGTTTACCTATTGTTATACCAAGCAGCCCAGGCTCTGTATTTAGTATCGATTTTCTGTATTCTAGCAGTGTTTGGATCTGATACAAACTTAGCTTTCATTATTTTTTGTATTGCATATCCTCAGATATTTTTGCCCTTGGGCACAAATGACCCTAATTATTTCTCTGAAAGCCTCCAGGGCTTGAAGCTGGGCTTCAAGAAACTCTTTTTCAACAATGCCTCTTCTGTCTTTGGCATCGGCCCCCTTTCGCGCTGCTGGAAGAGTTCGGTGAAACACCAAAGCTATCTTGCTGGTTTTGATTATTAGTTGGTGCTGACGGAAGTAGCGCAAATGCTTTCTGCTTCTTGTGCTCCCCGTGGTTTCTGACTGAAGTTGAATGTGGTTCGTAGCTGCCTGATAATTACAGTTCCTACAAGGGAACATAATTTCATCAGCTGAGCCCACTGCACAACTGCACACGCTGCATTTTTTCCAAACACATGCACACGCACGCCCCTCCTTTAAATTGGACTCAAAGAAAAAACAATTTTCTGATTTAGAGCAGTCACCATATTTATACAGTGCTAAACAGCCTTCTTTCAGGAGGAATTTGCAAGCACTGGTTCACAAACCATGTGTGGCCCACCCCTTTTCATAGTGGTAATTAAAGGTAAAAAGGAGAATGCGGGGAAACCCTAAGAATTGAGCACTTCAAGCCTTCTAATGGTGGCAACCAAGCCATTCACTCAGCAGAAAGAAGTGGGAATCTAAAAGTCACCAGGACAGACAGCCGGCTTCAAGCAGGAGTCGTGGGCAAGATTGCCAGCTCTGGGTGGGAAATACCTGGAGATTTTGGGGGTGAGGTCTCGGGAGGGTGGGGTTTTGGAGGGGAGGATGCTCTTCTGGGTATGTTGCTGTATTTTTGTTTTGTTTTTTATCATTATTAATTTATATACCGCCCTCCCCCTGAGGGCTCAGGGCGGTTCACAACAAGGTTAAAACATACATTAAAACATAGTTTAAATATTAATTACATAAAAACAGAACCCATTTAGAAATGTGGATGGCATCTGGCTATCCCCTCCCCCCCCCTTGTGCCCACGGGAGGCCAGATGACACGGTAGATGTATTTTTAACCAGGCTGGCCAAACGCCTAGCAGAACAGGTCCGTCTTGCAGGCCCTGCGGAAACTTCTGTGTAAGTCCCTGCAGGGCCCTGATCTCCCTAGGGAACCTGTTCCACCAGGTAGGGGCCAGGGCTGAAAAGGCCCTGCCCCTCACGTAGGCTGCCAGCCTGACTCATTTTAATAGGGATCACTTAGGTGCAGGTCCTCCTCCCGAGGAGCCCGGGAGGGGCCTACCGCAGGCAATATCAATATGGGGAGAAGCATTTGGATTAGGAAATTCCTGGAGATTTTTTGGATGAATTTCAGATTTTCAGGATGGAGAGGCGATAGGCCTCCGTGAGGGATAATGCTACAATCTGCTTTTCGACATGGCCATTTTTCTCCAGGTGATCTTCTCTCTGTGCTCTAGAAATTAGTTGCAATGCCAAATCTCCAGCCACTACCTGGAGGTTGGCAACACTAGGGCCCCTTCTGCACATGCAGAATAATGCACTTTCAGCCCACTTTCACAATTGTTTGCAATTTAATTTTGCTATTCTGCACAGTAAAATCCAGCTGCAAAGTGCATTGAAAGTGGATTGAGAGTTCATTATTCTGCATGTGCGGAAGAGGCCTCAGTGAGGGTGAGATGTAAAGATCTGTAGATATCTCCATCGTGCTATTGCTGATGTTAACCTTTAAAGTCCTATGTGACTTGAGAATGACAAAGCTTAAGGACTGCCTACTTCTATATGAACTTACTCAACCACTACACAAAGGTCACCAACCTCAGAGAGGGAACTTCCACCGTAGAGGGATTTGTATCCCCCCTCCATTATGGGCTTCCACCAGTGAATGAAGACAGGTTTGTCCCATCAGACATTCCCTCAATGAGCCCTCCTTCCTGCCCTGTGCTTTAATTGGCAAGTAGGAAGTTAGCAACCTGTATAGCAGTAGACACTATGCCAGCTCTCACCCCAGATTCTCCTCTCCCCTTCAATTGGATGGGCGCCGGTCATGCATAGCTCTTTTGACCTGATTGGGTCTCTAGGACCCTTCTCTGGTCCAAACTAGACCAAATGGACATGGATCCTCGTTTATTCATGCTAATTCGGAAATTGTACAGTGCAACCTCCTGCCAGGTAAAATTGAACCATTCAGGCTCACTCTCCAACAAAAATACCTTTTCACCTCAGGAGGAGTCAAATAGGGTGTGCTGGCCCCGCACCTATTTAACCTATATATATAAAATTTAGGACCTTTGCAAGACCATCTCAACACGGTAGAAGTATCATCCACCTAAAGCAGGAGGCCATCCTATTCCCATTGCTACTGTATGTCTAATGATACTGCTATTCTATCGCGAAACCAGAGTTGGCCTTTATGAGATATTTAAAAGCATTCTTCAACTACTGTGATATAAATCTAACTGGAAGGTTAATCCACGAAAATCCAAAAATAGTAGTTTTCTCAACTCGCTGGAAACAGATGACATGGAAAATCAATAACATCCATCTTAATCAGGGTCAAATTCCTTTTAAATATTTAGGCCTAAATTTAACAATATCATAATTTCCAGTGGTCACTACAAAGTTATCTTGGGTTGCCCATAACTTCCGAAAAGGCTGCTATCAGGTATCGCCTCCCAATTCTATTTTCACGGGAAGGGTTTTCAATCCATCATTAAGCTGCCCTTCTGAAGATTTTCTGAAGGTGCTGTGATCCCAAAGACTCTTTACGGGATCCCCATATGGATCAATGTTTTCAACTCAGAAATTGATCTAATCCAAGCATCATTTCTGAGAGAAGAAAGCAATGGGAGTCCCCAATAGTAATCACCTTCAATTACTCTGTGTCTCTTGGAATGTGGACTAGTCCAACAGCCTCAAACCCTAGCTTGGATTTTCACAATAAAATTTGGCTCAAGACCACTTTAGATCCAAGGATGATCTATTATTACCGTGACACCTACTTAAAGATATTAATTACGCCTCCAAATGGTCCAAGGCAATTACCAACAAAATTAGGTATTACTGGAATAGATCTAACTGTCCTTCTCAAAAAACAGCAATGAGAACTTCTTATCTTCTGCCAAATCAAAGACAGACTGAAAGACCAAGAAATCTTCGTGCTCTTCTATTCATCCAAAATTCCAGTCAGTTTCCTCCTCGAGCTTTGGGCATCCTTCCAAGCATGGAGCTTGTTCAATTACCTGTTACTTAATCGTTGCCCACCGCATTTATGTTAGCCAGGGATTCAACAGTCTTCCTTCAGCCTCTACCAACGGAAGGTATCACCACCCAAACAACAAAGACAGTTCGGTCGCTTGTAATTCATTGACTCTTCACCCATATGTCCTCCTAGAGTGTCAACAAATGCAGATGCTGCCTCAGATTAATTCAACTTTACTAGTGGCTAGGAAAATTTCTAACCCTACTGTTGCCACACGCTTTCTTTCTGGAGATTACAATGCTCTCATACAACACGATGGTAGCTCTATACCCGACAACCATTTTAAAGTGCTAATTTATTCCCATTTTATTACTTTTAACTGTATTTTTAAATATATATATATATATTATACCAGTACACTAAACCAAATTGGTTTTTTTATTATTTGCACAGAATCAAATTTTTAAATATGTACTATGATACATAAAACAAACGTGAACTTCCTATAAAAGATAGGTATCGCTCAATCTGTCTAATCCAAGTATTACGGTAGGATACCTATTGCTGTATCATTTTGCTTTTAACTTTGCTAAACAGATCTATTTTATTGCAATTTTATATTGATTGTGGCCTTGCATTTGATGTGTAGGGCATTTTGTCGTTGCTTGCTCAGCTGTTTCCTTTTAAAAAAAGGAATCTGAAGTGATTTGATTCCCTTTGGGGTCAACCGCCAGGTTATGATCTGCTTTCTGCTGCTGAAACCATACTTGAGACTGAAGAATGTGGTTCGTGTAAAATCTTGGATCTATTTATGCCTATTAAAGGTTAATAAAGATAAAGATAAAGATTGGAGCAGCAGTGGCGTAGTGGTTAAGAGCAGGTGCATTCTAATCTGGAGGAACCGGGTTTGATACCCCGCTCTGCCGCTTGAGCTGTGGAGGCTTATCTGGGGAATTCAGATTAGCCTGTGCACTCCCCATCATATTATCAGCAGCTTGGTGACCTTTATTAGTCAATACAAAGTTCTTTCTGAAGCCAGCCCCACCTACCTCACATGGTGTTTGTTGTGAGGGGGAAGTGCAAGGAGATTGTAAGCTCCTTTGAGTCTCCTACCGGAGAGAAAGGGGGGATATAAATCCAAATTCTTCTAATGTGTAACTCTGCCCTTTATCTTTTCCAAACCCCATTCAATCCTTTATTTTCTTAGACTCTGTATGAATGAATCCCTCTAAGACGGTAGTAATTTTTATTATTTTTCTGAGACTCAGTAAAAACTCTCCCTATTATCAAAATAGTTCCAAAATAGGTCTAAACTCCTATAGAAGGATCCTGGCATATGCTGGTGAAGAGATTTCTCTGTCACCCACCTCCTGCATGCATTAAAATTCCTCACAATAATTTACTTGGTTGCAGGCCAGACTCTGTGTGTTTTTATTTTAAACAGGTTGTATGGTAGTTTTTATAACGTTCAGCATTTAATTGTTAGCCGCCTGGGTGGCTCTGATTGGGTAGAAAGAGAGAATCTGTGTTTTTCAAATAAATAAATATAGGAACAAAGGGAAAGAGAAGCGGCGTCCCCTTCACTGCAGAAAAATCTGTACCTGTTTCTGCTTCAAGGTAGTCAGTTTATGTGGAAAGGTTTTGAGAGTCATGTTAGCTATCAGCTGAAACCTCTTGCAACGCGCCTGAAGAAATATTGTTTTTTATTTGGGCGGACATGATGCTGAAGTCGGGAACTGCCTTTTGGAAGCATTGCGGACAGACGATCTGGAATCTGTTAAACACCATTTCCTTCCTGCCTACCTCTGGGGTGATGCAGACAGATGGCAACTCTCCAAGGCTGCAGAAATGTAATCTTTGTGCAAGCCCATAATATTACCGGCCGGCATCCCATCTTCTTTGGGAGACTTCTCCCTGGGAAAACAGTTCTCCCTTTTCGCTAGCGATAAATTAAATAAAGAGTCTTTTGTATTTGCTTGCCTGCATTGCTGCGGAGTCTTGATATTTCACAAATGACCTTGTTCTTGAAGGGTAGTTTGTGGGATGATGGTGTAGAGAAGAAGAAGAGATTGGATTTATATCCCACCTTTCTCTCCTGTAAGGAGACTCAAGGTGGCTGACAAGCTCCTTTCCCTTCCTCCCCACTCCCCTGGTGAGATAGGTGGGGCTGAGAGAGTTCTGAGAGAACTGGGACTAGCTCAAGGTCACCCAGCAGGAATGTAGGAGTGCGGAAACACATCTGGTTCACCAGATAAGCCTCTGCCATTCCAGTGGAGCAGTGGGGAAACAAACCCAGTTCTCCAGCTTTAAATCCACCTAATCTTAACCACTACGCTGCGCTGGAGGAGAGCATTGGGCTTGATTTGTGTGTAGTGCCTGTGACTAGGAGTGTAGAAGGAGTTGCTGGATCATGGCCTAGTTTTCCTCAGAAGTTACAGTGTTATGCTGCTTCCACCTTGTGAGGTGACTAAGGAACTAAGATGTTGGCTGTTGAACCAAGAGGGCACTCATGTAAAGTGGAAAATGGTGGTTAAATAGCCTACGTGTAAAAGTAGCGGGTCATTGCTCTGGGTGGCCCCGGATAGCAAGATCTTGCCAAGTCTCAGAAGCTAGGCAGGGTCAACCCTGGTTGTTACTTGGACAGGAAACTGCCACGGCAGTTCAGGGTTGCTATGCAGAGGTAGGCAATGGCAAACTACCTCTGTTAATCTCTTGCCTAGAAAACCTTACAGGGTTTTCATACATCAGTTCTGACTTAGCTGGACTAAGGACGACACCATAGCCTGTTTGTCATCCTTGAACTTCAAGGAGTTGTAAAATGGGGGTTTTCTGTCTACAGATACCCCTTTAAAATGAAGGAGGGAGCGCTGTTTTCCCAGCCCTGACTCATGGAAGGAACCACATCAACATTTATTTTATCAATTTAATTTGACTTCATTGATCACTCTTTGTTTCTCCCCAGTGGGGATTCAAAGCGACTCCATTTGAGCCTCATTGGGGACATGTTTATTTCAATGATTTCAAGAGCCAGAATGAGCAAGGATCTGGAACGCAAGGAGGTGGCCTCCACAGATCCCAGGATCCTGTTGACATGCATTGTGGTAACGAGAGCTAACCCCTGAACTGGATGGCCCAGACTTGCCTGATCTCAGCAGATCTCAGAAGTTAAGTAGGGTTGGTTTTCCAGCAAGGAATACCAGGGTTGCTACACAGAGGCCCCTTCCACACATGCAGAACAATCCATTTTGCAGCTGGATTTTACTGTGTGGAATGCAAAATCCACTTGCAAACAATTGTGAAAGTGGATTGAAAGTGCATTATTCTGCATGTGCGGAACGGGCCAGAGGCAGGGAATGGCAAGCTACTTCTGAACGTCTCTTGCCTTGAAAAACCTGTGGGGGACCGTAAGTCGATTGTGTCTTGACAGCACTTTACACTCTTACACACAAAACCAGAGCGAAATGGTCTGTAAACAGAGCAGCCACACAGGGGCTCTCATGTATATTACATCTCGCTCATGCCGATTACAACATTGGAGAGATTTAACATGAACAAATGTTGCTGTATCTCAAGATCTGAAATGATCCGATGGGATCCTGTTGCTTTCAAGACTTTTGACGAAAATGTGAAGCATTTCATGTTGGGGGATTCTGTTTGCTCTGTGTAGTGGATCGTCTGTTCTAGTTGATGGATTTGTTCCTGTTGTCTTGTGGTTTTAGACCCACCACTTTTATCAACATAATTAACATTTTAACATCTGTCCTCTTCTCTTCCTTGAACTTGACCTGACTGGAATATGGGATGAGCTCCCCCCCCCTCCCCCCGGCCAGTAGCAACAAGGAATATTTCAGGCTTGTTTCAAATTCCCACTAGGCTGCGCTGCCATTTTTTGTTTCAGAATCTCACAGATTTTAGGTTCAAAAATCCACCGAATAGCTAGAGGGTTGTGGAATAGGAAAGAGTGCATTACTTGGGTAGGGAATACTTTTCGCTCTCTCACTCTGTTTCTCCTTTTCTGACACACAAAAACTTAACCTGTTACTGAATTCTGATATCAAATATAGGATTTTTTTTTCTCCAGTTGCCCATAATTTCATGCTGCTCCCACTTCTCTGTACTGTCTTGGTACAAGTAAAAACAAGCCGGGCTGTACACATACAGTATGGTGGAATTTCCCCTGATAACTGTTTCCGAGTATAACAACGTGGAGTTCTCTATTTTCTTGCTAGTATTTTCCCTTAAAAGCAAGGGGAGTTGTGGCTTGCTTTTCTTTTGGTATGAGCAAGTTCATTTTCCCAGTTTTGAGTCCTTAAATACTGAATGTTGTTTGCTGTTCCTTTCAGTGCAGCACTAAAGTCTTAGCAGCGCGTGCTTGCAAACAAACCAGAAAGGTCCAAAAATTGTCTCCAAGAAGAACGGAAACCACAGGTTTGCCAAGAAGGTGCTCAAAATAAACTTTTGTTCAGACTGTATAAGAACTGCTGTTAGCAACGCATGTCTCCCATTCTATAGGAGGGTTTGTAGAAAAGTTCTTTCTGTATCCCCCACTGAAACAGAGATAGAGTCATATGACTAGATTGGAAACTCTTGCTCAGACTGTCTTCTGGCAAACGGTGTGAAACCTGGCAAATGTAGGCCCTATCTCCATTCCGGTCATCCATCCCATCATCTCCTTCTGGAATCCTTCTTCATAGGCCCAGTTTATGCCTGACTCTGAGCAACACGGTTACTTTAGTCCTGTGGTTGCCCTGAGCACTGTAAAGCCTCAGGAAACACCCCTCAGCTCAGCTTGCAACTGACTTAACCGAGCTGGTGAACATTTTGTCCTCACAACAATCCTATGAGGTAGGTTAGACAGAGTGTGCGATTGCCCCAAGGTGACCCAGCAAGCTTCCGTGGAAGAGAAGGCATTCAAACTGAATGCAAAACACAATATGTGCATGTTTGCATAGGGTGTTCAACGGGAGCAGGAGTTCCCCATTGCCTTCTTGGTGTAGTGGTTAAGAGCAGGTGCACTCTAATCTGGAGAACCAGGTTTGATTCCCTCCTCTTCTGCTTGAATTGTGGAGGCTTATCTGGTGAACCAGATTAGCTTGTTCACTCCAACATATGCCAGCTGGGTAACCTTGGGCTAGTCACAGTTCTTTGGAGCTCTCTCAGCCCCACCCACCTCACAGGGTGTTTGTTGGGGGTGGGGAGGGAGGGCAAGGAGATTGTAAGGCCCTTTGAGTCTCTTTACA
This sequence comes from Sphaerodactylus townsendi, assembly GCF_021028975.2. Taxonomy (NCBI): domain Eukaryota; kingdom Metazoa; phylum Chordata; class Lepidosauria; order Squamata; family Sphaerodactylidae; genus Sphaerodactylus; species Sphaerodactylus townsendi. The sequence goes on along the minus strand of NC_059441.1, from coordinate 21,194,395 downwards.
GGAGAGAAAGGGGGGATTTAAATCCAAACCTCCTCCTCCTCCTCCTTCTCTTCTTCTTCTTTCTTCTGAGTTCCACCTGAGCTCAAAAATGCGTTCAGGGCTTGGAAGGTGGAGACTATACTTTTTTGTTCCAGATGTTTGGGGACAACTGTGATTACCTGTTTGGGTCAATAAGGAAGGGAGAAATCTATCCTACCATTGTTAGAAGCCTTTGTTGTTATATCTCTTATTCTCTTTTATTCTCCCCAAATATTTTGTAGAAAATGTATTTTATTGGTTAGAGTTTGTGTGTGGTCAAGTGATGGTTTCATGTTGAAGAATTTATCTACGTGTGTGTGTGTGTGTGGGGGGGTAACTGGCAAGGTCGCAGCATCCCATCACAGGTCCCCGTGACCAGGAAACATGACTCAAGGAATTGTGGGCATTGGTGGCTCCCTTTTGAGTTCTGTGGGATGAATTTGCTCCAGAGAAAAAGATAATGAGGGATTGAGGTAGCGCCTCCCCCGGGTAGTTTATGGCTGATTCTGCACGGGCCAAATGGAATGGGTGGAGGCTCTTTGGAAAGGTGTTTGGTGAGAGGGGAAGTTCCCACAGAACTCGCCCCCCAAATGCTTCTAACCTGTTCTATTTGCCAGCACTCAGGTTAAATGAAAATCACTCAATTAACCACTTTCCCCCCCTTTAGCCTGGGTTTCAAATGCTTCCTGCCTACCTGTGTGAACTATGGCAAGCAGGAAGCACTCAATTCCTACCCCCTTCTGTTCACCATTATGATGGATTCCCCGGGAGGCTGCCATTAAAGTGGATTCTCTAATAGGCGGCCACCATGTTGTGCAGTAGGTGTGTGGGATTCTTGGGTGCGGGTGGATTCTCGGGTAGGGAATTCTCAGCTGCATGGTTTGCATGGAAACACAGTGGCTCATTCCGCACATGCAGAATAATGCACTTTCAAACTGCTTTCAGTGCTCTTTGAAGCTGTGCAGAATAGCAAAATCCACTTGTAAACAGTTGTGAAAGTGGTTTGAAAATGCATTATTTTGCGTGTGCAGAAGGGGCCAGTGTTTCCCATGCAAAGTGTGCCATTTCCTGATGCCAGGATCCCAGCGATTCCGGCTGGCCCCTGTACCCACCATGCAGACAGTGGCACAGGCAGCTGAAACTGGCGCCATGAACCCGTGTTGCCTGTACAGAATCAGCCTATGTGTCTTTCCTATTGTAACCGGATGGCTGACATTTATTTCTCTGGGGAGAAGCGAAGTGACGCATTTGGGGTTTCATGAGAAAAAGGAGTGGAGCATAATGGACGGAGAGATAAGATTTAGACAAAGCCCTAAAACCCTCATCTCCTCCAGGGCCCCATCAAACTCGATGGTTTTTTTTAGCTTTTAAGTAGTGGCAACGGTTGGGTTGGATTTGTGCACTACTCGTTTGAACTTTTGTGACTTTAGAAAAAAAATCTTGGAGTGCTGCTAATTTTTGTGATGCCTTTTTACCCTTCATTGGGCCTTGAAGGATCTCTGGCATGTTAGTAGTAATTTCTTCTGGGTAACAGCTTTTTCTGAACCCCCTGATGGCATGAACTTTTTTGGCCATCAGCTGGAGGCCTCTTAAACTCTGGCTGGGAATCCTGATTGGTCACTCTAAAAGGTTACCTTCTTTTCCTTCTTAAGATGGGGTAACCTTTGAGTTCTTGCCTCCGAGGCTATGCTGCACACCAGTTTAAAACACTGCTAATATTGCTAGAGTTTCGGAAAAGGTTTAACATGGGCTTGTTTTGGTGTTAAGTGGTGAAATTCTGCTCCGGCTCCCAATATCTTGTCAACCAGTTTTGATCTTTTTGAATCAAATTTATTGTCAAACATTTAACGTATGGTTTTAAAACGATAAACAAGGCATCCCTTTTTCCTTGGTGACTGAGTCCCCTTCCACACATGCAGAATAATGCCCTTTCAATCCACTTTCCATGCACTTTGCAGCTGGATTTTACTGTGCGGGATAGCAAAATCCACTTTCAAACTATTGTGAAAGTGGATTGAAAGTGCATTATTCTGCATGTCCGGAAGGAGCCTCTGGGGGGATTTTGCTTTCTGTTAGATCTTCTCTCATTTGGTAGTGAAGAGAGTTGGAAGGGAGAGTCCTTTTTCTTCCCAAGGTCCTTGACAATTGCTATTTTTAAGCCATTTAAATATTTTAGTAGGTCGGGGCGTAGTTTCTTAAATTGCTTCCAAAATAGGTCAGAGGTGCTTGGCTAGAGCTGAAGTTTATACATTCAGCAAAGTCATTTGAGGATTCCCTCCACCCCTGGATTAAACCACTTAAGGCTGAGGGCGTGGGGCTTGCATCTTCAAATCCCCTGCCTCAATCTAAAAAATATACCTTGCACCCACACAAGCAACTTGGCAAGGAGCACAGTTTTGCTTTCTCCCTGAAATACAAGGAGTCCCTTTGATAGAGACTATTCAGGTGTGCATCTGTCTCCACCTACAATCTCACGTGGTACAATGAGATGCCACTTGAGTCTGCTGAATGTAAGAAGAGGAGGAGGAGGAGGAGGAGGAGGAGTTATTGTTGTTCTTGTTTGGATTTATACCCCACCTTTCTCTCCTGTAAAGAAACTCCAAGGGGCTTACAAGTTCCTTTCTGTTTCCCCCCGCCCCCAACAAACACCCTGTGAGGTGGGTGGGGCTGAGAGAGCTCCGAAGAACTGTGACTAGATCACTCTGCTGGCATATGTTGGAGTGCACAAGCTAGTCTGATTCACCAGATAAGCCTCCACAGCTCGTGGCAGAGTGGGGAATCCAACCTGGTTCTCCAGATTAGAGTGCACCTGCTCTTAACCACTGCACCAAGAGCTGATCAAATTGTGGGACAATCAGAGTGACTGCAGGAGTTCCTTTCTGCATGCCTCCGCAGCTACGCATGCATTGCTGGATATTTTTTTTTAAAGAAGCATTTCCATGTGAAGGTGTGAAAGCAACCTGAATTGTTTCCATGGGCTCCAATTGCTGCCTGAATGAGTGAAAGGCACGCATTTGAATGGAAAAAGGAAGACGTGTTCTTTTATAACTACTGCAACCTGTTATACATATGCTGTGGTTGGAATAAACTATGGTTTTGGAGCAGTGTTGAATCGAGCTGACCTGCTGGTATTTACCATATATACTCGAGTATAAGTCGACTTTTTCAGCACATTTTTAATGCTGAAAAAGCTCCCCCCTCGGCTTATACTTGAGTATATACGATAATTCCAAGATGGCCGCCAGAACTGTGGCACACCAAGAACGGAGATCACACCAGTTGTGGCAGAAGCATTTTGCCTGCATCCAACTTTGAGTATTAAATTCACTATTCCCTTTTGTGTTTTTATGTAAAGCTGGGCTTGTAAATCCTCCAGCTTTGATAAAGCCACAGTCTTTGCAATTAGAGTTGCTTCATTGGCTCTGAATGCCATGTTAGGTATTACTCTGTGTCCTTGAAATTTGTGTTCTGACAGGCATGGCATCCTCTTAGAGAGAGATTCCATTGCACTTGTAGCATTTAAGACTGCAAAATGCAAGTCAAGATTTGTTACTAGTAAATCAGGTCAAGCTGAGTTTTTGTACAAATTCCTCTCTGTAAAGCAGTACAAATTAAAGCTGAAAAGAGAGGGTCTTACAGTTCTAAGGACAGAAATACCCTCTGTGCTATTTAGCAAGTGTGGTAGGAGACAAAGAGACACTGTAGATCTTCCTAATGACTAAACCTTATCTTTGAATAAAATATGTCTTTGAACATGCAACTATAAAAGCGTACATTGTTCACAAGGTGGTGCTAGCAAACAGTATCTGCTTCCTTTAAAAACTGCCTTGCTTAATGACATTTTTAAAATTCTAGTGAGCCAACTTTTAGTCAACTTTTCTTACAACCAGTGAGATACCTTCATGAATTTTAATGGTATCTATTTTATTTTTGAAATTTACCAGTAGCTGCTGCATTTCCCACCCTAGACTTATACTCAAGTCAATAAGTTTCCCAGTTTTTTGTGGTAAAATTAGGCGCCTCGACTTAAATTTGGGTCGACTTCTACTCGAGTATCTACAGTATCTGCTTTTCCCCTGAAGCAATTGCCACTTACTTCAGAGTATCAAGAGCTCAACTGAGTGGGTTGCTAAAGAAAGCTTTAGTGTGCACTGTTTTTAATCCTGTATCTGAAGAAAGCTGCTGAGGACCAGGCTAGCTCATGGGACTTGAGCCGTCCTAGTTATTTATTTTTACTTTCCCATGCCAAACCAGCCCATTCCACCCGAGTCCCATAAGAAGCAGTTTGCAAGTGTAATTATAACTGTTTAAGGGTGCAGATTGCAAATATGAACCGCATACACATCTTCCACTTTCCACCACTGCATAATCTTAAACTTGGCAATTCCTGCTGTTTTTGATTTTAACAGGTGCAAAATCCCTGAATGTGAATTCAGGAAACGGTTATTTCAGTCCCATTAAAAAACAACACACACACGCGCGCGCTTTGAAGAATAGTGGGCCGTTCATCTAAGGCCTCTGTGTCAGTATGCCTTCCTGAAAGGAAGCTCAAAGTTTCCTCATGAATAACAGCGAAAGTTTTCCTGCCACAACGTTTGTGTGTGTGAACTTAAAACGAATAAGCGAAATAGCAGGGCCGTGCAAATAATGAAGTCATGAAGTTATGCAGTGTTTGGGTTGTGAAAATCACTTAGTGTTATGTCTCAACCCTTGAAGCAATAAAGAGACTCTGTAGTGTTGATCAGCAGCATTTATTGGTAGGCAACAAAGCACCCAGCCCGGCTACCGAACCTGGCTTTTGCCATCCCCTTTTTTCAGAAATAAATCCTCTCTTCTGTTTTCCAAAAGAATATGAGAAAGAATCATTCCAGAGCCTAGGCACCCCAAGGCCAGCGATAGAGAGAGATAGAGCCACCTGGCCTCCTGCCCCCACAGGACAATGAAAACAGCCTGTTTCCCATGGGACCAAAGTGTTAGTGGTAAGCCTAGCTTTCTACTGAGCATGTGAAGCCATAACATTAAGATCAAGGAAAGAATGTCCCATTACAGCAGTGGTAACATATAGCAGGCTGGTTACATATACCTTGAAGCAATTACATTGCTAGGAATGCATCTCAGTCAACTAGATACAATCACCGCCAGTATATTTTGCAACAATACATTGAGCTAGGAATGCATCTCATTCAACTAGGCGCATCCTTGACACGTAGCCAACGGGTCCTTGATTTGTTTGTCTTTTTGAAGCGGGGAGGGGAATACACTTTATTAGAACTAAACCGAAATATTTGCATCCCTGACTTATGTATGAAATGCTGCCCACCAAGGTGGGCTTTTATGAAAGTTATGGATTAAGTTGGCTTTTTAAGTCATGGTGGAGTGTTTAAATGGTACCCCTTAGATCCTGCGGCGCAGGGATCTTTTCCGCACAGCACAATTGTAATGTCTTGAGGACATTATAAAAAGTGTTTTGCCGATCTGACTAAGATCCTGCAGGGCCCTGGCTCTGGTTGAGGCTAGCCAGACATCTTTGGGGCCAGGGACTACAAAAATGCCCTGGCTCTGGTTGATGCTAGCCCAGTGATGGCGAACCTTTTCGAGACCGAGCGCCCAAATTGCAACCCAAAACCCACTTATTTATTGCAAAGTGCCAACCCAGCAATTTAACCTGAATACTGAGGTTTTAGTTTAGAAAAAACGGTTGGCTCCGAGGCGTGCATTACTCTGGAGTAAGCTTGGCGAAGCAACCGTTCAACACTTTGAATGGGTGAATCACGACCCTAGGAGGGTTTACTCAGAAGCAAGCCCCATTGCCAGCAACCGAGCTTACTCCCAGGTAAAGGATCATGCCCAGCCCAGCCTAGATGTGTGTATGTGTGTGGGGGTGATTTTCTGCCCCCCCACATGACAAACTCTGTGCACACGTGCCCACAGAAAGAGCTCTGAGTGCCACCTCTGGCACCCGTGCCATAGGTTCGCCACCACTGGGCTAGCCACACATCTTTGGGGCCAGGGACTACAAAATGCCCTGGCTCTGGTTGAGGTTCGCCGGGCATCTTTGGGGCCAGGGACTATGAAAATGCCCTGGCTCTGGTTGAGGCTAGCCGGGCATCTTTGGGGCCAGGGAGTACCAAGAGGTTAGTACTGGAAGAGCGAATCGTCCTCTGATCTTGATAGACCAAGAGTCTGACTCAGCGGAAAGCAGCTAAATGGATGCATGTGGTAGTTAGTGTGCAGCAGCCAAATGAAAGGGGAGTCTGGAATTTATTCCAGCAGTAGCTTTCTTGTGTCTAATGAACTGAGCTCTGACCCAAAAGTGCTTCTGGTGGGATAAATTTCACCAGGTGCCCCTGAACTCCACTTCACCTTTGCATCTACTGACTGACATGGCTGCCCGTCTGGAATTTACACATTTGCTGGATTTCTTCTGCTGTTCTCCCCCCGCCCCCCCCTTTCAAGGGTGTGATGGGAATTTTGGTAACTGGCTTTTGCACGAGTTGTTAATCCTTTGCACGTATATAGCACTTTAGGGACATTCAAAGGCCATGTTTAATCGTACATGGGATTTACGTTGTGCTCTGAAACACCCACTATCTGCAGTTGGTACAACGATCTTGTCAGGTAGGCAGATATTATCTGTGTTGTAGATGGGGTTTTACAGCTTAACTAATAGTGATTGATGTAAGGCTACTTACTGAGTTCACAACTCAGCCGGGAACTATCCAACAGAATGAGCTATGTTTCCCATCAACGGCACCTTCGTTTGCTCCATCAGGCCCCTAGCAAGAGCGGCACATCCCTTGCAGAAGTGAAGGCAAGGACATATGTCCGTGACCCATATTTTGTCACATCTGAGACATGCCCAGAATGTGAAGAGTCAGTGTTCAAAATAACACCTAGCGGAGCTGAAACAGCAGAGTGGAGGAAAGGGAGAAATTCCAGAGGTGCTGTTAAAAATAAACAAAACTGTGCCACGGCCAACTCTGTTTGGCTGTCGAGGGCCTTTCTCAAAGAGAGCCAAAGGGCATACCTTTCAGAAAAACAGCCTTTTTCCCTGTGGGGTCAGTACAAAGGTTCTTTTGTAGCCGCTTCATTGCACAGCTGTTTTGGTTTCTTACCCTGCTAGGAGAACTGGCTTTTCCAATGAGAAAAATTTTTGTCCATCATTTAACCCCTCCTTCCCAAATCCACAGCCACACGGAACTTTCTGAAAATAAAGTCTAGGATATTATTCCCAAGTGGATATATATTTTTTCCTTTAGGGGCCAATTCACACTTCAACACATTAAATCCCATATCGTAGACTGCCTCTGCCTTACTGGTTCTTGCAGAGACTGTGTGGTTCAGTGGTTAGTGTGTTGGACTAAGATCTTGGACACCCCAAATTCCCACTCTGCCGTGGAAGCTTGCTGGGCGACTTTAGGACACTCACACACTCCCAGCCGCTAGCCTACTTTGCAGGGTTGCTTGGGAAGACAGTATGGAAGAGAGGTGAATGTTGTAAGCGGCTTTGTATCTCCCTTGGAGAGAAGGGGGGGAGGGTATTGTTAGGTCTTGGATCTTGAAATAATAAAGAGACTCTGTGTTGATGATCAGCAGTGTTTATTGATTGGCAACAAAGCACCCAACTTGTCAAAGTCACTTCTGCCGAACTTTTTGCTATCTCCTTTGTTCGGAAGGGGTCCTCCCTCCTGTTTTCCCAAAAATGTGAGAAAGAGTTATGTCGGAGCCGAGGCACCCAAGGTTGGCAACAGATAGAGAAAAAGCAACCTGGCATCCTGCCCCCATGAGACAATGGAATCATTCTGATTCCCATGAGACCAGAAATGTTAGGGGTAAGCCTAGTTATCTACTCGACATGTGAAGATCAAAGATCAAGGAAAGCATAGATCAAGGAAAGAATGCCCCAGTACATATATCAGGCTGGTTACATATATCTTGTAGCAATTACATTGAGCTAGGAATGCATGCATCTCAATCATTTAGATACAATCCACTTGACAGGTATAAATCAAGCATTTCATGCATTCCTATTACTTTGCAGCAGTCCGTGTTTCTTGTAGCATGTTGTTTCACCCTTAGTCACTTAGATGTGATGCCTTGCCGCTATATTTTGAGACTCTCCGCCTCTGTTTGCAAAAATCAAGAGAGGCAACAAGCAAACAAAACCACAAAGGCAAATGAGAATTCACGGAACTTGTGGTTCAGATGGGTAGCCAAGTTTGTCAGTAGCAGAGTAAGATTCGAACCCAGTAGCACTTTAAAGACCAAGTAGATTTCTGGGGCATAAGCTTTAGAGACTCACAGAACTTTTTGCCGGTACATTTGTGTTGGCACACTTATGTTTGGTCCCGTGGTTGTGGAGAATTCTACTTTTCCAGGGTGGAAATTTCTGAACGTTCGGAATGTGGTACAATGTTGTTGTTTGTGTGGGTCCGGGTTGAACCTGCCAAGCAAAGGACAAATAGTTTATAATTCGGTGTCATGTGGCCCTTGAATGGTGGAAGAAGGGCAGAAGTCAACTGCTTAATAAGGAGGTTTTAATTTAGGACTTCAGGCAGGCAGGCAGGCGGCATAATTAACGTCTTTTGCTCAAGCTCTCAACTTTTTATAGCAAAGAAAATGCCAGAGCCCCCCAGCCTGGGAGCCTCTCTTCTCACACACGCATGTGACTCTTACCAACTCACTAGGCTGCTGGGGTGAAAAGTCAGACGCACATCTGTTCCTCAGATTGTTTATTAAGGCCCACTTTAAGGTCATCCTTAAAAGCTTTCCACCATGGGAGAGCCAAAGCAGCCAAAAGAGATAGGGTGGCGAGAAATGAAGAATTTGGAGTGGGCTAGAAACTGTTCTTATCAACCTCCTTTAAAAAAAACACACACACCGAAAACAAACTCCAGAAAACTTTGCATCAAAAGAACTGTGAAGCAAAATTAAACCCACGTTCACAAATGAGGACCTCGATAATCTGGGACGTGGCCTCGGTGTTTCCTTCAGCTTGAAGTATCCATAGGAGCATAGGAGCATAGTGGATCAAGGGATGTAATTGTATCTCTGTATTCTGTATTGGTTAGACCTCGCCTTGTACACAGTTCTGGGCACCACCATTTAAGAAGGATATTGACAAGCTGGAATGGGTCATGAAGAGGGCAACCAAAATGGTCAAAGGTCTGGAATCCATGCCCTATGAGGAGAGACTTAGGGAGCTGGGGATGTTTCGTTTGGTGAAGAGAAGGTAAAGAGGTGACATGATAGCCATGTTTAGATATTCCAAGGAATGACAGGTTGGTGAGGGAGTAAGCTTGTTTTCTGCAGCTCCAGAGACTAGGACCAGGAGTAATGGGTTCAATGTAAAGGAAAAGAGATTCCACCTAAACATCAGAAAAAACTTCCTGACAGAAAGGGCTGTTCAGTGGCTGGTGGAGTCTCCTTTGGAGGTTTCTAAAGAGAGGCTGGATGGCCATCTGTCAGGAGGGCTTTGATTGTGTGTTCCTGCATTGCAGGGGGTTGGACTTGATGGCCCTTGGGGTCTCTTCTGACTCTATGATTCTATGATTCTAAGTCTGGAACAGGGCAACCCCCTTGGCCAATTTTTCACAGGGAAGTCTTTTGAACCTGACCAGATGGACAATGAAGAAAGCTGACAGGAGGAAAGTAGATTCTACTGTGGTTTCAGGAACCAGTTAGATCAGGCTCCCCGGGCATCCTGGTTGCTGCCGACATCTTTCCTGTACCCGCAAAGTGTTCGTTCGAAAGAAGGTGAGGCCAGATGGGGTGTGTGTGTGTGTGGCTTCCCCTTCTGCCACAACTACTTTGTGGTTAGCACAGTGGCATTTTGTAATTGCACTTGCCGCTCTCTGTCAGAATCCCAAAGGTACCCACAGGCTCAAAAAGGTTACAGGTCCCGGAGTTAGATACTTACAGTGTATGAATTGAATAGTAAATGCAAATGAGTGTGGGAATTTGGGCCCTGTTGCCTTTGGGTTGTTGGGACGTGGTCCACAATGATGGTACCAGCCATCACCGGCAGAATTCCTTTACCAGAATTTGGAGTAGTGGTTAAGAGCAGGTGGATTCTAATCTGGAGTACCGGGTTTGATCCCCACTCCTCCACCTGAGTGGCAGAGGCGTATCTGGTGAACCAGATGTGTTTCCACACTCCTACATTCCTGCTGGGGGACCTTGGGCTAGTCACAGTTCTCTCTGAACTCTCTCATCCCCACCTACCTCACAAGGTATCTGTTGTGGGGAGAGGAAGGGAAAGGAGCTTGTAAGCAACCTTGAGTCTCCTTACAGGAGAGAAAGTTGGGGGTATAGCTCCAAGCTCTCCTTCATCAAACCCTTCAGACCTTCCAAGGATCTCTCACTTCCCCCTTTTCTTTGTACCAATAATGTACAGCTCAAGGTCACTTTCCAATTATGCTACAGTCCTTCTGGGTTTCTCCTTTCTCTAGTTCCCTGCCTCTGCCACTCATAGTCCTATTTTGGGTGATTCCTTCCACCCTCTTGATCAACTTTAGTTCTTCCATTCCTCACATAACACCTCTTGGTTTTAAGTGTTGTGGAGAGCCTTCAGACCCTGCTGTCTCTCTCCCCGGTCTCTGCACCTCGTTTTCTTGTCTCTTCCTCCAAGCATTTTTGTCTTTGGGCTTCCTATTTCTTTCCTATTTCTTGACTTCTTGTACACCCCACTTTTCTCTTTAGTGGGGATCACCAAGAGGCTTACGAAATCCTCTCCACCACAAAAACTACTAGGTAGATTCCCTAGGGTGTGCTCATTAGGTGTGGTATGGTATATTTAATTTATATATCGCCCTCCCCTGAAAGGCTCAGGGCAGTGCACAACAACATAATAACAACATCAATAAACATAACATCATACAACAACCATCAATAAATGCATTAAGCTGCTGATGGACCCAGAATTATCGAGATGTTTTGTGATTCCAAAGAAGTGAACTTTGAAGTGTTTTCAGGCAAGGCAGCATGTATACATCCTACTGAGGCAGGGGAATCCCCCCCGCCCCATTAAAACAGGAACAAGATATCCAGGAAACCTGTCTTTCCCCACACCTTTTACTCAAGTTACGAACTTTGTATGGTTGTCCTATGCTGGAGATTAAATGTGGTTATTCTGCTTAAAACAGAAAAAAAATGGGTGGATGACTTGTGAATTTGATGGCTAGAAGATTAGGGAGAAAAGAGGAAAGTGTGAAGTTTACTAGCAATGATAATTAAGAATTTTAAAAAGTTATTAAAGAGCAAGTAGGATACTCAGTACAAACAAAACCAAGAGCCCTTTTGATAAATGTATTTTTGTGTGTTCCTTTTTGTTTGTAAGCTTTTAAAGTTTATAAAAACTTTGGGGGAAAAGTAATGTGAAGAAAAGCAAGGGTTGTTTTTTAATCAAAAGTGGATTGGCTTATACACACCCCGCCCAGTGAAGAAGCAGCAGAGACTTAATAGAGAGAACAGAGAAGCAATGAGAGATGAATGTCACGGATCTAATGCAGAGAACTTGAGCCTCGTAGCCGTAAGCGGATACTGCTCACTCGGCGATTCCTAGCTAACTGATTTCTAGGAAACCCGACACAAAAGCGTCTTTGTTTGCAATGGCTGCAAAGTCCCCTCTCTGGCCAAGGCAAAGTCATGCCAGCCAGTCGAGACGATGAGAGAGATGCGTAAGTGTAACAGATCGGTTACTGTGCAGAATTCCTGGCCATTGCCCCATTAAGCTGGAGCAAACTCTCTGGCTGAAATCCTAATGAATGATCGCTCTACTCCACAACTGTTCTCTTCTAACAGGGGAAAACACTTGATGGGGCAGGGGTAAGTGTTTGGTGTCTCCCTTTTAGAATCATAGAGTTGGAAGAGACCCCAAGGGCCATCAAGTCCAGCCCGCTGCAATGCAAGAACACACCATTGAAGCCACCTGACAGATGGCCATCCAGCCTCTCTTTAAAAACCTCCAAAGACGGAGACCCCACCACCCTCTGAGGCAGCGTACTCCACTGTTGAACAGCCCTTACTGTCAGGAAGTTTTTCCTGATGTTTAGGTGGAATCTCTTTTCCTTCACCTTGAGCCCATGACTCCTGGTCCTAGTCTCTGGAGCTGCAGAAAACAAGCTTGCTCCTTCACCAACACGACATCCCTTCAGATATCTAAACTTGGCTACCATCTCACCTCTAAACCTTTTCTTCACCAAACTAAACATACCCAGCTCCCTAAGTCTCTTCTCGTAGGGCATGGATTTTAGATTCTTCTCATCCTACCTGATGTTGACAGAATGCAGATCGGGTTGGTGTGCAATCTTGAAGAATCAAATTTGTCCGTAAAAGAACCTTAATGCCAATATTGTCTCTTCTCTTTCTGTTGAAAGATTGTGCTCCGAATAGCTCCACATCTAAAGACTTGGGCGTAAACAATTACATTTGTGTGCGCGCAAGGCCAGTTCTGATAAATCCTGTTTCAAGAGATGAAAAACTGTATTATAGTCCCTGAGCTTTGGACAAAGTGGAATTTTTAGGAGTAAGTTAACCAACTGCAAATTTAATTTATTAATTGGTGACTGGTCAGTGTTGTGGGGCCCTTATTGCAGAGGTGGAAAATAGACACTGCTTTCTAAAACAAAAATCTAGGAATGCAGCTTTTGTTTGCCAGAACCTACATATGCAGGAGCAGTATATTTCTCGTGGAATGGCCAGCTCATTCTCATGAACACATGAAGCTGCTGGCTGCTGTGGGGTTTCCAGATTGTGGAGCCAATTTCCTCTCCTAAAGTTTCATCTGCATTTATGATGGCATTTTCAGAGGTGTGTCACAGTAAGATGTGTTTGTGTCTATGGCCTTCAACAATATTCTGCCTGCCGTGAAGGTTCTGTTTCGTCTCCATGCCCCCATTCTCCGGTTTTATGTATCCACAAGGAGAATTATATACATTTATATAATGTATATATACTTGGAGAATTATATACATTTATAAATAATAATTTATGCGTTTTATTTGTTAGTAGCTTTAGACTTTTTTTGGAGACTGTAAAACTCTATACATGTACATAAAACTTCCTGAGAAAACCAAAACAAACAAACCTCAATCTCATACTCAGTCATTATCTCTATGTGGCAGATGAAGGATGAAGTTAAATGTAGATCTCTTTGTCCTGAAAGCCTTCTTAAATTTCCTCACATGTTTAGTTTCTTTTTTATTTGAAGCCACAGAGGGTAGCCTGTGTTACATATTCCTATCTGCTTTCTTTCTTTCCCCCCGTTTCGAGAAGGCCGGTCATTTCCGGTGCTCTAGAGCATTTTGTTAAATTTCAATCTCTTTGTTCCTTTCTGCCGATCTGAGCAATTTAAAAAAGCAACTCTTTTTTACTTTGAAAATACATTTTTGGGCAATATTTAATTTAGTTAAGCCCATTTTTATTTTTAAAATATTTATTATTATTATTTTATATTTTTAAATATAAATATTTAATTAATCCCATTTAACATTTTCTGTAGGCAAGATGTGCTCAGCAGTCGCTGAATTTAGCTTCCTGCAGAGTTCGACAGATTTTTCAGACTTCTGAGAATTGCTGTTCTATGTTTATTGTAGAATCATAGAATCATAGAGTTGGAAGAGACCAGAAGGGTCATCAAGTCCAACCCCCTGCAATGCAGGAACACACAATCAAACCACTCCCGACATATGCTGTGTTCTCTACTGGAGAGGAAAGCTCTCTGTAATCACACCGTTTTGTCTGGCCATTTTTTCTTAGGTCTGTCATTTCCTTCTGCTGATGGTCACTCTGGTCCCTTTTCTTTCTTCACATCTATGACTTCACTTACTTTTTTTCTAGTCTCTTCCATCATAGCTGCTCTGCTGTTTCATTGTTGTTAAGGGACAAGTCTCAAATAAATTGTTTGCTTTATTCAGTGCTACTAATAGTGTTGGCCTAAGACAGTGGTTCTCAACCTTCCTAGAGAGAGTCTTAGGTGACCCCTGTGAAAGGGTCGTTCGACCCCCAAAGGGGTCCCGACCCCCAGGGTTGAGAACCACTGGCCTAAGAGATCTAAGTTTATTATAACAACTTGATGGAGGGGAGGGACTAAAGGCTCGTGCTTTCTGTGACATCACAGCAACTCAGCGAATGGTGGAAGGCAGGCAGATAAACTAACAGCCACCAGTCTAGATTAAATGGATTATACTGTATGGGAGAGCCAGTGTGATGTTGCAGCTAGGGAGCTGGACAAGGATCCCCCATGCTGCCACGGAAGCTGACTGGAGTCCTTGGGCCAGTTATACCCTCTCGGCCTAGTTTACCTTGCAGGGTTACTGGGAGGATAAAAAGGAGAGAATGCTGTTAGCTATTTTGCGTCTCCAATTGAGGAAAAGACTGGTGGTATATATGAAGTAAATAAATAAATATTAAAATGTCAAAATTATTGAATACATTAATACATTTAATATTCAAACGTTACCATCAAGTGGAAGCCAACAGAGAGGGCTGGTCATTTCTAGTGCTTAGGAGGGTTTTGTTGAACCCCTGTCTCTCTGTTCCTTTCTGCAGATTTGAGCAACTAAAAAAAACCAAACCCTCTTCTTCACTCTCCTTTTTCCAATATACCATGCTTATTTTCAGCTTCCTCGAGGAGATTTGGTGGTTTGAACTGAGGTGCATACCAAAATCCCCTCCTCCCCAAAGTAGCACAGTTAATGGCCATGTTTTAGTAGCATTTTCTCCTGACATTTCGCCTGCATCTGTGGCTGGCATCTGCAGAGGATCTGATGCCAGCCACGGATGCAGGCGAAATGTCAGAAGAAAATGCTATTAGAACACGGCCTTACAGCCCGGAAACCACACGGCACCCCAGTGATTCCGGCCATGAAAGCCTTCGACAATACATAGCACAGTTCATTTTATCACTTTACTCTGCTGCCTGTGTACATTTGAAGCTTAAACTTCATGCATTTGGTCAAAAATAATCCGCAGGATATTTCCAGTTCTCCAGATCAGAGTCTGCCACTCATGTGGAGGAGTGGGGAATCAAACTCTTATCCACTACACCACGTGGCAGACTCTACTCTGGAGAACCAGGTTTGATTCCCCACTCCTCCACAAGAGCAGCAGACTCTTATCTGGTGAACTAAATTTGTTTCCACTCTCTTCCCCCCAAGCTGCTGGGTGACCTTGGGCCAGTCACAGTTTTCTCTGAACTCTTTCAGCCTTGCCTTGCCTTGAAAACCGTACAAGGCTGCCATAAGTCAGCTGTGACTTGATGGCACACATGCATATGCAAGGTACCATTGGGTTTCTGTTTTGCCCTGTATCTTGGAAACAGTCTGCGGCACCTAGGGAGGGGGCAGGGAACAGACTCCCCCCCCCCCCCAGGAACTGTGCATGGGCCTGTCAGTAGGCCAGCTTCACACTTGGGGAATGCCAGTTGAGGCAGTGAAATTCTAATGGCTCGGTCTGCGGAGGAAGCCATAAATCTTTGTTAGAAATCCCCAAAGCCTAGGACAGCCATCCGGCCCATTAAAAAAAAGTGGTGACTTTATTGCCTAGCGTTTGTGACTTTTATAGGGGCTTCATGCAGTAACGGGTGTGGGTTTTAAGAGCCTGCGTAAATGGAGAGGGCATCCGCTTCCCTTGGCTCCGGGCATGTCCTTGGAGACGTTGTAAGCCAAGTCAGACCTTGAGTCAGCCTGGCCCAGGATCCTCTGCTGTAACGTGGAGACAAAGGCTTTTCCCAGTTCCTGGTACCCCACAAGATGGAAGATGCCAGGAGAGTGGTCTTGGGTGGAAGGGGAAACAGCGACAAGAGGCTTTTGCACGCAAAGCATTTATTTACTCAATCGCTTCTAAGTCATCTTGTAATGAACCTGCAGTGTTCATTCCACTACTGACTTGCAACCCCTTTTTGTAGAATCATAGAGCTGGAAGAGACCCCAAGGGCCATCAATTCGAACCCTTTCAATACAAGCAAAGCGCTCCTGACAGATGGCCATCCAGCCTCTCTTTGAAAACCTCCAAAGGAGCCTCCACCACACCCTGAGGTAGTGCATTCCACTGTCGAACAGCCAGGAAGTTTTTCCTGATGTTTTGGTGGAATCTCTTTTCCTTCACCTTGAACCCATGACTCCTGGTCCTAGTCTCTGGAGCAGCAGAAAACAAGCTTGCTTCCTCACCAACAAGACATCTCTTCAGATATCTAAACATGGCTATCATGTCACCTCTTGACCTTCTCTTCACCAAACTATAAACATACCCAACCAGTTGTCTTTTTGCCTGGCCCTAACACAAGGGCCCCTTCTGCACATGCAGAATAATGCACTTTCAATCCACTTTCACAATTGTTTGCAAGTAGATTTTGCTATTCCGCACAGCTGCAAAGTGCATTGAAGGTGGATTGAAACTGCGTTATTCTGCATGTACGGAAGGGGCCTCTGTCTTAGGGATTTTAGTTTTCGTTCATGGGCCAGTGTTGCTGATTGCAACTTTTTTTCTACCCTGATGCTTCTTTTAGATTAGTTGCCTAGTGATGACACACCACTAAAAAAAAGATTGTAGTTTAGCAAGATCCTTACCTGCCCGGCCCCCACCGTACTCTTGAGAAAAAACCACTACACTTTGTAAAGAAGAAGAAATTACTTTGGGCCCTTCCGCACATGCAGAATAATTCACGTTCAATCCACCTTCACAATTGTTTGCAAGTGGATTTTGCTATTCCGCACCGTAAAATCCAGCTGTAAAGTGCATTGGGAGTGGATTGAAAGTGCATTATTCTGGATGTGCGGAAGTGTCCTTAGGATTGCATTGTTTCTGTCCCATAGTCATTATGTCTTTAGTCACTACATTTGTTTCCTGTTCTTCCTTCAAGGAGTTCACAGAGGTGTACATGGTTCTCCTGCCATTTCATCCTCACAACAATCCAGGGAGGTAGTTTAAGCTTGAAGAGAGTGACGGGTACAAATTCACTCCTGCCAGCTTCCAAAATAGAGTAAAGATTCGAACCTGGGTCCCCAAGATCTGTAACTACTGCGCTGCACTTGTCTTCTTCATGGCTGAGCTAGAGTTTGAAGACGGGTTTCCTCAATCTAGCACCTTAGCCACTGAACGGCCCTGTTAACCCAACCATCTTGTGAAAGCAGCTCATTCCGTTGTCCGGAAAGAAAATATTCCACGGGTGGAGGTCTCTTTCAGAACTTTTCCTGGCTTAATGCCTTGTCTCAAACCCATTAATCACGGCGCTTCCCTTCTGAAGTCGCAGCTGAAATATTTTCAGCTCTTCTTTTCACGTCGCGTAATGGACTCTCTTTCAAGCCAGTCGCTCCATTTATCCTGCTCTTCGTCACAAAATAGGCAGGCTTCTGTCCAAACAACCTCACACAGAGAGCCTCTTTTTATAAGCAGATCGGCTCGTATTGGTTACGCATCCCTTTCTTGTGTAGAAAGCTCCCTTTATATGTGCAAAGCACAAAAGGCTATCTCGAGTACAGTCCATGGGAGGATCCGAAAGGGCTTTCCCCTTAAAATCCGAGGCCAGCCGCTAACTGAGCCGTTCAACGATTGTTCTTTTCCCTTGCTTGCTTGCTTGCTTTATTTTATTTTTGTTTTACATTCACATTTATACCCCGCCCTTCCCAGCTGGGCTCAGGATGGCAAACAACGATAAAATTACTGATTAAAACAGCTATAAAACACCAACAAACATTAAAACAATTGAAATTACTGATAGACAGCACTGAAGAACCCACCCCACAACCACACCCATGGGAGGCTGGTCATGATAATGGTCAGGCCATCTGACTATATGGAAAGGCCTGGTGGAAAAGCTCCATCTTACAGGCCCTGCGGAACTCATTCAGGTCCTGGATCTCATTAGGGAGTTTGTTCCATCAGGTAGGGGCCAGGGCTGAAAAGTCCCTGCCCCTTGTGAATGCCAGCCAGACCTCCTTTGGGCCAGGGATCTGCAGTAGGTTTCCCATCCAATGAGTGGAGGGACCTGGTGGGGCAATGCGGGGAGAAGGGGTTCTAATAGTGGAGGGGTAGGCAGGAATATCCTGCCAACCTTGCATCCTGAGATCAGCTGGACAAAAACAGGTCAGAGATGCTCTGGAATGCTCCTGTGTTGTATAGAGAGACCTACTGTTTACATTATGCCCAACGGCTTAAAACAGAAACATATTCATAGAGAAGAAAGATGCAAGTTCTCTGTTAATGTACAATGAAGTGTCTAAAACATACAAACATATACATAATATAGCAATTCATATACTGACCTACTTATTTCCTAATACAGGTAGAAGAATAGTTGGATTTATATCCCCCCTTCTCTCCTGTTAGGAGTCTCAAAGGGGCTTACAAACTCCTTTCCTTTCCCCGCCCCCACAACAAACACTTTGTGAGGTAGATGGGGCTGAGAGAGCTCAGAAGAACTGTGATTAGCCCAAGGTCACCCAGCTGGCATGTGTTAGAGGGCACAAGCTAATCTAGTTCCCCAGATCTAGTTCCACAGCTCAAGCGGCAGAGCGGGGAATCAAACCCGGTTCTTCAGATTACAGTGCACCTGCTCTTAACCACTACACCACACTGGCTCTGTACAAGTACATATATGCTAATTCCTATAGTGCCATACTTATTTCCCAATACAGGTACACATTTCATTTCCAAAAAAAGAGTCTTTTTAAAGAACATTTAAGTCCTTTTAAATCACCAAAGTCCCTAAAAAGAATATGGGTTTTGACCATATATCTTGAATGTCCGTAACTTCTCTACATGTTTCAGACCCAAATTAACATGTTCCAGACTAGAACATTATTTATTTATTTATTTATTTATTTATTTATTATATTTGTATACCGCCCTCCCCGAAGGTTGTGTCTTGATCAGCGTTAGACCAAGTTCGTAACAGTTGTGCAGGGTTTTCAGTTCTTCCGTGGTACTGAAGAAGGAAGGAATATCTCTCTCTCTCTCTCTCTCTCTCTCTCTCTCTCTCTCTATCTATCTATCTATCTATCTATCTATCTATCTATCTATCTATCTATCTATCTATCTATCTATCTATCTATCTATCTTACATGAAATACCACTCACTCACTCACTCACTCACTCACTCACTCACTCACTCACTCACTCACTCATCAAAAGAACTCAAAAACCACACATTAAATTTGACACACCTGTTCCTTACTTACTCCAGGTGCTCACTAAGAAAGGATTTTTCAAAATATTCAGTTTTACTCGAGTTATTACACATTTACTGTTTTCACTGCTCATCTCTGGCCATCTGCACCAACATTCTAAGAGCAAACCAACCGCTCAGTCCACAGACATGCTGCACGAACATTTTAAGGGTGACAGTTAAACACTACCAGCTTCATGTCTTTCACCAAGGTGCGCCAAATGCACTCTAACACTGCCCTCCACAACACATGTGAACCTATCCCTTCAGCTGAAACCGCTACAGGGAGAAGAGGAATTAAACACAGAAAGTGATTTACACGCTGCATTATAAAAAGACAACTACAGGAAGCTGCTGCAAAATATGCGAAAACAAACCCAGCAGTCCACAGACATGCTGTGAGGAAATATGCTGCATGTCACCCCAAAGTTCACAAACGCCCTCCACAACGCATGCAAACCTATTCCTTCAGCTGAAACCGCTACAGGGAGAAGAGGAATTAAATGCAGAAAGCGCTTTACACACTGCATTATAAAAAGACAACTACAGGAAGCTGCTGCAAAATATGCAAAAACAAACCCATCAGTCCACAGACAGGCTGTGAGGAAATATGCTACATGTCACCCCAAAGTTCACAAACAGACTGCAAAGAAGTATGCTGAATGTCACCCCAACGTTAACAGACAGGCTGTGAAAAAGTACCCCTCTACCCACCCTCATGTTAACAACACAGCTACAGCGAAATACTAACAACATACATTACAAACCACACTATCACCTTGGACTACTAAACATTTGTGGGGTTTTGCATATGGACATCAGATTTATTACTGTGCAGACAAGTTTACTGCTCTCAGCCTCCGATCACCCTGTGCTTGGTGTTGTGCTCTGAAGTGGCGGAATGAGTCCCCAGGAATGTGCTGCAGTGGCAGTACAGTCCAGCTCCCTGCCCTTCAACCCTACCCTGAACCTCTTCACAGCCTTCTCACTCATCAGCGTCCAATGACAGAACATTTCCTTTCTGCATCCCGAAAATACAACGGCTGCTTCCACATGATGTCTTTTGGAGCCCATCAGGTGAAAGAGAGCAATAACACATTGCATTAGAAAAAGATAATTAAAGGAAGCTGCTGCAAAATATGCGAAAAAAACCCCATTAGTCCATAGACAGGCTGTGAGGAAATATGCTGCATGTCACCCCAAAGTTCACAAACAGGCTGTAAAGAAGTATGTTGAATGTCACCCCGAAATTCATAGAGAGCCTGTGATGAAGTATGCGTAGTGAAGCACGGGTGCCCTGCTAGTTCTCTATATAGGAATTAAGATATTTGTATGTTTTAGGCACTTTATTGCACATTAACAATAACTTGCACCCTTCTTCTCTGTATACATGTTTCTGTTTTAAGCCATTGGGCATAGTGTAAACAGGTCTCTCTATACAACAATCACATTGCTTAAGATTTATTGTAAGATGCTGCTGCATTGAACAGGGGGTCGGGCAAGATGGTTTGTGTGACCCCTCCCAACTCTGTGCGTCTGTATCAAAGAGGGTGTGTTTTCGTGAGGGTGGTGGTGTTGTTTGGCACAGAGAGAGTCTAGAGAGGAACAGTGTGGAGTAGATAACGCCTCACTTTGTGTCTGCTTTTGCTGTCCTATTTGGGGTGGAGGTTTGCGCACCAGCATACCTGGAAAGAGTCAGTGGAAAAAACTGCAACTGATTTGCAACTCCAGCCAAGGTGGGAGGAAGCCCCTTGGCACTGCCACATGGGCCGGCTGTTCTGCTCATGCCCCTTGCCAGCCTCTCTCCCTGTCTCTGCAAGGAAGACTGAAATCGGCACGCAGGCGCCTCCGTTCTTTGCCATAAGACCAGCCGGTTTCAGCTCCAGGCTTCAGACTCTTCCTTTGTGGAGTCAAAAATATGGTCCCAGTAGAAAAGGCAGCGGTCGAATTGCTTGTCGCCAGCCCTGACCCTTGGGAACGGGGGACATTTGTGGTTCCGGGCAGCCCTCCAGCTTGCCGCCACTTGGAAAGAATCACACCCTGTATTGAGAGCCAGGAAGCTTCAGAAAGGGAAACACTCCCCCCCCCCCAAGGAGTGAAGGTCTCCATCTCCTGCAGAAATCATTGCAAGGTGTCAATTTGCAGACTCTGAAATCCCGAAGCCGAGCTATCTGTACTTTGTGCAATCTTGCTATTTCAGAATTAGTCTTGCAAATGCAGAGTTCTTTGGATTTGTGGTTTTAGAGCTAAAATTGAAATTATTCAATCCCATTTTGTTTGTCGCCTTCTCGGCATCCCAAAATGTGTTGCTTACTTTGTTCTCTGTTACGAACTTGGTCTAACGCTGATCAAGACAAAAGTATGGTTGCTTGCCTTTAGATTCTGGTTACGTCTCCACTGCAGGACTAAACCCAAGAGCCTCATACATTACATGCTGTTAGATTCTTTCCAGTCATCATGGTGTAAGCCAGTGGTTCTCAACCTGTGGGTCACCACAACATGAGGAACTGTATTAAAGGGTCACGGCATTAGGAAGGTTGAGAACCACTGGTATAAGCAAATAACAACAAAGATAAGAACACTTGAAATCTCTTTGGACTTTTTAGGCAACTCAGATGAACAATATTTACTTACAACAATAAAGCAAAGACTTGTTGACATGGAGAAATAAGTAATACTTGCTCACGCAATGAGACCTTGTTCCCCATTGATATACAATCTTCCCTCAGAACCTGGGCTCCTTCCAGTATATTTTTCAAATCTCACCTCTCCATGCTTTTGGCATGGTTTTGTGCAAGCTGGACTTAACATTCCTCCACTGGCTACCTATAAGGGAAGATTTGCAAATATCCCGTATAGCGAGCGGTTTTGCCCATGGGCACATAGAGACCACCGTGCATGTATTCCTATCCTGTAATTTCTATACATCCCCAAGAGACATGTTCATCAAACCCCACCTGAATGAAGCTCTACTGACCTCTGACAAAGGAAAACTCAAATACTTACTCCATGACAAAAACCCTCAGATTACTACAGGTGTAGCCACATTCCTAATAAGGGCAATGAAGATCTGAAATCTCCAAGTCACTCCTTGTCTAATCATATGGACAATCAATTAAAACTAGTTTGCATATTTTCTACTTCCCCTATCTGCTATCCCTAGTGGGCAGTTTTATGCTAATTTATGTTGTAGTAGTAGTAGTAGTAGTAGTAGTAGTAGTAGTAGTAGTAGTAGTTGTTGTTGTTGTTGTTGTTGTTGTTGTTGTTGTAGTATTCTAATAAGTTCAGACCTGCGCGTTCAATATTCCTGGGCTATGATCTGGTATGTTTCAAATACCTGGATATATCTTCAGAAATTGTGTCTACCCCACACAGGTGTGTTTGTGTGTTTTAAAATTTGCCTGTTTTTGTTTGCATCTCACCCCACAAAGCTGTTTCTTAGAGTTGCTGCCTTGTTTCAACCCTCCTGCTATTTGGGTTCATTTCCATTTTGCTTCCCTTAAAGAGTTTTTGATCCTGTCCTCCTTTTGATCAGACGGATGAATTCTGTCTTTTAAAAAAATAACAACAATATTTTAATTGTTTTTTTAATGTAGCATGTACATAACTTGCAGAAGAAGAGAAGTAAAAGTTCTACCCAACATGGGTTCACAAAAGGAAACTTTACAAGGAAATTGCCTGGTGTTCACCCCCCAAAACCAAAAAAGAGCTATTATAAAGGTTTATATTCAACTGCAAATTCAGACTTAGGCCCCTTCCGCACATGCAGAATAATGCACTTTCAATCCACTTTCACAATTGTTTGCAAGTGGATTTTGCTATCCCGCTGTCAGGACTGAGCCTGTCAGTGCCAAATGGCAGGTTAAGCCCAGTGTTGTATCCCGGACACAGATCTTATCAAGGAAGGTGTGAACTGTTCCCAGGCTCCAATGCTTTGTAGTAAATGCTTTGTAGTTTGTAGAGGGGAGTAGGGGTAGTCTGAATCTGTGGGAGGGGGTAATGGAATATAGGTAGTGGGTTTGTGCAGGAATCACCAGATTCCTCTTTCCAAGATGTTACCTATGCTCTGAATTAAAGGCTTTAGAACAAATCTACAGTTTCCGTTGTTTCCAGATCCGAGGTCTGCCACCCGCACAGTAAAATCCAGCTGCAAAGTGCATTCAAAATGGATTGAAAGTGCATTGTTCTGCGTGTGCAGAAGGGGCCTTAGTTGTAATAACAGCAATTTCAAATATGCTGGGTTTGAGCCCTGTAACTCCATAGTGACGAGCAAAACTCAAATCTTAAGGGTTGAACTTCAGCCCAAGATGGCTAAGCTCTGAAACGACCTTCAGATATGCTTAAATACAAACGTTTCTAGCAAGCCCCCACCAATTTTTGTCCCGTGGTGGACGTGTTTGTGCTTGTAAATGATTACAGCATAGAAAATGAATTAGCTGAGCTGATTATCTCCAGTCAGTCGGAGTTTGGCTTCTTATGCTTTATGGGTTCTCTTCTGCCCTGGGGCCGCTTAGACCTTTTGAGAGCTTTTCCATTCTGCTGGTAAAAGGGGGGGGGGGGGGCAGGCCCGGACAGAACATGGAAGGGCTGACTTTACCTGGCTTTACCTGGCTTGACGGTTTCAAGAGGAGTGGGGAATCAAACCCGGTTCTCCAGAGTGGAATCCACCTGCTCTTAACCACCACACCACGCTGGCTCTCATGGTGACACTCCATGATATTTTTGG
This sequence comes from Sphaerodactylus townsendi, assembly GCF_021028975.2. Lineage (NCBI taxonomy): Eukaryota > Metazoa > Chordata > Lepidosauria > Squamata > Sphaerodactylidae > Sphaerodactylus > Sphaerodactylus townsendi. Next base: position 21,170,486 of record NC_059441.1, on the reverse strand, counting down.
TGACACGCCACCATTTACCGAGCCCAACCACAGCTATTTTCTCTGTTTGAGTCTGAGTCATTTTTGTGATTATATGACATTTCTTTATATGATACATAGCACCACACATTGGACTGTCCTTTTAAAAACTAAACGAATGTGTAAAGAATGGTTTCTCCTTTGTTCGGGTGCGTGTGATACGGCAGCAGAGTCAAATTAGGCATTTTCAGTTTTACCATCACTGGTTTAGGCGTTACAAAAATCCCCCACCCCCAAATGAGGTTATCAGGCAAAGCAAACCCCAAAGAATCACTGGAGGCATTTGTGTTTTCCTTTTGAACACGCCCTGTGGCTCCTGGGCAGGCATTTCCCTACACGCTGCTGTGTTTGCAGCTTAGCCAGCCGGCTGATCTCATGCAGGAGGGAAGAGGGGGGCAGAGAAGTGAAGGCTGGGCTCCCTGCTGAAACCTCCTCCATATTTAAGTCAGATGCGGAAGGTTAACGTCCAAGTCATGGTCTGCACTGCTTGCTTCACCCCTCCCTTTGCTCTCCCCCCTGAGCCACTTACGGTTTGTAAACTCTGACAGTGCCTTTCCCCGCATGGTTTTTCTTTGTTATTTTGTTTAAAGTTTACAGTCTTTCCCACGCAGTTTAACAGAGAAGCACAGTTTCCTGCCCAAGAATGTCTGAAACCATATTGAAAGTTATCTGCAGCAACTTGTTATGCGTACTTGGTACGTTTGCCAAGAAGACTTCCTAGCTAGCTTGTGAATGACATTTTAGCACATTAACAGAGCCCGACTCCAGCTTTGCTCATTGTGGCCTCATCCTATGTGGTGCTCGTGTGGGTTGTCCCACTCTTAGCCGCTGCCTGCTGTCTCTTGGGGGATTCTGGTCTTACAAATTGCACTCCCCCCTCCCCAAGAAAGGGTTATTTTTAAATAGATTATTTCTCCAAAAGTAGGCTACTAGAAATTCTGTGTTCATGAACATGAAACTGTCCATGAAACCGTCCCTCAGTATTGTCTGCTCCATCTGACAGTGGTGTTAGATAGTCACATATTAAGTAATGTGCAATCTCTATCACATAAAAGTACAGGAACAATACAGGACAATATATGGACAACTAAATGCTATAAGACAAGTCATAGGTTTACAAGAAGCAGTCAATAAGTCCAGAAGTTCTACTGCTTCTTATAAACCTATTACTTGTCTTACTGCATTTAGTTGTTCATATTTTGTCTTGTATTGTTTTTGCACTCATATGTAATAAAGATTGCAGATTTCTTAATATATGAGTATTCATCAGTAGTACATGTTTCTTTATTAGCCATAGTATAGTGGTTTGTGTTTCCTTTGCTCTTCTTTGTATGATAAGTGCCTCACTATGTTTACATTGTTTGATTATTTGACACCAGGGTATTAGAGGATTTTAATATCACCCACTGTCTGATCCGTTAACTGGAGATGTCGGGGATTGAACCTGGGACCTTCTGCATGTAAAGTTAGAGACTCTTCAGTTGAGCCATAGCCCCTCCTCAAACGTACAGCATACGAGCTGCATTGGTTGATGATTCACAGACATCTAAGTATAATTAGTCAAGTATATTCTGCAATATAAGTTTTAGCTAAATTATGATGGTTTTATTATTGTATTTATTATATGCTGTACACTGCCCGGAGCCCTCTGGGGATGGGGCGGTATAAAAGCTCAAAGTATAAATAAATAAATAAATAAATAAATATTTTCAGGGACCTGTGATTTAGAGTAACTCCCTGCTACGCCCATTGGCTTCCAGGAGCTTCGAATTCAGTGGGTCTAAGTCGGGTATCAAAACATACAAAAAAGAGGGAAAGAAACCCCACCTGACTATCAAGCTATACTCTGCTCCACATAAAGATGTTAGTAGGGTCAGTTGAGGCTGATTTAGCCTTCCGTCCTTCCACGGTCATGAAACGAGTACCCAGCTCGCTGGTGGGAAAGCAATGTCAAACCACCCCGTAAACCAGTGGTTCTCAACCTTCCTAATTCTGCGACCCTTTAATACAGTTCCTCATGTTGTGGTGACCCCCAACCATAAAATTATTTGTGTCTTGGTTCCTAAGACCATCTTAGGCGACCCCTGTGAAAGGATCGTTCGACCCCCAAAGGGGTCACGACCCTCAGGTTGAGAACCGCTGCCGTAAACAAAGTCTGCCTAGTAAACGGAATGCAACCTCCCCCCTTGGGTCAGTAATGATCTGGTGCTTGTATAGGGGACCTTACCTTTTAAAACAATATTAACATCCCTTCCTTTCATTTATGGCTCCATTGTGCTGCTTCTGGATTATTAAACTGCCGCCTGGGGCCCCAGGGGGAATTACCTTTTTTGTTTCCTTTGAGCCAAATCCCATCTTTATTTTGTGTTTTTCTCATTTTAAGTCACCAACCTTTTTTTCTGGGTGAGAAGGGGAGCGGCTTTGTGCTTGCAGAGGCTTTTCTGGCTGTTCCCAAAAGCTCATGAAGATGTTCAAAAGTCAGGCTCCTTTCGCACATGCAGAATAAAGCCCTTTCAATCCACTTTCAATCCACTTTGCAGCTGGATTTTACTGTGCAGAATAGCAAAATCCACTTGCAAACAATTGTGAAAGTGGATTGAAAGTGCATTATTCTGCATGTGTGGAAGGGGCCTTTGTTTCACATAGGTTACCTATGTGAAACAAAGGCCCCTTCCACACATTGCAGAAGAGCAAGATTTGAGTCTGGTAGCTCTTTTAAGGACCCGTGAAATTCCCAGGGCAAAAGCTTTTTGAGAGTCAAAGCTCCCTTCAGCCTGCTTGCTTTGACTCCAGATCTCGTTGGCTTTTAAGGTGCTTCTGGATTTGAATCTTGCTCTTCAGCACAAAAGTCAGAAGCTAAGGAAAAGCTTCTGGCTCCGCAGACCTACCCTCTTAGCCGCTGTACTTTTCAGACTTTTCTGTGGATCTTCAGTGCTCGTCTTTGGATCATGGCAAGATAAGAACATAAGAACATAAGAACATAAGAACAAGCCAGCTGGATCAGACCAAAGTCCATCTAGTCCAGCTCTCTGCTACTCGCAGTGGCCCACCAGGTGCCTTTGGGAGCTCACATGTCCCCTTGGAAAGTACCCTGGAGCTAATTAAAAAACAAACTGCCAACTGGAGTAAAACGCTCTTGCTACATGCTGCAAACATCCCCGAAGGGTCTGGCAACCGGCAGAGGTTTAACTGCCTTTGTTTTAGAAACGCCGTGAAGCAATTAATGGTTTTTGTGGGGAGGCCTGCCTGCTGTTTCTGCTTGCTAAAATATGACATAATTCCTTAAGTGGCTTTGAGAACATAAAGCTGGGCTCAGACTGCGCTGCTGTGCAGGGTTGTTCTTAAGATTGCTGCCCTGAGGTTTGAAAAAAAAACCCTCCTCTATTTATGTGGGATGTTTTTCGGGGGAGCGGTGAGGTTTGCCGTGCCTCGGTTAATCTCTGAGCTTGGTTGCGTGTTCTTGCCACTCTGCCTTTGCAAAATCACAGGTTGTCCCCGGGTATCCTTTTGGCCTTTCGTGCTCTGCTGATAAAGTCATTGCCTTTAAAAACAAAAACAAAAAACGTTCTTAAAAGACGCGCTTGCAGGGCAAAGAGGAAAAGACAGAGTTCTGATTTCCGCTTCGGGTATCCGATAAAAATTATTCCAAGCGGGGAGGCCAAAGTGTTACTGGCATTATATTTGCTGATTTCCAGTCCTCTGGGATTAATTCTGTCTTTGATCTCTTGTTACAGATCCAGAATTGGGGCAGTCTGTTCTTCCCTTCACTTCTGTTTGTGGAATGGGGGCGGGGAAGGGACCAATGGCAGGAAATAAATGACATAAAAATCCCAGCTGGCCGATGGTTCGATCCCTCCTCTGGCTCTGAACTTCAGTGTACCCTGGCAATTCTATCCATGTGGACCTAGAAACCAGCTCTTGAGTCAATGCCAAGTTTGATGAGATGTGAAAGATTCCTCTTTTTTCTTTAAAAGAACCCAGTAGCCTGATGCAGGAACTTGTAGATGTTGTCCACGTATGACCGTCCTAAAGCATCTTTTAACAGTAGTGCTGCGACAATCCACACTGCTCAGATAGACTGCTCCTGGAGAAAGGTTTTAACTGCTAGTTGGCCCTACATGTTACATGTTCTGCAAAATGTTTCACTTATCTATTTGTTGTGCAAACTTTTTCTGTAATCTTTTTTTAATTATTGCATCTCCACAGGAGTTCTCTGGTCAGTGGCTGTATTAGTAAATTTGATTAGATAAATTGCACAACAAAATCCAGGGCTGATGTCCAGCTCTTCTGAAGGTCTCCTTGCTGACCTGCCACTTTCAGAACCTGAATTGCCTTTTCAGCGAGGCGGCCGTTGGGCTGTTTTGCCTGGCCCGCGGCCCTGGAACCTTTGCACAAGGCAGCGTCTGGTTTTTCATCTAGCGATCCCTTTGAAAGCATTCATGATTAGCATTACGTAATTTACGGCGCAATCCTCAACAGACTGGTACCCTTCTAAGTCCACTGGGATCAAATGGGCTTAGAAGGGTATAACTCTGCTTCGGATGGCTGCGCAGATGTGGTTTGGATAACAGCACATGGAATCTATCACATGTAATGCCTAGCATCTGGGTTTGTTTAAAAGCAAAAATTAGCGTCTTCACCAGTGAGTAAATTCAAAGGCACCTGAGGACTCCTATATGCGCCAAGAAGAAGAAGAAGAGTTTGGATTTATACCCCACCTTTCTCTCCTGTAAGGAGACTCAAGGTGGCTTAAAAGCTCCTTTCCCTTCCTCTCCCTACAACAGACACCTTGTGAGGTGGGGGGGGGGGGGCGCTGAGAGAACTGTGACTAGTCCAAGACCACCCAGCAGGAATGTAGGAGTGCAAGAACACATCTAGTTCACCAGATAAGCCTCTGCAACTCAGGTGGAGGAGTGGGGAATCAAACGTGGTTCTCCAGATTAGAATCCACCTGCTCTTCACCACTGTGCCACGCTGGCCAAGAGAACTTTGTTCCTGAACATCAACTTGCTGTGGAAACTCCCATCAAAAATGGAGGGCAGCCCAATCCAGATGTGGGGGTACAGACTTGCCATAGGAGGCAGCGCAGCCCTGTGTGAACACGGGTGCCCACCCTGCTGCTACAAGGGACAATTGCGCTGGCAGAGGGGTGAGATATGCTGTGAAGCTCTGCACCATCTGACCCAGAAGCTACTGCTGTTCTCCAGCAGAAAGCTACACAGGGTGGCTAGGGGTGTTCCAGGACTTGCTCTGGGGGAGCCAACCATAGTCAGCTTGCCCTGCCCCTCCAGCCCCTGCACACGGACAGAGCCAGCCACTTTTTTGTGGCGCATGTCCATTATCCCCTATGAGGGATTGTAGCCAGCTGGTATTCTCTGCTCATGTTTTGGGCTCCCAAGTTGCCATATCAACCAGTATCCAATAGTGTATGGCGGATAAGTTCCAAAACACAACGATTTATCCCGCTAATGCACAAGCCTCAATGTAAAGTACACCATGCATTTATTGTGCTGGTATGATTTCTAAACATCCACTTATCACTATACCTAACAGGCTACCACTATTTACTTGTGCCGAATTCTGACACATAACAAATACTCATCACCAAACATACAACTCCTACTCATAACATACAATTAAATATACAAACATACAAGAAACCATTAAGAATGTAGAGGTTGGGGGGTGTTCACCCTTAACTCTCTTTTTTAAATAATTTTTTAATTGTATCATTTGAATTTTACAGTTTATAGTAATTTTCTTCTTTATACATTTTCAAACAATACTTTCCGCCCCTTTTCTCCCTCCCCCCATTACTTCTTCTTCATAGTTTTGTCACACAAACAGCAGTAAGTTCATTCTCTGTAGCCTCTTCTCCCATATTTCTTCGTTGACTCGAGCTTCTTTCATCCAGTCCACGTATATTATCCATATCTTCAAAATTTCATTCTGTTTATCTTGCCACGTCTTATTTTTGGTCAGTATATCGAAAATATCGAAAGTGTCACTTGTTCCCCAGATATATTCTAACCATCTCTGAAAGTGTCCATTTTTTCTTTTCTTTCCAGCCCAAAGGCTATTATTGTTGCATGGGCTGCTTTGATCATTATTTTATACATGTAACTATATTGTTTGTCCACCTTTCTGTCTTCCATTACTTCCAAGAACATTAAGTCATTATTTAAATCAATATTTATCTTCACCAGTTTCTCGATATATAACAATACAATTGTCCAAAAAAATTTCACTTCTGCACATTCTATCCACATATGGCTATAATATGCCTCTTGGTCTCCACAGTGCCAGCATTTGGAACTAAGTCCTTTTATCATATATGCTAGTTGTTTTGGTGTTCTATACCATTTTAATATCACTTTTCTTTCTAACTCCATATATTTCTCAATCTTTATATTTTTCCAACCCTTAACTCATCAGTTTATGTAGTCCAATTATGTTAGCTTCTTCCTCTTCTTGGATTATTATTTTGGGTTTCTTCCCACCTTGCAGAGAAGTGCTTGGGAGGTGGCAGCCCAGTATCACAATAGTGCCGCATCCTGCCACCTTATAAGGCTGAACACACTCAGACAAAGCTAACTGTAGAAAAGGAACTTTAGTGATTTATGTCGCCCTAACTACAGGGTGCTGGAACTGAGGATTCTTGTCCTCAGTTCCAGTATTTAAACTATTTACAAAGACAGGCAGCAACCAATCAACTCTTCCTCTCCTCCCAGCTCCTGGTCTACCATTGGCTCTGAAGCTCTGGTGGAATGTAGCTTCTCAGTTTGTTTTCCCGCGCTTTTTGGGAAAAGATGGGAACCAGTGCATGTTGGGAGTTGCAGTCCTGACACACCTTAGCGAAGTGGATTGGACTTTGTCATGGAGCTGGAGCTTAGATAAAAAGTCCCAAAGTCCTTCTGGGCGAGTGAACTAGTTTTGGGGGGGATTTTGTTTTGATTTGTTAAGTGTCCCAGGGAAGTTGGTCCCCGTCTTCTTGCAATATACGGCAAAAGCAGTTGACGCCGCAAGTAGGAACTAGCGTAGCTCTTAGAAAAACCTGGGCTTTGACATGTTTGTGGATTTATTGTGAAGAGCCCCTATCAATGCAGGGAGGCAGGATCCAAACGCTTGAAATCAGTAAATGCCCTTTTCTGAAAAGTATAAATAAAAAGCCAGATTTTGCATTCTGCATCGCGCTGTATCGGTTTTCTACTCTACCAGACAATCATGCCATAGACGCTATTCAGGGAACATTATGGCACTGGAATGGGAACAGTATGGATGAATGAAGGGGTAAATACCGCCTTGCGGCTGAAGTCCTTGAGAAAGAAGAAGACCACAAAATGAGCAATAGGTTAGAATGACTCTTTGTGAATAACATCAGCTCAGAAAATCTCTTGCAGGAGGTAAAATTAGTCTCAAATTTTGGTTATTTAAGTTGTTGTTTTTTCTGTAGTTCTTCTATTTCTGCATCTTTGCACTAAGCTTTTCCTGGCACAGTTATTCTTATGCAGTAGAAGTGGAGTTGCTTTTTTCTTCCTTTGATGATTGCATGCTTCTGATGTCGTCCTTCTCAACCAATGTCTCGCTTTCCCGACTGTATTCTCCAACCTGTCCTCTAATTTAAAACTAAATAACCCTTTCTAATTGGGACCTAAGGCACATTAACAACACCAGATAAAGAAACATAATTCTAAAAACAATACAAAACAACCATGGGGTGTTTTTTTTTACAA